>NC_136750.1:28704852-29414852 GCF_936440315.1 Barbus barbus
GAAGTGTTATTTTTGGTGTATCGGGTCAGCTGGTGAGGGTGGAGTGCGGTTGGCATGTTGGCGTTGGGTTTGTTCTGCACTCATGTTGTGATGTCAGTCGGTCAGCCTCACTTCCTGCTTGGCTTGTTTCACGCTCCGCAGAACTCCAAGACCGTTTCTGAGACCCCCGCCGTGGCCACCGTCTCCGAGGATGAGGATGAGGATGAGGATGAGGATGAAGCCACGCCTCCACCCATCATCGCACCCCGTCCCGAACACACCAAATCTGTGAGTATTTACTTATATGGGGCAATGAGCAGTTGCTGAGGTGTTTTAAGCGTTTTCCAGGGTGTATATATTTTTTAAATACTAGTATACTTTTTTAATAATGAATTATTATTTATTTATTAAATAATTATTTAGAATAAATTTTTTAATTGTCTTTTATTTTAAAATTTTTCATTTGTGTAATTTTTAGTACATTTGTTTTTAAATATTACTATATAGTTTTAATTTTTTATTTATTTAATTTTTAGATTTAGTTTTAATTCAGTTTTGTTTTTTATTTCCACTTAGTAATTTTAGTGCTGCAACTTAAACTTATTGCAGTTAGTTGCCGAGGCAACAGTTCTAATTTCATTTGTTTTAAGTTTGAGGAATTTAAGAATTCTCTCGGTTATGCTCTCGGATTGAGTTCAATGTGCTTTATAGGTATGACAAAATTAGACTTTTTAAGTGCAAATAATAAAAAAATAAAATATTTTCTGTAAAATAAAATGCAAATACTCACTTTGAGATGTTGCCTTAAATGCTTACGGGAAATAAAAAAAAAATGAGTTAAGTTTATTTAGGCCTTATGTTTGGGTGGTTGCTAAGGTGTTTTGCGAGGTTGCTAGGTTATTTCTGTATTTTTTTTAAACATTTTTTATTTCATTTTTAGTTTTAGTTCAATTTAAGTTTTTATTTATTTCCGGTTAGTAATTTTAGTGCTTCAACTTAATTTTTTTTTTCTGTTGTTGTTTTTATTTGAATTTATTATTTTTTATTTTTTACATAATATCGTTATGTGCTTTGTGTATTTTTAATAGTATTTTATTATTTTTATTTTAGTTATTTTCTCACCTTTTTTTTGGGTAGTTGCCAGGTGGTTGCTAAGGAATTTTGCAAGGTTGCTAGGCAGTTTCTAAGTGTTTCCTGTGGTGTTTTTGATCTATTCTAAGTGGTTGCTAGGCAGTTGCTAATGTGTTCTGAGTGATTGTGAGATGGTTAGTAGCAGTTTTATTTTAGTGTTATTTATACACTAGTATGGTTTTTAATAATATTTGAATTAGCTTTTATTTAAATATTAATATTATTGATTTTTGTTTTTATTTTGTTCTTTTGTTTCAGTTTCGGTTGTGTTATTTATTTATTTATTCATTTCCAATTAGTAAATTTCACTCTTCGACTGAAACTTATTTCAAGTCAACATTTCTCATTTTAGTTATATTTTTTCATATTTTCATATTTTTTTTTTTTAAATCTAATATTTGTTTTATTTTATTTCAGCTGTATTTCAATTAACAAAATATTTTTAATAGATTTAGTTTGAATTAACGATAAGAATAATTAACGATAGATTGCTAGACAGACAGACATATAGTGGTTGTGGTGATTGGTTTCTAGGCGGTTGTTGAGTGTTTTAAGAGTTTCTCAGGGCATTGCTAAGGTATTGTGAGTAGTTGTGTGGTAGTTAGTAGGTTGTTGTGGTTGGTTAGGCAGGCAGTTCTGAGGTGTTTTCAGTGTTGTGGGTGTTGGCTGGCGGATACAGATCCAGTCTGGAATAATGAGTTTTCTGACTCTAGCCGCCTCCAAGCTAACCTGTAATTACCGAATAAATATGCATGTTTTCAGAGCAGCGGGTAGGTGCCTGGAGTTTTATTACAGGAGTGTGTGTGTGTGTCCCTTCATCTGTCTGGAGATCACTGGATCAGGCCTGGTGGGCTTCGAGGCGCCTGGATGATTAAAGGTGCTCCATCAGCACTCATTCATGTGTGGTTTTGATGTGAAGGGGTTTCACAATCATTAGGTCAGAGGAGATGAATGATGTCCTGTAATGTGTTCACATATACACACGATGCTGCTTTTTACGGCACAGGGCATGTAGGGCGTGTCTGTGAACTTTGAGCTCATACTACAGTGTTTACATATATACATACATATATATATATATATATATATATATATATACATATATATATATATATATACATATATACATATATATATATATATATACATATATATATATATATATACATATATATATATATATATATATACATATATATATATATATATACATATATATATATATATATACATATATATATATATACATACATATATATATATATACATATATATATATATATATACATATATATATATATATACATATATATATATATATATATATACATATATATATATATATATATATACATATATATATATATACATATACATATATATATATATACATATACATATATATATATATATATATATATATACATACATATATATATATATACATACATATATATATATATACATACATATATATATATATACATATATATATATATATATATATATATATATATATATATATATATATATATATATATATATATATATATATATATATACACATACAGTATTTTTAAAATATATATATACTTTTATATATATAAAAGTATAGCGCTTTTAACAATGCAAATTGTGTCAAAGCAGCTTTACATCGGCTTGATATCAAGCTGGGTGGCTTTATATCAACTTTACAGTATTTAGACGGGGAAATAGTTTGTTGAAATAGTGTCATTCTCCTCTGGCCAGACAAAATCAGCAGTTTAAATCTAGGCTAAAGCAGAATCAGATTGTGCAAAGGACTCATCTGGTTCCTGTGGTCTTGTCCCGATGGCTGTCTTGGAGACACGTTCTTCACTGGGGATCAGTCTCTGGGGCTCATCTAGGTGTCCTGGCTGTAGAGGTCATCTCTATGTGCTGATCCACCATCTGATCTGGATACGGACTGGATCCGGGTGGCTGCAGTGACCATCTGATCTAGATACAGTCTGGATCTGGGTGGCTACAGTGACCTCGGAATAAGAAAGAAACTGACTAATATTAGCATAGATTCCATTCTTCTAACGATGTAACAAGTACATCAGGTGTTTTGGGAAGTGTTCCCGGTTCTGGTTGACCTAATTAATGCAGCCTAACAATCCTTTAAACTCACAGAGTGTGTCTGCTTCCCGAATAGTGTTAGGTAGATTGTTCCAGAGTTTGAGCACTAAATAGGAAAATGATCAGTTGATTTTGATATTCTAGGTATTGTCAAATGGCCAGAGTTTTGAGATCGCAGCGGACGTGAAGGAGGTATAATGCGATAAGAGCTCACTCAAATACTGAGGTACCAAACCATTCAGGGCCTTATAGGTAATTAGCAAGACCTTCAAATGTATACGATTGTAATGAGGTTCAAATAGGACGAAGGACGAGGAAGTCAGGGGTGGCGAGCAAAGTCTTTTAATACTCCGAGGAGCAAACATGAAACAAAAAATAAACTGAAGTCAGGCTCTCTGCCTCTGGATTTCCAGCAAGACACAGACAAAACTCTCTGCTGGCACTCAGTCTCTCTCTCCCTCTCCCAGGTCTGCAGGGCGCTTTTCACTCATCTCTCTCCAATCACTGGAATTAGATACAGGTGTTAGTCATTATTCACTTGACCTCCTTTTTATCGCTTGTCTCTGCACCCGTTCTCCCGCTGCAGCCTTCACATTCCCATGCCCCCCTCGCCAAAACGATGTTTAATAGGGAGCCAGTGCAGTGTTGACAGAACCAAGCTAATGTGGTCATACTTCCTAGTGCTAGTAAGAACTGTAGCTGCTGCATTTTGAACCAGCTGGAGTTTGTTTATTAAATGTGCAGAGCAACCACCCAATAAAGCATTACAATAATCTAGCCTCGAGGTCACGAATGCATGAATTAATGTTTCTGCATTTGACATTGAGAGCATAGGCCGTAATTTAAATATATTTTTAAGATGGAAAAATTCAGTTTTACAAATGCTAGAAAAACATGTTTTTCGAAAGAAAGATTGCTATCAAAAAGTATGCCTAGGTTCCTAGCTGATGATGAAGAATTTACAGAGCAGCCGTCAAGTATTAGACAGTGATCTAGGTTATTACATAAAAAAGTTTTTGGTCCAATAATTAACACTAATTCTGTTTTTTCAGAATTTAGTAGTAAGAAATTGCTAGTCATCCAGTTTTTGATATCAACTATACATTCCATTAGTTTTGCAAATTGGTAAGTTTCATCAGGTCACGAAGAAATATAGAGCTGGGTATCACCAGCATAACAGTGAAAGCTAACACCATGTTTCCTAATGATATCTCCCAAGGGTAACATGTAAAGCGTGAAAAGTAAGGGGCCAAGTACAGAGCCTTGAGGTACTCCATACTGCGCTTGTGATCATGACACCTCTTCATTTATTGCCACAAATTGATGGTGGTCAGATAAGTACGATTTGAACCATCCCAGTGCACTTCCTCTAATGCCAACATAATTATCTAGTCTATTTAAAATAATGTTGTGGTCGATAGTGTCAAACGCGGCGCTAAGATCCAGTAGCACTAATAGAGAGATATGACCACGATCAGATGATAAAAGCAGGTCGTTTGTAACTCTAATGAGAGCAGTCTCAGTACTATGATATGGTCTAAAACCTGACTGGAAATCCTCACATATATCATTTTTCTCTAAGAAGGAACATAGTTGTGATGATACTACCTTTTCTAATATCTTTGACAGAAAAGGGAGATTTGAGATCGGTCTGTAATTAATTAATTCTTTGGGGACAAGTTGTGGTTTTTAATGAGAGGCTTAATAACAGCCAATTTGAAGGTTTTTGGGACATATCCTAATGACAATGATGAGTTAATAATATTCAGAAGAGGATCTATTACTTCTCGAAGCACCTCTCCTCGGAGCTTAGATGGAACAGGGTATAAAATACAGGTTGTTGATTGTTTATACAGTTCTTCATTTCCAATAGAAGAGAATGAGTGGAATTGTGCCTCAGGGGATCTATAGTGCACTATCTGATGCGATACTGTGGCTGACAGCTGCATGGTTACAATTTTATCTCTTATAGTTTCGATCTTGGAAGTAAAGTAGTTCATAAAGTCATTACTACTGCGCTGCTGGGTAATGTCTGCACCTGCTGATGTTATATTTTTTGTTAATTTAGCCACTGTATTAAATAAATACTTGGGGTTGTGTTTGTTTTCTTCTAAAAGAGACGTAAAGTAAGCAGATCTAGCAGTTTGTAATGCTTTGCTGTAGGATAGGGTACTTTCCCGCCAAGCAATATGAAATACCTATGTTTTTCTCCAGCTGCGCTCCATTTTCCGGGTTGCTCTCTGTAGGGCCCGAGTGTGCTCATTATACCACGGTGTTGGACTCTTTTCCTTAATCTTCCTTAAGCGTAAAGGAGCAACCGTATCTAAAGTGCTAGAAAAGTGAGAGTCAGTAGATTCTGTTACATCATCAAGTTGTTCTGAGCTATTGGATATGCTGAGGAATTTAGATACGTCAGGAAGATTATTTATAAATATGTGTATATGTATATATGTATGTGTGTGTGTTTAATGGGTTTTTCATTTTAGTTTTACACCTCATATTTTTTTATTTTATTACAGTTAGTTTTAATTTAATTGGTTTAATGTAAATTCAATTCAAATTAATTTTACATTAGTTTTAATTTAATAAGTTTTCAGTTAAGATTTAAATTTTTTATTTTTACTCCTATTTTAGTTTTTAGTTTAGTTTAGTTAGTTGCCAAGGCTGCATTTCCAATTTTCATTTAAGATTTTAAATTTTTAGTTTTACTCATTTTATTTTATTTTATTTGATAATTTTTTGTTTATTTTTAATTTATTTTATTTCAGCTTTGTTTCAGTTAACAAAAACAGTTTTAACAAATTTTAATAGTTTCAGTTCAGAATAAAACAGGTTAAAAATAAGGTTTGTCTCAGTTAAAAAAAAACTCTTCAGACAAATTTATTTTCATTTATGTCTTAATGTTGTGGTGAAGATGTCACTCTGTTCATACTGTACTGGTGTTTTATTAACCCTTCGCACTGTTCTGAGGTTAGTAGTAAAGAACTGCACTCTCTGTGAATGTGTGTGATGCTGATCCTGGCTCCTCTGAGCGAGTATCAGGATGGACGCTGCTGTACACAGTTTCCATGGAGTCACTGTAATGAATCAACATCTGACTGCACACTTCAGTTCTTTGGCTGCTTGTTTATGCTCTTTTTTTTGTCTCCAAAATGAATTAAAGAACACAAGCCCAACCCCATCGTTGTAAAGTAATCTTCTAAGAAAAGAGCAGGAAACTTAATTTGCGTCAGATTAAGCACAGAGGCTCCAGAGAGCAGAAATCTTGAGGGTTTTGTTCAGTTTGTGATGGTCTGAGGACAGAATTATATTCACTTGAGTCACTTCAGACCGAGCTGTGCTGGAATCCGTGTTTTATTGTGTCTGTGGGTACCAGCCGGCCGGTCCTTTCCCAGAATGTCTTGTGAATCATCCATCGCTCCGTTTGGGCCCCATGTGGTCTGATACTGTGTGTCCGAGTGGTTAAACATCTGGACTGGAAACTAAGGAAACCATTATTTTATATATGTAGTTTATTTGTTTAATATATCTACGCACACACATGTATATATATGTGTGTGTGTGTGCGCGCGCATATTTTTGTGTGTGTGTATCTGTGTATATATATATATATATATATATATATATATATATATATACACACTGAACAAAATTATAAACGCAACACTTGTTTTTGCCCCCATTTTTCATGAGCTGAACTCAAAGATCTAAGACTTTTTCTATGTACACAAAAGGCCTATTTCTCTCAGAAGTGCTGTCAAACAATTAATCGCGATTAATCGCACCCGAAATAAGTTTTTGTTTACATAATATATGTGTGTGCACTATGTATATTTATTATGACCGTTATATATAAATACGCACACATACAGTATATATTTTGGAAATATTTACTTATATTTACATGTATATATTTATATTCATATAATTTATATTATATATAAATATATTTCATATGTAAACATAACATATTTTTCTTAAATGTATACATGCATGTGTATTTATATATACATAATTAATATGCACAGTATACACACATCTATTATGTAAACAAAAACCTTTATTTTGGATGCTATTAATCGTTTGACAGCACTAATATATATATGTTTGTTTTATTTTTCTACTTTTATTTTTAATTTTATTTCACACTCTTTATTATATATTGTTTTTATTCTATAATTTTATTATATATTAATTTCCTTAATATTTGTATTTTATAAATATAAATTTAATTATTTATATTTATCATTTATTTTTTCACTTTTTTAAATTTATTTAATCTATTTATTTTACTTTACATTTTAATGTATTTAATTTCATTTTATTTCATCCGCTGCTAATATAACACGTCTCCACCCCGCAGATCTACACGCGCTCCGTTATTGACCCTCTTCCTCCTCCGCTCTCCACCAAAGACGCCGCTACATCGCCCATCAATAACGCGGCCGCTGACGGCGGCAGTCCCATCCCGACACCCTCCACCACCTCCGCCACAGCCAGCACCACCAACACCAACTCCAACACCCCTCCACCCTCCACCCCACAAAACACAGACAAAACACGCAAGAAGAAGATGACCGATGAGGAGATACTCGAGAAACTGCGTAAGTGTTCACACCTCAAACCTTCAAGGGTCAGAAGTCATGTTTGTGTTTCTAGAGCCCATTGTGAGTGATATACAGTACCGTTCAAAGTTTTGGGGTCAGTAACATTATTTTATATAAGAAATTAATACTTTTATTCAGCATGGATGCATTAAATTGATCAAAAGTGACAGTAAAGATATTTATAATGTTACAAAAGTTTTCAAATAAATGCTGTTCTTTTGAACTTTCTATTCATCAAAGAATCCCGAAAAATAATATGCATCACGGTCTCCTCAAAAATATAAAGCAGAACCAACTGTTTTCAACATTGCTAATAATCAGAAATGTTTCTTGAGCAGCAAACCAGCATATTAGAATGATTTCTGAAGGATCATGCGACTTTGATCACAGAAATAAATTACATTTTACTATATAGTCACACAGAAAACACTTATGTTCATTTATAATAATGTCACATTTTTACTCCATTTTTACTAAACAGTTTTGATCAAATAAATGCAACCTTGGCGAGAAGAGACTTCTTTACAACCCCAAAGTTTTGATTAGTGTATCTTAGAAAAGTGGCAGATGTCAATAATAAAATATGTATTAATGATACATTTATATTCGATTTAGAGCGTTTTATTTAGTCTGTGCTAGTTTTATGTCTCTCTTCAGGTCTCTTTTTCTCCTCATGTGATATAATAATTTATATACAAATCAATATTTCATGTCCAATTATTTATTTAGTAAGAAGCCCTGTAATAAGCAGGATAATGTGCAGTCAGCAAGACATTATTGCTAAATAAACCCCAGATCACCCCGTCAAGGTTTATTTTATGTTAATGTCCGGCTGACTGCACATTATTCCTGACATATCAAATATGTATAACGTGTTTATTTTATAGAGAAACTCAAACCTGCTTGTATCTCTTGATTGAGTCGTTCATGCAATGCTTTTTTTTGTTGTTGCATTATTTAGCTGTCATTATTGTTTTGTTTTACATGCATTGTTATTGTTTAGCATGATATGATTGGCAGTCATTTAGTTTGAGCTGCTGTAGAGATGCATGACTTTCTAAGAACCTGTATCTTATTAAAAACCCCATGCGCTCCAGACGTGCTCAGATCGCCCTCAGCTGGTAAGAACGGGATGCTGCTGCAGTCATCCAGTGTGTCTCTGTCACCTCAGGCCCCTCTCGGCCAAAGATTTGTCATCCTCCATTTAAAACGTCCGTTCATCAATAGTTGCTGGGTTACAAAATGAAGACATTTCTGTCTTTCCCTGAATTTAAGACCCCCGGCCTCCTTCCTTTCTGTGTTTTCCCAGCCTCCGTCACCTCACTGCCTTTAAATCTGCCTTTTCCTAAAGGTTTAGAGTCCTTTTCCTCCCCCCTTCTCTCTCTCTCTCTCTCTCTCTCTCTCATCGCTCAACTTGTTTTGATTGGAAACGATCGTTTGCATGTGTGGGGGCTGAAGTCTGGTCTCGGTTCATGAGTGTTTGAGTAACTGAGACGATCGAGTCTTATAGCTGAGCATCTCTTCTTATATGTGACCACTGTGAGAGCAACGATTCAGTTTATCCTCACAATCTCCAGCTGCTTGGTTTGGCAAAAATTATATTACATTTATTTTGACAAGCATTTGCATCCATTTCAAACCGCAACATGATATATATTTAACAAAAGGCATGATAATAGACTAAAAGAACATTTGAAAAGAACTAGCAAGCGATGCCTGTTGTGAAGCAACAGAGACGACTGACAATGTGACGGAGTTGAGCAGAGCTAATGTATATTTCATACACATTTGGAACCCAGCTACTTTGATAAAATAAAATATAAAATAAAATGATAAAAATGAAATGAATATAAAATTAAATAAAAGCAACCTATAATATTATTGCAATAATACAGTTTTGTTTACCTGTAAAATATACATTTTTTAAAAATATAATCCTTAAAGGAAAAGATATGTAGAGACAATTGTTTACTCTGTAATTGCTAGTAAATTTTTACAATAAATTGCAAAGAAATAGCAAGTAACACATTGAATTAAATTAGAAATGTTTGATCTAGAAAGACTTCTATTTTCATTCTCAGTAATCAAGGTTTTTAACAGTATAATAATATTTATTAATTTATTTGTTATATGCTATTTTATGTAATTTCATTTTAAATTTTGCTTATGCATTAAGGCAGTTTGCTTAATCTTTGAGCTTTTATTTTGCCAGATTTTTTTATTTTATTTAATTCAACACCTCCGTTGCACAAGGTCATATCAGATTATAAATTCGATTAGTTGTGCAGCTCTTTCACAAACCCTGAAACACTACATTTTCATTCTTCTTTTTTGTCTTTTAAACAGCTGCCTTTTTGTCTGCCTGCGTCTCTTAAGTTTTCATTTTTTGTAGTGTTTCTTACCTCTTAAAATAACGTGTGACCTTCACTCCACAGGAAGTATAGTCAGCGTGGGCGACCCGAAAAAGAAGTACACGCGATTTGAGAAGATTGGCCAGGGGTGAGATTAATGATGGATGTCTTATTTATGCTAAATCCCCCAAAAATCTTTAAACTATCCTCATCTTCATTTTCTTCCCTCATCAGGGCGTCTGGAACGGTCTACACAGCCATAGACATCGCCACAGGACAAGAGGTGAGATTCTGGTGCCAGCCGATAACGTTTCTCAATGTTTCTCACACATATGTCACATAGACATGCGTTTTCTTCAGGAAGAGTGTGCACTATGACACTATAACATTTCTTCATGGATGTTAAAGCAACATTCAGTACCTGCATGACATATTATTGCATGTGTTAAATCATGTGTGTGCAACAAATATAATGCTTAAAATGAATACTTACCAAGCACCACTAATAAGGCAACCATCACTATTATTATTACTGACCAGTGGGCTAATGATTTTAGCAACTTATTGTGTAAAATAATGAGAATATATTTAGAGAATATTTTTAGGTTTAGTTAAGTTCCAAATGCAACAGCATTAAATTATTTACTACTACTACAAACATTATATATATCATTATATATTATGTGACACATTATATAATTTTCAAACTTGCATGCACCATTGTTAGGCAGTCCAGTTAACCCTTTATCCAGTAAGACTCCACCTAGCAACTGTTTTAGACACCCTAGCAACCGCGTAGCAATGTCCTTTTACCACCCAAACACCCTCTTTATTAACTTTAGCTATTATATTTTGCACATTTTCTGAAACATGAATGGCAAATACGCCATTTGGCAGCATTTTGTGTCCATTTGGAGAACTGGAGATATCGATGATCTTTTCAGCATCCACATGCTCTTCAACTCTCGTCATCATTAACGTGCTTCCGACGGACACTTCGACATTCTCCTGATCGATGGCAATGAATCAGGGGATGCAGGAGGGAAACGACATGTGATATTGATCTGATGACATTCCTCAGAGCTGAACCTGAACCTGCACACACACACAGACACACACACACACACACACACACACACACAGAGCTAATCTCAAAGCCAATGCTCACTCATGTTAATGGAGCCAGATACTCTCTGATTCATCGTCAAGTGTGTCTGAAAGCTTTTATGGTTGGTCTCTCAGGTGGCCATCAAACAGATGAACCTACAGCAGCAGCCCAAGAAAGAGCTGATCATCAACGAGATCTTAGTCATGAGGGAAAACAAGAACCCCAACATCGTCAATTACCTGGACAGGTCAGTTCATTAGATAAAGCTTTTTCCTAATCAGTATTTAGTCTTATTTTCCTGTAAAAAATATTTCATTTTAATTATTTTTACACGTATAAAAATATATTTAATTTTTATAATAAAAAGAGATATGCATTTTTTTTCCTCTCTGAGAAAATACTTTTGAATTCGCTTTATTTTTCATTTCTTTTATCTTTTTTATTTTTCAGTTATATTTTCTTATTTTTTAATTATGCAAATATATATATATATATATATATATATATATATATATATATATATATATATCCACACACACACACACTCACCGGCCACTTTATTAGGTACACCTGTTCAATTGCTTGGTAACACAAATTGCTAATCAGCCAATCACATGGCAGCAACTAAATGCATTTAGGCATCTAGATGTGGTGAAGACGACTTGCTGAAGTTCAAACCGAGCATCAGAATGGGGAAGAAAGGGGATTTAAGTGACTTTGATCGTGGAATGGTTGTTGGTGCCAGACGGGCTGGTCTGAGTATTTCAAAAACTGCTGATCTACTGGGATTTTCACACACAACCATCTCTAGGGTTTACAGAGAATGGTCCGAAAAAGAGAAAATATCCAGAGAGCGGCAGTTGTGTAATACAACGTTGCTGACCATGTCCATCCCTTATTAACTACAGTGTACCCATCTTCTGATGGCTACTTCCAGCAGGATAATGTACCATGTCACAAAGCTCAAATCATCTCAGACTGGTTTCTTGAACATGGCAATGAGTTGACTTTACTCAAATGGCCTCCACAGTCACCAGATCACAATCCAATAGAGCACCTTTGGGATGTGGTGGAACGGGAGATTCACATCATGGACGTGCAGCCGACAAATCTGCAGCAACTGCGTGATGCTATCATATTAATATGGACCACAATCTCTGAGGAATGTTTCCAACACCTTGTTGAATCTATGCCACGAAGAATTAAAGCAGTTCTGAAGGAAAAAGGGGGTCCAACCTGGTACTAGCAAGGTGTACCTAATAAAGTGGCCAGTGAGTGTGTGTGTGTCTATGTGTATAAATATATCCCTCTATATATATGTGTGTGTGTGTGTGTGTGTGTGTGTGTGTGTGTATGTATGTATGTATGTATATATATATGCTTTTTTTTTATAGCTTCTGTTATGTTCTTTCATAATTTTTTAAAATTTATATTTTGTTGTATTTTTATTATATTTTTATTTGCTTTTATTCTTTAACTTTCTATTTTATTTTAAACTACTTTTCTTTTTCGTGTATTTTTAATCCTTTTTTTTTTTGGTTTAAGCACAAACTTTGCAAACTTTCCAAAATCTGCTCAACTATGCGCAAGTCAAGAAAAGGAATACATTTAAAATGATAATGAATAAAAATAAAAACAATTTAAAATATATTTTCTTTCAAAACAAGTGATCTTATGATCTAAAACAATTTAGTTTCTAAAGATAACAAAAATCAAATGAATATGAATCTGTAATAAAAAAAGTCTCTCAAAAAAAAAATTTAGGAGATCTTTCCACCAAGCACTATTGTGGTGACAGCATCTCAGTCATTTTCCTGTTGACTCTGATGTGTTTCTGTGTCCATGGGGAATTTCTCCACGTCTGCACCAATAAAAGCAGGAGGGTCCAGTGATTCTGTTGTCACGGTGATGCTGCTGCATCACTCAGCGATGTGGCGTGTGTTGACGATGCACTCTTGTTGCCGTAGTTACCTGGTGGGGGACGAGCTGTGGGTGGTGATGGAGTATCTGGCCGGAGGCTCCCTGACAGACGTGGTGACGGAGACATGTATGGATGAAGCGCAGATCGCCGCCGTCTGTCGGGAAGTGAGTGTGCAACTCTTCTAATTCTGCGGAGCTGCTGTGCTGTCTAGCTGCTTACTAAAACAGTCTCCTAAGTGAAACAGAACCTCACAAGTGAATGATTTGGAACGCTCTGCATAGGAAACTCGCCAAAAGCATTCCTTAATTATAAAGACTCTGTTAATTCCAATAGAGTTTGATGCCATTAAACCGAGCTACAAAATGCTTTAATAAACATAAAAATACACAGCACACACAAATATTGAGTAAAATAGCTAATTTTTAACTGCTGAATTTAAATTTTCTGAAATAGATACTCAATACAACTATATTTAGTATATACTGAATATAATCAACTTTTCTCCCTACGGCATTTTATTCTCTGAGCTAGTTTGCTGTGTGTGTGTATGTGTGTATATATATATATATATATATATATGTATGTATATACACTGAACAAAATTATAAACGCAACACTTGTTTTTGCCCCCATTTTTCATGAGCTGAACTCAAAGATCTAAGACTTTTTCTATGTACACAAAAGGCCTGTTTCTCTCAAATATTGTTCACAAATCTGTCTAAATCTGTGTTAGTGAGCACTTCTCCTTTGCCGAGATAATCCATCCACCTCACAGGTGTGGCATATCAAGAAGCTGATTAGACAGCATGATTATTGCACAGGTGTGCCTTAGGCTGGACACAATAAAAGGCCACTCTAAAATGTGCAGTTTTATCACACAGCACAATGCCACAGATGTCGAAAGTTTTTTTATCACACACACACACACACACACACACACACACACACACACACACACACACATACACATGTATAAAACTATCTTAAACTACTTCAACTAAAATTAAAACTGAAAATATGAACGTTAATGCTAATTCAGAATTTGAATATATACTATAATAGTATATAGATAACACTGTATAAACACTACTAAAACTCAATTCAAAAACTTAAAAAAAAAACTCTAAATAAATTATAGCTAAATAGAAATATCTACAAATAAATAAAAATGACAGAAACACATAAAATACTGAAACTTAAACCAAAATAAAAAAATAAATATAAAAGCTAATTCAAAATATGAATAAATAATATTATGTAAATTATACTATATAGTAAGATTAAGTAATAAAATTGGTTATTAAAATGAAATGACTAAAACTGAAATAAAAATTATAGTGTTGTGTGGAACAAACATAAAATACTAAATAAAAATAAATTGCAGCTGAATAGAAAAAAGGGGCTTGTTAATACAAAATATCCAGTTATTACCAATATACAATTAAAAGAGAAGACAGCTCTCTGTAATAATTTCAGACTTTATTGTAGATGTTTTGATAGAATTGCTGATATATGAACACATTGCTGATAATAATGTACATTTTGATATTTACCTGTTCCTTTCACAGCAAACCCTTTTTTATTTGGTACTATGTCCTGAAATTTCTTGATATACCTCATCTTCTATGATTTGCAATTAAGATAAATTAATTAAATAAATAATAGATTGATGATGTCTCATCTTTAATGGAAGTATAAGTATTACACATTTAATTTAATATTATACAGCATTAATCTATATTATATACTAATAAACAACTCATTTAGAACATTTATATTACCTTTTTTTTTTTTTTTTTACTATTTATAGGTCTACTATTAAATTTGGTTTTAATAAAATATTATAAATATGATGTGTTTTAGATTACTAGGATCAACTAAGACAAGTGATTATAATGGAAAATATACAGGTCCTTTTCAAAAAATTAGCATATTGTGATAAAGTTCATTATTTTCTGTAATGTACTGATAAACATTAGACTTTCATATATTTTAGATTCATTACAACACAACTGAAGTAGTTCAAGCCTTTTATTGTTTTAATATTGATGATTTTGGCATACAGCTCATGAAAACCCAAAATTCCTATCTCAAAAAATTAGCATATTTCATCCGACCAATAAAAGAAAAGGGTTTTTAATACAAAAAAAGTCAACCTTCAAATAATTATGTTCAGTTATGCACTCAATACTTGGTCGGGAATCCTTTTGCAGAAATGACTGCTTCAATGCGGCGTGGCATGGAGGCAATCAGCCTGTGGCACTGCTGAGGTGTTATGGAGGCCCAGGATGCTTCGATAGCGGCCTTAAGCTCATCCAGAGTGTTGGGTCTTGCGTCTCTCAACTTTCTCTTCACAATATCCCACAGATTCTCTATGGGGTTCAGGTCAGGAGAGTTGGCAGGCCAATTGAGCACAGTAATACCATGGTCAGTAAACCATTTACCAGTGGTTTTGGCACTGTGAGCAGGTGCCAGGTCGTGCTGAAAAATGAAATCATCTCCATAAAGCTTTTCAGCAGATGGAAGCATGAAGTGCTCCAAAATCTCCTGATAGCTAGCTGCATTGACCCTGCCCTTGATAAAACACAGTGGACCAACACCAGCATCACTGACTGTGGGTACTTGACACTGGACTTCAGGCATTTTGGCATTTCCCTCTCCCCAGTCTTCCTCCAGACTCTGGCACCTTGATTTCCGAATGACATGCAAAATTTGCAGTGCTGCTTCTCTGTAGCCCAGGTCAGGCGCTTCTGCCGCTGTTTCTGGTTCAAAAGTGGCTTGACCTGGGGAATGCGGCACCTGTAGCCCATTTCCTGCACACGCCTGTACACGGTGGCTCTGGATGTTTCTACTCCAGACTCAGTCCACTGCTTCCGCAGGTCCCCCAAGGTCTGGAATCGGTCCTTCTCCACAATCTTCCTCAGGGTCCGGTCACCTCTTCTCGTTGTGCTGCGTTTTCTGCCACACTTTTTCCTTCCCACAGACTTCCCACTGAGGTGCCTTGATACAGCACTCTGGGAACAGCCTATTCGTTCAGAAATTTCTTTCTGTGTCTTACCCTCTTGCTTGAGGGTGTCAATGATGGCCTTCTGGACAGCAGTCAGGTCGGCAGTCTTACCCATGATTGCGGTTTTGAGTAATGAACCAGGCTGGGAGTTTTTAAAAGCCTCAGGAATCTTTTGCAGGTGTTTAGAGTTAATTAGTTGATTCAGATGATTAGATTAATAGCTCGTTTAGAGAACCTTTTCATGATATGCTAATTTTTTGAGATAGGAATTTTGGGTTTTCATGAGCTGTATGCCAAAATCATCAATATTAAAACAATAAAAGGCTTGAACTACTTCAGTTGTGTTGTAATGAATCTAAAATATATGAAAGTCTAATGTTTATCAGTACATTACAGAAAATAATGAACTTTATCACAATATGCTAATTTTTTGAAAAGGACCTGTACTTAATTACAAGAATTAAAGTGTGAAAAACGGCAAAATATTCTATATGATGATTTAGCTGCTGGCTTGCTGGATTCATGTTAGCAATGTTGAACTGCCTTTAGCAGCCTCCCTTCGCTCTTTCTCTCTCTGTCGTCTTTTTTGTGAAGGCATTTCTATTTTTTTTTTTTTTTCTACAAAGTGCCAACAACAGCAAATTTGGTGTTATTAATATTACATCTGATTGGGTTAAATCATTTGATTAGACATTCTAATTCTAAGAATGTGGATATTTTGAACAAGTTGTTAGCACTTTTATAAGGTCTTATATAAGGCAGCGTAGCGGGCGAGAAAACACAGAGCATATTATTATTACATATTATACCCGAAGAGGGGCAGTGGCTCTAGCCCCTGGGCCACCCCCCTGAACCCGGCCCTGCTGAAACATGCATGCTTTCATTTGCTTTATTAACTCTGTTGTTCTTCTCCATGCAGTGTCTCCAAGCGCTGGAGTTTCTGCACTCCAGTCAGGTCATTCACAGAGACATCAAGAGCGACAACATTCTGCTGGGGATGGATGGCTCGGTCAAACTCAGTGAGTTTTTTTTTTCTTTCCATTTACTTAATCAGAGACAAATGTACATTAATAATACATACAATAAGGCAAATGCACCAGATTTAGCCAACACTGGCTAATTTTCATCCGTAGTCCCTTTTGGTTGGTGTTAAGGACAGGAAGAAAATATAAACAAAAAAATATTAATGCACCAAATTAAGAACAAGAAGAAAATATGAGAGCAGAAGAAAAAATTAAACTAAGAATATTGAAACAGACTACCATACCATATCCATAAATCACTATAAATGATCACAATTTTGATGGGTCAATAACCATATCTTCAGCTTTTCGAGAAACCCCAGTGTCCTATTAAATGTTTTAATTCTTTCAGCTCTACTGGGAAGTCTGTTCCACTCACGTGTTCCTCTAAAAGCAAAAGATAATTGACCAAAGGTAGTTCTTAATGGCACATCACCTCTAATACTGGCACGAGTATATCCTGTTATCTGATCTATATAATCCTTAAAAACAGGTGGAGCAAAACCTTAACAAATAACTACCAAATCAGCAAATTGAATCAAATGTTCCCAACTCATAATAGAAAACTTAGTTAATATGCTACAATGGTGAATTTTTTTTTTTTTATCCCAGACCTTAAGAGTTTGTTTATAAATAATTTCAACTGGTTTAAGAAAAGACCTACATGTTTGAGTCCAGGTAGTCTTGCAATATATGATATGAGGAATAATCATTGAATTCATGAATAGAACTGCTGCTTCGTTGGTCAAACTATTTCTAATAAATCTGAAATTTCGCTATATTTACCACTTCACATGTTTTTTAAAAGACAGTTCAGAATCCAGTTATAATCCTAAATATTTAAAGTCATGTACTACCTCAAGTTTTTGTTCCTGGACAAATACATCTGCTTTCACATCATAATCTGGTATTTTAGTAAAAAACATACAAACAGTTTTTCTGACGTTAAGATGTAAACGTGAGTTTGTCTTCTAATATTTGTTTCAGGCTGCAAAACATTTAGGACTGTTCTGGGTTTTAAATTGTATGTAATTCTTGGCCTCAACTGCAATTATTGCATTTCGTATCCCTGGCTTTGACAATGATTTAAAGTAAGCGTGACTATGATGTTTTCATTTGTGCAAAGGCTTCTCAGTGGTTTTATGTTTTTGATCAATAGAGGGATTGAGAGTCCAGATTATGCATCTGCCGCTATGCTTCCAGTTTATTTAACAGCAGCCGGTCTAACCATCTCTCTCTCTGTCTGTCTGTTTTTCAGCTGATTTCGGCTTCTGCGCTCAGATCACACCTGAACAGAGCAAGCGGAGCACCATGGTTGGGACGCCATACTGGATGGCCCCGGAGGTGGTGACCCGCAAGGCCTACGGGCCCAAAGTGGACATCTGGTCCCTGGGCATCATGGCTATCGAGATGATCGAGGGCGAGCCGCCGTACCTCAACGAAAACCCTCTGAGGGTGAGAATAAAGACTTCTAAGCCACACTCAGTTCTTGTTTCTTGGTAATATCATGGTACTTGATCATGATGATGTAATTTCTCATCATATATATATGTATGTATATGTATATATGTATGTGTGTGTAAACCATGGTATTATTTGCAGTTCTATGGGTTTCCAACAACTATGGTATTACCATGGTAAAAAAAGAAAAAAACATGGTGATACAACAGTGCTGTAATTGCACATGAAAAACACAAAATCAAATTTCATATAAGGTGTTTAGACAATACAGGTTTTAAAACAATAATATATTATATATATTTAATCATTTAGCAGTAAATTATTAAATTAAATTATTTAATATGTAACAAAAATGTTTTTAATAAACACATGCGATTTAGAAACCCCTTCAGTCCAAGACTAATAAATAAAGAGTTGCAAAATCTAGAAAAATCATCTCAAAATGTGTCAATGCTGAAATATACTTATGGACTAAACTTTTTTTTTTTTTTAATTTTCTTTATTGCATTTTAAAGAGTGGAACAAAACAATATAAATATTTATAATATTTCAATAACATCTGTTCCTGATTTGAATTGATTGTTTAATAACATTTAGTTTTTTACATACAAAATGATTTATTAAAAGAAATAGATAAAATTATATATAAATAAATAAAGGCTAATTTTAACAGCAAAATAAAACAATCTAAATGTATATAATATTAAAATAACGTATCTGTTCCTGATCTTAATTAATTGTTTAATAATATTATATTTGAAAAATAAATACAAATATCGATAAAATAAATATATTTATTTTAAATATGGCCTCGTGTGCTCCTTCAGATGTCGATAGATGAAAACATTTGCATTGATCATCGATTGATTACAACATTTATTTCCACTCACATCAGCTCTAAAGGCTTTTATCTTAATACGCTTGCTAAAACTATCGTGGGCAGACATGAGGTTAATTTGTGGCAAACAAAACTGAAGCAGTAGTCGGATATAGTGGCAACAATGAGCAGTTTGCTTGTTCATTTTTTAGAACCTCTGGATGGTTTTATATAGGCCTAGATTTACATTGGATCATGATGTAGTATTAAAGGAACTGATGCTGTAGGTAATGTTGAAGATTACTGTGTGACCTTTAACCCCTGCTGTTGTCCAGGCTCTGTATCTCATCGCCACCAATGGAACGCCGGAGCTGCAGAACCCAGAGAAACTCTCGTCTGTATTTCGGGATTTCTTAAACCGCTGTCTGGAGATGGACGTGGAGAAGAGAGGCTCTGCCAAGGACCTCCTACAGGTGTGTGTGTGTGTGTGTGTGTGTGTGTGTGTGTGTGTTTCCTTCTAGACTTATTAGATAAAACATTTGCTTCCAGTATCAATGTTTAATTAATATTTTTTTTATTTCAGTTTTAATTTTAGTACTTAAAGTTTAAATTAAATTCAAATAAAAAATGTTGCCTTGGGAACAAAGCTTTTTTTTTCTTCATGGTTCTAGTATTAGTTAACAGTGATAAACCTGGAATAGATTTAATATATATCAGTAAAAAGTGACTTAGAACATTTTAGAGACTGCGTTATGCATGAAAAGTAAATAATAATTGATCAGTTCTTTAAAAAATATAAAAAACTTACTACACATACTACCAAATGAATAGACTTGAGTGGCAAATGGATTAAGAAATGCAATTGATTTTGCATGAAAAAATTTAAAAGTGCATTTCAAGTAACTTATTTTACTGTTAAATTATTACAATATAAATATGAAGTAAACTACTTTTATTTGTCAATTAGGAAAGTTATTATTATTTACTTTATTATTTATTATTTAGGAAGGTTAGATCAAAAACATACATTTTAACATTAAATCTAAAATTTTGATGTGAAATTTACTGTTGTTTTACATAGAATTGTACAGTATTTAATGCGATTACATCAGAAGTAACTGGAATGGAATAATAGAAAAATTAAGAGTAATCCTTACTTTGCTTTTTACAGGGAAACATAAATTACAGTAATTAAGCACTTATTAATGCATTACATTAAAACAGGTTTATAATGAAAGAACGAAAGAAATGAACAGTAAGGATGCATTAAATTGATCAAAAGTGACAGTAAAGACATATACATTGTTTCCACAAAAATATAAAGCTGTTTTCAGCTGAGCAGCAAATCAGTATATTAGAATGATTTCTGAAGGATCATGAGACACTGAAGACTGAAGTAATGATGCTGAAAATTCAGCTTTGATTACAGGAATAAATTACAATATATTAAAGTAAAAAAACTTCAAATTTGAATAATGTTACAATATTTCATAATTTTACAGTTTTGACTGTATTTTTGATGCAATAAATGCAGCTTCGGTGAGCAGAAGTGACGTCTCTCTCTTTCTCCCGATAGCATCAGTTCCTAAAAGTGGCCAAACCTCTGTCCAGCCTCACGCCGCTGATCATCGCAGCTAAAGAGGCGGCTAAAAGCAACCGCTAGCCCCTCCAGGACAACGGGATGACCCCCGGCCCCACCTGTCCTCCGCCCCGCCCCGACCCCCAGAGCCCTCTCTCTCTCTCGTGCCGCCCCTCGTCCTCTAGTGCTGCTGTTTTAGGGTTCGAGGGGCATCTGCGCTCACGCTGTGGCCCCCGAAAAGGCTCTGAAAGGCGACATCACTGGAAACAAATGGCCACGGCGCGTCAGGCCCAAAACATTATGGGGGATTTCCCCCTGGCTGACTCTCTGGGTCTCACTGTCAGTTTTTCTGTTGCTTTTTTTGTCGTTTGCTTTTGTGTTGGAATCATGGGAACATGATTGATGTTTTCATGGATGTATTTGTTGGGGTTTTTGTTCATTTTACAACGTTTTTTTAAAGTTTTTGTGTGTGAGAGAGTGTGTGTGTTCGCCGGGTCATAGATTAGCTGAGATTGTGACACGTTTGTACTGCGATCTACAGAAAGATCTCGTCCGATATGTTTTTTTGATATTGAAACATGATTTGCAACAGACTATTGATTTAGGTACTATGAAGGATGCCTGTGCATGAAGAGACTGCATTTCAGATGAAGAAACGACCGCCTGAGGTCCGTTCTGTCCCATAATCCCTCCACATGGTGGAAACCCAACGAAGCGTCAGTGCGTTACGATGGTTTGTGTTGCCACAAACATTAATGGAATTTAAATTTTCTGATATTACGTTCACATACCCCTTGGCCTTAAACTGTGACGTGAACAGTAGGACGTAACGAAGACGACACCACACACCAAGATGCAATCTAACACCATTTTGATTCTTTCAGGACTGATGGGATTTGTTTAGAAGAGAATCTTTCCTGTAAGCGATCAGTGAGTTTCTGCGAGCCATAAACTCTTTATATAAGGCCTTTTGATGAATTGAAATTCTTAACTGAAATGGGACGAATAAACTTCAGAAGTAATTACGGTGTCCAGGTGATCTTTTGTAACGGCCGTGTTGCTGACCTTTGTGTTTATTACCTTTTCATCTCTTGTTTAACATATTATTTTACTGAATTCCAAGAGTTAAAACACAAAAGCCCCTTTTTACGTTTTTTTTATTTTATTTTCTGGATGGTACTCTGTATGTATTGATTTTTTATTTTTTTATTAGATATCCATATTTATTTTTGAGATTATAATAGGACTGCACTCTGGACCTTATTTACTCATTTTTACTTTATAGGTAGCAGGTTACAGTTAGGTAGAAGTTAAGATGTAAATATTTTATATAATTTAATTATTTATCACTCAGTATTCCTGTCAAATTGAACGCTATGCAAAATGTCCCGCAGGTGGAACGTTGGAACGCTAACAGGTTTAGTATAATTTAAATACAAATATTCTAATAGTACTGTACTCTGAACATGAGGAAATTTGACCTTGCCTAATATAAATCTCACTGTACAAATAATACAAAAGTACAGTGATGAAAATATTATTCGAATCTAACTTTAATTTGATGAATATTAAATAAAAAAATAGGAAAATATTATGAATTTAATATGAATATAAAATAAGATTAATGGTTAAAAAATACATTTTAAATTATAAATATTTGATTCCTTGTGTGTGTGTGGTGTGTGTGTGTGTGTATATATATATATATATATATATATATATATATATATATATATATATATATGTATATGTAAACACATTTTTGCTTTCACTAGTTCAACTAGTCCTGCACTCTGATTAACGAATTTATGAAAGTATAAATATATACGATGTATTACCTTAAGGTATAATAAGTTAAATGTTGTGTAATATAATAAAAGTAAAGAGAAAAAAGAATTTAAAATTTGTGAATAAGCCTGCAGCATGTGTGACTGTCAGTCACTAGGTGGCGCTGTGATGCTATTATAAAATCAAACATTTAAAAATGTTCTTAGGATATACACTCACTGGCCACTTTATTAGGTACACCTTGCTAGTATTGGGTTGGACCCCCTTTTTCCTTCAGAACTGCCTTAATTCTTCGTGGCATAGATTCAACAAGGTGTTGGAAACATTCCTCAGAGATTTTGGTCCATATTAATATGATAGCATCACGCAGTTGCTGCAGATTTGTCGGCTGCACATCCATGATGCGAATCTCCCGTTCCACCACATCCCAAAGATGCTCTATTGGATTGAGATCTGGTGACTGTGGAGGCCATTTGAGTAAAGTCAACTCATTGTCATGTTCAAGAAACCAGTCTGAGATGATTTGAGCTTTGTGACATGGTGCATTATCCTGCTGGAAGTAGCCATCAGAAGATGGGTACACTGTGGTCATAAAGGGATGGACATGGTCAGCAACAATACTCAGGTAGGCTGTGGCATTTAAACGATGCTCAATTGGTACTAAGGGGCCCAAAGTGTGCCAAGAAAATATCCCCCACACCATTACAACCAGCCTGAACCGTTGAGACAAGGCAGGATGGATCCATGCTTTCATGTTCTTTATGCCAAATTCTGACTCTACCATCTGAATGTTGCAGCAGAAATCGAGACTCATCAGACCAGGCAACGTTTTTCCAATCTTCTATTTTCCTATTTTGGTGAGCCTGTGTGAATTGTAGCCTCCGTTTCCTGTTATTATCTGACAGGAGCGGCACCGGTGTGGTCTTCTGCTGCTGTAGCCCATCTGCTTCAGGGTTCGATGTGTTGTGCGTTCAGAGATGGTATTCTGCATACCTTGGTTGTAACGAGTGGTTATTTGAGTTACTGTTGCCTTTCTATCATCTCTAACCAGTCTGCCCATTCTCCTCTGACCTCTGACATCAACAAGGCATTTTCGTCACACAACTGCCGCTCTCTGGATATTTTCTCTTTTTCGGACCATTCTCTGTAAACCCTAGAGATGGTTGTGTGTGAAAATCCCAGTAGATCAGCAGTTTTTGAAATACTCAGACCAGCCCGTCTGGCACAACAACCATTCCACGATCAAAGTCACTTAAATCCCCTTTCTTCCCCATTCTGATGCTCGGTTTGAACTTCAGCAAGTCGTCTTCACCACATCTAGAAGCCTAAATGCATTCCGTTGCTGCCATGTGATTGGCTGATTAGCAATCTGTGTTGCCAAGCAATTGAACAGATGTACCTAATAAAGTGGCCGGTGTGTGTTTATATATATATATATATATATAATATATATCCTAAGAACATTTTTACATGTTATATAATGTTATATATACACCAAAGAAAAGCAAGTGTGTGTCATTATTAACGCTGTTAGGTTTGTTTGGAGTAAAATTATCAATGATGTCGCTAATCTAAGAATTAAAAAATAAACTACACAGTGAACAAACCTGCAGCATGTGGCAGTTCGTCACTAGGTGGCGCTGTGACCCCACTGTTAAACACTTAAAAATATTCTAAGGAAATAATATAATAGAAATAGAAAAGAATTACAAGTACATTTAAATTATAAATAAAATTACAAGTAAATAAAAATTATAAATTAAATTAGAAGTAAATAAATTATAAAATCAATTAAGTCAGTCACAGAAGAACAAGTGCGTGTGTGTGTGTGTGTGATTGCTAACGCTGTCAGGTGTGTTTGGGATGATGTCGCTGATCTGAGGGATGCTGGGATGCTGTGTGCCGTCGCCATGACGACAAGGTACCAGCTGGACAATCTGCATGCAAATGGCAGATTTGGGTTATTCTGGTTATAGATGGCTTTCCTGGGTTATTTTGTGAGAGAGTGAGAAAGAGAGTTGTTAGATGTAAACTGAAAGTACACTCAGATACTACAACCAAACCTGATATTACTGTCACGGCAGTGTCTAAACACCATGGTATTTACCATGGTACTATTTTCAAAAATTCTGAAGTACTTTTTGTAAGCAGTAACTGAAACTACAACAGCAAAACTGTGGTAAAGTGGTATTAATGTGTCACAGCTGTCAACAAAAAGGAAAGTATAAGGTCAGGAAAATTGTGAAAGACACCATTTGAATTCATCTATATTGACATCTATATTGGTGTATGTGTTTCAGACTGAAATGACAAAATGAAACCCAACTCTTTCTCTGACCTCAGTTGTGGTCTGATGGCCTGTAGCTCTCTCTCTATCTCTCTCTCTCTCTCTGTGTCTCTCTCTCTCTCTCCCTCTCTGTGTGTTAGAGAGAGAGAGAAATCTAAAGTATAATAATGATAAAAAGCTAACCTCCAAACCAAACTCCAGTGTTATTCCGTCCTAAACAGAGCCACAAAATTGGCAAATTACTTCTCAATGAAACAAAAGAGAGACAAGTTCTTTCACATTATCGACTTTATGACCACGATTTAGAAATAAAGGAAGACAAAAATCCTGGATACTGAGAGAACAGCGATTATGCAAACACTGTGACCTGAAGCAAATAGAAGATGAGAAACACTTTCTTCTTGTCTGTCCCAAGTACACCACTACAAATATTCTTCCACAATTTGAAGAATTGAGTTGTTCATTCTTAACTCTTAATGACTCAGAGAAACTACACTATATACTCGGAGAGGATGACACGGGCAGTCAAACTAGCTGCAAAATATGTATTCACGATACATACCATATACAATGGTTAATGCATTGCATTCATTTTGCTTTATTTGACATTCTTCATTATATATAATTGTAATTATTATAATTAATATTAGAGATACTCTCTGCGTTTTTTTATTTTTATTTTATTGTATTTATTTATTTTCTCTCATTTATTACTCATTTATTATTTTGTGTTGTAGTTATATTCTATACATACTTAAAATGTTTTGGCAATACTATAACACAAATATCATGCCAATAAAGCAACTTTAACTAGAGAGAGAGAGAGAGAGTGAGAACACAATAGCAACACACCAATAATCACTCAGAATATCACAGTGACATTCATTCTTTCTCACTTTTCACTTCCTGTGAGCTCTGATCTGTCCTATTAAAATAAAGGCATAAATGGCAAAAAATGATAAAATCTTAAAAAAGGAACCACATAACTCTACAGCAACCACTTCAAGCACTCTCAAGCACATCAGAATTTTAATACGCATATATAAACATTACATACACACACACACACACAGAGTTTTAAGCAGTGAAGACATATAATTCTCCAGTGTAAGCAGTGCTCTCATTAAGACAGTGTGTGTGTGTGTGTGTGCGCAGTCAGGAGGTGAGACACTATTTTCTAGCGACGCTGAATTTCACATGACACCTTCACCAGAGGCTCAAGGTCGCCGTGACAACAGGTTTGACAGTGAAGCGGAGTGTGTGTGTGTGTGTGTGTGTGTAATAAATGTGGGACAGCGTGAAACTGGGTCACAGCAACACAATGTTTTCCTGATATTTGGATGCTGTACTTTTAGAAGGAGATGCATTATTATATTCCTGAAAAATATACCAGCAGAAGAGGAGAGATAAGAGTTTATCTATCTGTCTATATTGCCATCAATCATTTTGAAAATCTATCTGTCTGTCTGTCTATCTATCTTGATGATTTCAGTCAATTCTGGTGAATATGGGACAAACCTCAGAGCAGCATAACAATGGTAAGTTGTACAGAGAGGCAAAACGTGGACGCTGACAAAATCATGAAACAAATTTCATTTGTTTGAAAAATGCATACAGCAGATGCTCTTAACCAAAGCGATTTACATTGCATTCAAAGAATACATTTGATCATTTTCATGAGAATCCAACCCATAACAGTGATGATGTTAGATTATTAGTGCCATGCTCCACAGTTTGAGAAACAGGAATGCTTATGAATTTATTTCTAGGGCATCTGGTTTAAGAAATAGAGCTATAACTCTGAACTGTTTCGGTGGATTAACAAATCAAACATGGCTCTCAGATTGTCAGTATATGATCTCCAGTTTCACTGACTCCATGTTCAGTGTGTTTGTGAGCTCATGATGTTCATGCAGATAAGCATTGTGGGGTAACCCTTTATTTTAAAGTGTGCTTGTTACACATATTACATGTACTTACTATTATAATAACAATTATGCATAATTACATGCAAGTAACCCTAAACCAAACCCTAATCCTAACCCTATATAGTAAGTGCATGTAGTTAATTAATATAACTCAGTACTTAAATGTATAATTACACTGTGTCAAGTCATGTCTGCTTTATTGTCAATTCTTCCACATGTACGGCACATACATACAGAGAATTGAAATTGCGTTACTCTCAGACCTTGGTGCATACAGTTAACATTTAAGACACTGACAGTAGACGTTCAAATACAGATAAATACAGTTTAAACATATGTACATACAACTATACAGATATACAAATGAGGACATTGTAGAAAAATAAAGAGATAGATAATGTGGCATAAGGCACATGGCAGATAGAGTGCAAACAATTTAAATAAAACAAAACTGTGCAGATATATGTGTATATGTATAGAGTGTATATATATATATATATATATATAGTGCAAGAGGAGCTTATCAGTCTGAGGACATTGTAGAAAAATAAAAAAAGAGATAAATAAAGTGGCATAAGGCACATGGCAGAATAGATGGAGTGCAAACCAGTTTTTTTTTGCAAGGACACCTTAAAGCGTAACCCATTGTGGGTGTGTGTGTGTATCATGACAGGAAGTGCAGCGTTTGTTAATGGATTGCTGCAATTTATCGCCTTCCCATAAATGAGGATGACGATTATTCAGGTGATGTATGAAAATGACCTTCCGTCTAAATGAGAGCAGAATGGAAATGGAGGCCATATCAGAACTGATGAGTCATTTACGACCTCTTGGAAAGAAGAAGTGCTGAGAGCGTTTGTTGAGTTTTTACTGTGTGCGGACATGAACAAATATATGAATAAATCAGTCGTCAGTTTGTATAAGTCCCTTACTAGTGCAAAATACTGCTCGGAAATGATTTCACTTAAGTGTTTTAAACAAATGATCAGAAAATGTTGTTTATCCTCAATAGAGGTCAAATGAAATATTATTTACATTATTTCATACTATACTACATTTATATTATGATAAATACATTTTAAATGTCATTATATTTTAGAATATTTTATTTTCAGTTAATATTTATTTATTTTGTATAATATTTATATTATTTTTTTAAATTTGATTTAATTTAATGTGTATTTATAAAGAGTCCAAATTATCCTTAGTATAATTTCATACATTTTATTTTATTTTAATTTAAAGAGTTTAATGGAAGCTTTATGGTAGTGATATTCAGTTATAGCCTACATTTGACTTTTTTTTTTTTTTTTTTTTTTTACTTAGTAATTGTATTTAGACTTCAAAATTAGTTAATTAGAGTTCATTAATTGTGGGAATCATATAATGATATATTTTAGAATATATCATGTAAAAATGTAAAGATCAAGAACATGTAAAAATCATGAACTTTTGCTGGTTGCAGAGCATATTTTTCTGCAATAATCCAAAAGCCAATGGGGTGACTTACAAAAATACATAATCACTGCAGCACTCTATTGGTTTAAACAGTAATTAAAAAACTCATTTGTGACCTATTTGTGGAAAATTCTATACATTTTTGCTGAAGCTGTTGTTGGTGGTCGGTCAGACAGAGACAGCCGTATCTCCAGAGCTCTAAGAACAAATAGAGTCCAGCTGGACTCTCCACAACATCAGAAAACAGAGAAACAGAAACCCTGAAAACAAGAGCGTGTGAGCAGCGAACACACATCCAGAGCGCAGTGGAAACTCCTCCTGTCATCAGACCTTTGACAGGTTCATGGAGTCTCCAGGGCTGATCTGGGATCTGTCAAACCGCTGTCACTGTGTGCAGAAAATCTGAGCCTGTTTACACTCACCTGCATGTTTGGTTGGTTGCTAGGGTGTTGTTATGCAGCTGCTAAGAAGTTCAGTGTGTTTCTGTGGAAACTGGAATTTTATGCAGGAATTATGTAAATTACATCCTCGTCTGTGTCCATCGAGCTGCGTTCTGATTGGTCGACTCTCTCAGTCATAAGGAAAAAAAAAAAGGTCATACTGTAGTATGTTAAATGGCACATGATCTACAAAAATAAACATCAAAATTAGTGTAAATCAAGAGTGTTTGTGTCTATTTACTCACAGTTCATGAAGAAGCTCATTTGAAGGTCACTGTTTAAAAGCAAGATGAGCTAGTTTATGCACTAAACCTGATTATGTCTGGTTCATGCAAGATATTTTTTGTTATTTATTATTATTATATACTGGATCATATACAGTACTGTGCAATAGTTTGGGGTCAGTTATAAAACATAAATAATTCATTAAGGATGCAATAAATCGATGGTATACATTTATAATGTTACAAAAGATTTCTATTCCAAATAAACACTGTTCTTTTGAACTTTGTTCATTAAAGAATCCTGAAAAATAAAATGTGTCACGGTTTCCTCAAAAATATTGGGCAGCACATCTGTTTTCTACATTGATAATAATCAGAAATGTTTCTTGAGCAGCAAATCAGAATATTAGAATAATTTCTGAAGATGACACTGAAGACTGGAGTAATGATGCTGAAAATTCAGCTTTGATCACAGAAATAAATGACATTTTAACATATTCACATAGAGAACAGCTATTTTAAATCAAAAATTTTTTTGGGCAGCTTGGATCACGTACTTCTCCCGCAGCATCTCATTCTGTTTCCTGCACTATTGCACTATTTTTTAGATGCATTTTGTCCATAGAAATGCGTTATTCAGTTCTGTAATTTTACGCGACCGGCTGAAGTTGGACGTGCACTGTGGGCAGACCCGACTAATCGATAATGAGAATCGTTGTCGATGATTTTCATTATCGATAATAATCGATTTTTATCGATTAGTTGTTGCAACCCTACTATTTTTACTGTATTTTGGATCAAATAAATGCAGTCTTCGTGAGCAGAAGAGAATATTACTGACAGAAATCTTAGTTTTGAATGGAAATATACAGTCATGGTAACACCATGGCACAGTTTGTTGATGAGAAAAACCTGTTCCTCTCTCTTTTGTACATTCTGTCTTGTGCGACACACACACACACACACACACACACACACACACACACACACACGCACAGAGAGATGAGCTCTGGCCGTTGTTGTTCTGTTCCTGTAATGAAGGATGTCCTTCAGAGTCTTTGTTGTTTCAGTGTCTTCAAAGGGTCTGAATGACGTGCGTCTGACACCATCATCATCATCATCATCTCTCCATCTGACGGCCGGTGTGTGTGTGATCACGAGTCTCGGCCTCCATTATTTGTCTCGGCCCTTTCCACGCTCACGGCTCTTTGAACTTTTCCAACCCTCAATTATCTGTCTTCTTCCATCACAAGAGTCTCAACTCTTCTTTAAGTCTTGTATATGTAAATGAGCTCTGTTGTGATTGGCTGACCTCTTCGCATGTGAAATTAGAAACAGTCATGTGTTTCCTGTTGGGTCGATAAAACGGCATCTTTTAATCATAATAGAAGTCCTCCTAGTCTTCTAGCATCAGGATGTGTCTATATCTGTCGGTTCTGATGGAGTGGGACAGTGTGTGTGTCTCATTAGACTGATACAAAGAGAAAAAGGCAGTTATTTCCCCCATCTCTCTCTCTTTTGTCTTTTATCCTCAGACTGCCAATTTTTGTGGGAACCGTGATACATTAAATTTTTTCAGGATTCTTTGATGAATAGAAAATTCAAAAGAACAATGTTTATTTGAAATAGAAATCTTTTGTAACATTATAAATGTTTTTACTGTGACTTTTGATCAATTTAATGCGTCCTTGCTGAATACAATTATTAATTTTTGACAGCAAACAGATGTAAACGGTAAAGCTGACATTACAACAAAGACTCAAACATGGCGCTTTAGCTGCTCCAGCATCTTCCTAAGCCTGTGAGCATTTCTGAGGGTCACGGGTCCGAGGAGGAGATGAACGTGAGACACACAACTCAAAACCCTCTTCTCCTGTCCTGACTTTAACCGCTGTCACTCTATAATCCAGAGAAGTGGGTTAAGAGCCCACTCCCAACCTGCTTTTAACTGACCCACATGCCACCCGTCCGGCCCGCAGTCATAACGCTGATGACTGCCGTAATTCCCCCGCGCTCGAGCGTTTGCAGAAAGATGGAGATTTTGCTGTTTTTTGGCAGGTGGACAGCAGGCAGGAGACAGATGTCAGGAGGCTTTTTGGAGGCAGGATTTTATGCTGAGTAATAAATAAATAAAGAAGTGGATAAAAGATCTAATAGAGAGTTTATGAAGGGTTTGAAAGGTCAAAGTGCACAATTTCAGCGCTTGTCAAAAAACCTAACAACTGTAAAGCCACAGAGCAGCACGCAAACGCCAAGACAAGTCACGATACTTCAGGAGGGCAGGGGAAATAGCTTAAATATGCCTAAAACATTACCTTAAAAATGTTTTAAAAGAAACATGTTTTAAAAAAAATTAAAAAAACAAAAACAAAACACAAAACCATTTGCCAATGGCGTTCAAACAATGAAGTCAAAATATTATTCTAGAAAAATGTAATAAAAAATAATAAAAACTAAAGAAATAATATAAGAAATACATAAAAACAAAAAACAAAAAAACTAAACATAAATTGAAAAAATAAATATGAACAATTTAATAAACCACTAAATTAAAAAAAAACTAAAAAGGAAAAATGTAAATAAATAAATAAATAATAATAATACATTTTATATAATATAATAAAACTGTATAATAAAAATAATAAAATAAACTGAAAACTACAAGTAAAATGTAAAAGTAATGCATATATATAAAATAAATATTAATTAAATTAAATACATTTTATTTCAATAAAACTATAAATAAAAATAAGTGTAAGTAAAAATCCTTAAAATAAATATTTTTAAAATAAAATTCAAATAAAACACCAAAAATAAAATAATAAATAAAAATAAAATATAAAATACATAATAAATATTAAATGATCCAGTAAATTAAATATTCTAAATAAAAGTAAAATGTAAAATAAATAAATAAAAACAACAAAATACATCTAAATTAAAAAATGAAAACCAAATAAATAAAAACAAAAAACTAACAAGTAACATTTAAAAACTAATAAACAAACAAATAAATTAATCTTTGTTTTACAAAACTGTAAAACCAAATCTGACCACAGATGTTGAGCTTTTATGAATGTTGAGGATGTCTGACAGTATTTTCCTCTTGTTTTGGTTTACATCAGTTCGTGTCTTGTCTGCCACACTCACGCTTCTCTACATGACCAAAATCCATCAGAATCCCTGCAGACCTTTAAATGCCACTACAAAATACACTTTAGTTCACATAAAGTCCAGATTTATTTCTCTCTCTCACTCAGTGACCAAGAATCTCTCTGCTGTGAGATGAAGAAATAAAACAGAGTTTGGGAAAGAAGCCAATGGGAACAGAAAGGTGAAGAGGAGCAGCGGGCCATCCGTCAGGAGCAAAAAAGGATTAATTACTTTAGTGTTTGACCTGGAGAGACCCGGATCAGATTATCCCAGCGCTTCCGTCCGTCAGTCCGACAGCACACAGCCATTAACCCTGCTAGTTTAGGACGCGTGACTGAGGAGATTTGGGGTTACTGACCCCAGAAAATGAGTTTTCTGACTCCTAGATTCAGTGTTAACAACAACATCAAACACTATCCCATTTATTTTCTTATTAAATGTCCCTGCTCTTACTAGCAATGATTTATCAGTGCTCATTTTCCAGAAAGAAATAAAATAATATGTTATTTATGTTATTAATTTAACAGCATATGGGGCGTTGCTAGACATAAAGTGCTACTGGGGCACAGGCCCCCCATTACTCACATCACTTTTCTTTCTTGAAAGCCAGTTGCGTGCAATAAGTGTACAACACAATGAACTACTGTATCCAAACATGTGTAACCCACTATTCCTACACTGCAAAAAATCACGTTTGTGGGCTGGAAAATTGGGAGGGAACAGGGCAGCAAGTGAGAAATGAGAAGACATTTTATTCTATCCGTCAGATTTTCCTACCAGGGTTTACTGCGCATGCGCACATCAGTATTGCGTAATTTTTCTCACGCTGAACAACGATAATTACTATTTGAATTACTGTAAGGGGTAGGTTTAGGGTTGGGGTAGCTGTTGAATAAACCATAATGTAACAGGTAGCATTTTGCGTTGTTGAATTTTACTACTGTTTTAATCTGACAGGGTAGCACAAATCGACAGAACACCGGCTCGGAACGGCAGAAAAATTCATGGTACGCTAAGCGTTAAAGTATAAATGTGCTGCTATGGCATACAAGACACTTCTGCGTCAGTTTCAGTTAAACACACAGATGCGCGCAGGCATGGATTCTTGCGTGCATGAGTCAGTTTTTCGATTAAATCTATTGCTTTTAGTGTTGATTTGGTTATTGCATATACTGTAGATTAATTTCTATCGATCTAAATTAATACACTGACAGTGACAAATAAAGTAAATTATAACTCAAACTTGAGATTTTACTGAGGCACAGCAGATTTTTACGGGGGCATGAGATGGATTGGGAAAAGCATATGCCTAAAACAATGCTCAAAAACAAACAAACAAAAAAAACTATTTGCAAATGAAAGAAAAACAATTCAAAAATCTGAATAAACAAAAAATAATATAATAAATAAATGAAATGGCCTAAGTATTAAATAAATTAAAGGCCTCTTTTATGCCTCTTTTTACAGATCATTTTTATAGCTTGTTAAAATTGCCACTTTTAGGGTATGAGCCAAAACCTGCCGTTTTTGTTTGTCCCTTTAAATGCAAATAAGATGGTGCTCCCAGCCCCTTTTTCAGCTTGCCCGGTGTCACAGCCTGACGCTGGTTTGTGGAGGTGTAATTAGACAGATGGTGGAGGGCAGAGAGAGACTGAGATCCACACCAGCAGCTCCTGCGGACCAAAAACACAAAGTGAAGACTCATTTAAGACTGAAACAGGAGTTTGAATGGACAGAAGATGAAAAGCCAAATCCTTCATTTTTAGATGGATTTCTGTAATTAATGTAAGAAGTAAACCTTTAAACACTGCACAAAATGATTTTCTTTCTTAGTATTTGTCTTGTTTTCAGAACAAATATCTAAACAGATACAATTCAAGATACAATTACACAAGAAGCAAAATTATTTAAGATATTAACCCCTGGTTTCACAGACAAGGCTTAAGCCTAGTCCTAGACTAAAATGCAAGTCTGAGCTGTTTCAACTGAAATAGACTTGCACTGACTGATCTTAAAATATATCAGTGCCTTTGTTTTGTTTCAAGATGCACACCAGTTTTTTTCTAAGCACGTTTATAAAAATTGCTTAAATGTCTTAATTGAACTATGATCTAATCCTAGTTTAGTCTAAGCCCTGTCTTTGAAACCGGGCCCAAGTTTTTTTTTTAATTACTTCATTTATTTATTTGTTTTTATATTTTATTATTTATTACTAATTTTGAGATAAATATTTGTGTTTCAGGGCAAAACCTTTCTGTGTGATTTCTTTATTTTTAGTTTGACATTATTTTATTTATTTTTATTAATTAATTTAGAAAAATAAAATGTTTTTTTTTTATCTTAACTGACAAATGTTCTTGTTTTAAACGGAAACTTAATTTTGACACTTTTTTTTGAGAAAAGACTGAATATCTTCTGTCATGTCATGTTGCTTCTAAAGAAAATGTCTTGATTTAATAATGTTTCGTTATTTGTACTGTAGAACAAGACAAAAAATACTATTGCATTGAAGTCATTTTCTCTCTGAAGTCTATTTTTAATGTAAGTCAATAGGTTTTCAAGAGATCCAGTCTGATCTTTACAACTAAACAGGCAGTTTTTTGCTACTGTACCTTTAAGACATCTGTTTCCTCTGTTATGATTGGCTAACATGCATCAATAATTTGGTATATTTTCCTAAAAGAGAAAGAATGTACATTTTAAAACATGCATATCGGCTAAAATTGAATTATTTCATTTGTTTAGGAGCTCAAACTACAGTCGTCAGCATGCAGCTTTGAATCAGGACACAGACGCTGTCTAATTCTTAATATATTTTATTTGTTCTTTTCTTAATAATATCCAGTTTGTGTGCTTATTGTCCATCCAGGATTTGATTGGTGCCACAGGCGACTCCGTCCACAGCGTCTGTCCTGTACCGCACGTGAACAGACGGTTTATGGATCTAACACATCTGAAGCTCACATCACTAGTTATACATCACGCTTATTGCTGTTTCCCCAGGTTTAAAGATTTCATAGGAACAAAAATAAGAAAAAACTGATCAATAGATTGATATTCTCTGATTGATCTGATTGGTCTCTCAAGCATCAAGCATTGTGTCTTCATTATTGTCCTGAAGAAAGTGCTAAAGTGTATTTCAGTGATATATTTCAGGTTTAATTTCCGGTGTATTAACATGACGCTGTCAAATGGAATAACCAGAGATCAGAGACAGGAACATCAAAACATTTGGTGTATGTCACAAAGCATGTCAGGAACACCAAAAGAAATGCAGAGGAATAAATAATATCATTATGTTTTATAAAGACCAAAAACACACAGTGAGGTGGGTTCAAACAGTGCTGTGGAAAATACAAACTGAGCCCTCTTAAAAGCAAAACGAACAAACTAAATAAAAAGAAGCATTTCAAAGATTCCTCTTAACAGAACCCAACCCATTTCTTTCAGCCAGGCATGTTTGACTCAAAATGAAACATTTCAATTTTAAATGTAACAGTTGAACTTCAACATTCCACCCGCACTGCTACATTGTAACAAATATCCAGACACCGAGTGTTTTTCACTCTGTAAAATGTGCTACATTTGAAGTGATCTGCAGTAATCCACACAGAAACCAACAGCACTGCCATTTAAAGGAATAATTCACCCAAAAATGCTTTAAGAATTTACTCACCCTCAGGCAAAGCAAGATGTAGATGAGTTTTAGAGAAATGTAGCATTCCATAACTTGCTCACCAATGGATCCTCTGCAGTGAATGAGAGTCCAAAGAGCTGATAAAAACATCACAATAACCTACCCCAGACAGGAACATAGTTTTGGCCCAGATCCAGCCCACATCTGGCCCGTGTGAAATCCATGCGTACCAGATGTGGGTCGGATCTGGACCGACACTGCTTGCTGTCTGGGACGCCACTCCAGTCTATCAATTAACGTCTTGTGAAGCCAAAAGCTGAATGTTTGTAAGCAAATTCTTCATCAAGAAGTTTATGACTTTATAGCTACATTTAAAAATCCATAATAATGCATCCAACAGTGAAAAAGTCCATCCCCTGTTGTCTCTCACATCAAAATCCTGCACAATGGTGCTTGATCTCTACATTTCTTTCCTGATTCAGATTTCACTTTTTCACTGGAGTTATTATGGATTGCAGAGGATTCATTGAACAAATAATTCAATACTGCATTTTTCCAAATCTGCTGAAGAATCAAACTCAGCTACATCTTTAATGGCCTAAGGGTGAGGATATTTTCAGCACAGTTTCATGTAAACTATTCCTTTAATTACTGTCAGTGTACCAGCTTCTGCTCTTCTGTCTGTTTTTGTGCCTTACAATGTCAAAGGTCAGAGCATGAGGCCTCATAAGCAGCAGCTAACAGTGATGTACAGCTCTCTGGTTCTGTCTGCGTTATGGACACCTGTGACCCGTATCAGTTTGAATCCTGCCTGTTTGACGCACTCTCAGAACACATTTGTAGGCATGAATTAGAGATGATGGTGGCAGTCAAAGTGCCGCATCCTTTTCCTCCACGCGTCTTGGTAAGTGTGAAATCTAATCCTCAATCACTGCCATTGATTTTGTTACCGTCTGCAGAGCCATTCCGCGGGCGCTCATTCACAGCACAAAGCAAACGGAGCCGGCGTAAGATTAGCCGTCGGAATTGGGAACGCTCCCAAATGGAATTAGAATGGTTATGAAAACTGGCAGACAAACCGAAGCGTTGCATGTTGCCAGGTGGATCGTGTCCAGATTCGACTTCCTGCTGTGTCTGTAAATACGTCTCTGAATCACACAGAAAGCAACGGCAGGGAATTTTACATGTCATGTGTGACGCTCAGTAAAAGAGTTTCCCATGTTCCTTTAGGACAAATAGAGTCATGGGAAAGTGGTTAGCTATCATAGACAGAAGCAAAGTTATAATAGATTATGCAATATCTGTAGGCCTTATTTATGAAATACAAGCAGAACATAAATCATATATTATAAGTTTTGTACATGAAACATATAATTTAATCAAATGTGCCAGTTATGTAAAGATTTGTTTGAACGAAAAGTTTGGGGTCAGTAAGTTTTTTGAAACTCATGGATTCAAAAAGATGCATTAAATTGATCAAAAGTGACAGTAAAGACATTTATGTTACAAAAGATTTATATTTCAAACAAATGCTGTTCTTTTGAACTTTCTATTCATCAGAGATCATGAAAAATAAAATGTATCACAGTCTCAGCAAAAAAAAAAAAATCAGTTGGGCAGCACATTGATAATATCAGAAATGTTTGTTAAGCAGCAACTCAGCATTTTAGAGTTATTTCTGAAGGATCGTGTGACCCTGGAGACTGGCTTAATGATGCTGAAAATGTATCATTTTGAAAAATTTTACTGTATTTTTGATCAAATAAATGCAGCCTTGATGAGCATTAAAAGTGTTTTGAATGGAAATGTGTGATTTACACAGAAATGTTCTGCTCGTGTTCCATGAATAACACCCAAAATTCTTAAAAGTGAAAATAATCAGTCGCCAGTTGCTCAAAGCAGACAAGATGAGACAAGAGTCATTTCAATGTACACTTTTGCATCTTCTTGAAAGATTTTAGTTGCATTTAAAACAAAATATCTGAAATTGTCCGAGATTCTGATTCTGAAGTGGATGCTCTGATTCAGTGGAGTGACAGTATCTTGTTTGACAGCTCTGCTCTGGATTTCATGCTACGCTTCTCTAATCAGTCACTTGTTCGCCTTGATTCCTTCTCTTTCTACTTCCCATCAGCCGACACAAGTTCAGCTCCCTCCGGTTCCCTTTGTGTGATTTATGCAACTGTCACAAAAAAATTCTCAAATACTACCCCCTCCGGAAACTTGAGAGCCCTGAGAAACAATCACAAGACACGCGGAGGCTCCCCGAACAAACCTCTCATCGCAGTGAGTGGCCCGCGGGGGTCCTGCCTACCTGCCGGGCCCTTGGCTGCCAGTCAGCACACATCACCTCCTCAATAGAGCAGTGTCTCGTTGCATTTGTGCTTCCCGTCTCCCTTTCTCCCCCCGTCTCGCTCGCGTCTCAAAAGTTGAGGAGTTTTCACAACTTATAAACTTTCCTCAGGTCAGATGCTCTTAGGTGTGCATACATGCTGTATTTCACTTCGCGACACACTGAGGGTGAGAAAGAACAGGGGGAAAAAAAATCTCAAATAGGCCTTTATAAATAACACAGTGACTTACTTGTCATTTATGTTACAGAGGAAAACGATTTCTCTGACAGAAAAAACCACGCAGTTTGTGCTCCACATACACTCTTAAAAATAAAGGTGCTTCATGATGCCATAGAAGAACCTTTTTTGTCTAAATGGTTCCATAAAGAACCTTCCAAAAGGTTCGTTGTGGTGAAAGAAGGTTCTTCAGATTATAAAAAGGTAAGAAAGAGATGGTTCTTTGTGGAACCAAAAATTGTTCTTCTATGGCATCGCTTGAAGAACCTTTTGAAGCACCTTTATTTTTAAGAGTGTATGAATGATTCTCCAGTATGCAATGATCCAGAACACTGTAGTATGTTAGTAGTGAGTTTAGCATGAGCGAAAACTCTCCTTTCTGCCACAAAATGTCAAAATTTGTAGATGCATTTGACAAAAATAATCTCTCAAACTGCAGGACTAACTAAAAGTAATGTTTTATATATATATAGAATAAATAAATAAATAAAATTATAAATAAACTAACTAACAAATTTTTTGTTATAAAAAAATTATAACTTTGGACTTAATGTTAGAAATAAAAAAAATATTTTCTAGATATTGGAAAATAATTTCTTGTCAACTATCCATTTACAGATAAGTCATTAAAAATATACTGTATATTGTGTTATATACACTATAATTCAAAAGTTTGGGATTGGTAAGATCTGTAATTTTTTTAAAGAGATTAATATTTTTATTAATAAAAGAATTGATCAAAGTGATAGTAAAGACTTTTATATTGTTGCAAAAGATTTGTAACTTTTTATTCATCAAAGAATTCTGAAAAAATGTATCACAGGTTAATATTAACTGTTTTCAACATTGATAATATATCAGAATATAAGAATGATTTCTGAAGGATCATGTGATACTGAAGACTGAAGTAATGGCTTAAAATTCTACTGTGCCATCACAGGAATAAATTATATTTTATAATATGTTTAATAATAAAATATTTCACAATATCACTGCTTTTACAGTATTTTTGATCAAATAAATGCAGCCATGATGAGCAGAAGAGACTTCTTTAAAAATACATAAAAAATCTTACTGATAGCAAACGTTTGAACAGTAGTGTGTGTGTGTGTGTGTGTGTATATATATAATTTTTTTTCTTAAACTGAATCATGTTTTGTGCATCATTACAATTCCGGCCCGTCTGTCTGACGCTGGTCATTGAGTTGTCCTGTTCTCAAGCTGATAAGGGTCAAAGGTCGCCCGAAACGTGCCTGTCTGTCCTTTTAAATCAGAACGCTGTGGCTGAGAGTCGTGACCTGTGAGTGACTCAGGTGTGTGTGACAGACATCTTCTGAGATCTTCAATCACCAGCCCCGAACGGATTTGATCGTCATAGTTTGGACTTACATGATACATTCAGAATCCTTCACTCCATTCCACCTAATCGATTAGCAGCTAAAGATACAAACAAACAAAATCACCTTTGAGCAGCTTTTTGACTAATATTGTTGGCTTATTTTACGTACAAACAAGAAATGTTGCAGGGAGGTTTTCCATTTCTTCTCTGCTGTGACAAGGCAAAACTATTCTTGGTAAGTCTAACTTGATTGCCACTTGCATCAAGATGTAACACACACACACACACACACACACACACACACACACACACACACACACACGTTGGTTTTTGTGGTTTATGGGGACTCTCCATAAGTGTAATGGTTTTTATACTGAACAAACTGTGTGTGCTATTGCCCTACACCAACCCTACACCTAAACTTAGCCCTCACAGGAGACTTTGTGCATTTTTAGATTTTCAAAAAAACACCATTTAGTATGTTTTTTAAGCCTTTTGAATTACGGGGACATAGGCAGTGTCCTCATAAACCACCTTCATATTGTAATACCTCTGTCATACCCATGTCATTATACAAATTTGTGTCCTCATACACCACATAAACATGCACACACACACACACACACACAGTCTGCTACACTGTCGTATGATCCTGGAAGACACAAGTGAATTATGATTTAGTTGGGACGTTTCTCAAACCCTCTCCCCTGACGCCCACTCAATGCCCGCTGATATTACTACAGTGTGGCTGAAAGAAAAAAAAAGAAATGCTAAAGAGAACGTTGATTGGGAATTTGTTTGGTTTTCCTATGTTCTCCTCTCCACCTCGGAAGAGGAGAGATTTGCAGGATGAATAAATAGGTACAATTCCTTAAATAACCCCTTAGATTCAAGATCAGCAATATGTGATCCTCATTAGGGTGACTAAAAAGGTGTTTTGGATCAGAAAAATATCAGTTTTCATATGCAGGCATGAGTGCATAGGTTCCTGCAAAAGTCCTGTCCACATCAGTATTAATAACCAAACTCTTGCGGATGCATTTGGCATAGGTATAAAATAAACAATTGTCCTTTAGGTCTCAATATACGTAGCATTTCACACCCTCCTATAGACTGATTAACATATATTTAAATATATAATTCCATATATAGATTTATGAGTGAAAAAGGAGGATAACAAAGCAAAACGAAAGAGAAATCTAAAGCTCTAAGTTAACTCGGTAGTTCTCATCTTCTTAAAATCACAGTAATATTTAGATATTTAAAATGGTTAAGATTAAAACACAGTGCTGATACAGAGATAACGAAAGAAAACGTCAAACGCCACACAGAGGAAGATTGCTATTACTGAGTTAGGAGGGTGTGATTTAGCCTCACAAATTGGAAGGGAGCTTCGAATGGAGCGGTTCTAGGTCGGACTGGTGGCCGTCGGAGGCGCGTGGGAGAGAAAGTGCAGGTGACGTCCCTATAGAACGAGCTTGGCCTCGAGAGCCCAGTGAAGTCTGTACGGGGCCGACCATGTGCCCTGATACCGAGCTACGGGGTTTGGGGGTGAGCGTCGGGGATGAATACGGTGAGAGGCAGTAACCGGGCTCCCGAGGGGAAGACTGACCCGCTGCCTCTACGGGATGGAAGCTGGACAATATGTTCAAATCCTCATAAAAGCGGCCCAGCGGAGAGTCTGTGCCGGAAGAGTGGTGACCCGGGAGCTGGCCGGGGCAGGAGGACTGCGGGAGGAGCAGGGAGGTGTGGGAGCCGGCAGCACTGGAAGGGTCACTGTAGTGGAAAGTTCTTCCTGTGACGGGGCTCTGGATGGTCGGACTTGGGGCTAGAGGGGTGTAGCATGGCGAGGCGTTCGCTGAGCCGTACTGAGCGAGCGAGGCCAGCGCTGAGCTTTCCAAAGGAAGGTAAGTAGATAAAGCGGGCAGGATCTGGGATGACGTGGAAGTCTCGGGGGCTTGGGAACGACTGGAAGCAGGGGATCCGGGTGGGGGAGTGTGGAAAAGGTACAACCCAGTGGAAGTCTTGCCCCCACCGGTAGCGAACTGCTGCAGGGAGCCCGTTTGAGAGGGTTTTGGTGGGGGTTGGCCATGCAGCAATTGACTGGGTGTGTGGCTGAACAAGCCTGTGGAGAGAGGGCTAGTATTCGATGAAGTTGTAGACAAGATCCCAGTTGGAAATGCTGCTTGGAGATGTCCCGATTGCGGAGGAGTGCTGGGAGCGACGGCTTGCTTTTGTCTTGGCTGCGAATGGAGCTGTGCGGTACTAGAAGTCGGTGACGCCGATGAAGAAGAGAGGCTTCCGAATGGGAATGACGAAATTCCGCCTTGCTGGCTGGAAGCGGCGGCTCCTGATGAGTGCTGCGTCCGGAGGGATGAGAGAAACGGCGTATCGACTCCCGGACGAATCTTTGATGGGGATCCGGATGGAGAGTTGCCAGCTGATCCGGGACCTCCTGGTTTAGGTGCAACCGTCTGAAACCTCTTCAGCAGGCTGGGCGGCTCATTTCTCGATCCGAGAACGGACACCGGAGGTCGGAAGAGAGTGGCGGGGAGGTGGGGGTGGTGGGTTAGTGCAATAGCGACCGATGTGGTGGCGGCAGCAGCTTGTAGAGGCGCTTGGATCAGGGGAGCCCAGATGACGGGAGTAGGTGACGGAGGAGCAGGGGGCGATGGACTCTGCATCAGGTTGGCGCAGTGAGCCATGTCTCTATCGTGCTGCACGATCTGCTGGATGATCTCACTTTCCTGGTAGTTAAAAACCCCTGAATTCAAATCATGTTGGACCTTGTGCTGAAGAATAGAGTTCTTCTTCCCTAAGAGATGAAAGACAAAAAATCTGATTTGTATTCTGCAGAAAACATATCTTTTATTAACAACATTAAGAACACGTACTGTTATATTACTATTTTGTGGACATGATAGCATGGTAATACCATGGTTTTGTTGTAACTATATTCTGTTCTATAATTCTTTAGTATATGAATATGCTAATCATTCTGCATCATGGTATACTAGTCTAACAGACAATGGGATTACCATTTTTTTTTAAATGATAGCATGGTAATACCATGGTTTTGTTCTAACAATATATTCTGTTCTATAATTCTTTGGTATATGAATATGGTAGTCATTCAGTAGCACCATGGTATATATAAAGGACCATGGTATTACCTTTTGTGCACATTATAGCATTTTAATACTGTGGTTTTGTTGTTGCACTGTATTCTGTTCTATAATTCTATGGTATGTAAATATGGTAATTCAGTACCATGGTACAGTATATACTGTATCAATGTGTCATGGTACCATTTTTGGACATGATAGCATGGTATTACCATAGTTTTGTTGTAACTATATTATGTTCCATAATTCTATGATATCTGAATATGACACACACACACACACACACACACACGGTGTATGAATGTCTGTACTAAGTCATTTGTTAGTATTTTAGCTGCTTACATTCTTCCTTCAAACTGATCATGGCCTTTTTTTATTAATACCCACTAAAAATTGTATTATTCACCCTCAGGCGACGCCTTGAATACTAAATATCAAACGCAGCACTCTGTTCGATATGTCTACTGTTTCAACAGCGCTTTGATTCATCTCACACACCACATCACCCCTGTTAAACAGTCCTGGAGCCTGGGCTCGCCTTAGGACGGCTCCGAGCGCAATCAGAGACGGAGGGGCTAGGACACAGGCCGAATGGAAATAGCTCAGCGTAGCAGGGGGCAGATCATTTCTACAGGTTGACCTGCCTGCGTTTGACTGCTCCTCACTGCTGAGCCCCAGATAATAAAGAGTACAAAAACAGAGTGCAGACACGACCTCTACCTCACGCCGGACTGATAAGAGACCATGAGCCTGGATGAGCAGAGGGCACTTTGCTATGTTTGGTAATGTCACGCTATCACTTACTACTGTAATCACACTGGGGCCGGTGCAGAGCAGAGCACGACATAGACTTTTGCTCTTCAGGCAATACAATAATAGAAGAAAAAAAAAAACACGCTTTTAAAGAGTATACTTGATTTATTTCAATCTATAGCTGCACTAAAGTTAATTTCTGAATTGTGATTATTTGGGTTAATCTCTAGAAAATATATCTGGGTATATATATATATATATATATATATATATATATATGATTATATATTTATTATTATATGCATAATATAATATATTTATCCTTTATAATAAATTCTTATATATATATATATATATATATATATATATATAAAATCAATTATAATTAATTTATAAATATATTAAATAATAAATTGTAGTTAATTATATATATATATATATATATATATATATATATATATATATATATATATATATATGAGTAATTTATAGAATTATACATATATATTATACACACACACACACACACACACACACAGTATTTTATATGTATAAGTACATATACATAATTACAAATAATTATACATACGTATATATTATATGTATAATAATACGTAATTAAATTACATATAAATTAAATATCATTTATATTTTTATCCTACAGTAAACAAAGCAAGATATTATTTTAGGGCGAGCTCTTTGTCCTACCCAGAATGCCCCCAATGCAGATTGTCTGAAACAATTCTGTAATAATAATTCAATAATTCTTATTTTCTTCATAATAATCTGCTAAACTACAAATTGGATTAGAGTTGAGGCCATTTTCTGATAGGAAGAGGAGTGATTAAGCAGTGCTACACCGCAGGGACACAATCAACCCGTGTGAACCTCAATTCATTTCAATACAGATGCAGATCTATTTAATCTGTAATTAATTACCTGTGTCTGTACGTTATGAATGACTGAGAGCAGCGTGGGTTTAAAACTGCACCAAGCAAGAGGATGCGAGTGTTTGGGAATAAAGAGAACGTACAAATCAGTCCTCATACACAGAGCAGGTTTTGAAGGTGGTTTATGTGGATTTCTCCAGTGTGTCCTCTATAATAAGCCCTCGTGCAATCTCACATTGTGCGAACAGCTCTGCTATCAAATGATTCAGTGTGTTGTTTTTACCGCGGTGAGTGGGCTGAGGGAGCTGGATGTGGATGTTTACAGTGACGGACAAGAGCGTGGCCCTCCTACTGAGGAAAATAAACACTGTGTGCAGCGTAAACAGCAGCGAGACCCTCACGAGCCCAGACTGACTGACTCAATAAGGCAGGAAACCCGAGACACTGACAGAGAAATTGCACTCCATTGTGAGACATTAGACACAAGAGGGAGTGAGAGTTTAGTTAACTTCAGTTTCAACTGGTATACAGTAAGAGATATGCATTATAATGAGACTAAAGCTGTTCCTGATTCAAGAACATGAATATAATACTGATCTCACAGATGCTGTGTTTATACAGCACAGTATACATACTGTATTAATAGTATGGAGTAGTATGCTAAACTTCTCACCGATGCGGTCCAGGCGGTCCAGAGCGACGGTCTCAAACGCTCTCCTCATCATGGGATACTCCTCCAGGACCTCGTTGAAGTTGTCCACAGACAGAGAGTACAGACGGCAGTATGTGTCGGCCCGGACGCTGGCGGTGCGTCTGCCTCGTGTCAGCAGACAAATCTCTGAACGAGAGAAGACATAAACACATCAGTGTGCACTTCTACCACGTACTGGTTCTGAGATCCCTAAGAAGTGGTTAAAATGAAAGAGCTGATAAAATGTAAAAACTGTAACTTGAATGCAATGTAAGTCGCTTTGGATAAAAGCGTCTGCTAAATGCATAAATGTAAATGTAAAATGTACATGTAATAATGCAAATTATAATAAATGGTTATAAATGCATTTAACACCATAAACTGATGAAAATATGATGAAAATGTATGACTTATTATTATTTGAATTTATAAAATGCATTTATGAGCATTTCATACTGGCAGAGTATTAAGATTACTGTTTTTTAGGTTATAAATGCAAATTATAATAAATAATAAATTATTATAAATGTATTTTATATGATAATTTCTTATTATTATTTGCATTTATACTTACAAAAAATTGGATTATAAAAACACTAAGCTTTTCATATTGGCAGAGTTATAAGAATACATTTTTTCTTTAGGATAATAGTGCAAATTATAAGTTAATTATGTTAATAAGTTCATATGATACTTATTATTTGCATTTATAATTATAATGCATTGCATTTATAAAATGCATTAATAAGCATTTATTGGCAGAGCTGTAAGATTATATATTTTTTATCTTATAAATTAAAATTATAATATATAATAAATGAATATAAATGCATTTAATTGTATAATATATTATAATTTTTAATTTATAATTATAATAATTTGCATTTACAAAATGTATTTATAAGCATTTGACACTGGCAGTGTTGTTATTATACATTTTATTCTATAGGTTATAATGCAAATTTGAATAAAAATTATAATTGCATTTATGACTTTTATTTCTTATTACTAGCATTTATAATTATAATAAATTACATTCATAAAATGTATAAACAATCCGGCTGGCAATATCATTTTTTCTTCTCTTTTCTTTAGGTTAATACTGCAAATTATAATAAATATTATTATAAATTATATTATTTGGATTTCTAAAAGGCATCTATAAGCATTTTATGATGGAAAAATTAAAGTATTTCTTCAGATTTTTTTTTTTTAATTCAAGAAGTCAATGTAAAACTTGTGAAGTAGTTAAACCTAAACTGAATTTACTGTATTTAAATGGAATTTAAAATTCATACTATAGCACAACAATGCCATCATTACATGTATCTATCAACATAAATGATTCTCTTAGCTCATCTCACATTGCTCCTACAGACAGACAGACAGACAGACAGACAGACAGACAGACAGACAGACAGACAGACAGACAGACAGACAGACACACACACACACACACACACACACACACACACACACACACACACACACACACACACACACACACACACACACACAGGGTTCCTGCATTAAAGCTGCATGACACAGAAAACTCCATCAAATTCTGCCAGAAATGAAGCTGAGCTTCCACAACTAGCTTCATGTGTGTGCAGAACCTGTGTGTGCAGACCAGAAAACACACGTCCGATCACAATCTCTGTCCAAACACACCCAGAGCTGATCACGCTGACTTTCTATCAAGGAAAAAAACAAACACACGCTCAAAAACAACTATCCTTCCCCCTTTTTTGGATTAAAAGTGTTCTGTAATCCACAGCTAAATGCCACTCAGAGCTTAGAGGACTGGCAGACCTCATATGTCACGGCGGATCAGCAGAATTATGCCCCATTTATTGGGGTGCAGAGCTGGCAAAACCACTGGCTGCTAAACAACCAATACCCACAATCCTCTCTGCTTCTTAAGTGCCAAACATCAATATTAGGGATGGGGGAAGAAATCAATTTACACACGCCGAACAAATCTTTTCAAAAACAAGACAGAAAGTCAATATTAGAATACTAATAATTCTATTTATTAACAATTCATATGGAGAACCACATTACAAAGCATGGAGAACTGTGAACACGTCTCCCTGAATCTGAATCAAATGGTAAGATTCGCAGCACTAATCAATACTTGAGCTGCAGTCAGAGTCAGTATTCTTACTGCATGACGACTATTGACTCGTTTGTATTTGTCTCCTGAGTAATATTTTCCCGTTTGACGTGGCATTGGAATGACATGCCGGCCGGACACACAGAAGTGACAGTAGATTTGTTCCAGAGTGATTTTGTGATCTCACACTGACCCCAGTTTAGCTCATGGCAGCGTTTCCATTAGCGTGATGCGTTCAACAGCTGATCTCTGACTCATCAAAATAAAACAACATCAACGTCCAGCAGGAAATCCGGCTGGAATAATCTGATGGAATGCTGGGATTGTTTACCATGATAAAGAAGAGAGAGCAAGTGTGTGTGTGTGAGGATTATGTTAAAGGGATAGTTCACCCAAAAAGGAGATATTTTGAAGAATGTTGGTAATTAAGAAGTTGCCAGTAACCACTGGCTTCCATAATATGGGGGGAAAAAAACCTATGGAAGTCAATGGCTACTAGCAACTGTTTGGAATTTTCATTTTTGGGTGAACTATCCATGTTTGTTCTTATTAAACACCAAAGTGGACAATCTAAACATCCCAAACACTTCAGAGCCAGGAAGATATGAACATAAATCTCAAAATGGCTGATGAATCATGCAATTACTGCTTATATACCATAATATTTATGTGCAACTCTAAATATAATGATATAATATTTTTGGATATTTAACAACAAAAAGCGTTTATAAATAAAAAAAAACTATTTGTGGATAATCCCGTAATTTAAATAATTATAGTAATAAATAAATAATCATTTATGATTACAAATAATTGTTTATAATGCATTTAATAATAATTCATAATAATTATTTTTTTTAATAATTTCCTATTTTTATTTGTAACTTGATGGACACCAGCATAAATATCAGATTATTCACAATATTATTATGAATTGAAGTCATTGTCAACAAAAATCGACTGGATAAGCCACATTTAAAGCTGCTGTAAAATATTATTGCATTTTATGCATGTTATATATGTTATGTAATATTGCCCAGAATATTCAAAATAACAGAAACTATTCAGAAATGGGCTGCATTAGCCTTTGAACTCGAACTCTAATTCTAATATCCTGTCATTTCTGCTTAATTCCACTGGTTTTAATGGACAGGAACATTAGGACTTAAAAAAGGAACAAATAAGCCAGAATAAATTAGCAAAATGAGTCAGTGAACCTGTACAACACGTTCCCTGTAAAAACACTCAATATGTCAGTGTGTAATGAGAGTCACAGAGCTCGAACCGTGAGAGGATTATAAGCACAGCAGCCTCACACACTGCCATTTGGCAAAACCACAATCCAAACACACACACACACACACACACACACAAATACACAGAATTGATCAATAGCAATAAATAAATAAATAAATAAAAATTTATAATAATAATAATAATGCATGTAAGGTGACCTTGAGTGTCATGTAAGGTGCCCAACCCTGATCTCCAGATAAAAGCATCTTGGAGATGTAAGGCATAAGTGTGTGCTCAGAAAAATGGCATTAAATTATTATTTTTTTTCAAAGTTGGTCTGATATTCATTCTCAATGCCAGGTCAGTGTGATGTGACCTGATGGCCTTTCAACTTAAAAATGTGCACAAGACCTGAATTACAAATCCCAAGTGAAGGTTTGCCTCTTGAATATTAATGATTTACATGAATGGATGGTTAGTAGTACCCAGTAACCAGCAAGGTATGCACAACATTATTAATCTTCATGAACAGAGACTTTACTGTCGTGACATCACTTCCTCCACTTTAAAACTTGTTCTGACACACACACACACACACACACACACACACGCGATTCTGTCTGTCTCAGATCTCAAGATAACACTGATGAGACACCATGTTCATTTTTCTTCCTCCTCCGACAGAAACAGGCAGAGATGACTCAGATATGAGGGATTTTCCAGAAGAAATCCTGCTTCCAGATAAGAAGGAATCAAACGCTCCCGATCATGAAATTTACCTACACACACACACACACATGCTACACACTCCTGCTGCGCTCTGAGATCCTGCTGCAGATTGAAGCTTTTATCCAGAGTCTGACGGCACATGTATTACAGCGATGGTCCACCTGCAGCGTGTGTGTGTCAAAATAAAGCATATCAGAGAGACTGTTTACTCCTCAATAGTGCAGAGGATCACTAGTGCTGCGGCTCATAGTTACAGTCAGTGGTTTAAACATATCTGCAGACCAGAAAAGAGACTTGAAGATGCAGGACTCTTTTGACTTAAGACAACAGCCACTCAGAACTCCCAGAAACCAACTAGCAACCATCCAGAACATCCGAGCAACCAGCCAGAACACCCTAGGAACTACCTACCATCCAAAACACCCTAACAACCAGCCAGAACACCCTAGGAACTACCTACCATCCAAAACACCCTAACAACCAACCCGAACACCCTAGAAACCACCTACCATCTAAAACACCATAACAACCAGCCAGAAACCACCATCCAAAACACCCTAACAACCAACCAGAACACCCTAGAAACCACCAACCACATAAAACACCCTAACAACCACCCAGAACACCCTAGAAACCACCAACCATATAAAACACCCTAACAACCAGCCAGAGCACCCTAGAAACCACCAACCATCCAAAACACCCTAACAACCAGCCAGAACACCCTAGAAACCACCAACCATATAAAACACCCTAACAACCACCCAGAACACCCTAGAAACCACCTACCATCCATAACACCCTACCAACCAGCCAGAACACCCTAGAAACCACCAACCATATAAAACATCCTAACAACCACCCAGAACACCCTAGAAAGAACCTACAATCCAAAACACCCTAACAAAAAGCCAGAAAACCCTAGAAACCATCCAGAACATCCTAACAACCAGCCAGAACACCCTAGAAACCACCAACCATCCAAAACACCCAAACAACTAGCCAGAACACCCTAGAAACCACCAACCATATAAAACACCCTAACAACCACCCAGAACACCCTCGAAACAACCTACCATCCAAAACACCCTAACAAAAAAGCCAGAACACCCTAGGAACCATCCAGAACATCCTAACAACCATACAAACCACCCTAGCAACCACTCAAAACAACCTAAAAACCACCTAGCAATCATTCAGCACACTCTAGATACCACCTAGCCAACCATGCAACCTCATTATGGAGAGCGAGTCACATGACTTGGTATAAACAGCATGTCCATAATTATCATCAGGCTCTGCGTTTGAATCATTGATGGCCAACATAATCACAGGAATCACGAGGGCATTCGTGTGTTCTCATGTGTGCCGTTTAAAGACGAGCTCATGCATGTTTCTTACTCCCTTATTTATGTGATGAACTGTTACAAACCCTAATGAGCTGCCTACATAGACAGCAGTTTAAGCTCTCCATGTGAAGCCTGTAACATAATTATGCTGTCTTCTTAGTCAACTTGTTTTGGCCAAAGCCAGTGTCACATAAGTAATAAATAACAGACAATAAAAAATCCCACATTCCCCCGAAGAGGCGTTACATAAATTAATTTCATGAGCGAATAACTCGGGTTAAAAACTAATTCTCCACGGCTTTCCGTTCCTTTCCCAGCAATGCACAGGTGCCAGGAATGACTTGAAGATTGTCAGGAGCATGTAGCTATGTGAAATGCAGATTAACGGCAGAGATGGATTGCGTGTTATCTTTCCATTATTTCCATCAGAGTTCCCACGGGACAAGGTCAGAGGTCGCAGAGAGTACATGAGCTGTAATTAGCCTTGAGTGGACGGACTGGCTAAATACCTCACTATTTAAACAGAAACCACTCAATGAAATGAAGCAGATGAAAGAGTGTCGAGAGTTGCAGTCCTGACCTTCGACCTCATCTAAGGCTGTATTCACATTGCTTGGACCATATTAGCCACAAATCACCTGAGACGTAGCGTCATGTGACTAATAAATCTGGAACCACAGGAAAATTACATCATGACAACAAAGAAAGCCAGCACACACACAAGCTGTGTCCTAAATGACGCACTGTACACTATGCATTTATGCACTCAACTATGTAGTGTATGAATTAAATAAGGTTATTTTGTCATTCATAATCCGAGTCTGATAGCCCGTCATGCACCGCTATAATTAAAGCTGCAACAGCTGAGTGCATGATGTGCTCAACATTCCACGCTTTGTTTTTTTTGGGTTATTTAAGTGCATCATCCAGGTATTTAAAGTGCACTTTTCTTTTTGGAATTTTCAGTGTGAACACCTTACTCGCACTATTTATACTACAAAACATCATACAAAAGTGCATAAGTACGCGTTTTGGGATGCACCGACAGTCACACTAATGACATCACAGAGAGCAGACATTATTATCTTATCTCAAATTTTGTCTTAATTTTAAATAATCTTAATCTTAATTAATAAAAGTTATATCTGTTAATATTAGTTAATGCGCTGTGAACTAAAACAATGAATAACTGTTTTTATTAAACTTTATTAAAAAAAGATTAATGAATGCTGAAAAAATATATTGCTCATTGTTGGTTCATGTTAGCTAATGAATTAATGTTAATAAATGACACCTTGTAAAATGTCACCTATAAATTATAGATTACAAATATATGAAAAATATGCACCACTTTTTTATTTATTTTATTCGATGAAAAATACAGTAATATTGTGAAATATTATTACAATTTCAATTAATTGTTTTCTTTTGAATATATGGTGAAATGTAATTTATTGCTGTGATCAAAGCTGAATTTTCAGAATTATTACTGCAGTCTGCGTCGGAAAACGGAAAACTTCTTGTTGAGTGAGCCTTGACCCCCAAAGGTGAGGGGAGATCAGAGGACTCATAGGCAACAGTAATGGCATCAACTATCCACCGGCTGAGGGTCTGCTTGGAAGCAGGGTGACCTCTCTTAGGGGGACCATAACAAATAAGCAGTTGGTCCGCCCTTCTCCACAGGGCAGCTCTGTGGACGTATGCGTCCAGTGCTTGCACTGGACACATACAATTAAGCCTCTGCTGGTCTGGCTCCCTGAAGGGAGGAGGACAAAAAGCCTGAAGTATGACAGGCCGTGGTGTAGACGAGGGGACCTTAGGGACATACCCCGCACGAGGGTACAGAAGAGCTTTGGCCAGACCCGGCACAAAGTCGAGATAGGAAGGGGCCACAGAAAGGGCCTGCAGATCCCCAACTCTCTTTAGAGAAGATATTGCTAAGAGAAATACAGTCTTAAACATTAGAAGACGATCTGATATCTCCTCGACAGGCTCAAAGGGAGGCCTACATAGAGCTTCTTGCACCACAGCGAGGTCCCAATGAGGGACACGAGATCGTACCTGAGGCCTGAGCCTCATCACACCGTGGAGGAAACGTGTAACCAGGGGGTCCTTGCCCACTGACTGACCGCCAAGAGGGGCGTGGTAGGCCGCTATAGCCACTACGTAGACCTTCAAGGTGGAGTGGGTTAACCCTGCGGAAAACGGGTCTGCAAGGACTCCAGCACTGTACCAATCGGGCAGTTAACTGGGTCAAGCTGGCGGTCTCCGCACCATGAAGTGAAGAGTCTCCACTTCAGGGTGTACAGTTTCCTCATTGAGGGAGCTCTAGATTGGAGGATGGTCTCAACAACCTCGGTTGAGAGATCAGAGGCTATGAGTTGTGCCCCCTCAGGGGCCACACCCACAGCCGTCGAGGAGAGAAATCAGGTCCGAGAACCATACTTGGCCCGGCCAGAACGGGGCTACTAGCAATAGATGGACCCCGTCCCAGCGCACTCTCTCTAGAACTTCCGGGAGCAGAGCGATTGGGGGAAAGGCGTACAGCCTCGGCCAAGTCTGTACCATAGTCAGAGAGAACCAGAGGGGACAGTGCGATGTCTGACGAGTCGCAAACAGATCCAGCTGAGCCTGGCCAAAAACTCTCCATATCTGCTTCACCACCTCTGGGTGAAGCATCCATTCCCTGGGCCTCGGACCCTGCCTCGACAGGATGTCTGCTCCCATATAAAAGACCACCGCTGTGTTGTCGGTGCGCACCAACACATGGTGATCTCTCAGGTCTGGTAGAAAGTGTTTGAGTGCTCGAAACACGGCCAGCATCTCCATGTAGTTGATGTGCCACGTGAGATGGCGACCACTCCACAGACCGCAGGCAGGGTGGCCACTCATGACAGCTCCCCAACTGGTGAGGGATGCGTCCGTCACTAGCGTTACGCAGCGACAAGGAGCTCCCAGCACTGGGCCCTGAGACAAGAACCAAGGTTTCCTCCACATGTCTAAGGCACGTAGGCATCGCCGCGTGACCTTGATCATGCGAAGTGGATTTCCCCACGAGGAGAACCCCTTGGTTTTGAGCCACCACTGTAGGGGTCTCATGTACAGCAGGCCAAAAGGTATCACATTGGACACAGCTGCCATCAGACTCAGCAGTTTTTGAAACTGCTTGACAGTGAGTGAACGGCCCTCTTTTACTCTCATGACTGACATGAGTTTCAACTCGTTCCGAGCAGGGGACATACATGCCTGCATCGTGAACGAATCTCACACCACGCCCAGATAAGTGGTCCTCTGTAATGGAGAAAGCACACTTTTGTTGGCATTTAGTCTTAACCCCAATTCTTTCATATGAGCGAGAACGACATCTCGATGTCGAACCGCCATCTGCTCTGATTGAGCTAAAATCAACCAATTGTAGATGTAATTTAGTATGCGGATGCCCTGGAGTCGCAGAGGAGCCAAAGCAGCATCCACACACTTCGTGAAAGTACAGGGTGAGAGTGTTAGGCCGAAGGGAAGAACCCGATATTAGTAAGCTTTGCCCCTGAAAGCGAACCTCAGGAACTTCCTGTGCCTGGGAAGGATGGATATATGGAAGTAAGCGTCTTTTAGATCTATTGTGACAAACCAGTCCTCGGACCTGATCTGAGACACGACCTGTTTGACAGTGAGCATTTTGAACTTCAGACGCATGACTAAGCGGTTCAATAGCCACAGATCTAAAATCGGACGTAACCCCCCATCCTTCTTTGGAACAATGAAGTACCGGCTGTAGAACCCGGACTCTCTGTCAAAAGGAGGGACCACCTCGATGACCTCCTTCCTCAAGAGAGTATTCACTTCTTGATCTAATACCAGAGCCTGCTCTGGGCCCACTAATGTGAGAAAAACTCCTTTGAAAGGCGGAGGTGGAGCGGCGAACTGAATATGATAGCCTTTCTGTACAGTCTGCAGAGGACCCAACGAGATACATTTGGCAGTAGTTTCCGCGCTGCTAAATAATCTACTAAGGGAACCAGTCTCTCAAGACTGGCCTCTAGTGTGCTTGGAGCTGCTAGCTCGGTGCGGAGGACCGTCAGGAGACGGCCGAACTAGCTGCTCGAGAGACCGGTGGCGAAGGGATGGCGAGGCTCTCAGCTCCGCTACGATCCCGGGCGGACAAAACTGAGAAAGACACTCGCTGGAGACCGCTGCGCCCTGGAACACTGGCAGGGTTGGCAGAACGATCTCCTGAGGGCGCTGAGGAGAGACGGACACCGTGTAATGCGGTGCACCCCGCTCTTCCCCAGTAGGGGCCGCCCTCAGCAGTCCCAAACTTATGATGTCAGGACCGCTTCGTCGAGGGCTTCCTGGACTGAAGGACGACCCTCAGATCGGGCCTCGTCTTAGAAGCCCCTGACTTAGAGCATCGCCAATCTCGGTCCCGCTGTGGGGGAGCACGAGAGGCAATGCTCTGTTTTTGAGTCTCCGTGTATGAGGAGCTGGTACACGGCTGGGGCTGCTCCCGCCCAGCAGACCCCAGAGCTATAGAACGGCGAGGGAGAAACCGCTGAAACGCCGCCTGTTTATGAGCCTCCTGGTATCTGTCGACAACGGAATTGACGGTGTCGCCGAATAGACCAGAAAGCGCAAGCGGGGTGCCAATGGCATGGGCGGTCTCCTTGGTGGCGCGGTGAGCTCAATCGGCGGTTCTCCTAAGTTCACTTATATCATCTGAATTAAACTGCTTGCCTTCATCTAGCTCTTTTAGCAGGTCGGCTTGGTACACCTGTAACACAGACATGGTGTGCAGACACGCACCAGCCTGACCCGCTGCTGTGTACCCCTTGCCCACCAGCGCTGATATAGTGCGCAGCGGCTTGGAGGGCAAGACCTGAGCCTTCAGAGACGATGCCGTGCCGGGAGACAGATAGCTTCATACTTCGAGTTTACTTTTCTGCGGTTCAGCCTGTTTCTCGGCAGGCCAATCGATGTTTATTTTGGCAACCACACGAGTAACTACCTCCAATAACTCCTCATACTGTGGGGACTGAGGGGGCGAATCCTCAACACTCTCCACATCATCCTCCTCGGAGGAAGATAAGAGAAGCGCCGAGTCCGCTCCCCGGGGGGAAGAGACCGCAGAATGGGCTTCCGATCCTAGAGAGCAAAGGATCTGGCAGGTGAGGAAGAAGATAGGGACTCGCCTGCTGCTCCACCTCGGTGGAAGTGGGGCCAGCACCTTGAGGAATGCTGGTGAAAGCTCCCTCTTCAAAGAGAGCCTTCCGGGAGTGAAGTGTACGCAGTGGCAATCTCTCACAATGCGGACACCCTCGAGAGCCGACTCTGCGTGCTTTGCTCTCAAGCAGACCACGCACAACTGTGTGTATCCCCGCTCATAATATAGCGTGGGCAGGGAGAAACACAGTCTATAATGCGATCTGCTTTCGCCCTTAACTGTCTTAGTACTTGCTTTAGACATTGCTAGAGTTTCTGGTTGCTGAATGCTTGGTGTAACTTGACAGACAGCAGTAAATAAGGCTCACAGACATACGTAGATCGTGACACAGAGAGCTTTGCTGAATGACAGAAAGCTGACGCCGGCTGCAACTCACGTGCTTTTAAGCTTCCAGGTCATGACGTCACCCGCCTCTGATGTCTCGCCCATCGCTTGGTCTGATTACACATATGATTCAGAGCTTGATATTGCTGAAGACGTTACCCTAGCGTTTTCCGACGCAGCTCTTTTTTTTTTTCTTAATTATGCCCACATACACACTACAGCTAAATTCGGTTGTCAGTTCACCTTTTACTCCTTATTCGCGTTCTGTACACACATACACTGTACACACATAATTCACTAAAATATGGGAGTGACAACCGTATTCCACAACCACATTAACTCCTGAAAATACATGTAGTGACAACCTCATTTACAGAAATTCTACACAGTATGTACGGAACTGAACTGAAAAACTAGTTGTTAATGACGTGTTTGAACGTGCATCAGTGTTTTCGTCTGTGTGTGTGATGCAAGAAAATAACAGTGAAAGAAGTCTTAACTTAGCACAGGGCTAGCTGCGCTCATGATCCTTGCGGTAAAGTGTCAGTGTTGCCAGGTCTTCATAGAAAAAAAAAACAACAAGCTCAAAAAACACTAAAACACCCAATTGCTTTGTTTTATAACACCAAAAAAACCCCCCAAAACATATATATCATATCCACAACAGATTACTTTATTAACTTCATAAAGTGCCTATCTTTATGAGATAAGACCAAACAACATGCCTAAAAGTGCTTGTAAATATGAAGACATTGCAACACTGCAAGACAGCGCTCCCTAAAGCAGCCTCCCGAGCATAAACACAACACTGCACGTCTATCAGGGGTAGTTAAAATCGACGGACAAAAATAGTCTTTAGTCAAAAAATGGCACATAAACGGCTAAACTTTTATCCACTCCTACAAGATGACAGAATGTTTCTAGGGTTAGAAATGAGGGAGTGAGTGCATTTAAATGCGGGTGTCACTCCTGAAACTTGCAGTGTGTACGTGGCCTATGAAAACTGAAGAATAGAAACTTGAACAGCTGCATTAGGAGCAGACCCCCCCCCCCCCCCCCCCCCCCCAAAAAAAAATTAAACCTGAAACGACACAAACATTACCTGCTATCCATCAGTGTTAATGTCCCAGAAATAGGGCACTTATCGGCTGCGATCCCACGATTCCGTGACTGTCCCAAAAGCTTAGAGGCAAAAAGCTTTTGTTTTGGCTAATCCATCATTATGAATATTAAAGCTGGTGAAATGGCTGAGCTCCACTCTCTCTGTGTGTGTGTGTGTGTGTATGTGTGTGAGAGTGCATGATCCACTTTTTTATTCCATGTTTGCGATTAATTTGTACCTCCAAAGTAGGACCCGTCCGACAGCTTGGTCTCCTTGTTTCCTTTGGTGAGGACGCTCACCACGCCGTGCTGAATGAAATACATCTTCTTTCCGATGGTTCCTTCTCGTATGATGTAATCTCCAGGTTGGAAGACTTCGAAGCGAAGTTTGGTGAGCATTGACGTCACAAAATTTGGATCTGCATTGGCAAACAGCGGCATAGAAGCCACCAGCTTCCGACAGTTGAAGTTTACGATCTCCTGTGAAGTGAAAATCAAAACATTTTAGACAGACTGATCAATTAAAAATGTCTTGTGATATCCTGTTCATTCGCCACATTGGAAAAGAAAGGTCAACGTGAGTTAATTTCATTGTGGGATGCAGCATTCATGCATCCACGTATTCTTTGCATACAGAAAATGCATAAATAACATGCATTCCGCAGCATGCATCTGGGGAATGCCTCACCTCTCTTAGTGGCTCATTCAGTTCTCCCAGAATGCTCTCTTCATCAAACATCTTCCCCTGGTATCTGTGCTCATAGTAATCATGGATCCGCTGTCTCATATCCGCTGGCAGCTTATGGAAGGACATGTACTGCTCCACCTGCTTGTACTGCAGACACACAGACAGACAGACAGTTATTATTGTAAATGTTAGAGAGTGAAGTCAGTTTTTAACATGTTAAACAGAAACATGTAAAACAAGATGATATTAGTTGCTGATGTAACATTAAGCAATAGTGATATTAAGGCATGTTTAATTTTTTTTTCTAGACTAATTGACTTGTATTAGGTTAATTCATTTATGTATATATAATACCATTATATGATATCATATGATATTATTTAACATTTAAAAATAATAAAAAAATGCTTTATATATTTTACTTATCTTCTTTCATTTAATTTTAAATGATTTACTATGATTCATTAAATTATTTCTTAAATTTTATTATTTTATTACATTTGATTTAACTACTTTTTTAAACATGCATTAAAGCATAAAAACATTTAAAAACTACTAAATATGACTATATATATATATATATATATATATATATATATATATATATATATATATATATATATATATATATATATATACATACAGTATATACAGTATCTCACAGAAGTGAGTACACCCCTCACATTTTTGTAAATATTTTATTATATCTTTTCATGTGACAACACTGAAGAAATGACACTTTGCTACAATGTAAAGTAGTGAGTGTACAGCTTGTATAACAGTGTAAATTTGCTGTCCCCTCAAAATAACTCAACACACAGCCATTAATGTCTAAACCGCTGGCCACAAAAGTGAGTACACCCCTAAGTGAAAATGTCCAAACTGGGCACAAAGTGTCAATATTTTGTGTGGCAACCATTATTTTCCAGCACTGCCTTAACCCTCTTGGGCATGGAGTTCACCAGAACTTCACAGTTGGCCACTGGAGTCCTCTTACACTCCTCCATGATGACATCACAGAGCTGGTGGATGTTAGAGACCTTGCGCTCCTCCACCTGTGGTGGTGGTTGAGGAGAGACCCCCCCACATGATTGTAAAGCGCTTTGGGTGTACAGCAATACACAATAAAGCGCTATATAAATGCATCATTATCATCATCAACATCACCTTCCAGATGCCCCCCAGATACACAATAGGGTTTAGGTCTGGAGACATGCTTGGCCAGTCCATTACCTTTACCCTCAGCTTCTTTAGCAAGGTAGTGTTCGTCTTGGAGGTGTGTTATCATGTTGGAATACTGCCCTGCGGCCCAGTCTCTGTTTCAGTATGTCACAGTACATGTTGGCATTCATGTTCCCCCAATGAACTGTAGCTCCCCAGTGCCAGCAGCACTCATGCAGCCCCAGACCATGACACTCCCACCACCATGCTTGACTGTAGTTAAGACACACTTGTCTTTGTACTCCTCACCTGGTTGCCACACACGCTTGACACCATCTGAACCAAATAAGTTTATCTTACTTTACTTTTGTCATTTAGCAGACACTTTTGTCCAAAGCGACTTACAAATAAGAAAAAGTAACTAAAACTAACAACTCTATAAATACTATATAACCACATATTTAAGAAAATAAAGAAATTAAATAAAATTGACACATGCATATAACAACATTTCAATAATAAACATATAAATGAAAAAACTAAAATAAAAAGCGATACTTCTATCCCTTGCCGGTGTCCCTGCCCGGTGGAGCCGCACGGTAGAGTTGATGGTCTTTACACTCTTCGGTCTTCACACTAAGAGGGCTTCATGCGACCGCTGCCACGGTATAATAACCTTTTTGAGAGAAGCAGTCTTTATCAGCGAAAGTTAAAAGTTGCTCGTAAGTGTATGTACTTGTCTTATTAGTGTTTAGCGCAGTTGTCGTTGCTAGGAAAGGCTTGTTTTGTTTACTGTGTGGAGACGTGCTGATATCGCGTTTGGTCTCGTTCTGTCTCGCGTATCTTGTCAGTGTCTGCACTTGCTTGGTCATTTGTTGTGGAAAATTAAGGAAAGTGTGTTCAGCTAAATTCAATTAGTACTTTGTTATATGGGTATAAAAAAAGCTTAGTTTACCACGGCAGCGGTCGTGTGAAGGCTTCCTTGAGTGAAGACCAAAGAGTGTAAAGACCATCGACTCCACCGGGCTGGGACACCGGCAAAGGATATAAGTCGCTTTTTATTTCTCCTCTTTTCTACTACTTGTTTCACTTCTGTCTCAGTTTTTATAACCATTACTATGTGTAAGTAAGTTGTTGTTTTTAGCATGTGTGTTTGGCAGTGTTATTTCTTAGATTACTGTCGTGATTTGTATTTGTTATCTATTTTAATTTTAGTTAAGTAATGTCTGAATTTATTATGTCTGTATAGGTCTTTTATTAAGTTTTAGTTTTATTTAATTTGAGTTACTTTAATACTTCAACAAACTAAATGGAAATTATATATATATATATTTATATTAATATATAAAATATATTTATAAATGTGTATGTATATATATGTATGTGTGTGTGGTTGTAAATATACATATATATATTTGTTGTTTTTTTGGTGTTTGGCTTAGTTTTATGTTAGAATTATTATTATACTCTTATACCTTTTGTTCTTTAATATTTGGAATTGTTTTTAGCTTTATTTTATTTTTTTTCATTTAAATGTTAAGTTTTTAAATTTTGTTGTATGCATTTGTCATTTTTATTTAATTTCTTTATTTTTAAAATGTGTATAGGTAGCATTTATAAAGGTTTAGCTTTTAGTTTTGGATCTGTTTTTAGTTGTTTTAATACTACAATTGATTGCTTCTGTTGTCCTCATTTGTAAGTCGCTTAAAAGCGTCTGCTAAATTACTAAATAATAATAATAAAATTATATATATATATATATATATATATATATATATATATATATATTTATTTATTTAGTCATTTAGCAGACGCTTTTATCCAAAGCGACTTACAAATGAGGACAACAGAAGCAATCAAAACCAACAAAAGAGCAACAACGTGCAAGTGCTATTACAAGTCTCAGTTAGCCTAACGCAGTACAGATAATTATTATTATTATTGTTATTTTTTAATAAAAAGACATAGATAAAATACAATTAGAATAGAGAGTGCTAGAGTTAGAGGGTCAAGTAAAGATGGAACAGATGAGTTTTTAGCCGTTTCTTGAAGATGGGTAAGGATTCGGCTACTCGGATTGAGTTGGGCAGGTCATTCCACCAGATGGGAACAGTTAATGAAAAAGTCCTTGAAAGTGTTTTTCTGTGTCTTTGGGATGGTACAATAATGCGTCATTCACTTGAAGAACGCAAGCTTCTAGAGGGCACATAAGTCTGAAGTAAAGAATTTAGGTAAAGGGGTGCAGAGCCAGTGGTGGTTCTGTAGGCAAACATTAATGCCTTGAATTTAATGCGAGCAGCTATTGGTAGCCAGTGCAAATTGATAAACAGAGGCGTGACGTGCGTTCTATTATATATATACACACACACACACACACACACACACAACAGTGCATAATCAAACAGCTGAACAAGTAATTGCATTAAAGTATATGCATTAAAATATAAAAAAATTCTAAATATGTCTATTTATTTGTCAGTTTGAAATTTTATAATATATTATATTATATCTAAAAATATCATTTTTAATTTTTAAACAAAAAATTTAAAACAAAACATAACATTCAGCTTGTATGATTTCTCGTGTTAACATTATTAACATTTTATTTTTTGTAGATTGTGCAAGGTGTATGTAAATTATGATGTATGATCTCCACAGATGACATCATCTGCATAAAAGACATTACACACAGACAAACCTGCCACTGAGTGTGTGTGAGACACAGTGAGAGAGGTACACATTTGTGTGTGTGTGTGTGTGTGTGCGTGTCTGTTCTGTATGTTATATGGATGGTTCTGGCAGGACGGAGCGGAAGATCAAAGGTTTGTTGAGTACAGAGCAACAGTGCTAAGATCTTCACTGACCTTCAAACACACACACACTCTCCTCCTGAATTACAATTAGCACCTCTCTCTCTCTCTCACACACACACACACACACACACACACACACACACACACACACATTATGCATCAGATGAATATGCACAACTATAATCCAACACAGAAACCACACGAGGACCTGTGAGTTTACGCACATTAGAATAGAGTGCTAGAGTTAGAGGGTCAGATAGATACGTCACATTTGGATTCCGTTCTCATTTGTAGTGTTATTTGTGATGTAATGAATACATTGTGACTGTGCTGATACTGTATGAAGGTGAGTTTTCAAACTTTGTCAGTTTTTACACTCTGTCAGCTGTTGCCGTAAAAAGCAGCAGACTCTAATATCCTCTGAACGACACTATAAAGACACGGAGACAAAAACAGAGGGCTGTTTTCATCCATCTTCCATAGAGAGACGAGTCTAATGAGACCGTGAACATCAGCTCCATGATGAACTGCCTGTGGCACTGCCTGAGAGAACACACGCACACACTCACACACAGCCAGCATTGCTATTTTGTTTTGCTGTCATAGGGCGAAACAGACGTCTGTTGTGTTTATATAAAGCTGCTTATAATGACTACAGACTTGAAGCAATAAAGCAACAATTGATACAAGCTCCTCTGCCATAAAAATCTTAGTTTTGCTCTCAATTAATCACGTGGTCTCCATTTCTGCAGCCTCATGCTGAGTAGCTCCGCCCATGGTTAAATTTCATTGGTTTAAAATGCTGCTCTCATAACTGCATATGACACATCATCTTTTCTGATTGGCTGACTGTGTCCCTAAGACAGCATCTAAAAGAAAACTTTTTGCATGTTTAGAAGTTAGATTTTTTTTATTTTTTTATTTATTCCTTTAACCCAAAGGGTTATTAACTAAAACTACAACCATAAGACATTTTTGTTATTTTAAACAAAATATAAAAACGTTTGTTTTAATTCAGCTAGCTTCCGAGGAAACATTTAAAGGAACACTCCACTATTTTTGAAAATAGGCTCATTTTCCAACTCCCATAACTATTCTCATAACTAGTTACCTAGCTGGGGACTACTTTCAGGCGCTGTGTAATATTATTGCACCTGCTATTTGGTCATTTTTGAGCTGTTTAACTCTTGGAAAACGAGCTATTTTCAAAAATAGTGGAGTGTTCCTTTAACTTGATGTACTGAAATAACTAAAAATAAAACATAAAGAAAAAAAAAAACCTGTACTAACATATTAAAAAATAATATTGCCAAAGACAAAAACACACAAAGCTTTACCAAAAAAAAAAAAACTAAAAATGGCTAAAACTAACAAAATCTTAAATTAAAACAGAAAGCATAAAAACTAAACTACAAATAAAAACTAGTATCTAATTAATACTAAAATAACTCTGGTATGAGGAAGTATTATTTCTAGATCTGGAAAAGTCATGTGAATTAATAAGATCTTAAAATGCTATGGGAATGTTTAAAATGTTATGCCAGCTCTAAAATATTTTATTAGGTAACTTGTAAATCCTAATGTTCGTTATTTGTGAAATGCATTAATGTGCAAATGAGGATGAATAAAGTCTCACTGCTTTTATGCTGCAGTAGAAACTCACAGATTCATACTCACTGAAGAGCTCTCGCTCTCCTACTGAATGAAAAACACACCGACCTGCCCATGTTTCAGGTGCGCATCCCAATGAAGCTGTTCCATCGACTGTGACGGCTCACCTACAAACCACACACACACACGCTGACCTCTGCAAGTGTGTGTTGATTTTTAATCAGGCTCTGTCCACCGATCATAGTCAGAGCACACACACACACACACACACACACACACACACACAGAAGCTGACTGACCGTCTGTGGCTTCAGAGGAGCTCTGTATGTGTCACAATATGACACGGAGAACATGTTTTCTGCCATTAGGGCTGCACCATTTGAGGAACTTTTTTCTGTTAAAAATTGCTATTTAAAAGGCAATTTAAAAAAGCAAAAGGTTTGCTGTTATTGTTTGTAGGGCTGCACAATTTAAAACTATTTGTATTGTGTATTATTATCATGTATTATTATTTTATTGCGATTATTATAATAATTATTATTAAATAAAAAATATACAACAATATAAGAAAAAAGGGCTGGCCAAATTGTTTTGATTATTTATAAGTATGACTATTAATAATAATAATAAATATTACTATTGTAATATTTCAATGGGGAATTTTTTTTTATGAAAAATAATAATAATAATTATCATTTTGCAGGGTTGGCCCACAATTGTGATTATGTAACAGTATGACAATAATAATAATAATAAAAATAATAATTTTATTTTACAGCAACATTTATCCTAACATTGATATTATGGTTTTAATTTCTTCCCCAACACAGTGCTTCCCTCTCTGAGATGTGACACCAGATCTATTTCTGCGTTTGTTCTGACAGCAGCAGACAGAACATCTGCTGATCCGGTTCAGATACGCCAGACTGATTTCACTGCCCATCATCTTCTGAAAGAGCACAGGAAGTGAATTTCAGTTTCAGGATGTGATGCAGATTATATAAAAACATGTCCCCTCCATACACGTTATAACACATCAAATAGCACGGTTACACAGGCCTGAATGATTTACTGCAATCACGAGCAGCACTCATGTAAAAGTTGAACATCAGAACATCTGTCAGTTACAGTCAGTTCACAAATCACTTCACTCCTGTGAGACACACACACACACACACACACGGCACACCAGTTCTCCCCAACACCACATGCAAATTCTCTTTCCAAATAAACATGAATAATTTATGTCCCAAAAGAGATGTCAGTCGCTTAATTATAATTTCTAAACATTTATTTTGTCTTCTGCCTCTCCCTTTCCCTCTCCATGCGAGCCATTTCAGCCAAATCCTGGGCTAATCGTGGCCTTGAACATTTGCACTCATACTGAAGAGCTGCAGACCACGATGTGTCTTCACAGAACGTGTGCTGCTAATTTTAGCAAACTAGTTATTAGGCCAAGATATTTAAATGCACTGCAATAAATCTTGCACAGTTACACAGAAAACTGAGACGCCACATCAAACTACTTTAAATTTTTCAAAACACGGTTTTCTTTGAAATACACTGCATGCACCAATGAATCATTCGTAATACGTCCAGAAACCTGCTGAGAAAATAAATAAGGTCAATTCTGGTTTTATCCCCATGCTAGAACATGTTTTCAACCACAGACACATATTTAAGGCTGAGAATCTTTATTTAAATTGAATAATAATAATAATAATAATAATAATTATTATTATTATTATTAATACAATATATTAATAATTAATAAAAAAAATAATTGAATAATAATAATAATAATAATATAAAAATATATACTGCAAGTTAGTAGCAATAATAGAAATAATAATAAACAAAATCTAAACATAATATCTAAAAAAAAAAGTAAATAAGAAGTATTGCATGCACTGATGAATCATTCATATAAAATCCAGAAACGTGCTGAAACAAAAACAACAACAACAAATAAGGTGAATTATTATTTTATCCCCGATACAAAAAAAAACTCCACTTCTGTTTTGATGCTTCGTTCATAAACAGGCCCTCCCAGCATCCTCCAGCGGTATCCATGGCTACAACAGGTTACCGTGTGAACGGGATGAAGGGGAATTGATGAATTTGCATGACAGGCCGTCTCTATAGAGTCCATCGCGCATGAAAGCGCAGCGCAAGATCTGCGACTCTCTTCAAAAGACTCGTCTGCTCCAGGTAAGCTGCTGCTGAACGCTTCACCTGCTGTGCTTTCTTGAAGTAAGAGAATAAGAAGTAGCTCCCACACACATCTACCTTACTGGAGCTTTTCATGTAGCAATTTTTGTCTTGAATGAGCTGTTTCTGCAGCTTAATTTCAACAAACGGTCTGGGAACATAGTACATCAAGCCCTTATTTAAATAAAGCAAATCGTGCTTTTCATTATTATGAGCCATTTAAAATGCAGAATAAAGCCCTGGGCTGGACGCAGGACTCACAAAGGTCTCATAAAGCTTGCTGGGCTTAATTTAGATCACAGTGACACACAAACCATAAACTTCTGCTGCTAAATTACAATTAACCAACGTCATATCATTTCTTATGATAAAACACCAGTCTTATTTTAGTATCATAGAGATACTGTTAGAGTTTACTTATTAGTTTTATGATATTTTCCATTTTTATTTGAATTTCAGTAAAATGTTTTTTTTGTAATTTTGTTAGTTCCAGACCAGAAATCTGAACACTGGACAAAACTAGGTTCAAAACATATTAGATTGAAAGGTTTTTATTGAGAGATTTTGGATTTCTCTTTTTTATCAGTCCATAAATCAGAAAATGCTGTCAACAAACAGAAGAAAATTTATTTTTCTTCTCTTTTATGAATAAAATCCTGCACAAAATTAAATGACAGAAATAAAACGGTAAAGTTTGGTGTAAATGTAATAAAATGTAATAAATAAATAAATAAACAGTTTGGTTATTTTCCTTTAACCATTCTGTAACATCATGAGCCAAAGCCAAATAGCCCAAAATTGACCAGTGCATCAAAACATAACATGTTTGCATGTAGTTTCTTGCCTTAAATAAGTATATATAGTTTTTATAAATTTGTATATATTTTTTAATATTTTTATTTAATATGTTATTATTTATAATTCATTTGGATAATTTTTTTTATATTTCATATTGTACTATTTATTTAGTGTTGTTTTTCATATTTTATTATTTAGATTTATTTTGACATTTAGATTTTTTTATTTTAATTTTATATATATATATATATATATATATATATATATATATATATATATATATGTACTGTATGTATGTATGTATGTATGTATGCATGTATGTATTTTAATTAATTTCAGTTTAGTTTTCATTTTAGTTACTGATAATAACCCCATAAAACACCTTTGAAAAAGCGCCGCATCTGTCACAGATCTATTCCTAATGATGTCTTTACCGCATCTGCAAGTGGCAAAGATCCTCATGAGGTTCTTCCAAAAGAGCCCATGCATGGCTTAACATGAAAGCATGTGAGTTTGGTAAAGCAGCAGCAGCAGGGGTCTTCGGAGAGCGGAGGGAGTGATTTCAGAGGAGGAAAGTCGAGTTCGGCAGCAGAATAAATGAGATTAGTGCCATCGGGTTGACTGGGGATAAAATAAACTCTGAAAGCTGCCAGGGCTGGTCACACTGACGCAGGTTTGAGGACCAGCATTTCTGCTTCCTGCTGTTACAGGAAGTTGTGAAGGGGCTTTTCTAGTGCTGAACCTGAGAGAAAGATATGGGCGTCAGAACATCAGGTCTGCAGAATATAATCAGCTTTAAAGTTTTCATTTATCAGCCCCCAAGGAAATGCACATAATTGCCAAGTGTTAATTAAAGATTGGGAGCGAATGACAGGCAGGGATGTTCACGCCGTTTGGGGCCAACATGTCAAAACACGCTGCTTATGAATGCATACGCACGAGAGGAACTCTTTCATGGGGGATTTCATTAAACTGGTCAAAAGAAAGTGTAAAAGACTGAACATCTGGGATCTACATTAGAGTGTAGATGAAGATGAGATTCTTCATCTCAAAACACATAGTAGAACATTTCAATGGGCGGCAGAACGGAGGCGGCTCTGAAAGTGCATAACTGCAAGCAGAACACGCACCACACAAAAAGATTTCATGCTAATACTATAATCATGCAACGGAAAAAATAAGTATAAATAACTAAACAGGCCAAGTAAACTACTAATGAAAATGAGTATAAAAAATGTCAAACAAGAGCTTACTGATGTACATTCCATCTGCTGTTTAATTCCAACCATTACCCTTCCTTCAGTGAATATTGAGTTTATAGTTACATTTCAGCACAGTTTAATGCTGCGACACCGATATTTAGTAGTGTGCAGGTTAATTTAATGCCACTTTACGTTGCAACTAGGATAAGTTATACACAGTTGATGGAAATGGCTCCATAGCAAATATCATAGCAACCACCTAGAACACCCTGCCAACCACATAGCAACATATTAAAAACAACTCAGTCAAAACACCTAGCAACACCATAGCAACATACTAACAAACAATCGTTCAGGACACTAGAACATAATGTATTAACAAACTAATATATATACACACACACACACACACACACACAATATTGCCAAAAGTATTGGGTCACCCCCTTCTAATGAACAGATTTTACTACTTTAGTAATTTGCATGAGTAAATACATTTTTTTATGTTTAAGCATATAACGATATTCTAGGGAATTGTGTGCTTCTAATTTTATAGCAACAGTTTGGACAGGACCCTTTTCTATTCTAACATGACAGTGTCTCTGTGTATAAGACACGGTTCAAAAAGACATGATTGATTGAGTCAGTGTGGAAGAACTTGACTGGGCAGCATAAAGCAAAGTCCTGATCCCATCTGAACACCTCTGGTGTGAATTTAAATGCAGACCTTGAGCCAAAAACTCATCACCAAACACCAATGACTTGTATATGGGTACAGTCATTTTAGACACTTTCAAAACTGTTGCAACAGAGATGGAAATACAGTTTTTAAATACGTGAATTATGCTTCCATCTTTGTTGCCACAGTTTTGGAAGTGCCTTCTTCTGTTCTAAAGAAGGGGGTGTCCCAGTACTTTTGTCCATATAGTGTATGTACAAATCATTGGTGTTTAGTGGCCCCGACGAGTCTCCATGGACAGACAAGACAAGACGGATTAAAACTGTTCCTGTGGGCACGACAAGACTTAAAATCCATGACTCCGGGGACATGGCACGGCACTCCTGGTCGTGATGTGTGGACTGAATCCACGGGAAGTGGGCGGTGGGCTTGAGTCAGCGGTGGACGCCAAGCTTGGGTGAGCCGCGGACGGCGCGTTGATTTCCCCGTGGACAGTGGGCTTGAGGGAGCCACAGACGGCGGACTCGCAGCACTCACGGCGATCCCGCCGAACTCTTACGCTTATTCAGCCTGTTAGTTCTACAGCTTATTCATTAACACTTAACTCACTACTGTTAACTACTAAGGAAGATTCTTTAATACCTCCTTAAGAACTATTATTAATGATCTACTAGCTAAGGTTCAAGAAAAATAAATATGAAGTAACTACTAATGAACAGTCATACACAATTAAATTGAGTTGTGACCTTCTCATATAAATGCTATTAGCAGTAGTAGTAGTAGTAGTAGTATGAAAATGCAATATTAATAAATGCAATAAATTTTATAGAGGTTTTGCCTTGTAGTGAATTGTTTTGTGATTGTGTTTTGTAAGAAATCAGCTTCCAATAGGAACTCCACCACCTCTCCAGTGCCATGCGATAACTTATCTTAGTTTTTATATTTTATATACAGCACTGTATGTGTGTCTCCTCAGCAAATACCATATTATCATTAATTAAATTCCTGTATGTAAGGCAAAGACTGAGGGAAAATTAAAATACAGGTAACCCATTAGTAATTAATAAAGAATTATCAAATAATTCTGCAGGACTTGTTTCAGACCTGAAACAGTAGGCCTTCTAAAGTAAAAATATAGTGAAACGTTTAAGTTGGATAGTTATGGCAAGACAGTGGAGTTGGGTTTCCTACAGAACATGCGCACAATGCAACTATTTAAGATACAGGCAAAAGCATAAGCGGTGAGAAGCAGAAAGGCGTAAGTGACATGTGTCACGAATCCGGTTCGTGGTCTTTTGTCCAACTGCCACAAGAGGTCGCCTCTCCATCATATTGGCTCTCACACCACACAGACTGTCATATATTACCATGGACTGCATTTCCCAGCATTCATTGCACACAAGTACACACAGCTGTCTCAAACACACGCTCACACCCGAGAACCATCTCACAATCACACACCCTTTATAAACCATGGACTTCTTTTCACAGATCGCCGTGTATTGTTCTGCGTATAGCACTCCCCATGCTGCCTTACCGAGCCTTCTGTGTTTATGTCTAGCTCTGAGTCTGGTTCTGCGTTTAGCACATTCTGTGTTCTCTAAGTCTAAGTTTAGTTTATTTTGTTTATAGACTCGCTTCCTGTTTCCCGCCCTTGTATCGTGGATTTACCCTTGTCTCACCGTTTCGGACTCTGTGTTTACCTCGTTTGGATTATTGCTCAGGTTATCGGACTACCCCTCTTCTCAAGCCCTCTGGATATCGAGGACCCACGCATGCCCTAGGATTACTCTTGTGTCTTGCCCGTGCCATACACGTTTGCTGGTGTTTTGACCCTGTCTGTTATTTGACTGTTTATTAATAAAAGCTTGCAAATGGATCCACACGTCTCACGTCTCGTTCACCCCGTTACAACATGTCACCAACTTTACAGGAGGGCCAAAACAAAAATTTACCATTGGTTGATCTGACTTTGTGCACTGATTTCAATCGTTTATAATAAACATTTGTATACTCATGGCTGACCGTATACTTTTGTCAGTAGAAAGTGCTCATCAAGAGCTTTCTTTTGAGATATATATATATCCATTTCACCCAAAATGTCTCTTACGCCCTTCTGGTTCTCACCCCTCGTTATGTACAATTATAGTAATGAGTCCTTTTGGGTGTGCAGCAAACAAAATGCATATTTCATTTCTATTATAGGCTAATAATAGTAGTAGTGGACTGTAACAATGTTGCTACTGTAGTAGTACTTTGTACTCTTCCTTTTACTCAAGTAATTTTGAAAATGAATAGGCCTACTTATAGTAATATTTTATTGGGGTATCTGTACTTTTACTCAAGTACTTGATTTGTGGGCCACAACCTGCTTATTAAAGTGACTATTTGCGTATAATTGTTCATTAATTCAGTTATTTTTCTTGAACCTTAACTAGTAGATAATTTATAGTAGTTCTTCAGGAGGTATGACAGAATACATTAGTTATTGATTAGCTAACTGTTACTTAACGCAGTCATAAAATTGTATTACATACTGATTAGTTAACACATCTTCTTTAGTTGATAACAGTAGTGAGTTAAGTGTTAATGAATAATTACCTGTTAGTTCTTCAATAATTTCTTATTAGTTATGCAGTAAGTAAGAAACAGTATTCTAAAGTGTTACCACACATTCATTTGGCCAAAAGGTTGCATTTTAATAACTTTTAATTTAGTTATATAAATTATGGTGTTTATAGTTTTAAATGAAGTTATTTTTTTCGCCCATTTTAACATCTTGAAAAGCAAGTAGCTTTAAATACTGCAGACTACTTTTTCAAACGGCTAACTTGACTTTAAAACAGAGTTTTGAAGTATTTTCTCCAACACTGCTCTCTACATAATTTCTTTCTCTCCCACGCCATCTGAAGGTGAGAAGTCTTTGATTTGAGATGATAGCGTATGAAGCGTTTGCTAATCCTGCCTCCACACGCAAGAGCATGTGTGACTCAACTAGATTAGACACGATATAATTAATTCTCATTCATTTAAGCAATTATCAAACATGTCATGACTGCACTATAATGCTCTTACGCCGCCCTGGTGAACAGGATTACTCCACATATCCAAACACTTCCTTACGTGACGCGTTCAGAGCGTGTAATTCTCTTTGCGGCACATAGGGACGGAGACATACGGTGCAATGATTTCGCTGGGGAAATCGGACAGTGGTTTCCCGGCCTCACGCGTTCATATTTGGCCAGCAGAGACGTGTGTGAGTGAGTCTCTTTGTTCAGATGTGAATGTGAGAGGCGTGAGAGGTGTGTGAGGGTGTGAATACAGCAGAGCTTCGCTCAGATTCATCTCAGCAGTGATGCTGTTCCATCTAATCAGGTGTTTCAGCTCCTCTGTGCCTCCATGTGACAGTTCATGGCTGCATACCAACTCACAGACATCTACGACACATTAATAGTACTGGACATCATTTTCTGGTGATGCACGCTTATTAATTCAGTAAAATTAAACAAAACAATATAGGGATGTAACGATGCACCCCGAAAACTGATAAAAATATGTGACGATTCAAGTTGGTTGAAATGTTAAACGAATCACGATAGTTTATATGACTGTGTCTTTAAGGGGGAACTGACTGTCTTTAGAAAAGTTTAGATGGTATTTTCTTTTCATCTTGTCTCTGTATAGTAGTATCTGTATTATTTATTTAGGATTTGTTTTAAAATGTCAAAATGGTTTTGTTATTTGACATTTCATTTTCAGAAAGAAATGTGCAGCGTTTTTTTCTGAATAATAAAAGGACACAATTCATTTATAATATAATAATAATATAATTTATATAGTCTTAAATCTAATTTTGTTTAAAATGTAAGAAAAAATTTAAAATGTAAGAAAAATCAATATTGTATCGTATTGTGAAATCACTTCCTTATGTGACGTGAAATCAATATCGTGAATCGTATCCCATCGTGAGTTGAGTGAATTGTTACATCCCTACAAAACAATAGTGTTATAGCAACATTTTTTTCCTGATTTATTGCAATATTTTTTATAAATAACTTATTTACTTCAAAATTTAATATAAAAAACCAACTACAACACAAAAGTCTTTTGTGAATGTGCATCTGTAAATACATGTTTTCATCCAAACAGCTTGTCAGTTACAATGTAGAATGAAGAAATACATTTGATTTACAATTTGATTTACATTTGACTGATTTAAACCAATAGTTTTTTTAATAATTTTACAATAAATAATATATAAATAAAACCACAATAAAACATATACATGTACATACAAACATCCCATCAGTAACAGAGTAGGATGTTAATTCATTAAATAAATTTATTAGACTGATTCAAAGCAATAATTTATGCATTTTTTGCAAGGCAGTCATTTAAAAAAGAAAAAAAAGAAAAAGCTCTTACAGGGAAAGTTCCCCCAAAAATGAAAATGTCAATCCAAACCTGTGTAACTTTTTATTGTCAATACTGGACCCCACTGACTATCACTGTATGGTCAAAAAATATTTCATTTAATAAAATTGTATTTTTAATTAATTAATTAATTAAAAAATTATAAAATTTAAATTAAAACAGTGAAATACAATAAATAATAATAAAAAATAAGCATTTTATTTGTTTACCTGCATGTCACATGACCATGGGAATCTCTGATTTAAGAGAATGTATTTTCCCTTCATAAACATTACACACGCAGAAACCATATGCATTTTTTAAAATCCAGCAGAAATACACTGAACAAAATTATAAACGCAACACTTTTGTTTTTGCCCCCATTTTTCATGAGCTGAACTCAAAGAACTAAGACTTTTTCTATGTACACAAAAGGCCTATTTCTCTCAAATATTGTTCACAAATCTGTCTAAATCTGTGTTAGTGAGCACTTCTCCTTTGCCGAGATAATCCATCCACCTCACAGGTGTGGCATATCAAGATGGTGTTTAGACAGCATGATTATTGCACAGGTGTGCCTTAGGCTGGCCACAATAAAAGGCCACTCTAAAATGTGCAGTTTTATCACACAGCACAATGCCACAGATGTCGCAAGTTTTGAGGGAGCGTGCAATTGGCATGCTGACTGCAGGAATGTCCACCAGAGCTGTTGCCCGTGAATTGAATGTTCATTTCTCTACCATAAGCCGTCTCCAAAGGCGTTTCAGAGAATTTGGTAGTACATCCAACCGGCCTCACAACCGCAGACCACGTGTAACCACACCAGCCCAGGACCTCCACATCCAGCATCTTCACCTCCAAGATCATCTGAGACCAGCCACCCGGACAGCTGCTGCAACAATCGGTTTGCATAACCAAAGAATTTCTGCACAAACTGTCAGAAACCGTCTCAGCTGCATGCTCGTCGTCCTCATCGGGGTCTCGACCTGACTGCAGTTCGTTGTCGTAACCGACTTGAGTGGGCAAATGCTCACATTCGATGGCGTCTGGCACTTTGGATAAGTGTTCTCTTCACAGATGAATCCTGGTTTTCACTGTACAGGGCAGATGGCAGACAGCGTGTATGGCGTCGTGTGGGTGAGCGGTTTGCTGATGTCTACGTTGTGGATCGAGTGGCCTATGGTGGCGGTGGGGTTATGGTATGGGCAGGCGTATGCTATGGACAACGAACACAGGTGCATTTTATTGAATGGCATTTTGAATGCACAGAGATACCGTGACGAGATCCTGAGGCCCATTGTTGTGCCATTCATCCACGACCATCACCTCATGTTGCAGCATGATAATGCACGGCCCCATGTTGCATCTGTACATAATTCCTGGAAGCTGAAAACATCCCAGTTCTTGCATGGCCAGCATACTCGCCCATTGAGCATGTTTGGGATGCTCTGGATCGGCGTATACGACAGCGTGTTCCAGTTCCTGCCAATATCCAGCAACTTCGCACAGCCATTGAAGAGGAGTGGACAACCTGATCAACTCTATGCAAACGAGATGTGTTGCACTGCTTGAGGAAAATGGTGGTCACACCAGATACTGACTGGTTTTCAGACCCCCCGGACCCCCCCAATACAGTAAAAAGTGTAGAAGATAATCCTAATCTCACACACTATATAATACAGACAGTATGTGAATGGAGCCGCGGCTCACATGTGCCAGTTGTTGATGAGAAAAAGATCACGCATATAACTGTCCAGGAAACTCTCGTCTTCCCATAAACCTCTGCCAAGCACGAGTGAGAGGGTTTTGCAGACTTTGGTTCAGCACGTTTCCCATGAGCCCTCGACGGGAAGAGGAATAAGTGTGTGCGGTGTGAACAGATTCCCACAGTTGCTCTCAAAAGTCTTTAATTAACAGCACAGCTGCAGACGGGAATCACACGGCCAAACATCTCATATCACACAAATCACACTTCAACCATTAAAATAATGTGTCTCCTTCTTTAATCTTTGCATTTTGGTACTGTAGAGATTCTTATGCGATTAAATAATTGTTGGAAATAAAAGTTTGGAAGGTTTGATAGGTATATTTCTATTTCTTTCATTTTCACTCTCTCTCAGTGTTGCTCTTGCTCAACTGAGGCTGTGAAAATGATCGGCACATAATCCCAAATCACAGTCCTACAGTATCTATTTCTGACATGCTTTTCCTTCAGTTCCAGCCTCTTTCTCTCTCTCTCTTCCTTTATGAAGCTAATATTAGCCAGCGTTGACAGACATGAGAGCAGTACAATACAACCCACCATTCACAGCAGATTATAGCTGGCCATTCTCATGATAATTTCATCCACCGTCTGTGCAAACTGCAAATATTTGCCTCTTTTTACTTTATTTATTTATTTTTTTTACACAGAACAGCACCTGCGCAAGACATTTCTGGTTAGATCTGGAAATTTTAATGTGAAAGATATGGAAGCCCATTTCAGCAACTGACAAACAAATTAACAGAAATAATTGCGACTTTTTATCTCACAATTCTGACTTTTTTTTCTCTAAATTTGCAAGTTTTTTATCTTGTATTTCTGATTTTTTTTTTCCTCACAATTGTAAGATATAAACTTATAATTTGCAAATGCATGTTATAAAGTCCAAATCTGAGAGAAAAAAGACTGACTATTTTCTTGCGAGTTTATACATTTGTAAATTTAAAGTTCATAAATGTTTTATTTTGTGAAAAAAAATATATGGCAATGTTTCAATCTCCATCATGGAGTTGGATGACATAAAACTGACACCAAAATGATAACGCATTAACAAAAATGTTTATCACAAAATACTTAAGGACTTTAATGAGATTTTAAAAAGCAAAACATATCTATATAAATATATTTTGTGTAAGTATAAATATCATACACATAAATATAATTAGATTTTCTGAGATTTATTTCTTTTAAAATGAACATTTTTATCAGGCTCCTATATTAGGTTCAGTAATTTCACTTAAATGTCACAAAATTATTGGAACACCTGACAGATCTGAAAATATTGACCTTTTTTGCCTCCAAAACATGATTTAATTTCATAATGTTCATGAAACATGCAGATGGTTGCTCTAAGCACAACAAATATCAGATGAAGCGAGTCGTACTGTTTTTATCCACTTTAAACTCTAATATTTGGTATGTCCACCTTTTGCAGCAATCACAGCAGCACATTTCTCAAGCATAGTGTCATATATTTCCACACTAATATATAACTTCAACACTAATGTTATCCCATGACTTCTGCAACTCAAGCCAAAGTACAATAGATTATTTTCCAACTCGCCCCAAATTTGCTCGATGGGGTTGAGGTCCGGACTTTGAGGGGACCAGTCCATCATTTCCAATGATTCCTTCTGTCGCAGGTAGTTCCAGCAATAGTTTGTTTTATGGGTACTGTAATGGCCAATTCAACAAAAACACCTGAAACCTATATATATAGGCATATATACTGTATATACTTGTGGATAACTGTGAGTATTTGGTGTTTGCAGTTATAGTATAGTAAAATATAATTATTTGTTGTGCTGAAGTAATTGTATAATATTCTAAACAGGCTGTATTTGGTTGTTGTAGATGTTCATCTAACTCAGAGAGCATTTTTAAAGGTTTTACCACCAGTTTATCAGAGAGGAAGTCAGAGGAAACATGACCAACCTGCTGCAAAACAAATACACAAAAGGTACATTATTTATTTTTCCTCACAGTACCAACTGAAACTCATCAATCAGCTAATCTGAAGTTACTGATAACGTTTGTTTTCTTCTATTTTCCACCTTTTATCGTGCAGGTTCTTATGATTGATTGATAAATAAATAAATATTTTGTACTGTCACTGCAGGTCTGGACTCTGGAGAGCAGCATTACTTGTTTGTTCATCAACATACAGATGAAAACACCACACTCCTAACTAATTCAAGTAAGTTTTAAGATTTGATTTAATTGTGAGAGATTCCTTTCTTTTTCCTGTTGTACTATACTCTCATAGGTCTAATAAATGTTTATCTGACTTGTATCCCCATCTTAGGATGTCAAGCCTAATCATCGCAAGGAGAGTTAGCATCAGAATGGATGAGTCACTGACAAATAACAGAGATGCCAGAAGTATGTTTGCTGTCTACTTCAGTATGGAGCATCCAAAAGCCATCACTCAGTTAATTTCAATCAGCACTATTTAGCCCTTCCCAGTGCTGACATTTTCATGGTTCCATTGTTTTTATTGTTTAAATGCTTATCTGAATGTAAAATTAATATGTAATGCTTATAAATTTAAAAACAATACTATAGTTAGTCTTTTAGCTCCCTTTTCAGAAACATGTGGTTCACCATCTTTCATGGGTTGCAGAATTGGGCAAAGTTGCAGCATACAAAAGAAAAAAGAAAAAAAAGTCAGACTACTTGTTTTATAGGTTTATAGGAGAATGTGGAGTAAATACTTGACATTTATTTAAGGTTAAATTAATTAAACCTTATTTATTAAAGGGTAATGACCTGGTGGTGAGATGCAAAATAAGAGTGTCATTAATATACCGGTATATTTGATGACAAACTTTTCACATTCTAACTTTACTTATGTATTTATTTAAAAAATAATAATAATAATAATATTTTTTTGCAAGTTAACTGTAAGTTTATTAGTGCAAGTTAACATCCCATTCAGTTTTTTTTTTTTGTGTGGTTTTTTAGCAATCAACATATATTTGTGACTGACGTGTTGGATGGGTGAGTAAGGTGTGCGTGCGTGTGTGGGGGTGGGAAAAACAATATATCTAAAACGGAGCGTGCTATTTAGACAGGTAAAAATTATTTAAAAAAGTATGAATAAATAAAGAAGCATGCATTTATGTTAATCTCTGTAACTGTTGCTCTATGAATTGCTGTGTTATATATTGCTTGTCACAGTAAATGCTAATAAAAATGTCTTAAATGATCACACAAAACCTTGATGTGTTATGCTTATGGATATTTAAGATTTTCTAGTGATAGATTAGTTAAATGAGCTGTTTAAGCCTTAAAATTGAATTAAAACAAAACAAATATTTAATCCAAAGAATGATTCCATGATGGGAACCCCTAAAGGGCTCTATATAGAACCTTTTTCCTGGTTACAAAGAACCCTAAAGGGTTCGTTTGATTGAACCCTTAAAAAGGGTTCTATATAGAACCTTTTAGGGGTTCCAAATATATAGCCCCTGATAGAACCTTTTAAGGTTCTATATAGAACCTATTCTTCTAAGAGTGTATATATACGCATGTGTGTGTGTGTTTTATATCTGCCTTGAGATATTAATATAAATTCACTGACCTGTGCATTCATCTATGTGTGTGTGTGATTTACTCAATGTGAATCCATCACAAACCAAACGACACATGGCTGTTCTCGTGCATGTGAGGTTTCCGTCAGGTTATGTCTCGTCTTTCCTAGACAGGAACTAGTTTGAAGAGGAACCCGCTGGCTACTGTCTCATAGAATAACAGCAGAGGTACTACAGCAGGTGTGTGTGTGTGTCATTCTGTCTCTATCTGTTAAACACACACACACACACACACACACACACACACACACACACACACACACACACACACACACAGAGTCTTTCCTGTCTATCTGTCTTCCGACAGCTCAGGGAAATGTTCTGAGAACACATTAGTCAAGCTAACGAACGGACACACGGCCCTCGCCTCCATATTAATCTGTGTTTACTGTGCTAACGTCTCCTCTACAGGATGCCTGGCTCCAGGGTCTGGCACGCAATGAATCGTGAGTACCGTTGCCATGGGAGCAGGTTGCCATGGGACAGGCGGCGCATTAACGGATCGGCGTTTGACCCGCAGCTCAGAGGCCGCGTCCACCAGGCTGGTTAACCCACTTGGCAGTTCTGAATCTCCAAAAGCAGGCCAGCAGACCAGACCAGACGAAACGAGACGGAGGGGAGGATGTTCCTGGACAGAGCGCTCCGCCGACTCATTATTAGGACGAATGAGTTTGTCAAATTCTTCTAAACCAGATGACAGAATTAAATGGGAACAATCGCTAATTCTCTAAACAGTTGCACCCCTTTTGCGTGTTATCAGAGTCTGCATAATGCTGAGACAGTTCACATGTACATATGTGACCTAGCCTTATTCACACTATTTTTGTTTTTGAAACTCTTCTGCTCACCAATAGTACATTTATTTAATCATGTAAAAATATGAAATATTATTGCAATTTAAAATAAGTATTTTCCATGTGAATATATGTTAAAATGTAATTGATTTCTGTGATCAAAGCTGAATTTTTAGCATCATTCCTCCAGTCTTCAGTGTCACATGATCCTTCAGAAATCATTCTAATATGCTGATTTACTGCTCAAGAAACATTTCTGATTATTATCAATGCTGAAAACAGCTGTGCTGCTGAATATATTTGTGGAAACTGTTATTTTTCAGGTTTCTTTGATGAATAGAAAGTTAAAAAGAACAGAATTTATTTGAAATAGAAATCTTTTGTCACAATAAATGCCTTTACTGTCACTTTTGATCAATTTAATGCATCCTTGCTAAATAAATGTATTAATTTCTTTAAAAATAAAAGATTTATATTAAGTCTCTGTTATGGGTGTCTGCTGTGAAAAGCAAAGAGCACGACGAAAGAGTAATCATTCACGGACTGAGAAGGGCACAACCAAACGTAAATCCAAAAAAATAGCAGACAAAGGAACATGGGAGAACACAGGCTTTAAATACTAAACTTAATCATCGGGAAACAGAAACAGGTGAGGAGCTAATTAACTAATCAGGAAAAACTAGGTCAAGGGAAGACATAGCAAAACACAACTAAAACAGAACAACATGTAACAGTTATTGGCATACTGTACTTTTCCAGTGTGCTATATTTTAACACATTCATGATTCATGTTCTGTGTCAATTTTAATTTACTTTTAATTTATTTACTAGTAATAACTCATGACCGCATTTGCACTGAAGTTGCTTATTTGCCAGTCACAGATATTGATCAAATCATTTATGACAAATAATCAATTTCCAGAAACTTTAACAGCACTAGTGCACTAGTCTCTCTCTCTGCCCTCTGTGATTTTACATCATCTTCAAATCAAGAAATCTCCCAATCTCCCAAAACGGTTTGAATAAGCTGTGCCACGCCGCTCCTGCAGTAAATACATAAGCTGCAGGCATTAAAGATTCAAAATGAAGTATCAGACAAACCGAACCAGCCATAAGCCAAATGCTCAATTCCCACCGCACGCTCAGACTCTGGTGAATTTATAACATAAGAACAGGAGATTTTAAAAGAAATAGCTTGAGATCTGTCTGCCCTGTGGTGCCGGACATGAATTTGTGTCAGTGTTTAGATTACAGTCAGCAGAAATACATAATGCCCTTATTCATTCAGCGCCTGGAGATGTTGAAAATGCATCTCGTCTGCTTTCTTATTCCAGTCAGGGTGTAAACGCACAGCTCTGAATGACTTACTGGCCTTCCTCACATGCTTGTGCCTGCCAGGAGGAGAAAAATCACAAACCAGATCTGTTTAACATCTCAGACTGAACCGAGATGAAATGGAGCGCAAATTGAGACTTTTACTGAAGTCTTCTGCTTCTAAGATGTTTCTCCTGAGGAAAAAGACTCTGGTAATCTCATGTGTGTATCCTCTGATTTTCACTACATGATTATCATGCCCAAAAGAGTTCACAATAACGATATCACTATATCTATAGAAATATTGAAAGAAAAAAAATATATATTTTCAAATATGACGATTGTCAGTACTTGTATATTGCGACACCCCTACTCCAAATGTATGATTTTATATATGAATGCAGCATGTTATGGTTTCAAAATCACTGGTCACCCTCAGTTACAGTATTTATGACACAAAAACAATTTCCTGAAACAGTCAAGAAGTTGATGTAATTCTAAATGCTTTCTCGGAGCATCCCAGCTCACTCTTTACGTGCTTTTGTCTGTTTTCTTTTTCTTTTTTTAACCATTACTACTGCACATATTTATTATTGCATACATTTTGACGTGCTGAACCATAAAACAGGAAATCTGAATTTTTTTATTTTTCCTAAATTTTACTGGATTTCACTTTATTGATTTATTTAAATTCTAACAATCATAAAAAATTATGTATAAACAATAAAAAAACAGTCTAATTAACAAGTTAAAAAAGTAATATATATATATATTTTTTTTTACAATAATAGTTTCCAATGAAATATGCTTTATTTTTATTTTTAAATGTAAAACCTACTTTTGATTTATTCATCCAAATTTTGCCAAATTCCATAATAATCTGCATTACAGAGTAAATTACATTTTACAACTGGTTTCAGCTATTTCCACTGAAATTACATTTTACGACTGTAATACAGACAGTAGCAACTACACTTGGATCTTAGCATCCAGCTAGAAATGCCCTAGAAACCACCCAAAAAACACTGGAAATGAGTTTTGCATAGACAAAACCCACTGGTATTTTCTTCTAGTTTATTATATTGCTACTATATCTGTTGTATCTGTGACTGGGACAATCTGGAGCGTCTGTAAGACCACTGCATGTTCCTTTTGATCTTCTCGTTCTCTCTTTATATGTTCTCCATCTCTATGATTCTCACTTTTTCCATCCCTCAGTCTCTCAACAGATGGTGCACCATGTGGCGATGTGCCCATGTTGAGATGGGCATCAGGGAAGGGACTGAGGTCGGCCCATGCAGCGGGCATGAGGGACCCGCCTGGCACACCGTATACTGCCTGCTGACCGTGAGCGAGGTGAGGTCAATAACTCATACCAGACTGGATAGGCAACTACAGAAGTGCAACTACAAAAACAACTCCATTTTCTGAAGTCTGGAGCACAAACACCGCTGCATGATGATGCAGATCCTCAAATTTAATACTTGGGGTTGTTTTAAAAAGCCCTTCTGAATTGAATTTCAATCATCAGAGCTAAAACTCCCTGCGAGTGAATATTAATATCTGCACTCTTGAGTCGGTTGTTTATGGGCCGTTATAAGTGCATTATTGTGAATTAAAGTAGCCGGCAGGAACTGTGGTAATCATGTTAGTGTGCTGAGATGAGTTTAGAAGTGTCACGCTGTCATCCAGCTGGACTGTGTTTTCTCCACACACTCATATTCTACATAATTGACTTTCTTCCTTCACAAATTTTCTTACTTCCAAGCTTCATGAATATCCTATTTTACCCTCACAGTTTCAAAGTTTGGCTGGTTCATTCTCTAATTGAGTCTGTAGTTCTTCTATGTTCTGTTCTGATATCAAGAGCTACTGTATTTGGTGTTTTAGTTGTTCAGACAGTTTCTGGTGTGTCAGTTTAATGTTCAGTGTCACTGTAATTAAGTCAATGATAGTTTAACTTCCTGAAGAGTGAAACACTGTGATACTTATGAAACAATGGAAGGGTCTCTGCATGCAATCACCCAGAACACACTAGTATTGTAGTAGTGATTTTTGCATAGTCAAACACCATTATCATTTTAAAAAAATCTAGTAATTTTTACAAATCACTTTGGTGCCACTACACCCTGGAAACAACACACTACACCCTAGCACCATGGTTGCAACTATTGCATGGGCAAACACCATTAACATTTGTAAAATCTAGTTATTTTTATAATTTACTCTGGTGCTACTACCTAGCAACACCCTCAAGACCCTAGCAACCACATAGAGTAGCAACACTCTTGAAACCAGTCACAACACCCTAGAATTGTGGTTTTGATGACTGCATAGGCAAACACCATGAGCATTTTCTACTTATTATAATCTACTTATTTTTACAATTCACTTTGGTGCCACTACATAGCAATCACATAGCAACACCCTGGAAACCACCCAAAACACCCTAGCAACCACCTAGCAGCATCCTGGAAACCCCACAACACCCTGATATCATGGTTGTGACTTCTGCATGTGCAAACACCATTAATAGTTTTAAAATCCAGTTATTTTGCCAATTCATGTTTGTATCACTATATAGCAATCACCCAGCAAAACCCTAGAAAACACCCAGAACACCCTAGCGTTATCTTCATAAATGAATTTCGGGGGCACTACAAACAAACCGTCCTGCAACACCCTGAAAACCACTTACTTTTGTAAACACCATGGGCAAACACCATTCAAATTATTAAAATCGAATTATTTTTCCCTTTATTTTTGCACCACAACAGATGCAGATATAACACACTTCACCCATAATTCACACATCGTTTTAATACACAAGTGTGGTCACCACAACAACAGATGACAAACACATAATGCAGCACCTTCTCAGGAAGCTTTCCCTGCTGCTTCTGCCATTTCTTCATTATGTTAACCAACTGGACGTCACTCACCTTTTCCTGATATTGTCTGCGCGAGGAGTCTAGCGACTGGATCAGCGCCGTGGCGTGGCCGACAAACATGGCATAGCAGGTCGCACCCACGATCATGCTGAGGATGGTCAGCCATACGTCTGTCATGCCGACAGGTGGGTACATGCCATATCCAATACACAGCATGTGGCTCATGGCCTTGAAGAGAGCGTAAGAGTACTGCTGACCCCACGTGTCGTTCTGAAAGAAGAGAGAGACGGAACGAGAGACCATCACAAACAGTTAATGTCCACCGGAGAGATGAACTTAGACTAAGGGAATAAGGGAGATTAAATAGTGTCTGTTATAGGGTTATTATCGTTAACAAACTGAAACTGAAAGTAAAAACCATTAAAAAATTGTTACTTGAAATAAAACAAATAACTAAAATAAACATTACACAGAAAACACTGTGACATGAAATGAAAATACGACCGAATGAGGCCGAAAAAGGGAAATCCAAGCTGGAGAAAAGTGGGTCAGCTATTTAGAAAGATGTGAAATTTCTGCGTCTCTCTAAAATAGTGAATAAATTGCCCTTGTCCTGTGGATGTGTGCGTGAGTCCGTAAGGAATCAATATTGGCTCCGTCTGAGGTGACATGTCCAGATTGCTTTCAGACTCATTTCTGTAGGGGCTCAATCCTGAGAGAGCGACAGCTTATTACAGCTCTCCAAAAAGAGGAAAAAGATCATACCGTTTCATAATGACAGCCCCGTCACTGGAATAGCTGGATCTAACAACCTAAAGGAGCTGCGGGCGTCAAAAGTGAATTTGAAAAGATACAGCGTGGCCCTATTTGACTTTAATACACGAGTATGTATTTAAAATACTGAGAAAATGGAGGAAACTTGAACTTCAATGTACTCTAATGTAATAACATTAGTTAATGCACTAGCTAAAATTAACTAACAATGAGCAATTCTTTTTTTTTTTACAGCATTTATCAATCTTGTTAATATTTGTAGACACAATTGTTCATTGCTTGTTCATGTTCACACCGCATTCTAGGAATTGTTCTCTCAAAAATGAACATTTACTGAATATGTGCTAACCCTCAGGCCATCAAAGATGTAGATGAGTTTGTTTGTTCATCAGATTTGCAGAAATGTAGCATTGAATCACTTGCTCAGCAATGGATGCTCTGCAGTGAATGGGTGCCGTCAGAATGAGAGTCCAAACAGCTGATAAAAACATCACAATAATCCACACCACACTTCCAGTCCATCAATTAACATCTTGAGAAGAGAAAAGATGAGTGTTTGTAAAAAAACAAATCTATGATTAAGACGTTATGAACTTATGAGTTAAATATGAGTCCATAATCCACACTGAAATAAAATAGTCAATGTATTTACTTAAATTTTAAGGTAAGTGGTTGCAAACAATTTAATTTAGCAATATTTAAACAAAATGTTGAAAGGTAGTCAGCTAAATTTCTTTATTTAAATGTAGCTAAAATAAATTGATTGCAACCATTTACCTTAAAAAAATGGTGTAAATTCAATGAATAATTTTTTTCAGTGCATAACAATGCTTCCTCCAGTTAAAAACTCTAAAAACTCTCAAAATCTAAAAACATATTTGTTTAGGACTGTTTTGGCTTGTAAACAGTGCTTGATCTGTGCAGATGTCTCTCCTAATTCAGATAAGACATCTTTTTCACAGGAGGAAGCATTATTATGGATTATAGACTCGTATTTTAGCTGTTAAAACATGGATTTTATCTTTTAAACTTGCAGCTTTTTCTTTCTCGAGATGTTAATTGATGGATTGAAGTGGTGTGGATTACTTGTGGATAATTGAAATGTTTTTATCAGCTGTTTGGACTCTCATTCTGACGGCACCCATTCACTGAGCAAGTGATGTAATGCAACATTTCTCCAAATTTGATGAAGAAACAAACTCTACATCTTGGATGGCCTAAGGGTGAAAACATTTTCAGTAATGATAAATATGGGTGAACTATTCCTATAACTAATGTTAACAAATGCAATTGTAAAATTGTAGAAATACATTAGTTTATGTTGAAATTAACATTACTGAATGCTGTAGAAGTATTGTTTATGTTAACAAATAAAATCCCATTGTAAGTGTTACCTGTAAAACAAAGGGGAAATTCACCAAAGTTATTATTTTCTGGTGTTTGGGACAGGCTGAGTATTGATTTTAAACCCTGGTGTCATAAAAAAATAATGGTAAGTGGCTTAAAATACTAAACAGAGCAAATCAAGCATGCTTTTTTACGATAATCTCAGTTTGGGCCCGCGGTGCGCTTGTTGTGCGCTTGTTGTCAATCTGATCAGTGGCTTTATGTTATTGTAGCACCGGGACAATCACGGACCACAAATTACCCCTCAGAAAAGCTGGCAAGCCACCGCAGGCCTCATCGATAAACCATGGCAGATCCTGAGAGGACTTTTGCCAATCTCGCTCTCGTCGGGATGATTCAGGGTCATGGCTCGGGTCTCTGGCATGCAGCTAAGGAAACTAAATCTCATGGGCGTCAAGAACAAGACTGTCCTCTCTCTCTGGACGCTGGGGACTTGGTGGCTGCATGTCCCCTTGGCTAAAAACAGGAGGAAATTAAAGCCCAGCTCACCAGAGCATTATCAATACTAGACGGATATCGAATTAAGGCTGTAGAAAACCCACAATCTGACACGTCACCCCACTAACTCAGCCGCCTTATGTAAGAACACAGTTTACTGCAGAAATACAGGCCTTCACTAGTGCTGATATGAGTCATTTGACATAATGGAAATGCATATATCTCAATACAGTACATAAAAATAAAAATTCTATAATAATTGAACTAAAAATGGTTAATTATAATATTAATCTTTATATAAATTCTCTATATAACATATATTGTAAAAAACGTCCCTTAAAAAATGGTCAAATGACTGCAAGCTATGGCTGCCAAACAAAAACTGTTTAGTTTAGCTTAGTTAAAAAAAAACAAAAAAACAGAAGCATCTATTAATAATAAAATACTAATACTAAAATGATATATATATATATATTGTTACGTCTCTGATGTAAATTTAGTCTAGGATTTGAAAGAGGTAACATTAAGATGACATATTAAAGAAATAAGCCAGGGAAATAGATGGCAATGGAACACGTGACACACATTACACCTCGAGAAAAGTTTATTGCTCCCAAGAAATCAGTAGTTAAACAAACAAGACAAAGGAAAAAGAAGGGAAGTGAAAGTGGCACTTAAATCATAAAATAAAAATAACAAAAGAATCCCACATACTAACTAATTCCCAAATCCCCTAAACTATTAAAGTAAAGATATAAAAGAAAAAGTCTTCAACGCCAAAAACGTCATAAACTACACTAAATATACAAAGCAAAACATACAAGAAAAGCACACACTAATAAGCTAATGTGTCTAATACTTCAAAGATCTCTACGTGCGGGTATGTAGATCACGTGACTTACTAAACTCTTCCACTCCTTCCTTGTCTTCCAAACCAGCGACAAGCTGACAAAACTAGCCATTAACAACCGAGGTTGTGACTAAAACATTAACAAGACATTACCAAAACCATAAAAGCTTTGAAACTCCACCAACTAAAGTGAGCCAAACAAAGAGCGCAACACACACATTCCCAAAGCATCACACCCACTCCCCACTTCAAAAAGTACTTCTCATCTTGATGGACACAAATCAAAAGATCAGATAAACGATAAAGGAATAGCAAGTCAGTGAAGAAAATCACTTAATTTTATGAAACGCTTCATTTCAAAACAAAGGACTCAAAATGATTATGCAACAGCTCCTACATTTCTAGACAGATTTTTACCGTCACGACACATACAGTCATACCGGCCCTAACTCTTGGTGAGGTTAAAATATGCATACTCTTGAGGTGAACAGGCCCTGTGGGAGCAGCTCCTGATTGGAGGAGAGACAGATTGTGTTTGCAAACACTCACCACCATCTTGTTCTTGGACACCCAGCAGTCGGCGGGGAAATCCTGCAGCATCGGCACCAGGAACTGCAGGCATCCGTCCCAGTGACAGAGCAACAGCATCATTCCAATCAAGTTGACGATTCGCACCATTGCGCTGGCCAGGTCATAGGTCATATGAAAAATCTGAACAGGGACAGAAGCAGAGACAGGACATGTTGGACACAAGTCATCACACACTGGTCAATGAATGTCACTGACATTAGAAACAGGGCAGAGTATGACCGACTACCTTACAATGTGACACATGTGAAACCTGGAAATACTGCTTTAAATATTTAGACATACAGCACATTTTTCATGAATTGAACTGAAAGGAATTATATGAATATACACATAAATAAAACGAAAGTATTTAAATAATCAATGCAATACCATGAGAAAAATAACTGCAACAGTATATATGATTTCATCCACACAGTCCTAATTTGAAATGACTGCATTTTAAAGCATTCAGTGGAAGTTAAATTAATATGTGCACTAGTAAAAAACAGAAACCCAACACTTTAAAATCAATGTAACTGATATATCAGGCTGAACGATATTCTATTATATAATTTGGCAACATGTTACAATAAGGAATCATTTTGAACAATACGCATTTATTATTCTTAGTTATACATTATTATAATCAAAAGTTGTATCTGTAAACATTCGATAATGCACTGTGAAATAACCTGGAGATTTTTTAAATAACATTAATGAAGGTTAATAAATGCTGTAAAAAATATTGTTCATTAAGCATTATAAACAAATTACAACTTATTTTGAAATGTTACCTAAAACTTTTTACATAATTTATAAAATATTTATATAAATAAAATATTTATATAATTTATAATTAAGGTTAATATGTAAATACAAAAAAGTAATTCACATATTAAATTGTAATAAATTATAAAATTTTATATATAATATTTAATGACGTAAATTATACACACAAACGCACACACACATACACATATAAATTCACATATTTAATCATACAAAATTTAAAAATTATATAGATTATAAAATAATTAAATACTATAATATTATATATATATATATATATATATATATATATATATATATATATATATATATAACATGTATATTATATAATTACAAATAATATATTAATTTTATAATTATAACATGACTATAAATATATATTAAATATATTAATATATATTAAACATATATATCCATATCTATATATATACATATATCTATTAAAATTTATATATAATTAGAATAATCACAATTCTGAATGTTCACAAACATTCATGAAAGAATTCCAAAAACATTTTGGAATCATATTGTGATTCCCTGAATGAAGATCGAATGATGAATCGCCTAAAGATTCCTACACTTATGGAGCACAGTCTACAATTGCTCTGCTTTAGTGTGTGTGTGTGTGTGTGTGTGTGTGTGTGTGTGTGTGTGTGTGTGTGTGTGTGCGTTAGAGACATGGCTACTTTCTGAATCACTAACAAGTTAAATAATTGAAAACAGGACAAAACAAGTCCAGGCTCCTTCCGTTCTGCTATGAGTGACAGAGAGAGAGAGAGCTGAAGAAAGTGAATGGCTAATCCTAATATTAAGTATCCTCTTGAGAAGCCGCAGGTCAGTTGGGTGTTAATGGCCTCTACAATTGAAAGCTACTTAATGTGAGTGAAGCCACAGCACGCACTGCTAACTGCACCGGTGCTTATTAAAAACCACTCGAGTTGCTTTAAAACACAGCTTTTAAAAGCTTATGTGAGAGGAATATGCTCACATGATGCTATTGTTATTGAGTGACGAGAAAAGCCCTATAAATCAGTCTCTCTCTCGTCCACGGTCAGACAGTGATTATTGCTCGTAAGTTTGTCTTTAATAACTCTTTCCTCTGCCAGGACAGTGTAATGACAAACAGAGCATTGCGTCGCTCTGGCTCGTTCTTAGTGCAGAGAAACAGCATGAGCTCAGATTAAATAATTGGCTCTTTGTAACATTAACTAACTGTAAAAGCATCTGAATTAATCATGCAGCGATGTGTAAAAGTCACCCTCATTACCGGCTGTCTGCCTTTACTGCTGTATCATCACAGACAGACAGACAGACAGACAGCGAGAAAGAGACAACGCTAGAGATAAAAAGAGAAAGACATTTCAGATTCAAGCAATAATGCAAACTAATGCATATGCATATGAATGTACAATTAGTTTAAATGGCAGCGCCTTCATTCAGCTTTCTGGTCAATGATGAAGCAGGAAAACCGAGATGAAAAAAAAAAAAAAAGAGTCATTTACAAATCTAGTTCAAGTTACAAGTTCTTAGAAATGTAACTGTTGTATTTATCCAGATATTGCTTATGGACACAAGACACACACACACATATATTCATATAGGTAGCTCACTAGGGTTTGGAACACAGCCGAAGGACTCTTTACTCTCTCTCCTGTCTTTCTACGCACTTGGACTCTAATAAATTAGCACGGTGAAATGGAAACAGACTGGAGCGCAATTAAAATGAGAAGTGCTCTGGGTAGATTGTGGAAATCCTCTCTAATATGGGTTTATTATAAAGTCATTATTGTGAATCAGGGGAATGAAGACTAATGTGTCTTGTCTGAACGGCGAGGGACGAACCTATGAATGTATAAATCACCAAAACTACAGAGGCTTTTTGACCATCTCTCTCTCTCTCCTACAGAGCGATGGGCGCTCGGACGCTCTGACTGTAATTGACACGAGACACGTTAACGATGAGAGCATCATGCAGCGACCAAACATCTCAGCGCTGATTGACGAAGCTGATGAGAAATGAGAGAGACAGTCAGAGAAACAAACAGAAAGACCCAAATCTAGCAGATCTGGTTTCAGCACATGAGCGATTGGAAAATGAATCAATGAAGGAGTGAAGAATGACAGAAAATCTTAGAATTATCAAAGGAGACATCAGCTTCACGATTAATCTGAAGATCCAGAAGAGAAAAGACATTTTAGAGAAGAAAAGCCTGTCCGTCTAATTCAGTACCAAATAAACATCTTTCAGCTCGTCCACCATCATGTGGCAATGCATAAAATACAGCACAACGCTTGCTTATTTTTTAACAACATTTGCAATGGAAATAATGGAGAGAACGTTATCAGAAACATGGAAAGAACATTTCTTAGAAGTCTTTCTATTGTAAAACTGAGCCACGGTGAAAGTGCAGACTTGATCCGTCAGTATGTTTATGTCCAGCACAGTGAATGAAAGACCAGACAACAGTAATCACTGATGAAGGAGCTTTCTCTGAGAAATACTGTCATGCTGTGTGCAAAACCACAACACCATCCTCACAGCCTAACCCTATGTTTCGCCGTGTCTGCAGACCTAAACAAACCTACCAGAGGTGACAAACATCCAGACAAAGTTACATCCGACCGCCCTAAGAATAGTAAAAAGTAGTAATAATAATATTCATCCATTGAAAGCTATTTCATCTGCTGTTTATAAATATAAAATAAATTAATTAAAAAAACCTAAAATAAATAAATAAATGTTTAGAATAGCACATCAACTACCATTAAAAAAACAACAACATTAAAATAAAAATAAACAAACAAATAAATAAATAACCCCACTGGAGGTGATAAACATCTAGTCAAAGTTATATCCAATCTAAGCTTTAATAATAATGATGACAATATTCATCCATTGGCAGCATTTTTACTAAAAATATTTGGGTATGTTTAGAATGGCTCACCTACTATTAAAAAAAAAAATATATATATATATATATATATATATTATATAAAAAAGTAATTAATATTTTTTTTAAAAATACATAATTAATTAAAATAAATACAAATAACTAAAAAAATAATAATAATTAAAAGAAACAAATTAAAAGAAATTAATTAAAATGTTTATGTTTAGAATGGCACACAACCAACTATTTAAAAAATAATTAAATACAAATAAATAAAATAAAATAAAAAATAATTTTGAAGAAATTAATTGAAAGAAATTAAGTAAAATGTGTTTATAATGGCACATCACCTACTATTTAAATAAATAAAAATAAAATAAATACATTAAAATAAAACAAACAAACAAGAAATATATATTGTTATACATTTTTTCTTTCAACCAGGAACATGTTTTTCTTGACTAATTAACATGCAATTACACATGCATGTAATGAGAGCAGGTGACCATAGCATAGTATTCTACTGTTTGAAATGCATACTAACCAAATATTCTAGACTGGAGGGGAGTCTCTGAAAAATATTATGGGGACGATACAGTCTCAGTGTTCACATACTTCACATGTAACTGGTCATGCATATTCAGTTTACATACTGTGTATAGCAAACAAACTGAATCCTAGAGGAAATGAACCAGTAGTAGTATGCCTAGACGACAAGGCTTTTTGATTTTTTATTTACATGGTTTTAGAGCCCACCTGCTGTGTGAATATTTATATTACACAAGTCACATTTGCACATTAGCCTTTTATGTTGCCAAACCGTCTTGCATCCCTTAATACGCTGTTAAACCCAGTTTCTACCTCCTCCTGCAGACTTTATCTCAACCTGTGTGTCAGGCGTGATGCCAAACCAGCCTAGAATGACTATATTTGTGTTTTTGCACTGCAGAACCTCAGGAAACTCTGCCATATTGAACGCTATGCTTTCCATCCTGAACATCCAATCGTAGCGACACGAGCCATAAATCAGAACAATCCCAGATGCCGATATTAATAGAGAAGGACTCCCTGCCTTCGCTCAATATACAAACACAGATGGTCCGGCTACCGAAGCTCGACAACGCCTTCGAAACGATCCCTCACGCAAACTCAGGCCATTGTGAAGCACTCAGAGCCGTTCGGTTCACGCAGAGAGAGCGTTTAAGCTTCGTCGTTTGCATAATACGGGCCGAGAGGGGCTGCTTCAGCTCTTAAAAACATCCACTCCATTAAAACTCCCAGCGAGAAAGTGAGGTTTGTTTGGATGGCCGTGTCAGCGAGAGCATCTGCTGATCACAGGAGTGACTCATTAAGCCTTCATATGAGATTTAATAACACGCTGATTAACTGCATTCACTCACAGGAAGGTGGAGATCAGCATCTTCCAAACTTTTGAGAAGAAGATGTATTTAATTGGGAGATTGTCAGCATCAAGGGGTTAGCTTTGCTTTTTGTCAATTAAAATCTTGTGTACATTATTTGAAACATTGAAACAGAATGGGAAAAAATTTCGGCAGGATTACCACCAGTCTCCTGTCAATATTACTATCTATATATATATATATATATACAATATTATAAATAATAATTAAAAAGAAATGAAAATAAATTAATTTAAATGTAGATGTTTAATATCACCACTACTCACCTACTATTTAAATAAAATACATTAAAGTTAAAACAAACAAACACGTACCGTAAATAGTTGGATTGTGTGCAATTTTCCTTTCATCTTTAGGAACATATTTTTCTCGACTGATTAACATGCAGGTAAACACATGCAATGATAAATAATATAAATAATGGATTTAAAAACAGCAAATGTGATGTATACTAAATTACAAAAATAAAAAGAAATTGAAATATAAAAAAAAAAAATCTGTGACAAGATTTTTGATAAGATCCTATGATTGCCATAAGAAGAAAGAAGTTATTACCTGAATTATATAATTAATTTTATATAATTACATAAGTTTGGGGTCGGTTAGATTTTTTTGAATGTTTCTCAAAGAAGTCTCTTCTGCTCAACCAAGGCTGCATTTATTTAATCAAAAACACTGTAAAATTTGTGAAATATTATTACAATTTAAAATAACTGTGTGAATATATGTTCAAAATGTAATTTATTGCTGTGATCAAAGCTGAATTTTCATCCTCATTACTCCAGTCTTCAGTGTCACATGATCTTCAAAAATCATTCTAATATACTGATTTACTGCTCAACAAACATTTCTGATTATTATCAATGTTGAAAACAGTTGTGCTGCTTCATGTTTTTGTGGAAACTGTAATAAATGAGATTTTTCAGCTTCTTTGATGAATAGAAAGTTCAAAAGATGAGCATTTATTTGAAACAGAATTATTTTGTTACAGCAAAAATCAAAGATACTAACCCTAAACTTTTCAACAGCAGTGTATCTCATACGTGCCACAGATTCTTTTATATACCCTTAAACATTCAGTGGTAAAAACAGCTGTTCTAAATCAAATCATGATGACTATTCATGACAGTTAAGAGACCAGGGACATAGATCAGGGACAATTCCTTTAAAAATGACACTTTGCGATGGCCTTTCATTTCCGCCCCATCAAGGTCCACTCACTTTCTGTCACATATTATGCTGCTTAGTGCTGGGCGGTTTGACTAAAAATCTTTAACACTTTTAGATTCTGTCAGTTTCACAGTTTATCACATTCTCCCCGTAACTGTGCCTTTAGATGAATCACAATCTATGAAATGGTTGCAGAGCCACTGCGCTGTAATCACAATCCATAAAAAGATGATACATACAGTATGAGCCATTTTTGATGTAAATTAGCAAAATTTTGTAAAAGCAGAATGGCCTGACCTTATCTTTGCCAAATTATGCTACACAAAACGCAACTGCTTGAAACAAAAACAGCAGATGGATGAATGAGAAAGCAAGTTCACTCTCTGACAGCAGGTGGCGCTTATGCACTGTAAAACAAAAATAAATTGGAAAAAATTTAATTGTTTTCCATTTATTTAAAACGCCACACCAAGATGTCTGCGAACGTTACAAGGAAACTTATAAAACAAGCAGCATTGTGAACACTGCAATTATATCTAGGCCTGTCACTATTATTAATTAATCATCTGAAAACGGCAATTATTTGAGACAACCACAATAACTGCGCAGTTTCAATTTTAATCACAGTTTGTCAACGAATATAAAAAAAAAATGCTCTAAAATACACAAAGACAGTCAAAGGTCTTTCTTCAAACTAAATCTGTGGGTTTAATCAGACTGCATTATATTATATTATATTATAAATAATTATTTATATATATATTAATTTTCACAAGACTAAAGTAACTCACTTGGGCCTTTTATTATAATTTTTATTATTATATTATATGAAATTCTGAGTAAAAAAATTGTATTAGGCTTATAATGTATGTGACATGAACAAAACAGAATGAAATTATTAATTGCTAATTATTTGTATGACAATCTGCAGCACAGATTTTATGATTTGCCTCATTTATGACAGGCCTAATTATTATATTATATTATATTACATTATATTAATATATTATATTACATTATATTATATTATCAGAATCAGAAAATCCTACATGAGGATTATTTCAAACATATCACTAATGTATTACTCTGTAAACTACTACTCTGTAAGCATCAGCTTAACAAATGCTGCTCTGAAAATTAATCTGACGATTTGTTATTGAGACTTTCCCACATATTTCGCACTTCTGACATGTTTTGCATGCTTCTAATAGGAGCCGGTCAATTTGCAGCGTGCCGCTGTAGAAGAGCGCATGACATGCTGTCGTGAGAACGAACACGGCCCGACTAAACGGCAGCAGCTGCATTCGCCAGATTCACTTCTCATCGCGCACCTCTGAGACCCTGTTCACCCATTCACTACTGATGCTGAGAGACAAACGCTTCTAATCATCGCTTTAATCACCATCCAAACCCATCCTCAAGAGGACCAGAGAAAATTACAGCCTAATGTTAGCACTCTGCTTTGAAATATTCATTAATTGATACGTGTAAGAGTCAACACTTCGATTTCTGCCAAAGCTCGCAGACTGGATGGAAATGAGAGACACGAAACATATGCTGCTTCCAGCCTGTGATTTCTGCAAACAGAGAACAAACTGGATTCTAAAAGCACAAATGAGATCGCTTCAGTATCTCAACCACTTCTGCAAGACAACAATGAGATCAAATGGACAGCAAGACTCACAAATGCCTTAAACTATGCTCATATTTGTAAAAATAGAAAATCAAACATCTGCAGTCAAACATCAGAGATCTCAGTATGAAGAGAACATGATATGAGCTGCTTTCCGCTAATTTCATAGCATTCATTTCTTTTCTACTTATAAATTTTAGGATAAATGTCTCGATTACATACGTAACCCTCATTCCCTGATGGAGGGAACAGAGACGTTATGTCGATGATGACATTAGGGGATTCACTTGGGAGCCCCAATCATCTCTGACTTTAAAAGAAACCGCCAATGAATTTGAAAATGAAACCAATGAAACGACAGGCGTATCCACTCTTCAGGTTTTATGCTTCCCCCATCAGGGAACGAGGGTTACGTACGTAACCGAGACGTTCTCTATCTGTCGGTCACTTCGTGTTATGTCGATGACAACATTAGGGGTCTATGGAAAGCGCCTCAACCTGAACCCTGTCACAACCCTATGGCATTGCAAATGTTGACAAGCAGCCACATGACAGACAAATGCCATGCAAAGGTCGTAACCTTCCCACCGCCCCAGTGCAAATTCACTGCCCTTGGTACCCGCAGGGACCAGAGGGGAGTATAACGATGCTGGTGATAGCCAAGCCACTGTTCCTTTCACCACAAAAATTTCTAAACAGAAGGGATTTCGACCTTCAATGAAAGATTGCTTCAAGTCTTTCCTATTTGTTGTTACAGCTTGGCAGTAACGATAGGGAAGCGAGCCTTCTGGAGAAGGGCGCTACGGAGGCCACATCCTACCCATAGGGAGGTATCAAGTGGAGACACTGATAAGGACTGACACAGGCCTGGGGCAGTACTACATATGGAATGGGTCTCTGAGGCAGGTCCTACCTGAGATGCTTAGAGGCCCCCGACCCTCTTGATGGAAGTGAGCACGATCAGGAGCACTGTCTTAGCAGACAGGAATTTAAGCTCGACTGAATCCAGCGGCTCAAAGGGACCCCTCTGAAGTCCAGCCAGGATGATAGAGAGATCCCAGGAGGGCACCAGGGGTGGCCTAGGAGGATTTAACCTTCTGGCACCCTTCAGGAACCTGAAGATGAGATCGTGCTTTCCCAGGGACCGGCCGTCCACTGCATCGTGATGTGTTGCGATAGCAGCCACATACACTTTCAAGGTGGAGGGTGACAGCCTACGCTCCAACCTTTCTTGCAGGAAAGAAAGCACTACTCCAATCGTGAATCTTCGGGGGTCTACTCGGCGAGAAGAACACCAGATCGCGAACAGACTCCACTTCAAGGCAAAAGCTCGCCTCGTAGAAAGGGCTCTGGCCTCAGTGATAGTGTCTTCCACCACCGGTGAGAGATCACTTTAGTCACATCCAGTAATCTGTCGCTTACAGATATCAGCAGTTATGAGTGGTGAATGTGGATAAAACACTAAAAATTTCCACTCACCTCCTCCCATTGATGAATGTAGCGTATGAGCCGTGAGAGCCGCAGCAACCGCAGCAGACTGAGGATCTTGGTGAAGCGTACGATCCGCAGAGCGCGTGCCGTCTTGTAAAAATCTGAATCGATGCGTGTCTCCACAATAAGGAAGATGTAGTCCACGGGGATAGAGGAGATGAAGTCCACCACGAACCATGAGCGCAGATATTTGATTTTGATCTGCTGAGGGTCCAGAATGATCTCCGCGTTGTCCTCCTTCACAATTCCTGTGCGGAAATTCAACACCAGGTCCATGAGGAAGAAGGTGTCGGAAACCACGTTGAAGACGATCCACGGCGGCGTGTGCTCATCCTTGAAGAATGTGATGCCCACGGGAATGATGATGAGATTTCCCACCATCAGGAGCAGCATGGTGAGATCCCAGTAAAACCTGGAGGAGAATTACAGCGAGAAGTCAGCATGTTAGTAATGTCACAATGAAAAACTGTACAATTTAGCACCAAATATAAAGTGTTGACGCATGTTCCATCAGTGCCAAGGTGTCCTGGTATTTCCATCACCCAAAAATTTGAATTTGCTGAAAATGTCCTCACCCTCAGGCCATCAAAGATGTAGATGATTTTGTTTCTTCATCAGATTTGGAGAAATTTAGAATTATATTATTTGCTCACCAATGGATCCTCTGCAGTGAATGGGTGCCGTCAAAATGAGAGTCCAAACAGCTGATAAACACATCACAATAATCCACCAGTAATCCACACCACTCCAGTCCATCAATTAACATCTTGAGAATCCAAAAGCCGAATGTTTCTCAGAAACAAATCCATCAGGACACTTTTACCTTCAAACCGTTGTTTCTGGCTAAAATATGTAATATGTCCATAATCCATAATAACGCTTCCTCCAGTGAAAAAGTCCATTCCCTGTTTTCTCTCACATCAAAATCCACACACATACTTGTTTAGAGCTGTTTTGGACAGTTTTGGCTTGTAAACAGTGTTTGATCTGTGCATATCACTCTTTCACAAGAGGAAGTATTATTATAGATTATGGAAGCAACGGTTAAAAACAAAATATTCAAAGGGAAAACAAGTTTATTTTTCTGATACCACTGGCAAATATTTGTTCTTGTTTTAAGCATAAACCTCACTTCATTTTTGAAAAATTACTCATAAAACAAAACTTCTAATCTTACATCATATTGCATTTCAAGTGAATGTACCTTGATTTAAGAATGTTTCGTATTTGTACTAGAAAACAGGACAAAAAAATACAAAAGAAGAACAGCACTTTTTGGAGTGGATTGCCAGACCAGGATTGCCCATCCAAAATCAGTAAGAGACAAACTTAGTAGCATTAAAAGTAGCCAAGCCATGCCAAAAAGTGCATCGTTTATGCAGAGATACAGAATCAGCATATAAATTCATATCCAGAGTTTTCATGAGCTGACATAAATCATATAAAACACTGAACATGATCACAAAGCATAATTATTCAGAATGCAAATGCATGCACACACCTTTGTGACTAAGGAAATTCATTTCGACAATAAATTCAAATTCTGTTCGCTGAGGATTCATCTTATGAATCGTAAGCGGGATGCACTTGAGATTTCAGCTATAAATTACATTCAGAAATTCATGACGCTGAATTCCTCACCGATCTCCACGGTAAACACAGGCGTCTAATGCATGCAGCGCGACCTCTACCATCCTCAGGAGCGTCCACATGCATGTGTGTGTGTGTGTGTTTAGTTATAAATTGCACTCTTGGCCCAGATAGTAATTGAATCTAGATTGGTTCTGTTGTTGGGTGATATATCCTCACGGCTCTATAGATTGCATAGAGAGAGAAGGTCAGTGTAGTGAACGTCTGGTTCTGGTTGATTTACCCACCCAAGTTTAGGAAGCCCATAAAAATCCATCGTCGATGTGAAAGCCAATTTGAAGCAGCCTGGGCAAAGTAAACAAAAGCGGTTCGATTTGCTTGTATTTGTGGAGATTTTCCACTAAATTCAAACACCCACCATTCATTACTGTTTCTTTTAACAGGAACATTTGGCTATTTGTGGATGAATCACTGCATCCTGAATAAACACTCATTACAGTGGAATTACACATACAAGCACAACTGTCTGTAATGCCTGAGCTGTGATGGATTACAACACACACACACACACACGGAAAACACTGACAGTAATTGGAATTCTTCAAAGTAGCGAGGGAATCTGGCGATTCAGATCGCTGTCAGGGTGTGTGTTATATTTAGTGAGACGTTTCTGACACTGTTCGCTTCAGCTGAGCTTTAAAACTCAGGAGAACGTCACACACATCACAGGAACGGCACATTCAACACACAACATTTGTTCTTCAACCTCAGTATTCCCCAGCACACACACACTACCTAATGCATAATCGACATTTGCCATTTTCTGCCCGTCCGCTTGCATGTCTGGTCATGGTGACAGCTTTGATTGGGTAATCTGGACCTGATGAAGTTTCTGAAGTGCAAAGGTTCAAAATCCAGGCATTTACGAAGTAACAAAGCAACCATAAAGAAAATAAGGCCACTGTTATTTGTTTCTTTATTGTATGTGATATACGTGTTTCTTGTTAAAGGTGTTGTGCGCTTTCAGCCTTCTGTCATTATGAAAGCATGTTTCCAAGATGGAATAAAAAATAAAAAAAATCTGAAATGTGGCATATGAACTTGCAATAATGAGAAAAAAGTCAGAATTGTCACATTAAAAATTGCAGTTACATTTATTTTTCTTTTTGACAAAATTGCAAGATGTAAAATGGACAAACTTCTCAGGTGTTTATCCTGAGAAAAAAACTCAAACTGTATATTTGCAAATAAATTTGAAAGTGCAGTCAAATATCAGATATCTCAATAGGAACTCAATATAATAAGAAAATAATACGAGCTGTTATCAACATTTGTAGATTTGTTTCTCCTAATTAATATTAAAAGAAACATTAGATGTTAATTCTTAAATTATACATACTTAATGACTCCATTAAAGGAACAGCTCACCCAAAATAAACAATTATGTGTTATGTGTTGTTACTAAAACTAAAATTATTAAATATTTCTTGATAAAGCTGAAATAAAATAAAATATAAATATTGTATTAAATATTGTATAGTTCATAATGATATTTCCCCCCATTTTAAATTCTTATTATCCAATGAAAGGTTAGATTTTTGTGAAATTTTTAAATAAAAGATCAAAAAGATTAACAATGCAGATTAATTTTCACAGCCTTATTTGATCATATTTACCCTAAGGGTACCAATATTTTTGGCCATGACTGTATATATATATATATACACACACACACACACATAGATTCAACTGTTTAGCCTTGGAAAAGCTGAAAGTTGCTTAAAATGTGAAGAAGGGCAGAACAGCAGATGGATGGAGAGAATATCCATTAAGAGAAAAAGAAAAGGAGAAATGTCCACACACACACACACACACACACACACACCTGAGATGCTCCTCCATGACATTTCGCTCATCCACTACTGAGAGAGAGAGAGAGTCCTGTTTCCCTAAGAGGACGTCCATGACATGTTTTCACCTTTTGAGTGCCTCCAGCTACAAGATAAGCCTCTCTCTCTCTCTCTCTCTCTCTCTCTCTCTCTCTCTCACAATCACACACACACACACACACACACACTCCAGCAGGCTGTCACCATGGAAAAACACGCAGAAGTCACAGCTGCACGAGGGGGTAGAATGAATGAATGAATGTAAACGTGAGAGAGTTTGTTGTTTTATCAACTGTTATATATGGCACATTTACAGTGGTCACTGTGCATTACAGTATTTTTTTTTAAATGTTACACAAAGACAACCACAAGATACATAGGCAAACAAAATATTTACAGACTTATACAGTTAGTTATATTCACCCAATGAACATTTATTTAATTCATTCCACCTCATTCCTTCAACCACAAAACAACACCTTGGCAACCAATCAAAATACCCTAGCAACCACACAGAAATGCTCTTAAACCACTCACAACACCCTAGCAACAACATTGCAACACCCGGGCAACCAACCAAAATACACACATACACACACACTCATGACACATTTATGTGAGAGAGAGAGAGCGCGGATGTTAGATCATGTTGTATTAGACAGCTGCAGTATAACATGCCGGTCTGAATTAGTCTTTTTTCTTGCACCCTGTCCAACTCACTGAGATTCAACTCTTATAGGAGACCCTGGACAGTTTGGCCACATCTGTGTGTGTGTTAGTGCTGTCACGATACTGGAATTTCTAACTTTGATACAATACCTTGAAAAATATGGTTACCCACTCGATTAGTATTTTCTTTTATGTTCAACAGAAGAAAGAAATTATTACAGGTTTGGAACAAATTGTGGGAGTGTAAACGATGACAAAATTTTCATTTTTGGGCGAACTATCCGTTTAAGTCAGACAGTCCACCGTAAGCAACTGAAATGCTTCTCTGCAAACTGCGCGCTCATCATTAGTTACTCGACAGACCCGCTGACAACTTTCCCGTTCAGCTCTACATCTGGAGAGTCTTGTGTTCAAAGGACAGATGTTTTAAAGATGCCGCTAGATGTTTTACACCGCGCAGGTTTAGCGCATGCTGCGCTCGCGTGAAAGGGCTTTAAAATAAGTTGTGACCCCCAAATTCATGTCTGTGGTATTACAACAATGGATGTTGCCCCTTTCAAAAAAATTCTAAATTCTGATAAATACATCTTGAAATCATCATGATGGCAGCCTCCGTTTTAGAAAAGTCTGTATTTAGGCTGATTTGTCTGTGGTGTTACTGTCTTTTCTGGTAAAACCACAGAGCCTATAGTAACTTGCAATATAAAGTCTGTGGTGTTACTTCAAAATTGCATAGACATAAGTGGCCGTGTCACCAATGTTTGATTGAAATTATTTCAAAATCAAAATGTTTTTAAGCTTTTATTTTAATGGATATAGCATATTAAACTTTATTAGTAAATTTTATTAGAAAAAGACAAACAAGCATTTTTACAAATTCTGCTTCTCATTTGCCACCCCAATTGAAGAATGACCCTTTAAATACGGGACGATTCTGTATTTTAAGGGATGGGTGGCAACCCTAGTTGCTACCATGATTTAACATGTTGCTGGTACATGTTAACATTTAGCTAGCACGATTTAGCATGTTGATAGCATGATTTACCAATTTTTTGCTGCCACACATTTAAGAACATGCTTTACATGTGACAACATTTTATTCTTTATCATGCAATCAAATAAGGATGGGAAAAAGCATCAATTTGTCCAGTTCATCCATTTTTTAGGCAGCAGAAGTCATGACAGCACAAAAACAAGTGTTTAGGATCACAAACAGTTTGCAAACATGGAAAAGGGACGCGAAATGCCTTGTTTGCTGGATTGCTTTCTTCTATCTTTCTCCTTCTATCCATCAGCACAGGGGACCAAAGGACGCCAGCTACACAGATAGTCGTCTGTCAGCAGACAGTTAATGTTCTCAGCGTAACACTTAACCCCACTGAAGAACCAAGTACACACTTCAGAAGAAATCACCACTGCCTCAAAACACGTACACAAACACACGATGGAATTTAAGGACACGCACACAAACGATCTACGGAAAATGCTGCACATTAAAAACAGAAGCTGCTTTTAAAGGAATAGTCAAAGATGAAAGTTAAATCTCATTATTTATTCTTCTTCTTATTGTTTTAAATCATAAAAAGGTACCAAATCACCATAAAAATAGTATAAATGACCATAAAAGAAGTTATTACAACTCATATTCTAAGTCTTGTGAATTATATGATAGCTGCCTGTGAGGAACAGAACTAAATGAGTCGTTATAAAGTGCAAATCTGATGCTACAACATCTGTGCCTATTCAATCTTTCACAACATTTCAGACTACTGAAAATTACAGACAAAAACAGGTTAGACAAGAAAATTATTATAAAATAATTATATAATATATAGGCCTACGCTACATAGTTTCTGTATTTAGTTTGTCTATTTTTAATAAATAATAATAATAAAATAAACATAAATATACATATATATTTACCTACAAAAGTTTATAAATAAATATATATATACAGGTATATATATATATATACTATTTGTCCGTGAAGTCTATACAGGTGTGTTGTGCATGTGTGGCATTCTCCATGTCAGTGTAATTAATTAAAGTGATGGTTTAATGTGTTGGTAAGCGTAAAAACAGTTCTTTATAACCATTTACTATGGCCGGTGCATAACTAAAGAACGAAGTATGATTCTCAGAGTATGATCTTCAAAGAACAGTCAACAGTACACATTTAATCTCTCACTCTCTCTATCTCACTCTTTTAGGATCTCTGGTTATCTGTGCTTGAGTGTATTTATGTTTCTATCACAGATATCAGCTGCTGAGTGAGACAGACAGAGCGAAGAGGAAAACCACAGCACCAGTGAATGTATCTGAGAAAGTTTATCTCTATACGAGACAAATGTGAACTGGTAAAGAGGGTATTTTAGTGTATGTGTGATAAAGTGAGAGGGATAGTGTAATGGAAGCTGTCTACCATCACCTAATGAGAAGTTAACCAACGTACAGGCTATAATACCAGCACTATTTTGTGCTGCACGCACACACAAACGCGCCGTCACCTCCTGCTCAGACACTAACCATTATCCCTCAGCAGCAGGTGATGTAATCAGCAAATGGAGAGAGCAGAATGAAAGCTGCTCAATCCCCTACAGCCAAACTGATCTGGAGAAAGAGAGACCTGAGGCACGGTGTAAAACGAAACAAAGAGAGAAACAGAGCAAAAGAAAAAGAGATAGAAAATTGGCTGGATCAAAAATACACACAAACTCACTGCAAACCAAACATGACTGTTGTATGGCATTTATATGCTAATGTCATCTTTAGGACCCCTTAAGCCTTAAGGCAACACTGGGAATCACAGTGCCTACATTCATTGCACTGGAAAAGTCAGATTTTCATGATATGTCACCTTTAAAAACGTATTGATGATGGATTTGTTTCTTACAAACATGCAGCTTTTGGCTTATCAAGATGTTAACTGATGGACTGGAGTGCTGTGGATTATTGTGATGTTTTTATCAGCTGTTTGGACTCTCATTCTGACGGCACCCATTCACTGCAGAGGCTCCATTGGTGAGCAAGTGATGCAATGCTACATTTCTCCAAATCTGATGAAGAAACAAACTCATCTACATCTTGGATGACCTGAGGGTGAGCACATTTCCAGCAAATTTCCATTTTTGGGTGAACTCTTCTTCTGAGAGCAACCATCATCTCAGAATAAAAATGTCCTTTAGTCCATACATACTGTGGAGAGAAATGGAATTGAGACACGTGTGTGTGTGTGTGTGTTTGCATATGTCTGTCAGATCTATCTTGCTACTGTCTTGTCATCCGCGGCTCTTAACCGAGTCTGAAATACACAGAAGATCCAGCAACAAGCTCAACACAGCGATCAGAGAGGCACTTACCCTTCCACATGACCTACACACACACACACACACTTTATTCTTAGTACAGTGTGTGGTTGATTCAGGCTGTGAGTGAGCGAGACGCCGCTTAGCCGTCTTATCTGCTCATGTCTGAACTTTGAGAGAGGCCGTCAATCATCTTTCTATTGAGCCTTTAGGCAAACAGTCTCCAAAACACTGCAAATGACGAATAAATGATTGACATGTGATTTCCATATGAATGTTTGTCATGAGAATTAAATGAACTCACAGAGACTCTAGGCTTTTGAGGGAAATGACATGGATGCTTTAATAAAACCCATTTAAGATCTGTGCACACGTCAAAACTGGGTAAAGATGCCTGAAACCTGAAGGATGTGTTTGATCTAAAAGAGGAAATCACAAATCTGTCATCATTTATAGTACGTTGTTCACTAGAAAGAGAAAGTCAATCCTTTCAATTTGAACACACAACCACAAAATGTTTACTGCCAATTCTGCTTGGTCAATACAAATCGAGTCTATCTGCAAGAAATGAAGCATGTCATATATAGGAGGAACTGATCCTGAAGGTGTTTTCTTCTTTCAGAAGTTCTGACACCTTCTGTACAGTGTCTCCTCTTGCCAAGGCTGTAAAGTGGTGTTATGTAGGACTAGATTTGAAAAATAACATGTTCAACTCGATACTGAAAAGAAAAACACAAGCGCTGCATGCAGACTAACAGCTGTTACAGTCACAGCACAAAACTCACAAAGCATTACATCAATGTTGTTAAGTAAAACTAAAGCTAATACTATTAAAAATAATTGTAATTAATTGAAATAGGGCTAAAATAAAATACAATTTTAACATGGAAAAACTTCAACTTAAAAACAAATCAAAATTAGAAATGAAAAAAGACATGAAATAAATGAAAAAAATATTAAATTAAATAATTAATTAATTAATGTAAGTTGAAGAACTAAAATTACTTAAAGTGAAATAAACAGAAAAGAGTGACAGATATACTTAAAAATAAAAAATAAAATAACCACTAAAACTTAATAAATGCTATACCATAAATATTCAAATTACTATTCAAAATATGTAGCATTATAATAAATATAATAATAAAATAGATCTGTATTACACTAATATCTACACATCATGTGAACTTCAGAGGCAAATTTCAATTATCGCAGGGATTTGCTCCACTTATTGTGTCTGAAAACATGCAGTGTTTAATTTCAGCACCAGTCAAACGCCAAAAACAAACTTGTTTTTGATCAGGTTTTTGATAATCACTCCCATTGCCCCGTCCCCTATCCGTCATTGGTAAAACAGACAGTTAGTCCCGCCTCAAACTCACACCATTGGTTGAGTCAGATGTTGACATGTCAGAGGACTCAAACAAACAGAGAAAGCATTTAAACAAAAAGTATAGCTTACTAATAATTTTCTATCCGCATTACGCTGGGATCTGAAGAAGTACTTTAATAACACAGAGTCTTTGCATGATCAGTGAAATGTGAAGAAAAACACTGGCAAACGCACTTTGAAGGACACAGTCCTCAAACACAAAAGCATTAGCAGGCGAGCAGTGTTGGCATGTTTCCCATTCGCTAACCTCTCTGTAAGTGAGCCTAGGTCACCGCGCCGGCATTATTTCAATCACTCTGCGGCTTCATCCCTCCCCTCTGTCTCTTATCGTCCCATCAGCAGCACATCCCTATCCCTCCATTAAATAAATTGTGTTGTAATAATCCGCTGTTCTGCGTGCTCCTGATATTGGTGACCTTTTTGATTACCCCACTTTCAGTCCATCCAGGACACTCGATAATTCCCACTCTTTCTGTAGTTTTTTGTACATTTTTACATTAAAGACATTACGTTTGTCATTTTTTAAAGAATTAAATAAAAAAATTAACTCTTTCAAATTGAACAGTGCCTGATTTAGCAAAAACACAGACATTAAATGGCAAAAAAATGTCCGTCTAATGCATCTGCGCGTAAGCCAACTATTTTAAAAAGTGGAAATGGAATATATATATATATATATAAAAAAAAAGAAAACCACAAGAGCAACTTCCATCATGCGATGGTTTGGATCATTTGTAACACTCACATTCATTATTGTAGAAGAAGAGGAAGAGGAAGAAGAAGAAGAAGAAGAAGAAGAAGAAGAGAAGAAAACATGAAGATGAAGAAGAAGGAGCGGAAGAAACAGAGAACATGAAGATGAGAAAATAAATGAAGAAGAAGAGAAAAGGAGGAACAGAAGAAGCATAAGGAGATGATGAAGAAGCAGAATAATAAAAGAATCATAAAGAATAAACAAAAGCAGAAGAGAAAAGAAGAAAAGAGTGAGGAAGGACAAAGAAGATAAAGGATGAATAAGCAGAAGCAGATGAAGGAAGAAGAAGAGAAAGCAGAAGATGACAAAATAAAAAGCAAAAGGACAAAAAAGCAGAAAGAGAAAAGGGTGATGAATAAGAAGAACGAAGAAACAGAAGAGGAAAAAGAAGAGAAAAGATGAAGAAAAATTTAAGAAAAGCTGGAGAAAGGAAAAGAAACAGAACAGGGAAGATGAAGATGAAGTGAAGAATAAAAGGAAGCAGAAGAAGAGAGAAGAAGCAGGATGAAGAAGAACAAGCAGAAGCTGACAAGAAAAGAAGGACAAATGAAAATGAAGAATGGAGAAGTAGAATAAGCTCATGCAGAGAAAGGAATAAAAAGAGAAAGAAGCAGAAGAAGAGAAAATAAGAAGGACGAAGAAGCAGAAAGAGAAAACTAGAAAAAGGATGATGATTAAGAAGGATGAAGACGCAGAAGAAGAAGAAAGGATGAAGGAAAAGAAGGATTACATGAAGAAAAAGGATGAAAAACAAGCATATATAATCAGAATAATGATGCATCCACACAATAATAAAGATATGATAATAAAGACACTGTGATGTTACTCCAAGACAACATTACATGTGTTCAGCTTCTGCATTGCTATCAGCAAACACTTCTATATGCATATGAAATATGGAGTCTGTGTTTAATAATGTTGCAGGCCAGCCAAATGAACTACTTGCTTCAAGTGAAGTGGACTTCTACAGATGTCCCCTACTGAGTGTGTAAGAAGTAGTGACCACTGCCTAGTGAACTGAACAGTTTCATACAGAACAGACTTCTGTAAGTAAATGATCTTTATGATTGCCTAACCTCTACATACTGACATATTCGTCGTTGCCTTTCATTAGAGCTGCTGAATACTGAATAGGGCATAGGTATTATGCAAATGTGGGCGGTCGTATGCTAATGAGAAATCAGCTGTGCCCTGTAGCAATGTAATACACTGTCTACATTTACATTTATGCATTTAGCAGACGCTTTTATCCAAAGCGACTTACATTGCATTCAAGTTACAGTTTTACATTTTATCAGCTCTTGCTTTCCCTGGGAATCGAACCCATGATCTTGGCGTTGCTAGCGCCATGCTCTACCATTTGAGCTACAGGAAAGCACTGTCTAATGTCCCTGTTGGCCTGTGATACGTGTGCATGAGCAGGTATATGGGGCAGGTCCGTCTCGTCTCATTCGCAAATAAATCAGGTGTGGGACACGAGCACCAACTTGTAAGACCCAAACAAATCAATAGAGAAACGCAGCCAACAATCAAGTGCAATCAAAACCTGGGGAGAGGATCAGACACTGTCATTTGAGCTGCGAGTCGTGTGTGTGTGTGTGTGTGTGTGCGTACTTTACATAATTTTCCAGTACAAGAGCACTGCAAACCCTTCAGCTCCTACACCAATTACTCCTGTCCTACAAACGCATTAAATCTGTCTCCTCACACTGAAATTCATATATTTATCAATTCTTTGAGTCAACCTAAATATTATGGATGACTTTTATCAACAAACTGTACTGCATTAATGTTCTTAATATTCTTAAAGCCAACATGAAATTAAATTCACAACCTATTTTACTCGATTTTATACACTGGAAATGATAAAATGATGAAAATAATGAATATAAGATATCAAGACCTATTATTATTATCAAGACCTATATTATTATTATAATTATTATTAAATAATAATAATAAAAAATGATAACAATTATTATTATTATTTTTATTATTGTTGTTGTTGTTGCTGTTAAAATAATATTTTAATATAATGCAATAAGAAAGATCAAATCTGCAAAAAATAGAAATTTTTCACTAATGTATTAAATAATAATAATAATAATAATCATTTTTATTATTATTGTTAAAATAATAATACTTCAATAATATAAAAATGCAATAAGAAAGCTAAAATTAGCAAAAAATTACAATTTCATTCTAATCAAAACTTTATTATTTTTGTTATTATTTTCTTCTATTGACACACATAGTTTCAGTCTCTAAAAATTAGACAAAATATTTATACGTGAAAATATATTCCTGTTTTTACATTTTAGCAATAATAGAATATTTGAGGGTCAGTGGCATCAAAAGTTTGAAAAGTTGAAAAAAGAAAGTTTGTTTAAGTGGTGGTGCTATTTTATGTTATTATATATTATAAGTTATCCAAAATGGGGGGGGGGGGTAAATTTAAGGTCATACACATCACATGAAGAAGAATAATAAGATAATTTACCACACTGGAACAAAAAGAGTGCGTGAAAGTGAGAAAGTCAGACTATTAATACCATTAATCATTTTTTCCAAGAGATCCGTAAGTGTGCTGATCACTTTGGTTTGATTTAGTCACTCTTACAGAACAAAATCACACAGACCTGTGCACAGACATCTCTACTGGAATAAAATCCAACCCTGTGAAGAACAGATGAAGAAAACGATGCAAAAGTGTGACAAAAGAACATTTTATCCAGAAAGCATGTCTGAACCTGGAGAAAACATCAAACTCTAATGTGCATTCTGTATTCTAAAGCTGCTCCACTTTGCTTTAATGAATTCAACCAGATCTGAAGAAAGAGATAGAGAGAGAAAATAAACCAGCGAGAGATGACTTCCTTCTTATTTTCTGCGGTGAAGGTATAAGTCTCTTTTGGGAGACGTGTGGCTGGTTGTGCAAGATGAACAAAAGAGAAGTTTGTGTGTGAGAAAGAGAGATGAGCAATAGAGGTGGAATTAGTGGAAAGACTCATCAGACCAAATTAACCCCTAATGATTGCTCATGTCCATTGCGCTCACAGATTTGGCTTGTTAGACTGTGATGGATTAACAACATCTTCAGCACAAAAACATGTGAATGTTTTTTCTCATTCCCTGCAGCCTCAAGACTGCACTTATAATCCCCAGAATGCATTATGAATGCAAAGGTAATGGGTTAGTTCACATAAAAATGATCATCATTTCCTCACCCTCATGTTGTTCCAAACCTGTCTGACTTTCTATGCTCCGAAGATATTTTGAAGAACGCTTCAGTGTCCAAAAAACATTTTTCTGTTGTTCCACCAATAAAGGTTTGTGTTGCTTTAACATCCATTTGGGATCGCAACATGCACCAAACATTTTCCCATACTGCTAATGAGAACGCGCATCAAAATAAAGGTTTGCTGGTTTACAGTTTGAAATACAAGAAATTAATTCTACAGCTATAATGTAAAATAAATTATTATCACATTATATATATCGCCCCCAAATCTTGCAGCCATGGTCATTCAGGTTTGAAACAACATGCTGGAGAGTAAATGATAACAGAATGATAATTTAGTGGGTGAAACATGAATTTAAAAAAAAGTCTAAAATACTGTATTTAAAAAACAAACTTTAAGAAATTAATGAAAGGCACTTCTGATGTCGATATTAAAACTGTTAAATGTGACCCTGGAGCACAAAACCAGTCTTAAGTTGCTGGGGTATATTTGTAGCAATAGCCAAAAATACATTGCATGGGTCAAAATTATCATTTTTTTCCCTTTCTTTTATGCCAAAAATCATTAGGATATTAAGTAAAGATCATAATCCATGAAGATATTTAGTGAATTTCCTACTGTAAACAAAATTGACAATTATGACTGGTTTTGTGGTCCAGGGTCACAAATGTCTAAATCTAGATGTACTTACATGTTACGTAAATACTACAAAGATAAATACTGTAATTTAATACATAAAATGTAGGGCACTATAGAAAAATCAATTATATCTTAACTAAGGCGTTCCTCTCCGATTTAAAAGCTTAGTTTGCCAAGATAAGATAAATACAAGATAAGAAAATACTTTAGAGTTGGAAATGTGACTATTGATTTGATTATAGTGCCATTTTTGCTCTCAGAAAACATCCACTCGGTCTCTTCCTGTCCTGCACAACTCATATTATTCAATATCTGAGACGATAATGCCTGAAGCCTCAAGTGACAAGCAGCAGCGTCTCAGTATCCAGCAATGAAGCCACACAAGCTCTTCCTTCCTGCTACTGATCACATCACTCAGGGGCTTGGAATTAGGGGGGGATGCTAGGGAATATCCAGCCACTACCAAACTCTCCCTAGCAATGATTTTGATCAAATAATTAAATATATGTATATGTTTTTGTCATTTCAGACGGATCTGAAACGTCAAATCATTCATATTACCTAACAAGTTAAAGAAAATACTCTCAAGGACATGCATTTAATACGAATGTAGTCGGATACCAGACGAGAAGCACAGCCGTGTTTAGAACAACTCACAGGTATTGCACCCAATTCAAGACAGCAGTCCAAAACAGTTCATATAAAAGCCCACATGCAGCAATGAACAAAGTTGCATCGATGAGTTTGAAGTGGTATATGTTTGACAAAACAGAGCAAACGGAAAGAGAGCGCGATCTATGCCTATTATTAGCTCCATCAGGGGCGGACTGGCCATTTTTGTTGTCTGCCGAATGTACTAAAGTAATTATTTACGAATTCGCCATTCAATAATATTAATAAAAAAAAAACAAAAAAACAATTAAAATAATAAATCATGAATCGGTTAATCTTGTCTGGCATCGCGCTTCGCCTCGCACGCTCCGCACATCCATATTGTAGTTTTGTGTTTGTTTACTTAATTAAACATTAGACTGCTAGCAAATGTTAGCAATAGCAGTCAATTAATTACTGCAAAACTACCAAAAGGACATAGCTACTATTGTAAAGAGTAGGAATTTAGCAGACAAATATTCACATCGTTTTATAACAGGTTTAGAGGGAGCTAAGGCAAACAACAACACAACGAAATTGAACACTATAGTTAAACCATGGTTACCAAACATTTACAATGGTTTTACACTATATAGTTCACCATGGTATTTGTAGTAGTAAAATAATTGTTTATACAATTGGTAATTAATCTGCCAAAAAAAAAAATGGTTACTTTTACCATAGGCCTAATAATACCATGGTTAATTTTCCTTATAGGACAAAACATGACCCATGATAATGCAAAAAAAAATATTCTATAAAGATATATTCAGGATGTAGCTATTGTTGTACCAATTTTGACATTTAGGTAAAATAAAACAATAACATATGGTCCTAATGTAATACTTAATTTTTTTATAAATACAAATTATAATGAGGTTGTTTTGCAACAAGGTGGAGATGTGTTGATGAAAAAAATGAGTGAAAAAAGTAAACACACGAGGGACAGAGAGATGTCAGGGAAAATGAAGAGACTAAAAAGGGAAATGGAAATTCAAGTGATAACCTTGAATTATTTTGCACAGCCTCGGCCTAGGGATTTAAACTTTTTTATGTGATGATGATGATGGTCATACAAAAAATATAGTTGTCCGTGGTTTACAAATTTGGTTGTGGGTTTTTGGGATGGCCTGGATGAGTGTGAGATTTCCCGGGCTGAAATTTTGTCCCCTGCTCCCTATATAAAGCATATGGACAGAAAGACAAACGTTGTGCGGAAAGATACACAATTTAAATTGGCAGCATAACATAACATACTTTATCAGCTCTATAAATATCTATAAAGTAATGCAAAATAATAATACCTATTAATTTGAAACAATACTGTTGTGTTCTTCAATGCATTTCTTATTTAACCCCATAATTAAAATAAATAAAACATGACCCAGAAACGCTCTTGACAGATTTTTGGATTCCTACAGTTGTTATTATGAAATGCACACCTCAGATCTGAACCAAACGAAATCCTTGCTCTGAACCATTTTCTCTAGGTCAATTCAAAAGGCTAAAGCTCACAGCTCAGACGAAGCACTCCTTGACATTTCAATTACTGTGGTCACTGTCTCTTATGAGGTGTGCGGTCAGCGCCGAGTGGATCTCACTCATTAGAGCCGGCGAATGTCTGATCAGTAATGTGTGACCTGCGGAAGAGATGAAGGCATCAACCGAATGACTAAATTACAGTGATACGGATAAATCTGTGCATACGGATGGATGGAGACATTGAGGATTTTAGTTGCAGGTTCTGTAATCACAGAGTCGCCGGGTTTAAGTGCGGCTAAAACAGGTTCATTTTTATGCATATGGCAAAACACTAATTACACGCCCATTATGCAACGGCAAACATAAGCCACCCCGACGCAAATGAAAACACAAAACTTCCTTTATTTGTCATTTCCTGCGGGGGCCAGTTATGAGAGGAAGCCAGGGCAAATCTGTCTCTGCTCAATGACTTGGGAACTGATACTGCAAGTACTTTAAGAGCATGACAAGATAAATATATGGTGGATGACACGCTGCACAGAAGAGGATTTTGGAAGTGAGGACGAGTGTATTGTGTAAGGAATGGGCTGATGCCATAGAGGAGGGACCAGAGAAGCTCTGTTGCAAAACCCACAGTAGTTAACTGCCTACCTAGACAGCATTTTAAAGTGGCAAAAGCCGTCTAAAATGTAAGCAGCAACATACTGCTGGTTTGATCAAACTGCAAGGCATCACCACGTGCTGATCACAGAAGCAATCTCTGAATACACTATGACAAATTCAGTCAACAAATCCAAAATGGTGAAGAGTGATAACAATTATATAATAGTTCAGCATGTGGAGTTACAAGATTGAAGATATTCAGTGTAAAAAATTAAAAAAGTGATATTGCTTAAATACAATTATTTGATTTAATATTCAAGTATTGGTAAAATAACTTTTACTTTTTCTTCTAATTTCTTTTTAAACATTTTTATTTCTTGTTATTGATCTCACAAGCACCTTTTAATTATTTAAAAAATATATTTTAAAGTATGCAAAGCACCTTGAATTCAATGTGTATGAAATGCAGTAAATAAACAAAATAAATGAACTATATTAAGCATTTCTTTCTTTTTAATGTTATTTTTATTTCTGATGCACCTTTTATCATTTTTAATCATATTACAGTATGTAAAGCACTTTGAATTAACAATGTGTATAATAAACAAATAAATTATATAAATGTTCCAGCTATTTTTAATTTTTAATTACTTTACAGTATGTAAAGCACTTTGAATTAACAATATGAAATACAATAAACACACAAAATATTAAATATTAAAAATATTAAATATTTTTTATTTCTCATGCACTCTTTATAGTTTTTAAATAATTTTTATTTAAAGGCACTTTGAATGACCAATGTGCATGAAATAAAAAAATAATAACTTTATTAAATATTAAATATTTCTTTTACATTTTTTTCATGCATCTTTTATAATAAATAAACTATATTAAATTTTAAACCCTAATGCAATATTGTGCCATGTCTCTTGTTGTTATTTGTGTGTTGCTACAGAATGAACAGGGGTCACTGAAATATCCAAGGCTCAGTCTTAAGAATGCTGTGTGGCCTTTATCTCCAGTAACGATGCTCTGGTGTGTGACCTTGCTGTGGTAATTACGGAGGTATATTCAGGAGGAGATTAGGCTTGTAATCAGCGCTGAAAATTCAGTCTATTGTGCTCAGAGGGAGAGAAGCAACGATATTATTATCTGTGCCACAGCAACAATGTGAGAATACCCGCATGCCTATAAAAGAGCTGTAATACAGTGCGAACAGTTCAGGCAAAAATGCTAAATCTGTCACTATTTATATACAGTTTTTTTTTTCTGTGAAAGATAAAACATGAATCTTTACACAGGTCTTTTCCATAATAATCTTCCCCTCCACTGAAGCTCTGAAATCTCATTCACAATCTCATTCAGTGCTTTCAAACGAACCAGGTTTGAGGTCATTGACAGTGCTGGTTCTAACAAGCATCTCAAATGAACAAATGAGATGCCATAGCCGCAGCGGACAGGAAGATTATCCATAATAAGCTGAGGAGAGGTTCTTCAAAAACTTTTTGAATTGAAAAAATAACAGTGACAACATAACAGAGAGTAAATATTGACAGAACTTTCATTTTTGGGGAAATATTCCTTTCAAAACGCTCTCAGATCATTTAGGTATCAGGAAAAATGTGGAATAAGACATCCTCTCATCTCCACTCGATCACCAAACTGCAATGTCTCCTCCAACTTTCAATTATAAAATATAGCGAGGATGACATATATATATATATAAAGAGAATAGAAAGAGGGAGAGAGAGAGAGAGAGAGAGAGAGAGAGAGAGTCAAGTATTAGGTAAAGAGTTAACAAACAAACTTCTTCTCTCAGCATTGACACACACACACACACACAAACACAGCAACCTCATAATCTATCAGTCTATTCCCACACTGCCTTTCATATCCTCCAGGAACAACGCTGCAATCTCATAATGTCGAGCAGAATAAAATCATCATCTCTGGATCAATAGGTAAACAAGGCAAACAGCAGTCCTGTCTCTGGAGGGGGTTGGGCACATGTTACCCTACCGATTCATGAATGAAAACAGTGTGTAAATTCAACCCAATCACAGACATTCACGGCACACATGCATTTAGCCTGTTAGACAGCTTGTGAATGCAAAATAGATGGCAGGTAATTTATGTATAAATTATGTTAGCTTTTTTGAAGGGTTCATGATCACAGCATGATTCATGCACTCATGTAATCACAAATGAAGCTTGAGGCAAATGCACAAACATGAACATATCAAACCTATAGAGTCAATGTCATCCCCAAGGACACGTCTTAATTAATAAAGAGAGAGAGTGTCTGGATTTCATGTAAAATTCAAGCAGCTAATGCACTTCTACTGTCAGCTGGAAGAGCATTTGCCTGGTATGTTGCAAAATGGCACATTTGGAAGAAGAAGAAGAAGAAGAAGAAGAAAAATATAAACAAAACTGAAATGTTTTTGACTTTTTTTGGCATTTGACTTTGAACTGAAATCTGATATTTTATGGAGTTAAATATATGTAACTAACTATTTAAAAACATTCATTGATACACCTTTAAAAATAGCAAATTTAGACCACTCTTAAAAATAAACATTAGCAGCAATGCCATATGGAGCATTTTTGGTACCCCAATTAATGTTTTGATCAGTTCTTAAAATAACAATTTTTTTTTTAGTGTGAAGAACATTTTAAAATTCTAAAGAATCTTTTTACACTATATTATTTTTAAGAGTGCAGTATTAAAAGTGCATCAATCATGCCTCTCTTATAGGCTTTCATTTGCTTCTTCTCCGAAAATGGGTTGACACTAATAAAATAGCAGGCAGTTTTTAATAAATAATATATTTGAAATTAAACCTTCATTATATGCTATTTTGGGTCAGTCCAACTACATTATTTCCCCCATGCACGGGTGTAAAGAGAGCAGTGTTTCGGAGGGACACAGAACGGGTTACCTGAAATCACTGTAGGGGTGAATAATCCAGAAGCCGGCGGATTTGACCCGTTCTTGCTCCCGTTCCACCGCCTTCTCGCTCCCAAACATCCTCAGGGAAAACTTGTTGACCCCGGGCTGCAGCATCGCCCCGATTTGCCTGTGCATGAAGCCCGCTTGATAATACCTCTCGTCGTCAGGGAGGATCTGCTCGATGCCCTCCAGCTTTATAAAGCCAGCCTGCTGATCCGGGACGCCCGGTGGTTGCTGCTGGCTCGCTCCGGCGGCATCCTCTCCCCCGCCACCGCCGCCACCCGCGGCTCCAGGAGGGCTCTCCTCGCTCGGAGTGACTTCTCCCTCCGTGATCAGACACCTCTCCTCCGCTACATCCGAGTCGTGGACGTGCCGACTGGTGATGGAAGAAAGGCTTCCTCGGAACCTCCGGCAGTCCCCGTTGGAGCTGGTCTTCACGGGTCTCCCGATGTCCGTCTCCATGATCACGGACTCTCCGCTTCTGGTCTCCCCGAGGGCTCCGGCGGAGGTCGGCGACGGCAGGGGCTTCATCCGGATGCTCTTCCTCCGGGTGTCCTTGTCGGCGTCTTCTGCATCACCCATGATGAACGCTTTCTGCCCGATGTGCTGTGGCAAACTGTAGAGCCTTTTACGCATGGACGAATGCAACCTGTCCATTATGACATTGAAACGGGTGCGCGATCAATTCAATGACAAACGAACCCAGTTCGGGTGTAATTATTGCCACAAATCCCTGTGCACCAGAACCCGAATAGTCTGAAGGGTCAAACCCACCTGTCTTTCGCTCAAGCACATGCCACAGCGCATTCGGCTACCTGGCTGCCCAAATTCGCCTGATCCAGTGGTCTCCAGATTCAAGGCACTGACTGTGTTGCTCTGCGAGCACGTATAAAGTCTGAGGAATCGCGGAGGTCACGGACCCTCAGGGTCCCCGTCGGCTGTCAATCACAAGCAAACGCCCGCGATCGAGTTGCCCATATCACCGCCTTCCGCCGCGTCCCGAGTCGCTCTGATCCGGTGAATATTGATGCTGATGCTGATCTGTCGGGTTGCCATAGAAGCGAGAGCTGCAGCTCAGCCCCCCCACTCAGTGTCAGTCAGGTCCCAGACACCTACAGTCAAACCACAAATTAACCAGACACCACATATAGCTAGCCTAATTTTTTATGTTTTATTTATTTATTTTTTACTAGTGGGTGCAGGACACTATAGTTCATTTATGTAGGCCTAATAAAGTAAACTGTGACATATAATAGCTATCCCAAAATTCTTCATCCAGTGGACTTCCAGTAAAATTGATAAAATTTGGGACCAAAAATTGGATTTGGCACTTTGACCTGACCATATTTTGTTATAGCCTACCTTTCTATCAAAGTTATCTGACATTATCAAGATGAATTTGTATTGACACAGTTTAACTCTTGAGTTCTTGTCATATTTTCTAAACTAGCCTATAGTGAATAAACTGCAGTGTTAATGTGATAAAAATTGAAGGTTTGACTATAGCCCTTTACGCGGTTCTCCTCACACAATTTTCACAATATTCGCATTGTACACACAAAACCAACATCTTTATCGACGCAAATTATTTTCTTTTTTTGCAATAGAGGCACTGACTGGTGTCAGTAACCCAGAGGGAAATAACGTTAGATTTATACTAAAACCACTGCTTTATACACGTTTTAATACACGTAGGCCTGGTTTCAAATTATCCTCAAATTGATCATTTCAAAACGTAATATTACATTACTAATTAAATTCAGTTACAGTTTTAAACCAAATTTACACTAAAACACATTATTTTAATTTTTGGACTAACATAAATTTCTGACTAACGTTGAAAATATTGACTCATGCGCAAGATAGTAGCAATTTAAATATTAAACTTCAATCAGTCCTTTATTCGCCTCCGCCTTTTTTCATTTTCTTACGCGCTTTTACACGCTTCGCTTTCGGAAAAATAAGCAAACGCGAACATGGAAAGGGATTCTTCTCACAGAGAACAATCAAAAGACGCCAATCTCCGATTGTGTTTGGAAACTGCGACGCTACGGTCAATTTCTTCCCGAATGTAGTAACGTTAACGCGTGGAAGGTGAGACATGGAGATTGAGGTCTCTGCAGAGTAAAACTGGGCGTTTCTGAATTTCTGGGCGTTTTCAAACCGCTGGGTGACCTAACCCCACCCCTAAACCTACTATTACTATGACATCAGCCAATCAGGTAACATGGTCGAAAAACGCCCCGATCTGGTAACTCCCATTACTTTGCTGCAGAGACCTATACTTGGAGACATGAGCGAAAAGTCCTGCCCTTTTCTCTTGCCGCCCTCAACGGAAAGGAAAACGGGACATTATGAGTGACATATTTTAATTTCTTATTCATACAGGCATTGATATCTCAGAGTGGGAAAAAAAGCAAACGCCGTTCGTTTTTTAACCATTAGTTGTTCCTTAGAAATTCCGAAAAAAAGTTTAACAAGTAGAACAAGTTCTTAAGATAACTATTAACAGGCTACTGCTAATGAAATCAATAATTCTAAAATAGAATTGTTTAAAGACAGTGTTTGGAGCGTTGTTACATGATGTCTAGGGTGTTCTGGGTGGTTTAAGGTGTTGGTAAGTGGATGCTGGTGTTCTGGGTGGTTATTAGGGTGTTGGTAAGTGGATGCTGGGTGTTCTGGGTGGTTTAAGGTGTTGGTAAGTGGATGCTGGGTGTTCTGGGTGGTTGTTAGGGTGTTAGTAAGTGGATGCTGGGTGTTCTGAGTGGTTGTTAAGGTGTTGGTAAGTGGATGCTGGTGTTCTGGGTGGTTATTAGGGTGTTGGTAAGTGGATGCTGGGTGTTCTGGGTGGTTTAAGGTGTTGGTAAGTGGATGCTGGTGTTCTGGGTGGTTATTAGGGTGTTGGTAAGTGGATGCTGGGTGTTCTGGGTGGTTGTTAAGGTGTTGGTAAGTGGATGCTGGTGTTCTGGGTGGTTGTTAGGGTGTTGGTAAGTGGATGCTGGGTGTTCTGGGTGGTTTAAGGTGTTGGTAAGTGGATGCTGGGTGTTCTGGGTGGTTGTTAGGGTGTTGGTAAGTGGATGCTGGTGTTTTGGATGGTTGTTAGGGTGTTGGTAAGTGGATGCTGGTGTTCTGGGTGGTTGTTAGGGTGTTGGTAAGTGGATGCTGGGTGTTCTGGGTGGTTGTTAGGGTGTTGGTAAGTGGATGCTGGGTGTTTTGGGTGGTTGCGTTCTTGTTCAAACAGAGTTCACCCCAAGTCCCTGTTACATTCTGTTCTAAACTAGTTTCCAATTTGTGTTTCTTTCAGATTTTCGAGTCCAGTGAAAGCGCTGGCCAGCTGGAGCTGAATATTCTGGGCTCTGGTCATCTGCTAGTAGCTCAAGGCCAGGAACTCATGGTAAGATTATATGAAAACACAGGATCTGTCTAGTGACCAATGAAAATGTTTTTTCTTTTTTTTCTTTTTGGCTGTTTATGAAATGCCACTCTCTAAGCCTTTGACACTCTTCTTCCCATCAGGCTCTATAAGTGCAGGGTCAGGATAGCACAGGTTCCGCTGAGCCCATCATAAGAGCTTGACCGTATTTCTTTTCACCCGCAGAAAGAACAGCATAATCCCCTTCCTGTCCCACTGGGCCTGTCGCTGTCCCTTTGGGATTGCCAGGCTGAGTGCTTCGGATATCTCCCAACAATAAGCCTCAATCTTGGACTCGTGGACACAATGGTCTCTGGCTCCTCATGGTGAGCCGGGGAACTGCATTTGGAGAATTAGTCACATTTCCAGCTTTCATGCAGAACAACGGAGCCAGATGAGGCAGCGTGCCCATCCAGAGCAAAGCATGGGGTGATTTTGAGAGCTGGGACCGCCGTTCAGTCATGGATATGTGTTTATAATCTGAACAACCCTGTTTTATTATATATACCAAGTTTACAGACATTTACATTTTCCAAACGGAAAAAAGCTCTACATTTGAAAAAGCCACTTTTCCATCAAATGTGTGTCAAGGTTTAGATCGTGTTTTTGTTCAAAACACAATCTAATCGTTTGCTTGCTCAACAAACCAGATGCAAAAAACAATGCTGATGCAATATTTCACAAGCAAAGATATTCATTTGAATCTTATCCTCTTTGAGCATTTAAAGTATGTACTTGATGTGAGGTCAAGTATCAAGTGATCATTAAGTGATTTGTGATAAATCCAAGAAAATAATTCTAGTTTTGATTTTGCATGAAATGAGGAGAAAGTTTCCCCATTTGTTCTTTCTGTAAAATGTTAACTATACCCACTTAAGCAGAACCTTTAGTAGTAGTAGCAAAAGTAACAGTTGCAGTATTAGAACCAGAATGAATGTTGATATGGTTCCTGGTTGCATATTGCCTTTGAGGTGAACATGACAATCATGCATTGAGGTTGTTAGTAGAGCCCCCTTCTGTCATGCTTGTGTAATAGCAAAAAATACCTTGTACTCAATGTCTCAATGAATAAAATGCTTTTTTAGATGTAGAGGCATTGACTAACCTGATTATATATCTATATACCACACCACCGACATAACATCTGTGCAACCTTTTTATGCGCACAAAAAAAACATTCACATTTTCTCCAGCACAAAATTTAGTTTGCAAAAATATTAATTGATTATTCAGTTGGATTGGCAGCAACTTTTTCTGAATCTGCATTAGAAACACTGGAGGAGGTTTACTGATGGCAGGTTCATGCTGCTCTGCTTACATGTGTTTTTCAGCCTGATATAATCCTATTAAATGAGTCTCTGCTGGATAATGGTGATGTGTGGTCTTGTTTTCTTGTGTGATTTTTTCGTAGGAGGGCTTTTCTCTGCTCAATGCACAGAGCTTCCTGAAAATCCAGCACAAATCAGACAGTCTGCTGTTCAACATTACAATGAAGGTGAGAAGAATTTCTGTGTTGTTTCAAATTAATGCATTTGATGAATGAAGTATGTTCCCATACCTTGATCTGCAGTTTATACACTCAACAGGATGTGATGCGTGCGTGCTGTCCTGAAGGATGGCTCCGCCTCTTTGTCCTTGAAAGCAATAAACAATTTTAATATGCAAGTTTAAAAAAAATAACTGCTTCCGAGTGACCTTCAACTTACAGCTCAAAGACAAAAGCTGTGGCTTGTTAATTAAGCTAATTATCTCTTCTCCAACATGTCTTTTTAAACAATAATTCTCTGCTTCGTGAATACTGATGCATTTCTTGAAAACAACAGTCCCTGTTAAAGTTATGTGGTTGCAAACAGCAGAGCATCCTTTATGTGCAAATGCAATGCATTTTGAGTTTGCACCTGTACAATTACATAGATGCTCTTTTCAGCTGAAATTGAGTATATTTAGTGTTGAATGTCTTATGTTCCTAATGCATGTTTTTAAGGAACACCTGGTTGATACGTGATATGAAAATCCAGATAATTACAGTGGTACTTCTGTGTTTTTGTTTTGCATGTGTGTGTAAGGGTGAGAGCCGTTTGATCCGACTGCAGTTTGATGGCAGTAGTCGGGCAGAAGCGGCTGAGGTTTGCAGGAAGGCTGTGGAGAGGCTGCAGGATTATGTTCCTGTCCAGGAGCATCTGACCACCCCTGCATGTACTGCTCCATCTGATCCTGCAGAACCTGCACCGTCTACACAGCAGCAGCAGGTTGGAAATACTAGACTTATTTTCCATCCACCCATCCATCTTCTCAAAAGATGTTTGTTAATATAAAGGGAAACTATGGGGTAATAATGGTGTGTACAGTAGGTACTACTATAGCAGGTTGCAGTGGTAAGAGCAAGTGACAGTGCCGGTGGGTTTGTCCTTCGGCTTTTAAGCAGTTCTCAGCGGGTCACATCAACGGGCTGGTAATTACCGGTGAGCTTCCCGGTAAGTACCGGGTAACATACCACCAAATGAACAATCCCTGAGCAGAAAACAGCAACTATCTATCTGAGCTAACTGTACGTAATATTTATAAAACAGTAATAGTAACAAGCTATAAACAGTTAAAATGACTTGTGCAACACGTTTAATGCATGTAATGTTATATAAAGCAGAAAAGTTAGGTAGAATTTAATTGGATCGTGAGTCATGGCACAGCTGGCTTGGGATTTTATTGATTAGTATTATTTTTCCCTTGTTTAGTCAGCAGGAGTCATTTGAGAAGTTGTATTTTGGTACAAGATCTATCTGGACTTACTGCACATTATATGTATATTAAGCTATAGACAGCTGAAATGACTTGTGCGCCACATTTAATGCATGTAACGTGTGAATATTTAACAGGAAATAATGCAGCACAGGATTTAATTCGATGACAGAAATGGCTGGTGGTTTATTGATATTTTTTTCCTTTGGTTAGTCAGCAGAAATCATTTGAGAAGTTATACAATTCTGATTAACGAATATGAAAGTTAATCAATCAATCATTCAAATAATTCATCTTATTTATCTGGACTTACTGCACATAATATTTATACACAAGCTATAAACAGTTGAAATGACTTGTACAACATGTTTAAAGACTGTAATGTGACAAGGATTTTGATTATGATAGAATAGGTTTGTGATTTATTCATTGCTATTATTTTCCCTTTGGTTAGTCAGCCGAAGTCATTTGAGACATCATCATATTTTGATGAAAGATTGTTTATTCTCTTTGTTTTATCATGCAAATATGAAGATTGCATAATAAGACCAGGAACATTTATTTAAAAATATGTTTGTGTCAGTTGTCATTTCATCTTGAGGCCAGTTAATTGAACTAATAATGAATGTTAATTTGGATTTCCGTCACTAGGTGGAGCTGTTGCCACATAATGATAATAAATGTGTGAGAGAGAGAAATAATCCCACCCTCAGCTGAACTGCTTATTTGTGAATCTCAAATGCAAATACACAGACTTGATGCTCTACATACAGTGAACACAAGAGCACAAAGGAAAGTCTCCGTGTAAAATATAGTTAGTGACAGCGACACCCTGCAGCAGGATGAGAAAGATTGCCAGGGATGAGGACATTCAATTAGTAATGAGGGTATTGATCGGCTGCAGAGGCCCTCTGTGTGAATCCTGAGACTATAATGAATGGATCTATTTCTGTTTCCACTTCAGGTTCCTGAAGATGCACCACAGGCGGCCCCTGCCGTTGCCATGGGACCGCTGTCAATCAAACACCTTTCTCAGGTACCACTGGATCTGCATTGATCTGACAGTCTGGATCTGGTGTTGAGTCACTGCATTAGATGCTGTAGTCAGTGATATTTTAATTTGACCTCTGAGATGTCATCCTGATGTGCACACTGACTTTTCACACACATTATAATCTCTTCCTCTTCAGTACTTCCTGGGTGAGCGTGAGCTGTCCCTGCCCATGGCGTATCATCAGTGCATGCTGCCCTCTGGAGACCTGGAGGCACTACTGCGCCTCTGCCTGCTCGATTCTGGTTTTCCTGCTTTCGTGGAGGAAGTCGAGAAGAAGATGAAAGAGCTGATGCAAGAATGAGGTAGAGTGCGTTCTCAAAATCACTGTTGTTAACAAAACTAAAACAATTAAAACTAAAATAAAACAAAAATATTTTCGTTAATTGCAAGAAAGCTGAAAAATAGAAATACTACATGGAAATCTTGAAACAAAATGATTTCAAATAATTTTAATAAAATAAGTTGAAGTGCAAATTACTAGAAATGTTATTAATTGAAATGAAGATTAAATAAACAGATGAAAAACAGTAAAAAAAAAAAAAAATGCTGCGTTAGCGACTAATTTAAATAAGTCCTAGCTTTATTAAAATTTTGCAATAAACCTGAAATAAAATATAAATATTATATGAACATTTTTAATTGAACTAAACTATAAAATTTTTTACTGAAATAACATATATATAAAATTAAGTATAAAAATGGTTATGAAAGTTTAAAACTGATATAAATCATTTCATTAACTGCAATAAAGCAAAAATAAAATGACTATTAGATGAAAAACATAAAATCTAAAAAAATAGAAATGTTGCCTTGCCAACTAAATGAAATAAAACAAGTTTAAGTATTAAAATGACAACAATTAAAACTATTAAGAATCATTTCATTAATTGAAATAATATCTAAATATTAGAGGAAACGCCTAAACTTGAAAAACTTGGGGAAATAAATAAATGTTGCCAGTTAACTGAAATAAATGGCTACACTAAAATTACTAAACTAAAATAAAAAATAATAAAAATGACAAAAGCACATAATAAAATGACTAAAACTGAAGCTCAAATTCAAATGATTAAAATATGCTATACAGCAAATAATACTAAAATCCAGTTACACCTTTGCTAAGCTCCGCCCCTATTGGTTATTGTTGCTAAAGTCAGGAAGGCAAAAGTTTGTTAATAGTACCAATGGCAACAGTTGCTAAGGCAGGTGATTTATAGCACATTTCTACAGAATCACACAGAAACACTGATTTATTTTGGAAGCTTTATTCTGAAAAAGGAAACAATTGGTTTCACATAGTTTGTAATGGCTTTAGCTCCACCCACTTCCTCCCTTGAATGTTGGTCCGTTGTCATGATGACACACACTGTATTGATCAGGAGTTGTCATGCAACTACAGCAGTGCATTTCAAATACGAAGCACCCTTACCTCTGAACTGTCCCGTTAAAGCTTTTTTATTCTCTGAAATTAAACAAACCCACCCCACCTTACAATTGTCAGTAGGTCTATATGAATACATATTGCATAGGATTATAGCCATGCTGTACAAGAATCATCTTTTCTCTAAAAAGAAACAGGACATTTACAAAAAAAAAGATATATTCTTTTCCTTTTTACAGATGCTATCGTAATATTGGAACACTTACAGTACCACATGTACGAGACGTCTAAATAACTCTTGAAAATAAATGTTACATGTATCCATTTCATTTAATACAATATCAGCTTTAAGATTAAATACTGTTCTGCCACTCACAAAGGTTCTTGCATTCTAGTTTAAGACAAAACACCTCCTTTTAATATTGATTTATTGGATGATAAACTGTACAAAGATCTCAATGATTCCTTAATTTTTTATCCATTTAAATTTCTTTAAAAACACACACACACTGATATACTCTCTCACACACACTCACACACACTGGCTATTCATTTGGATGCAACGCCACTTAAAGTAACAATAGAAAAACCATATCTTATTCGATTATGTTATTGCATGCATTTGAGACAACATGTAGATATGAAACAGAATTAGTGCAGCAGGAGGGCATGATAAAAGAACCAAATGCAACGTTAACAGCACATGTAGTAAAATAATCTTCATCATCACCTTCAGAACGATTCAGTCAGCATCCACATTCACACAGATCATGAGCCTGAATAAGGCAAACTTAAGACAGTCTTTATTGTTCGTTTCTGCCAGTGTAATGCTGTCGTTATTGTTGTTTTCTTCTCCACGTGAGGCAGGATATGCGTCGCTGAAAATCGCCAGGAGCGTTTCCTCTCCTCGGATACGTCCGTATGGTCAGGATATGCAGTTGGTCATCTGGAAACAGGGGAAGGGGAAGCATTTAGACGACTAAAGGGAACGTTCGCATGCTGTTTTGGAACTCCAGACTGAATCATAAAGTGTAGTAAACCTTCAGCTTTCTTCTACGTTGGTCCGTGGGCTCAGTTGGTGTTCCGCTGCCGCACGTTTTTGTCTTTGTGGTTGTTCGTGGAGTTCGTTTTTCTGCGTAACAGATGTGTCTGGTTAAACACTGCAGCATCGTAACGACACGTGTTAATAAACCCATTTATGGTGTTCATAAATTATGTTCTTACATTGGTGCAACTGGTTCATCATCTTCATCAGGAGAATCATGCAGGTGAAGAACATGCAAGAAGAAAAGACATATTAATCAGTCACTGCTTTCTCATTACACTGTACTTTTTTCTGAAGTGGTAGTTTCACAAAATGAGATGATAAACATGATTGTTATTGAGTTATTTCACTTTAAATGGTCAGCGTAAAATGCTACAGCAGCCAAATGACATTTTGTAATTTCTGAAGTTGCATTATATTATATTATTTTATTGAGACCAACATTCTGAAATAATGTTTATCCACTAATATTAATAAAAAAACAACATGATCTCCTCTGAGGACATTATATGGGATCATTGCAAATGTCTGAATTTTTTCAATTTGCTATTTCTTGGCAAGTCATGGAAATTTCTATGGAGACTGTTATGCTCATTTAAAATAATAATAATGTTAAAAGTAAAAAAATTATATATTTGCCTTGGCAACTAACTAAAATAGACTAAAATTACTAAATGTATTAAATTCATTTATTTAATAAAGCTGAAATAAAATATAAATATTAGATAAAAATAATACATGGAAATGTATTGGCAATTAACTGAATAAATTAATACGATTGTGTTTAAGTAATAAAACTAAATTTTGTTAAATTAAATAAATCTGAAATAAAAAAATAAACATTACTTAACATCTACTTGAATATATTTAACAAATTTAAATGCAAATGTTGCCTTCGTAACTCGTGAAGAAATAAAACAATTGTTTATTAAAAAAAGTATTTGATGACTAAATTAATAAATATATTACTACTAAGATATTAGATTAAGAGCTTAATGTTAAAAAACAGAAATGTTGAAAATAGAAATATGTATAAACTAAAACATACTTATCCAGCTATTACGAACAACTGGAAAAGACATGTAAATCAACTGGTGTGTTGACACTGCATAAATCTGCTCTGCAGATGAATAAAACAGCAGTAGAACTCCAGCAGGTTATTGCTGATGCAGGAAGGTCATTTGAGTTAGAGGTCACTATGTCTCTCCACAGACAGATGGGTAGTTCTGGTTAGTGTATGCGTGTCAGGACAGCACATGCATCCACAGGCAGCAGCATTCACAGCGCTGGACACCAAGCAGGTTATGATGACACAATATGACTCTCTGACACACATCTGAGATCGAAACCTCATCCTTCTGAATTCACAACCATCAGACTAAACATTCAGATCAAGTGTTTTCCCCTCTATTTACATATAACAGACCAAACAAATGTTCCTGTGCATCTCCAGCTCCAGTGTATAGGGTCGTTCACACTGACCAGCGATTCATTTTAAGTATTCAATTTTATAATGAGATCTGAGGATGTAATGTGGCCATTTCTAGAGTTTAACTTTACGCAAATGTTGAGCGACACAAAGGATTCTTTTCAGACACATTTCCACAGTTATTAACATCATAAATCAAAAGTTTTTATAATTTCATTTTTTTTAAATGTAATGTTCAAATATAACACTATACTTTGTGTAATATTACCTTACCATTAAATTGCATTTTCTAATACAACAGCAAATTTGACATCTTTCTCTCTTCTGATCAATGTAGTCAATCTCTCCATATTTTATTTCCTCTTTTGGAAAGTCATAGAAATACTACTGTTTGCAAGCTCATATTTCGCATATTTTCGCATTGCAAGATTTGAAAAACAGTTAAAACATTTAATTTTACATTGCAATTTTAATTCTTGTTCATGATTTAATGCATAATATATAGCTGCTTTCCATTATTATATTATATATGCTACTGTGGTTTGCCTTATTTCACATTTAAATTAAAATAAAAAATTACAAGGATTGCAAAACATTGCAATTTCAGGTAATTCCAATCACTGATAAACATTCATCTTGTTCATGATATAATGCATTATATACAGCTGCTTTCCATTATATTATATTATATTTACTATAATACATCTAATTTGTGGTTCAGATTTTCAAAAACTGGCCATTATTGTGCAGCCTGCTATTAACATTGATTATTCGACCTCCAGTTGAATAAACTCACCGTCAGTGTGAACAAACATTCATGCAGTAATTCACTGTCACTGGTGTCAGTACATCTGCACAGAGAGGTGTAGAGGACGCCGCTGTTGGAAATATGAAATCCTGGCACGAGGATTTCAGCTGTAATGTGCGTCATCGCATTATGTCCTCATCTCTGATTCTGTTGATAAGACTGTGGGCAGATATAATCTACCTTAATCTAGCGCAGCCTCCCATCATTCCCTCTCCTGGGGACAAATCCTCCCCAAACCACACAACAGAACAAGCCGATCATGCACGCTAACTTTCTCTCCTTACTGCATGTTTTGCATGCGGTCTTGCTGTGAGATAGTGTCTGTAGAGGTCGTTACGCTAATCATCCAGAACAAAACAAACAGACACAGGCCAGAATTGATGCTTAAAAATGAAGCAATGATCTGTTTTTCTGTCCACGTTACTGTGATTCTCATTTTATTCATTAGGAAGGTGTGTCTCACTCTCAAGTGACGGCTTTGATTAAATGAACAGAAGTAACCAGGTCATGTGATGACTTACTATAACGATGTAAGGGTGAATCTCATGAGCATATACAAGCCATATTTCACTGTAAAATATCTATTGCATAAATATTTAATATACAAATATAATTCTATATAATGAAGATCTAATAATATGTAATGGCATATATTTATTACAAAATATATAGAATGTTTTATAAAATACAATTATATAAAAATAAACTATGTAAAAATCTTAATTATACTTTTATTATATATAACTGTATACATAAATTTTTTGTATATATTTTTTTTTACAGTTAATACTGATTCCCCAATTCTCATTACTGCCATTCAATGCAAATATAAATAACATAAATAAAAATAAAAACTAATACTGATTAATGTAATATAAAAATAAGTGAAATATTTATAGGTTGTAAATATTATTCAAATTGTTAATTGTCCAAAGAGCATGGTGGTATTTCTTGTACTACTTTTTCATGATTAAAAACACTATTACAGTAGCTTTCTATTGCAATACAGTAAAGGAGATGAAAATGTAAAAAAAATTAAATCTAATATGAAGGTGAAATGCCAAAATAAACATGTTTTGATGAATTTCGTCCATCATGTTTTTGACTTCACACAGAAAACTATATTACTGTATTCGAGAAGCTAAAAAATTATGATAATTTCCTATACCTTGATGAATGAAATACTAAATAAGCCCATTACAAACCATACAGTTAACAGTAGAGAATCCGGTCACAATGAATACTGCTGATGACACAAACAGATTTTTAATATCTTTTGATAATTAGATATGCACGCGTCGACATCACAGCCTGAATGAGGAGACAAAGAGAAGCAGAAATTCCTCAAGACATGCAAGTTCTCAAACTTACCAACAACAAAGAATACGGAGCCACATGGAAAAGGAAAAAACACAGTTTCACCAGTTATTTACTTGAAGCCATTATATTAAGAAGAACAAAAATAGACGCTGTTGTGACTTTCAGGCAGGGACTCACAATCGTGAAACACTTTCATTCAGTTTGATTGAGCACCTGGGTTATTCACTTACTGCCCTGAGTGTATATTTTAATATGAACACACAAAACCCCTTTGTTTCTAGCTGGAGCCGGCCCTGTTTGTTGGCAGAAGCAGCGCTGGTTTAGCACTCACAGCTCACCTGACAAATCCTGTGTTCATCAGCACACAAACTACACGTCAACATAAAACAACATTCACAGCCCCGATCAACAAGTTCCTCACCAGTATCCCAACAGAACAGACTTTCAAATCTATCATTATTTGCTGTTATCGCATAACCTTTCATACATGAACACTGACTGCAACCAAAACCAGCCAAAAAAATAAGGGCTGCATGATAAATTGTATTTTATTTGCACTCATGATTTTTTGCTTCTCTTTATTAATGAAGCATAATCATCTGCAATATTTAACTGAAAACAGTTCAATTTTTAGCTTTCATGTTTGCGGTTGCCAGATGTCAAGAGTTTAAATCCCCCAATCAAAGCTTTGCTGCCCAATGTTTTACTTGATCTTCCCAACCTGGTAACCATGCCCACACACGCTCTCTCTGCGCTCAGAAAAAACCCCATGATCTTAATATACCAGCAAACATGCAAGTTGGAGTTTAGCGATATGTGATATTTTGCTCAAATGAACGTGTAATAGTGCCAGTCTGTTTTATTTCACACGGTCGTTTGCTGCGACCAAATCTGCAAACAAACCTCAGTGATGAACTGAAATAAATCTGAACATGAATCTCGACTATAATATTTGCAATTGTGGTTGCTGAAAAAAATGTTTGCCACAATACAAATTCATTTTTGATGTTGTTTTAATAGAAAAATGTAACAAAATTAGTTAATATTAGGAATTTCACAGGTTTAGATTTTGAAATGTGTAAAAAAACAAAACAAATTGTAGACTATTAATTTATATGATGCTTATAATAATACATAAGGAAAACTAGATGAGGTAAAATAATCCATGCAAGTTGACATTTTCTTGATTTGTGCTTCTGTGAAAGTGTAATAATTCTTATAATTGTAAAAATAAATCAATAAAATGGCAATAATTGACATTTGTTAACAAAAAAAATAAAATGGCAATAATTGTGATTTTTGAGCTAAATAATTGTGATTGTCAGATTAAGCATTATCATGCAGCCCTATATTTAACTGTAAAGTAAGTCATTATTTTGATGAAGGATCAAGACAACAGACCTTTTCCTTTAGAAAAACATGCATGCATGAATCGCTTATAAAACCGGGAATGTTTATAGAGAAAGTAAACAGGTCATCTTGACTTTAATAGGATATTTCTTTTCTATTCTTGCAGAGTTTGTATATGGGAAATCCCAGCGCATCCCATGCAATTTACTGCTAGACATGTAAACAAACACTTACTGGGCGGATGTTGGATCTGATAAACACTGCAGTGAGACTAAATAAAACAGACTTGTGTTTAGTTCTAGCTGGAGTTAAGCTGAGTGCAATAAAAGCAGCTCAGTTTTACTGAGATTGTAAGTCGTGTTGTCAGTCACTAGAACGTGGTGCATCTCGCAGCACATTGTAAAGGGTAGCGTCTGACCACCCCTGGCTCTGAGATACCCTTCTGTGGTTCTGCAAAGGTCAAATTAGCATGGAGCTATGCCTGACTGCATCCCTTTAGAGACTGTCACACTCGCAGCCTCGACATGTTCAGAGCGGAGCTGGTTTAGACCGACCGATTCACCAGGTACTGTGAAGATTCCCCATCCTCTCCTGCTCTTCCCCTGCGGCCACACTCTTAAAAATAACACTTCCTTATTGGCACTCAAGAACCTTTTATATCCATGAAACCCTTTCATTGCACAAATGGTTCTTTATAGTAGAAAATTGTTCTTTAGATTATTTAGATAATCTTTACACTGCATATTTTTTTTTAAAGGAATAGTTGGCAAAAAAAAAAAATATTTGCTGAAAATGTGCTCACCGTCAGGCCATCCAAGATACAGATGAGCTTGTTTCTTCAATAGATTTGGAGAAATGTAGCATTGCATCACTTGCTCACCAATGGATCATATGCAGTGAATGGGTGCCGTCAGAATGAGAGTCCAAACAACTGATAAACACATGACAATAATCCACAAGTAATCCACACCACTCCAGTCCATCAATTAACATCTTGAGAAGACATGTTTGTAAGAAACAAATCCATCATGAAAGAGTTTTTAACGTAAAACATCACCTCTGGCCAAAATACGAGTCCATAATCCATAATAATGACTGATAAAGTAGCTTAATCTAAAACGAGAGAAATCTACACAGATCAGTCACCGTTTACAAGCCAAAACAGCTCTAAACAAATTTATGGGTGGATTTTGATGTGAGAGACAACAGGAGATGAACATTTTCACTGGAGGAAGCGTTATTATGGATTATGGACCATAATAGCCAGAAGCAACACTTTGAATTTAAAAACATCTTAATGATGGATTTGTTTCTTACAAACATGCAGCTTTTGGCTTCTCAAGATTCCGTTAATTGATGGACTGGAGTGGTGTGGATTATTGTGATGTTTTTATCATCTGTTTGGACTCTCATTCTGACGGCACCCATTCACTGCAGAGCATCCATTGGTGAGCATTCCATCACATTCCAAGTGATGGAATGCTACATTTCTCCAAATCTGATGAAGAAACAAACTCATCTACATCTTGGATGCCCTGAGGTTGAGGACATTTTCTACAAATTTTAATTTTTGGGTGAACTACTCCTTTAAAAACTCACTGAAAGGTTCTTTGGGGAACCAACAATAGTTTTTCAATTGCATCGCTACAAAAACCTCTTTTTGGAAACTTTATTTTTGAAAGTGCAAAGTGTGACAAAATTGCTTCCAAAAATCTTGTGATAACTGGACAATATTACCATTTCTGTCTCTCTTTCTGAGACTAGAGCATCGTGTGCAGCTGATGACTGAATCCATTATTCATTAACTTTAAGAGTGTACAAATGTGAGGAGCTCCAGTGTTCTGATTTGTCTTTCTAGTGGAGGATCCGGTCTCAGATTAAAACGTGGTCAAGCATAGAGGTCAGTATTTCCCAGTGGCTCTCCTCTGACTCAACACTCATGAATATTCACTCGCACAACTACACTAAGAGCCCCGTCCGTAAATGACCCACTAACAACCTGCTTCAGAATATATTATTGATGGCGGCTTCAATGTTCAAAACAGCCTATATGGATTATTCTAGTTTCATCTGTTTGTGTGTAACAACATAGGGCTGCACAATTATCTGAATATATAAGACTGTAGTTACTGCTGATGCAATCAAGTCATTGTTTTGATGACAGCAGTCAGTATTTCTGTCAACTTCAAAGATTTTCTATTTGCAACATGTTTTTGGCAGCGGTTGAGCTCTATAATCAATCACAGACTGCTCTGTTGAGATCATGAATGCAATGACCAATCAGAGTCAACAGGCTTATTTGTTTAAGCGTTTATTTAAATGGGTGTTTTACTTTTATCTGTGACATGAAAATAAATGCTGAGGCAACATCATTTGAAACATCAGGAGGAATTTAACAATTACTGTTCTGATTGTAATTCATTTAATGATTCTTTACGTACTTTTGAGAAAGTAATTTTTAGACATTTCAGACAATAGAGTGCTACAGAAAGAAGTCCTAAAACTTGGAAATTAGTTGCATTTTTGCACTTGTTGTTGCATTGTGCTGAAGTCACTGGGTTTTTTTTATTATTAAATGCTTGAAATAAGGTGTGTTTAACACAAACTCAAGATATTTTCACGTTTTATTCTCAAACGTAAAATACATCAGTAATATACCCCACTTATGATTTTTAAGCTTTTATGTGTCTTGAAAAAGGCAGCAACTTACAAGTGTATAAATGGGACTAAAGAGGTTGTAGAGGACATTAAAGGTTATCACTTTGAAAAGGTAAACTCAGTTGTTTTTACAACCTTGTGTTTATAAAAGCACATTTGCAGACTATTCTAACCAACATTTTCCTCTTGTAGATTTTAAATATAGATTAAAAGAGTTGTTGTAAACTTAATGGTGTAGTTTGTTTATAGCCCATGTTTAACTTTTTATACATGGCAATTTTATTTAAGCTTCAAAATTCTTTAAAGTTGAGAAGATTATCGTGATGAACAAAATATGTAAAAATCATAAACGTTTGTTGGTCACAGAGCTTATTTTATGCAATAATACAAAAGCCAAAGGAAAAATCGTCCCTGGAGCACTTTATTCCTTCTGCATTTAAAGTCTGTTCTGCATGTATAGCTTTATACGGAAGATTTTATGTAGCTGCCTCACACAAAATAAGTGTTTTATGTCACTATTATCAAGTAAAATCAGCAATTATAATCCGTTATAATTGTGGAGCCCTACATTTCTAGAATAATTCACTTCATTTTCTGATCTACTGCCCAAACAACAGCACTTCAGGATGATATTATATTGCCGATCAAGAGCAGCATTTCAACAAACGCCTCCGGGAAATCATATAGCAAGACTTTTTTCAAATATTCTTAAAAGCAGAGTGCTACTTACCATCTGGAACCTCGTCGTCCGGCCTCTTGCGCTTCTCGTAAACCACAATGATGACCACGAGGATGATGATCTCGGCCAGGACGCCCAGGAAAGGCCACAGCGGGGCGAGGTGACTCCGCACCCGCAGGATGGTCGTGGACTCTTTGGAGCCGATGATGTTCGAGGCGTTGCAGACATACTCGCCCGGGTCTTTGCTGATGTCCAGACTGATGATACTCAGTTCTGTGAAATTGTCTTTGTTGATGATGAAGAAGCGGCCGGTGCTGTTGTCGATGTCCTGTTACGAGAAAATGAAGAGAAAATTCTTCTATGAAATCAATTTCAATGCGATTCCAAGTCAGATCGTGAGGGAGAGTAAATAGTGGCACAATGTTTATTTTTGGGTGAACTATTCCTTTAAATAACGTTTAAGGTTAATATTTTTGTTCAGCAAGGATGCATTCAATTGATCAAAAGTGACAGTAAAGACATTTAATATGTTACAAAAGATTTTCACTTCAAATAAATGCTGTTTTTTTTTAACTTTCTATTCATCAAAGAATCCTGAAAAAATCAAATGCATTGTACACTGTAAAAAATTATTGTGATTTTAACGGTAAAAAACTGTGAAAATGCTACGGTAAAAACCTGTTACATGGTTAACGGAAAGTTCCTGTAAAATATACAGGGAAAAACCGTAAACTGACATTCCCAGAATTCCCTGCGTTCAATTTCAAATTCTGTTTGAATTTGACATTTTTTTCTTTGAAATAACTGTTTCTTCTTAGTTTTTTCTTATCGGTTATGTTTATTAGGGTTGTATGTTACATCTAATGTTGTTAAATGAATGTTTATAGCATATTTCAGTTTAATGAGTCTCACCATGATGGTGTTTAGTGCTTGTGTGAATCACACTGTGCACCTTCTGTATATTCTATTGTTTAAAAGTTGCTTGTGATGGGCTTTGGTTCATCATGTGACTTTCTCATCATCACCTGCATTTGGTGGTTATCAGTGTATTTCAAAGGAAAAAAACAGATTTCAGTACTTTAATAGGTTGGTATATTAAGATTATATCAGTTAAAGAAATTACGGTATTTAACTGTAAATTTAAGTTAAAACCGTAAAACCTAAAACGTTGCTTCCATATTTTTTACGGTAGAATTCTGGTAACCACAGCTGCCAGTTTTTTTCCGTAAATTTTACGGATTTTTTTTTACAGTGTAGTTAACACAAAAATATTCAGCAGCACAAATGTTTTCAACATTGATAATAATCAGAAATGTTTCTTGGGCAACCCGATCTCATGAAAGTGCGTATAAATAGCACACCAAATAAAAACAAAAACTTGTGGTATTGATACACAAAAATGTACTTTGGTGTGTACATATATGCTATGCAATGGGTAGGATTAGGGTTGTGGGGTAGATGCGTGTCATATGTACGCATATGTTATGCATGCCAACAATTTTTGTATCATATGCACATGAAAACTGCGTATTATATGCACGCCAAAGTAAATTTTTGCGCATCAATACCACAAGTTTTTGTTTTTATTTGGTGTACTATTTATATGCACTTTCATGAGACCGGCTCTCTTGGGCAGCAAATCAGGATATTGGAATGATTTCTGAAGGATCATGTGACATTTAAGACTGGAGTAATTATGACGAAAATTCAACTTTGATCACAGAAATAAATGATATTTTACAATATATTCACAAAGAAAACACTTATTTTAAATTATTTTAAATATGGATATATATATATTATATGACTTGCTTACGTACAATGTAAGATCCTCGACCAACTTTCTTGCGCCACATCCACATAGGATGCGGGTATCCCACTGATTTGCAGTACAGCGTCGCATTTTCACCTTCTTTTTTGTTCTCGCTTCGTTTGTGGCCGAGGATTTCAGGAGCAGCTGGGCAGAGACAGAGGAGTTTACCTGTAATGATGCTTTTATAAGACACATCAGGGACCTCATTTATAAAATGTTCCGCAGAAACCATCCTAAAATTGATCTTTTGATCATTTCTCGAATATGCGTACAGAAAACATACAGCGTACAGATGTGAAATCTATGAATCGCAAATGATCTTTAACTTGCAAATAAATGGTTTCAGCTCTCTGCCTTGTAAACGACTCCTAATTAATGTCATTAACATGTAAAAGATCACCAGTCATCATCCAAATTGTTTAATTTAGAACAGCTAAGAGCTTACATTTTCAAAAACCTGTAGTAACTCGACCAAGAAAAAAGTGTGTATGTCTGCTCAGACCCTAAGCACTTTTCCACGTCAGCGCCAGTTTTTACAAATATGAGTGTTGGCGTGGACTTAAACATGTGCACACTCCAAGATCAACACACGCTTTAGAAATGACGCCCCAGTTTTCTTCGTCTTTCATACAATTTACTCAAAATAGCTGCCATGAACATATGATCTGGGCAGTTGGTATGGTTTGGAGTCTTGCTTAAGGACACAATATTATTGAATCTCTCCTTATGCTGACTGAATAAGCAACAGTTCATAATTATACCAGCATTGAGACAAGTCAGTGACATCAAAACTGACTGCCTTTAATAATACTTACTAACAAATACAATATCTCCTTTTGAAACAGGAAGTTGGGACATGACAAATCAAAGGCTTGTTTAAATAGCAAATTAATATCATAACACTAATCAACTCATGTCAGGGTAAGGGGCGGGACATTCACATTCAAGACAGCATCTGATTGGACAAAAATCTGCATACGCTTGGGAGCAAGACAAGTAATTAAAAGCAAGAAGTCATGGTTTACAGTGAATTTATTACAGCTAAGGGGTATTATTATAAAACCCCCTTAGCTGTTATACATTCACTGTAAACCACAGCTTCACAGTTATTCCATATACGTAGTAAAGTCTCAGAAAATAAAACAGAGCAAATAAAGTGTAATGATATTAATACAAACATTATTCTTCCACCAAACAATGTAGTTCCTCAGAAACAGTTGTGGTTGCAACAAAGTACAGCATATCTAAACATTCTTAAATCAAGTCTAAGTCTAAATTCAGTAAACAGTATTTTTCGGACCCCATTTTTTTGGAATTTTAAGCAAAAACACACTTAATTTTAATACATACAGAAAACAAGACTTAATATCTGAAGTCATTTTGTATTTCAAGTAAATGTTTATGAAATTAAGAATATTAAGATATTTGTATTTGGAAAACATGACCAAAACAACAGAAAAAGCAAAATAGCATAAAAATAGAAGTCTTCTTTCTTAAACTATCAAAATGAATTGAGATTAAATATGGGGTCAGAAATCTACTTCATTTAAAGGGAAAACAGGTTTATTTTCTGACCCCACTGGATGATTTTTCTTTCTTCGTGTTTTAAACAGTTTTCTTGATTTCTCAGAAAATGACGACTTATGTAATTTCGCATCTCAAATAAATGCATCTTGATTTGGAAAACATGACAAAAATACTGAGCAAGATCAGAACTTCATACAGCAAACAAATAAAAGCCACAAAACTCATATTTTCATTTCACAGAGTTTTGGATGTGAAAAAAAGTCACCAAAAAAATTCTTACATAACCGTGTATCCCAACAGCACAAATGATTGACATGATGAGATGGCGCAGACTTAATTAAAAGCAACCCCCCTCGGGTGCGGTAATTCAGGCTTTCCCTCTGTGATGTGCTGAGTCACCATCATTCCCCTTCACTGGATAATACACAGCTCAATGTCACACACCCCGCGGCCCAATATTCTCCGGAATTATAAATACTGCATATGATCGTAACTCGCCCTGCTCGTTTTAACACGCTGCACCTTCTGCAGCCGCTGCTAATCTCTGAAATTGCCGTAATTCCCTCCGTGCAATTAAGCAGGATGAAACGAATCTCGTGAACATGTAGCATGGAGAAGGCGTGGATTGAAACTTGGCTGACATCCCCAGCTCTAATTATGGTGCGCACGTGCCTTCTGAGGATAGTGTGTGTGTGTGTGTGTGTGTGTCATGGGCAGAAAAGCGATGGGGAGCTTAGCTCGGCATTATCCTCACTCACACAATAAATCAGCTTCCTTCCAATAACAACATCATTTATTATACCGTATGTAATAAATGTAGCATATATTAGTATTTGATTGTAAAAACAGTGTATTTTTAATTAAAAATGAATGTATAACTGTCTGTTTCTAATGAGAATCAGCTTTAAGGAAATTAAAAGTCCTAAACTAAAAAAAGATCTTAACATTCCTAAAAACAGGTATTTTCTTTTATATGATTTGTATGAAAAAAAACATCAACAATCTAACTCAAAGACACACACATACAGTAAATAGTATACATTGGTTTATATATATATATATATATATATATATATATATATAAAACATAGACAAACACACACACACATATATAAATTTATACATATAAACTATAACTTTGGCGATAAAAATAACAATAAATTCCTTCCAATCACAAATGATACTTCATACTATATATAATAAATCATATTCATACTATATATAATAATATAAACAGACAGAAAGATAGATATATTATTAGTATATTGTATTAGTATTTGATTGTTAAAAAATAATCACATTATCATGTTTAAGAACACTGGAAAAAAATCTTAATCTTAGGTGTCATTTTCTTTTTGCAAAAAAAAAAAAGCAAGATGTCAAAATATAATTTCTAAGAAAAAACATATATAGTACATAATCAATATTTGTAATACATATATAACTGAAAACTGAATAATTTCCATGAAATATATATAATAATGAAAACATGAAATATAACTAATTTTTGTTAATTAGATTTCTTGTGGTGAAATATGCAATTATTGTATGTTATTATTGGATAACTATAATTATCCAAAATAAGACATGACATTTTGAGAAGCGACAGTGAGCTCAGCATTCTCCTCTCTCACAGCATCTCTGAGCCGTTTGTTCATAAACAGCTCTTTCTCCCTCCTTTCCACCCCATCGCCTGGCATGCTTTCAAGTCCTGATCGCCAGCGGAAATGTGTGATCAATGCTGGGCAGAGATCGGTAACGGTGTCGGGATACCGATAGCTCCTCTACGTTGCTATTCGTAGGGCTTCTCGTTTGCCATGAAAGGAAAGAGCTTGTGTAACCCAAACCCAATGCAATCTGCGACAGATGGAATATATACAGCACAATCGAGACAGGAATTCATGCAGGGCCAATGTATGGAGTAAAAATGACTCATGCGCACGACAGATGGCGCACCGACATCCTTCCTTGATGATGCCTTGCCAAATATAAACACACATAAAGGTACAGGCCGAGGTTTACCACACCTGACGTGATTTAATTTGATCATGCCACCGTATGGAAGAGCGATCTGTGATTATTGTGCACAAACATCACAGTATATTGCTGTTTAAAAAGACTTGGGAGTGCAGCAAACAAGCATGCAAGGGCAGATTATGATAGTGGACAGTAAACTCCTGCTATTAGAAAAACTGGGAGTGAATCCAGAGCCTTAATCCCAACCCAACCCACCGCGCAAACCTCCATCTGTTGCCTCAGAGTTCAAAACCAGAGAGAGAGAGAGAGAGAGAGAGAGAGCGAGAGAGAGAGAGAGCGCGAGAGAGAGAGAGAGAGAGAGAGAGAGAGAGAGAGAGAGAGAGAGAGAGAGAGAGAGAGAGAAGGTGCCAAAGACTGGAGCGGTTGGGGGTGAAGAGACAGGCTGTATGATGGGCCACATTCAACCTGAATGACTCCCACGGGACGACAGAACCTCATATTCATCTGATATCCAAGACGGGATATTTTTGGCTCATGTCACTGGGCAGGTCATATTTCAGCACAAAATCAAAGAAACTTAAAGAAAATGAACCCTATTTTTAGGACCATTACTTTTTTTCATGACTATTAAACTCTGCCAAACATCTGATTAGTTTTTTTGTGTAAATTCTATATTTAAATTGTGCATATAAAAAGTATTTATACAATATATTAGTATTTGATGTATATTGTAAAAAATATTGTATATTTACAGTGAAAATTAATGTATTACTGTTGTTTGTTTTTTAATGAAAATCACATTTAAAAACACTGGAAAATGAAAAAGAAAAACAGTAAATAAATAAACAATAAAAAATAAATAAACACATTTTGCCCTAATTTTAAATTATCTTAATGCAGGAAATCTCATATAAAAAATAAAAAATTAACAAATGGAACTATGTATAATAAATCATATTCATAATATATATAATAATATAATATATATGTATAGATAGACAAAAACATAGATATATTAGTATATTATTTTATTATTTTATATTCGTATTTGATCGTAAAAACAGTAATACTTTTATTTTTATTTTACTGGAAAAACTAATCAAATTAGTAAAAGGCCTAATAATAATAGGTGTCATTCTCTTTTGCAAAAAAAAACAAACAAACAAACAAAAAAAACAAAAACAAGATATGTCAAAATATAATTTCTAAGAATGTAATTGCTAATACAGATATTTTCGCTGTAAATCCTGTTAATTCAGGAAATCTCATTCATATTAGTTGTAATGAAATTACAAATAATTTTAATAGTCCTAAAAACTGGTGCCATTTTCTTTTTGCAAAATAAATAAACATAAATGAATAAATATTTAATTGTTAATTTAAATAAATAATTAATTGTTGACATCATTTGTTAATTGTGGTAAAATGTGACCTGGTCATGTTTTCATTTACTAGCTTTGATTTAATGTCTAATCATTAAGCAAAATGATTAGACATTAAAAAATATTCACCCAAATACTATGTAGTACCGAAACTTGCGCGTTGATTCTTGAATTCCTGAACAAGACTGATATGAATGAGCTCATCAGGTGTCTTGTAGCTCCAGTTGTGCATGTAAATAAATAGAAACAGGACAGGAACAATACGTCAGGATGGGGGGCTGCACTTCCTCATCGCGTGTTTCTAGCAGCAGAACGGAGCTTGTGGCACATGGGAGCTGAATGCTGTCATCTCACAGACTCGGGGCAGAAAAGCCCGGCCAAAGCGGACAGCGACATCAGCGTGTTACGTAACCAGGCAACGCTTAAAGAGAGCCTTGACATAACGGTCCGGGCATGCTCAGTGCGTCTGACGGCCGTGTCAAAACAAATTGGCTTAACTGCGAGGAACACGCAGGGAAGCTCAGACTGTGCCGGGTCTCGGGGGTTTGTGGCTGCGAGCGACGCTGCCACTGTTTTAGTGGAGATCACCATCCACTTCATATACATACAAACATTATTTGTGTCATCTGTAGCTCCCACTGTCCAGAAAACAAGCTAATAACCTAAAAAAATAACCTAAAAACGAGTCAAGGACATGCCTGGATCATATTTTCACCACAAAATATAACTAAATAAATACATTTAAAAATATATCATTTATTTAATATGCAAAAACAACATCAGTAACAACGAAACAATACTATATTTATTTGTCATGTACTAATTTATGCTTAAATTAAAATAAAAAACGTACGAATTATTAAATTATAATCACGGTATTAGATGTTTTTTACTTTAATAAAACAAAGTAATAAAAATAAATACATTTGTAATATGCAAATATGGTATGTCTATTTTTGCTTAATTGAAAAATAGTATTTTTACTGTAAAAATAAGTAATTAAATAAAGCAAAAAAATTAATTTTGTAATATGCAAAAAAAAGTATTTATACTAATGTGTATATTATACTAATTTATGCTTATGTGTATGAAATTTTAATTAAAATAATATAAATAAAAACAGTATTACAGTTTTTACTGTAATAAATAAAATCTATTTTTGCAATATTCAAAAAAGAATGGTATATTGATTTATCAGGTATTAATTAAAAAAATTTGAAAAAATAATACTCTTACAGTTTTTTACAGTAATATCATAAATAAACAAATAAATACATTCATAAATTAATTTATAATAAAAAAAAATTATTACAAATAAATTGCAACATGCAAATGTGTTATATTTGTCATGTACTAATTTATGCTAAAATTTATATTTATAAAAGTTAAAAATAATAGTATTGCTGTAATATAATAAATTATTGTCTTACAGTAAATCTAATGAAAAAGACAAAAACAATAAAAAAAAAACAGTAAAAGATTGTCATTCGTCTATTTTTTTTTCGCTTTCTCTTTTGAGCTTTTCATTTACTGTCTGAAATATCCAGTCACAGCACGTTTGCGTCGTTATGAAGTCCAGGCCGGATGGCTGGCCTGATTATGAGTGACAGCAGCTATCCGGGAGTCACTATGCCACCCACCGCGCGGACAAACGCTAACGAGACGCAATCGCCGTCTTCAGCCTCAGTGAGACTTCAGGACGTGACTGTCTGGATTCACTCCGAACTGCTGCTCTTCACCGAGTTTATTTTAAGGTGAAGAGAGGCTAATTACACTCCAAACAATACCTAATTATAACATGGGTTAGGTCTCTACTGGATGGCAACAGCGTTTGGATGGTGTTAACAGTATGTTAATGAGTTTTGTGAAAGGATTTCTTACCTTTGACCTCAATGGAAGCGTTGGCATTGGGAGCAGACTTAAAGGCGTAGACGCACATGTATTCACCCGAATCATCTGTCCTCGGTTTACTTAACCTACAAAACAAGAAACACAAATCACTGCCAGCTCAAAACTAGAACATCTTCACAAAACTCTTTCCCCCTTCTTAAAGGAATAGTTCACCAAAAACCAAAATGCCATGTTTACTCCCCCTCATGTCACTGCAAACCTGTATGCTATTATATTTATTCAGCGAAACAATCCAAATCTGAAGAATTAATTTTCTCCCAAGCTTATATTGCTTGCACAATATTTCAAGTCTCCTGAAGCCATACAGCATCTTTGTGTGAGGAACATTTACATTTATGCATTTGGCAGATAATTTTACATTGTATTCCAGGTTTACATCAACGCATGCATTCCCTGGGAATCAAACCCGTGACCCTGGTGTTGCAAGCATCGCGCTCTACTGTTAAATGCAGGAACAGAAACAAGATTCACAGAATTCTGACTTTCTTTCTTGCATTTTAAATCTTGCAAATCAAACGTCTTGCAGTTCTGACTTTGTTTCCATCATAAAATGTAAAAAAAAGTTGCAACTTCTCATCTCTCACTTTTTATCTCACATCTCACATTTTTCTTGCTGTTCTGAGCTTCTCACAACTTTTTTTCAGAATTGCTAGATATAAATTCAGAATTCTGACTTGCTTTCTCGCAATTCCGTGCCGTTCTGTGTTTTTAGTTTCCGTCACGAAATTAAAATAAGAAACTTCTATCTCAGTTCTTTTTTTCCCACAATTGTAAGTTAATATCTTCCAAATCTGCATACAAATCTTGCAATGTTTTTTTTTTTTTCAAAGTTGCAAGAAAAAAGTCAGATAAGATAAACTCAAAAATTAAAAAAAAGCAGCAATTACCTTTTTCATTTTTTTTATCCCATGGTGGAAACAAGCTTCCATAGAAATCTTAATTTCATTCATATAAAAAAGAGGTACCAAACGCCACTAATCCTGAATATAAGAACTGGAGAACGGAGAAAGATTTTCAGCAAATAATGACTTAAATTTCTGTCTTATCACATATTTCATATGACTTCAGATGGCTTAAAATATAATATCCGTTTTTAGGCTATGTTCACACTTGGTGTCTTTTTTGAAGCTGCCAGCGTCTGTTTTACATTATAATCCTATGTAGTAAACAGTGTTTTCAAAAAAGTCCTGAGCGCTTTTTAAAACGCCAACACCGGCGTCTGTTTCTGCAGCTCAGAGCGTCTTTAAGTTGAAAAAACTTCAAAAAGCCCTACGTCAAGCACCTTTTTGACAAGCGAGTGGCGAGTTGTTTCCATAAAAACAACGAAAAAAAAGGAGAACATAGCCGGTAGACAGATCGTACTAGTTTTGGAGCACAAGGAGTTGTATAATGAGTACAAAACTGTATCTAGTCTAAAATAAGCCGCAAATGTCGCGCTCCCACAAACGTCGTCGTGAATCGACATTAGCCTCCTTGTTAACTTCAAAAGCCGACACTTCTGCAGCACACAGCACTAGGCTACCAATGCAGCTGTTGTTATAGCAACAAAAGAGGCCCTTGGCTGCTATTTGTGACAAAAACGTTTTTGTGTGAACACCCTAATACTTCTTATATACATGTATGCATACATGTTTTTTTTATTTTAACAAATGTTTTCACTATAAACCTGTGAAGCAAAGAGCAAATGAAAAATAAGGTTTGGAATGATATAAAAGCATTTTTGTGTGAGCCTTTGCTTTAAGAGCTGATGTTAATCACTGAAAAAATACTACATTATTAATCATCAAACAGAGAAAGCTATTATGACAACATTTTGAGAAAGCAATTTTCAGGTGGAGATGTGCTTTGGGAAGTTGATTACGCAGTGCTAGAGCTGCTGGCGCAGTGCTGTCTGTTCTGAGTGCAGGCGTCTCTGTGGAGCCTGTGACATGCAGTCTGACAGCAGATCGCCCTGCGCCACATCACTCTCGGCCGGCTGACGAGACTTTCTGAAAGCTCTGGTGGGGGTTTTGCTCTGATCAGACGTCTTACTAAAGAGATTTTGTGCTTGAACATCCTGATTGTCCTCAGAGATTCCTGCGATTGTTACACTAATCCTCATCTCAGAAGAGCTTCATATTACAGACTTCACAGGTATCTGAAATAGTGTTTGAAACAAAGCTTCTTCTGAAATTGCAACGATACTGGAGTGAATTGGACAGGTTGCATTTCACCCCAAATTCAAATGAAGTCTGTTTTAAGAACCACAGATTTTTGCATTTTGATATTTTAGTTTTTCGTGCCATGCTTTTCATTACTGTCCTGTCAAAAAAATGTTAATAATGCTATATATATATATATATAATAAATAAACACACACACACAAACATATATGCGACCCTGGACCACAAAACCAGTCATAAGGGTCGATTTTTTTAAATTGAGATTTATACATCCCCTGAAAGCTGAAAAATAAACTAAGTTTGTTATGATAGGACAATATTTGGCTGAGACACAACTATTTGAAAATCTGGAATCTGAGGGTGCAAAAAATAATCTAAATATTGAGAAAATCACCTTTAAAGTTGTCCAGATGAAGTTCTTAGCAATGCTTATTGCTAATCAAAAATTCAGTTTTGATATATTTACAGTAGGGAATTTACAAAATATCTTCATGGAACATGATCTTTACTTAATATCCTAATGATTTTTGGCATAAAAATTGATAATTTTGACCCATTCAATGTATTGTTGGCTATTGCTACAAATATACCCCAGCGACTTAAGACTGCTTTTGTGCTCCAGGGTCACATATAATATTTTTGAGAGATCCCCATCAAGAATAATGGGAATAACACAGTTAGGTAACAGACAAAAAAAAAATCGAATTTAAAAAAATTTACGCATTGAAAATTTAACTTTTTGCAAAGTCACAATATAATTTATTTTACTTCCTATTTGATTTTGGGGTGAAATATGACACATTTTCATGAGATTCGTCCACCTGTCAGCCAGACTAAGCAGTGCAGTGCAGATTAACAGGCCTGGAATACAGAATACATATATTAAACATTTATTTGCAGTGCTGTCTGCTGAGATATTGGGCTTTCTTAATCTATCAACATGGTTCCTGTTTGTTTTTATAATGTGAGGGACGAGTTGAAATGATTAATCTGTCGTAACAGACAGCATGTAACAGAGGGGAAAAAAAGTATATACAGTATATATATTTCTTTAACATCAATGACAAGAACCAATAAACCCAAAGCAAAAAGCTAATTTCCCACTGAAATCTCACTTGAACTCGGTGTGTTTGTGCTCCGTCCTTGTGTTGGGAATCTCCTGTCCGTTCTTCATCCAGAAGGTCTCCTGGTGGGTGCTGTGTGAGTTAGTGAGGTTACACTGAAGGGTAATGGGCAACTCCTGCCCACTTTTAGGCTGCAAAATCTCCTGATCGGAAGCATTGATTCGTGGCTCTGAAACGAAGACAAAGTCCTGGACAATTAGTGAATAAAACATTACGAGCTTCATGGACATTCATGCTTCCTTCAGACCTTCCTGAATGTGTTCCTGTGTGGGGAACGAAGACAACATATTAAAAATTTATGTTTGCACACCAAAGGTTATGATGTTTAAATGCAATTAATTTAGTTTTGGCTATAGGAAGTTTAATATGGGTCCATCTATAGATTATCTTGATGCTTAAAAAGAAAATTCACCCAAAGGTAAAGATCCTGTCATCATTTATTCACCTTCATGTCATTTCAAAGCTTTCTTTCTTCTTTGAAACAAAAAAGATGTTTGCAGGAGCTGCTACAATGCAACTGGAGAGAAAGCAGTGACCACCAAGCGCCAAAAACACCATAAAACATCATTGACGTACACAAAAAAATCATGTATTTGAAGCCACAGCATGTGAGAACAGCCATGGACTAAAAAAGCTTGGACATTGGTCTTTAAATCAATTTGTTTTCTACAGAAGTCATTCAGGTTTGAAAAGAAACATAAATGATGATTTTTCATTTTTGGGTGAACTATCCCTTTGAGAGCATATACACCTCCATACTTGCCTGAAATGGGACAAAAATGGCTTGCAATTTCTTCTATTTTGACACATATCATAAAATACACACTGAATTTGCACCTGAAGACAATCAAGAATCAAAAGTGAACATGCAGTTTTGTTCGGACCACAATTTGAGCCTCATCAATTGTACACGAGGACGCTTTTACAGCAAAATCATCCATCATCCGCAGTTTCCATTAAATCCAGTTCAACTTGGATTTCACATTACATGTGCAAGCAGCAAAGTTTCTAATATCACTTCTGTTTCTGTTCAGCTCATTTTCTCTTGGCATTTTATGGCATATATCAGTGACCAAAATTTATATCCAGTAGCAATGTTTTACTGTTTCAATCATTTATTGTCTAAAGGATGGTCCAAATAAAATAAAATAAAAATCTGCAAATGCCCGTCATGCAAGTTTTACTCATCCTTATTTATGAAATATTACGGCCAAACTAATGATGCTTTTAGCTAACACACAAAAAAATGTTTTATTTAATATCTAAGTATTTGAATTACATCATGCCATTTGAATTACATGGTTTTAACATTACCATTAGTAGTTTGTTTTAACATTAATACATTTAATTTGAGGTATATTTGTCAGTCATACGATTTTTGCATTCAAACAATCATGGCATAGTTTAATTTTAACTATTTGCATCAATTTGATTTTATTTAAATAATCATATATTCAAATAGCATGAGTATAAATCTGTTCATTGTGAAAATAATTAAATGTATTTGATTACAAAGTATGAACATGGTTAAATATGACTAGCTGTGGAGCAACTAATATTCAGTGAGTTGGAATCAAATTGGATTTATTGATAAACATATGAAGCTGGTTATTGTGCATTTAAAAAGCATTCAGTTTATTAGTACTACTACAGAACTCTGACCTATTTATGTTTAAACGGTGTAATCCAAATGAATGGAAATGTTATAATTTGACTGACTCCAAAATATTTTTGGAGTAAATCTTTCTCCATTTAACACATTTTATCATATTAACTGTTTAAATATTAAAATACAGTACATTCCACAGATTTTCCCTCAAAATTACGATAAAGTACGGCAGATTGTTTCTGGGACTATTACAGGCTCAAATCCTCTTTTAATTTAAACATACAGACTTTAATCACTGAGCCTAGCGTCCAGGTGTGTGAATCTCTACCGTAGCAACCGCAGCACCCAGTTGGAAAAAGCAGGGCGAGGCCTAATCATCCTGTGATTGGATTGTACAGTAAACCTCCAGATATTATTCCCGCTGGGAGGGGCTCAGGATCATCCTCCAATTAGCATTCCTTACACCTTCTCCTGCAGTTTGGTTTAGCCGAGGGGAACGTTACTGCTAGTACTCTCTCTCTCTCTCTCTCAGCCGGTGTCACATCGCCTACTCTCACCTACACACTATCTGTCTGGACGGCTACGAGAACGTCTGGAGATCCTGCTGAAGGTCATCTGGAGGTCACCTGCTAAGAGGAGAGAGTTTAATGGTCAATCAATCGGTCCTGCTCACAATCATCAGTCACCGATTAGGAGCTTTGGCAAGGAAAACTGTGAAGAGAAGTTTGGGGTGAAAATATAAATATTACTGATGCACTGATAATACATTTCTCTGCCAATACCAAGAGCCGATTATTCAGAATTACATCTGCCAATGTCAATATTCTTAAAGGAACAGTCCACCCAAAAATGATGTCATCATTTACTCACCCTCATGTTGTTCCAGAGTTTCTTTCTTCTGTTGAACATAAAAGAAGATATTCTGAAGAATGTTGGTAACCAAAATGGTAGTTGCTGGTAGCCATTGACTTCTATATAATTTTGTTCATACTATGGAAGTCAATGTTTGGTAACCAACATTCTTCAAAAGAAGAAAGAAATTCATACAGATTTGGAACAAGTGAGTAAATAATGATACACCTTTCATTTTAGGGTGGACTATCCCTTAAAGGTAAGGAAAAAATATATATCTTCCAACTAATGCTGTGATCAATACAATGATCTCTCTCATTTTGATAAATTATTATAATCTTAAAGGTTAAAATTAACAGCAGAGCTGTTTGCATCCAAATGCTATAAATGTATTGTCAGATATAGTCAGTGTTGGATGTAATGTATTACTAAGTAATCATTAATTACTGTATTTTTTTTATTTTCTCATGCAAGTAAAGTAAGGGATTACTCTTAATTCTTCTGTAATTTAATTCCAGTTACTTCTGATGTAATTGCATTAAATACTGTATAGACTGTCGAACAGAAATTTAACATCTAATGTTAAAATGTATGTTTTTAATGTAACCTTCTTTTAAATACTTTGGTCAGTTCAAGAATAATGTATTCAATCTTATATTATTTATTTAAGATTAAATAAATAAATAAGCAGTTTCATGTCTATGGTTGAAGTTGACATTGGATTTAAAAAGTAATTAATAATAAGTAATGCAATACTGTTTGGAGAGAGTAATTAGTACAGTAGATCTAATTAGTTGCTAGTAATTACCCAACACTGGATATAATAATCACACTCAAAAACTGAAATGTTTGTACTCAACTCAACTGCACAAAGTAGTTTTCATAAAAAGATAAACTAACAGTAAATAATCTCCTCTCTGTTGTTTTTATAGCTCATTAACCAACTGTGAACACTGGATCTCTTTCCTGAGGGGAATTCATTGTATCGTTCATAAGCAATTTTATTGACATCTTTCCATGGTTGAAACTCTGATTGAGCGATTACATGAGACCTGATTCATTTCAGTAAGTTGTACTGTATCTTTCAACACCTTCTGATGATCATGCATGTTAATTTCATGCTATAACTAGTAATAAAGTAGAAGAGACTTTGAGAAAATTTGAGCGCTTTCGATTGACAGGACATTATCAGCTCTGATCACCGGCTGTTTTTAAACAGATAATTGCTGATATATCAGTGCATCCCAAATAAATATTAAATGAGCTTTGCAGGTTTGGGAGGTTTTTCACTACAGTCTACAGCCTCTGCACACGAGAAGCTCGACAAGACCAACATTAATCAGGACACGGTCCTGTTGACAAACTATACGCTGCGGCATGTATAGCCTGTTATATGCATGTGATGATGCCATATCACATGAATATAATATGACAACACTGACTCTCAGTAATGACAGAATATGATTTCATGTTATTTGACACAGAAAGATGTTTGTCTTAATTTAGCAAGCCCTTGATGGCCAGTAATCCCTGAACTTCAGTTAAGCACACACAAATGAATCAGACCCGACTGATTGGCATTATGTTTAGGAATCAGAGCGGGAGGAATATCATGTCATTACTGAATCACAGGCAAACAGTAAATGTAAAGAAGGCACAAGGTCATTCTCCAGCTGCGGATGCACACGGGTCAGTTTTATACCAGAGATAAGATTATGAATTATTATTATTTTAAATTGTTTTTGAGATACTGAGATAAGGAATTGGACGTATAACTGAAATTACCCCTTTTCCTTGTGTCTTCTTCCTGGTGCCATCCACCCTTTTCCAAGGACAAAATGCACAGATAAAACACGGCATGACTTCAAAGCGCCGTTAGGCTTTACGCTCTGCACAGGGCACACAATGTCGGGCTTTGAAGTAAATAAGACAACCCACGCAACGCAAAACTTGAAAACAAACAGGCAAAAGATTCCCAAGTAAATCATGTCCGTATTAAATGAAAATAAAGAACCCAAGCAACACAGGAAACACAGAAACAGCCAGGATGGACGCAATGTAGGGTGAGGAGGAGGAGGAGAGGCAGACAGAGAGCAGGGATTTGTCTGGGTTTGTGGTCATCCACAACAAGAGGCTCAATGGCATTAGGAGAGGAAAGGGGCTGAATGACTATTGAATTCAGTGGGAATCCTCAAAGTCTGCCTGAAGGAAAGGGGGACATTTGGACACACCAAGGTCAAGCCATAATACAAATACAAGGAGGAATCAATACAATGCTGTCCCAATAAAAAAAAAAAATCAACTAAAATGTACATACTAAGCGGGTTTGTTTTGTTTGTAGTAGGGCTGGGCTGCACGAAGAAGAATTTTTTTATAGCAGAAAACATTATTTAGTTATTTTTGCTGCAAATTCCCTCTGAATATGCTTTATGTATTGCATAATTATACGGTAATATCTATTTTGGGATAATACGGTGATTTAAATACTTTACTAATGAAAAGTGCTTCATCTCGTTTGATTCTTTACTGTTTTTATATGGATGCAAACTATAATATCAGATTATATTCATAGCAAATTAATATGTAAATATCATAAAACTGAAATGCACTCTAAATCTGAGCAGATGTTTTCTGCTTCTGCTGAAAAAATAATGTAACAGTGGCATTATCCAAACAAACTGGCATTTAATAGGTTCAAATCCTGAAAATGAATGAATTTTTTGTAGTCAATGTAAGCAGAAAAAATATGAATATATAATATTTTTATGACCATTTTTTGACAGACATTTTTGTCCTCTAAGAACCACAGTGTAACCCTTGTGCAATCTAACTTATATTCTTGTTCAAATGCAATTCCAGTTCCTCAATTCAAATTCAGAAATTGAATGGGATATTAAATGCATTCTCAGTCCATTTCAGAATGATGCACAACCCTCATACACAAACACACACACACACACACACACGTGATGCACATCAGCTGAATTCAGTATCATTATAGCTGCATCAAATACTACATCACTACCATTAAAATCAAATCGCAATATTCAAACCATGCCGCCCAGCCCTAGTGCATAGCTGTTTGTGCACGGGGGACGCAGCAGGACACTTGAACATCTAGCTACTACAGTACATAGAGCACTCACTCTGCAGCACAGATATGGTGGCTTGCGTTCGGATCCAGGTGATGGCCGGGTTTTGGCGAAGGTCGTTGCGGCGCGGGTCGTTGCTAGCCCGGCACTCGTAGATCCCGGCGTCCTCCAGCGTGAGGCGGGAGATGGCCAGCACGCTCACATGGTTGGCGCCGGACGCCGAGGTGATGGACACCCGTCGCTTGCGGGCACCGTCCCAAAGCTGCTTGAAGGAGTCCGCCCTGTTTATATCGGCATACCACCACTGGATTTCTGGCACGGGGTTACCGACCACGTCGCAGTACAGCTCAAAGGCATCTCCTGTGAGCTTTATCTCTGACATTGGCGACTTCACAAACCCAGCTGGAGAGGAAGAGGGAGCCATGGAGGGGAAGAAGTTTGAAGGGAAACAGGGAGGAGAGGGGTGTGCGAGAGAAAACCAAAGCGTCGGATCAGTTGGAAAACACAAAAAGAAGAATGATCCAAATGCAAATCAAGAAGAAACAAGCCAGAAATTAGTGGAAAACAGTTGGAAAATAGTAGAAGACAGAATTAAAGAGCATCAGGGAGAAACAGGTTAATGGACACTATTCTTGTAATATCACATTACAGTATGACCTTCAAGGCTTAAAACGACATGTTTGACTATTACAAACAAAAATAAACATTTGGTCATTATTTACTCATCCTTATACAGTAAATGATGGCTTCTTTCATTTTCTCTCTTTACATTCTCATATATGTTTCTATAAAGACTTCTTTACTATTTCTACACATACATTTACTTCTAATGCTCTAACCATCTCACTAATATCTTGGATAAATCCTATACAGATAAAACATTTGCATGTAAAGCAGTATATAAAGTCTGGATACGCAATACTAATTATTATTATTGTTGTTATCTTAAACATCATTTCTGTCTATATAAAACAATATAAAAACCATCTAGAAATCCTTAAATACGGTAAACAAAATTGTGTAAAATATGTTCTGGCAGCACTGCAAAGTAATAATAATAATAAACCATTTAAAAATCCTTTAAAACAATAATTTACTTGAGAAGCAAAAATAAAAATACAGATGGGATAAATATAATATGTAGAATAAATCATTAAGAATAAAGAGATCATTTTCATTTACATTTTTAATAATCTTTCTCAACCAGTATTTTTGTCTTTACCAATATGTTTTCCATTAAAAACCATTTACTTGAGAAGCAAAATTGAAAATGCAGATTGGATAAATAGTTATGTAGACTAAATGCTTTTACTTCAAGCTAATTTTTCATTTACAATTTTGCTTAAGCAGCATTTTTTTAAATTGTGTAAAACAATAACTGCTTGCTTTATTGCTTTTAGAATATATAGCTTGAATTTCTACTTAAATTTGACTTTTATTAGATTTTTTTCTAACTTCGTTGATAAATTGCATAAACCATAAAACAAGAAAAAGCATTTGGTCACTGATGTAGGAAAAATAAACTTTATTCAAGATATATTCTCTTAAAGCGAGTCTTATTTCAAACAATTTGGCTTCTCTAATAAATGTATCTTGTATTAAGGACGCTTAGGTATTTTTTTTTACCAGAAAACAAGAATAAATTAAATATAAATAAAAATTATTATTATTTGCAGTGAGTCCTGAAATTCTGTGCGCTTAAGAAAAGGTATTTTGCAAAGATCCAGATGGCATTACCATCAGTGCATCCCTATTTATCCCAGAAAACAGTGAGATACGAAAGGATGATGCCCTTCGGGATGAAATTATTATTGTAACGGATTACCGGGCCTGTAAATTAAATGATTCATCAAGGTTTGCTGGAGTTTACAGCATTACGGCTCCCACGGAAAGGTGAATTTCATGGGCGTGGAGGAAAGAAATATGCTTGCATCTCACATCAGATATACTTGCGACTCGATTCCTGTCGACCCCTGATGGTTTTACATCGTTCCTGTTTATCGTGCCACTATCAGCTTGTCATATGCATCTGTGAGATGTCAGAGCTGACTAATGCACAGGTGGCGTCAGCCGCAAACATGTAACCTTAGTCACACACAGTCTGGAGGAGATTCACTCGCATCTCTACACACAGTAATCTTCAGACTCGATCTGAAAAACTACATGAAAACAAGCAAATGTGAGGTTGCATGTCTCACCGTCTCGGATGTTTCTCCTCAAATCCCTGTTCAGAAGTCAAGAGTATTGTGCATTTAAATGAATCTGAATAGATCTCACTGGGGTCTTTTTCTCAGGAGAAACATCAGAGAAGCAGGAGACTAAAGAAAACTGTATTACTGTCTAGGAGAATCAATGACAGAACTCGTTTGTGATGGTTCTTTCCTCTGGGTGCAAGTATGAAATATCACATTGACATGATGACGGTGCTTATAGTTTCTAAACTGCAGTTCAGTTTAACCTTGGTGCGCGATGAATGCCGCCCGTGACGCCAGGCTAGGCTTGCCTCCAAGTACTAGTGACTGCTCAAGATGGGGACTCAATCATCCCAGAGCGCCGTGAGCTCACGATGTGTCTCATTTTCAGATCTACAGTAGAGTCGCATTTGGACCGAGCTGGAACTCGCAGCCAAATATCAATAAAACGTGTCAAAATGTGTTAGGACTGGGTGATTTATCTGAGATCCGTGATGTAATATAATATACACTACCAGAAATGAATGCTTTCATTCAGTAAGGATGCATTAAATTGATCAAAAGTGACAGTAGAGACATTTATAATATTACGGAAGATTTCTGTTTCAAATAAATGCTGTTCATCTATTCAAAGAATCCGGAAAAATAAAATGTATCACGGTTTACACAAAATTATTAATCAGCACAACTGTTTTTAACATTGATAATAATCCGAAATGTTTCTTGAACAGCAAATCTGCATATGAAAATGATTTCTGAAGGATCATGTGACACTAAGACTGGCGTAATGATGCTGAAAATTCAGCTTTGATCACAGGAATAAATTACATTTTACAATATATTCACATAGAAAACACTTTTTAAAATTGTAATAACTTATTAATAATTATATAATAATTTTTGATCAAATAAATGCAGTCTTGTTAAGCAGTTCTTTCCAAAACATAAAAAAAATTGCACTAAATTATTATCACACAGCCCTATTAGCGCTTTTTTCTGTATCTAAAAGGATATTTGCAAAGTAATTTTCTCATTTTACACTCAAGAAACTGGCAAAGGAAACATTCTGGCAGGTCATTCAAGGAGACTGAGGTGGTTTTGTCATATAATCTCAGGATGACAAATGAACCGGCGCTCAGAGGACGCCTAAGCTGTCTTTTAATCATCATTCTTAAACACAAATACAAGATGGATCAAGTTCTGCATGTTCGTTTGTCTCTGTTCAGGAAGATAACACTACTAAAAGACAGAAGTGTGTCGACATGCTTCACTAGCCTTTAACATTCATGTATCTAGAAATGCAAGGTCAACATGAAATCAAATTAGACTCTAAATGCATGTTCCTGGTCTTACTGAGAATGACTTCTCAGGTGTTCAGAAACAGCAGAGAGACTCTGAAGGAAGCCGGTGTGTGTGTGTGTGTGTGGAGTGAGCTATGGAAAGATTTTCACTTAGTTGAATTCCCTGCCTGAGGCACAATCATGTGAACCATAATTATATTCTCTCGGAATAAAGACATCCGTGTCTGGAGTTTTCAGCCACCTTAACGAACAGATTGGGCTTTCACACCTTCTCTACTGGAACGCGATTCTCTGCAAGCCTCTCCGGGAACAGAAACATCTGGATGGTGCATACAGCGGTGCATAATGACATGCATTCATTGAGGCTTTTCAATCAAATTAACTTACGCCCAGGATGCTACTTCTGCATGTTCATGTGTCCCAAGATCGTGCAATTAGATTTAAAGGATGAAAAGAAAAATGAAAACCTGCTGACAATTTACACACCCTCAGGCCAACCAAGATGTAGATGAGTTTGTCTCTTCCTCAGATTTGGAGAAATGTAGCATTTCATCACTTGCTCACCAATGCATCCTCTGCAGTGAATTTTATTTTTATAGCTACATATAATAATAATCAACCCACATATTGTTTTGGCTTGTAGACTGTGCTTGATCTATGCAAATTTCTCTCCTGATTCATCCCAGCTTTTTCACTGAAGGAAACTATTATAAATTATTATGGATTATGTCCACGCCCACGGAACATTGTCTGAATGTCTGATGCATATGGCACACCTATCTGGAAACACTTTAGGAGTTTCGAAGTCGTCTTCGGATTGGTTGAATTATACCGGATTTCCGGGAGTGTCGTGTTCTTTAACGTTCCGCCTGGAAACAAAAATGCCATGGTGCCAAACCCTCTCACGAAAGAAGAAAGCTGTCTTGTTTACAACTGTGACGACGAGCGCTTATCAGGATCAACTAAGAGTTTTACGACTGTTGTCTGTTATTACAGCAACATTTCCACGCCCCTAAACATGACGCAGAACAAAACGAAACGTGATTGGTTGTATTACCTATCATTCATATGGCCTCTTGGCCATTGAAAGCTGCCAAAGTTCCCAGACCTTCAGCCGTCAGTCTGAAGGTCTGGCTACGCGAGACTATGGATTATGGACTCCTATGGACATCCTAAATGATGGATTTGTTTCTTACAAACACAAAACTTTTGTCTTCTCAAGATGTTTATTGATGGACTGGAGAGGTGTGGATTACTTGTGGATTATTGTGATGTTTTTATCAGCTGTTTGGACTCTCATTCTGACGGCACCCATTCACTGCAGAGCAGAGGTCTGCAAGCCCGTCGAGTCACAATATTGTGCCCATATACGCGCAGAGCACACATGGCTACTGTATGAAAAACGAATTATATTATAAATATTATACATCGCCTATGCAATACACAACGCATATACGCACGCATTAGCATACAGGTGACAGTTGACCATGCAGAGCATCAGGGAGAAGTTGGAGCGTGGGGAATTACTAAAAGTTCCCAATGCTTCCGGAAAAGCTGCATTTTTAATCATTCATTCATTTGATGATGATCCTGACACGCCATCTCTTCATTGGATGTGCCTTTAGAGAGAAATGCATCTTTAGGGATTTTATAATGAAAGTTTGTGTTTTCAATTCAAATTATTTCGTTTTAAAATAGTAATTAAAGCTTTCTATTTATCAAGTCAGTGAGGCAAGTTTTCGCTGTGTTTAGTTTTTATTTTTTTATTTTATAAAAGCACTTTTTGTTGATATTGTGAGTGCACACAAATAAAAGTAGACCCTTTACAGCTCCGAAGAATGTAGCCTATTATAAGCAAAAATGACAGCGTATTTTGAAATGTTTCTAATGCAAGTGATCGCTCTGGCGCATCCTGTAAAGCGTGCTTCAGCTTCCACTTTCCGCACAAATGACTGGATATGCGTCAGCACACATTTATCAAGCATTTAAACTAACATTGTGGAGCTATTTTATAACTATAGATTTAATTTTAGACAAGTCGTGATGATTTGAGAAGGCTACTGTAAATTGATCAAACATATGATCAACTCAATGTCTGCCGCTGGCTGCTTGGGCGTTACTTTAAAAAACAAAAACTTAAACTTAAAAATAAACAATGCTCCAAACATTTTTCTAAATTAACTTAATAAAATAACGAAACTAAATACAATCACTTTGCTATTTCATACAAAACTAAATTATTTAATAGCTGAAACAGTAGTATAAGCTGTTTTGGGACTCGGGCCGAGAATTCTGATAAGCTGTCGGACACGGGCCGGGCTAGGGCCTGAGCGTCTCGGGCCAGGGCTGGGCTAGGTCCTAGATTTTAGGCCTGTGCAGGGCTCTACTGCAGAGGATGCATTGGTGAGCAAGTGATGGAATAATACATTTCTCCAAATCTGATGAAGAAACAAACAATAGAGGAACAAAAGAAACAAATAGAGTGAGGACAGTTTCAGCAAATTTTCATTTTTGGGTGAACTATTCCTTTAAAGATGATTCAGTTTCAATAAACTGTTCAATATTGCAATGCTGCTAATTCTGTAATCATTACATGATACTCTAATATTCTCACGTGACCTGCTACAATAGATGCTTTTATTAACAGCAACCCGTGCCAACTTAAAAAAGGCGTTTAACGGTGGGATCTGGCAGCTTGAGTGTGCTAACGGGAGCACTTGAGTTTTTCACCTCTGGTGGGAATTACGGCTCCCTGGAGGATAATAAACCACCACGCAGACCCAAAACACAAGCTACCGCTGCCATATTTCCACACACACACGAGTGTTGAGTAGGTGGAACAGGTCACGAGTGTCTGCCTGTCAATCTGTCTCCTATATTAAACAATAATCAGTGATCCTGCGGTGCATTCATATCATGATTTTAGAGTCACGATGCAGTGCATGTCGAATCTTTTTCTCTTCCATGACAGGCTGTGATTTCTTCATCTTCTTTCTAATAACGTCACCCGTAAATTGCATACGGAGTATCAAACACGGGTGGTAAGAATGGGTCATTTTGTTCTGTGGTAGAAACTCTTAACGGTTCACACAGGTGTTACATGAATTCTTGGTAAATCTCAACCAGCGTTCTGAGTTAATGCCTTGCCATCGCAAAGAACAACATGTGCCCGTTTTCATACACGGATCAACGTGTCATGTGATTTCAAAAGATGACTGTATATATACACAACAAATAATGGCCATGACTCTGAATATTCAGCTGGGATATGGGAAGTGCACCAGACATAATGATCATGTCTTGGTAAATGTTTATTTTATATTAAACAGACACAAACACACACACACACACACACACACATATATATATATATATATATATATACACATACACACACACACACAATTTATTCCTTACTTTTAATATTTTATTGTTAATTCTATTTAATTTTTTATACTAATATTGTATTTGTTTCCCTTGTAACTTGTTTTGTGTAATGGTTTTTCAATATATGTAAACACAATCATGTCACATGCAAAAATTGTCATAATCACTAACTTTTTGTATTTTTGTAGAAATATTTAAACATTTTTAAATCAAGATACATTTACTTGAGATGCAAAATGACAAGAAGTCTTATTTTCTGAGAAACTGATCATAGTTGAATGAATTTATGAGGAAAATAAGAATTAAGTTTATTTTTCTGAGACTACTGACAGATTTTTGCCTCGTTTTATGGATAAAAATATCTACAATTTCTTTGAAGTGCCCTCCATTTCTAACAATCCTTACTAGCTCATTTGAAATGGTTCTGCAGTGTGACAAGTTAATTAAAAGTACAAATATTTCAATTAATATGAGGTCAGAAAATCCGCATGTATAATAAGAGCAAGAAGAATGATCAAAATGCTGTTTAAATAGTTTTAGATAAAGTATAGCATATCTCACCACAGGACACGTCAACTAGCCATAAGACAAAGATGTGAGCATATCTGCCTCGAATAGGATTAATACTTTAATTAGCATCTCAAAAGCTGCATCTCACAACATGAATTCAACCCAAAATGAATATTCTGTCACCATTTACTTTTATTTACTCAAAAGGAGAAGTTCAGCAGAATGTTCATACTGCTCAAAACCAAACAATCATATCATAAAAGAAGCCCGAAAGCTCTTATCTTGTGTTCCACCAAAGAACAAAAGTCATGAGGGTGAAAAAACCATGACAGAATCTTTATTTGTGACTCAAGCATCCCTTGAACACACCTTCAATCTCACGGCTGTCGGCCACGGATGCCACAGTAACTCGTGAGCTATTTATACTCAGAAGAGTGCCTTTATCCCGTGAATTGTTCATGAGGCCAGATTAGACATGGTTCATAGACATATTCACGTGCATGCCACAATGAATCCTGCCTTTCCATCAGACTGAGATTACAGTGTGGTTTTCTGCTTCTATTACTGACAACACTGACCGAATGACAAACACAAACCGCCCTCTAAAGTCAGTCCATTAAGAGTTACTGGTTTCCCTTCCTCAAAAATAACTACAAAGCCACAGTTCTGCGCTCCTCGTGTCTGTTCTAATAATAGAAGCATGCAGCAGAATGAAGCAAAGCCATTTACAGTCCTGCAGATATCTGTTGCTGCTCTTATGAGCGAAGCACACAGTCAGTAATGGCTCAGGGCTTTATATATGCAAGCTACACACTGTTTACATCTTCATTCCTGCAATCAGATGAATTCATTAATAGTAAGATGAGCTGCAGGTAGCGTAGCGTGTGAAAGGGAGGCGGCAGATCGCTGCACAGCTGCTGTGTGCAGATGTGAGAACTGAGACTGAGATTGGGATGAAGCCAGTCTGACTGCTGGGATTCAAATCCAATAAATGAAGCTGGAGCGATGCATTTCTGTGCCACTGGCATCACATGTATATTGCAAAAATAATGCAATGATAAAAACAGGTTTCCCAAAACACCCTAGTCGAACAGATACAGTAATTCCCGCCCCAAACTCACACCATTGGTTGAGCAGCACTGACGTCTCAGGCTGGTCTTGATACTCAACAAATAGATAAGACTTTTCTTTGTGACCCTGAATATCAGTGATGATATATATATATATATATATATATATATATATATATATATATATAGTAGTGTGAAAAAGTGTTGGCCTCCTTCCTGATTTTTTTATTTTTTTGCATGTTTGTCACACTTTAATGTTTCAGATCATCAAACGAAATTAAATATTAATCAAAGATAACACAAGTAAACACAACATGCAGTTTTTAAATGAAGGTTTTTTTTTTATGAAGGGAAAACAAAATCCAAACCCACATGGCCCTGTGTGAAAAAGTGAAAAGACCCCACAACAACATCTAAAGAACTGCAGGCCTCACTTGCCTCAGTTAAGGTCAGTGTTCATGACTCCACCATAAGAAAGAGACTGGGCAAAAATGGCCTGCATGGCAGAGATCCAAGACGAAAACTGACGCTGCTGAGCAAAATGAACATAAAGGCTCGTCTCCGTTTTGCCAGAAAACATCTTGATGATCCCCAAAACTTTTGGTAAAATACTCTGTGGACTGACGAGACAAAAGTTTAACTTTTTGGAAGGTGTGTGTCCCATTACATCTGAAAATTCAGAAAAAGAACATCATACCAACAGTAAAATATGGTGGTGGTAGTGTGATGGTCTGGGGCTGTTTTGCTGCTTCAGGACCTGGAAGACTTGCTGTGATAAATGGAAACATGACTTCAGCTGTCTACCAAAAAATCCTGAAGGACAATGTCCAGCCATCTGTTCGTGACCTCAAGCTGAAGCGAACTTGGGTTCTGCAGCAGGACAATGATCCAAAACACACCAGCAAATCCACCTCTGAATGGCTGAAGAAAAATAAAATGAAGACTTTGGAGTGGCCTAGTCAAAGTCCTGACCTGAATCCTATTGAGATGCTGTGGCATGACCTTAAAAAGGCGGTTCATGCTCTAAAACCCTCCAATGTGGCTGAATTACAACAACATTCCTCCACAGCGCTGTAACAGACTCATTGCAAGTTATCGCAAACGCTTGATTGCAGTTGTTGCTGCTAAGGGTGGCCCAACCAGTTATTAGGTTTAGGGGGCAAGCACTTTTTCACACAGGGCCATGTGGGTTTGGATTTTGTTTTCCCTTCATAATAAAAAACTTAATTCAAAAACTGCATGTTGTGTTTACTTGTGTTATCTTTGATTAATATTTAAATTTGTTTGATGATCTGAAACATTAAAGTGTGACAAACATGCAAAAAAATAAAAAAAATCAGGAAGGGGGCCAACACTTTTTCACACCACTGTAAATATTATTTTATGTATCCTTTATTAAACCAGAAGAGACTCTCTGAGATTAAAAATCTCTTTCGCAGGAGTGTCCTGGCCAAAATGGGCAGCAATACATTAGTTTCATCACAAATATTACAACACAAACAGACTAAAGACACTTAAAAACAGTAACACATCGTTGAGTCATTTTAATTTTATTTATTTTTTTGTTATTGTAATACTGTGTATTTCTTTTTCTTGTAATTACTTAGAGCAATAATATTGCTTTGGCAATATTTTATGTAAACACAATCATGCCAAGAAAATACTTTGAAAATTCATTAAAAATATCTTTAACAAGCATAATTGTATTTAATATTTATTAATTTGGTATTTTTTTCTTGCTTTCCAATACAAATACTTATTGTTTTTTGTTGTTGTTTTTTTAATCAGGGTGCATTTATTTGAGATGCATAAGAAATAACATAAGATTGTTTTCTGATAAAATTGAGATTGAGAGAGCAAAATCTGCCACTACAATCAGAAAAATAAATAGTTCTCTTAAAACGATGTTTATTTTCTGACCTCATTGGCATATTTTTGTCTCATTTTAAGCAAAAGCAGTTTATTTTGATGAATTTACCAAAAATAAATTTTAGACTTTATATCTTGTCATTTTGCACCCATTCAACTTTACATTTACACATTTATGCATTTGACAGACATTTTTGGCAGCGGCTATTTGCACTAAGTGTAAATAGCGATAGACGCTATTTACACTAAGTGCAAATAGCATATTTTTTTAGTGACAGATGCTATTTACACTAAGTGCAAATAGCAATGGATTCTATTTACACTATGTTAAAATAGCAAGATTTTCTGCTATTTATACTACTTATTGCAAATAGTGGCAATTATCTGCACCTCAGTATTGTAGTCCATTATAAAACAGTACGCAATAATAACGTACTGAATTTTGTAAATTATAATTTTAATTAAAATGTATTAAATGGATGCCACCTTATACCCTAACCCTACCCGATACTTTATTTTCAACTTTTTGATTATTTCCTTCATTTTTATTGAAAATAAATGCCTTTCTGATGCGATATGAGATTTGAAAAGGGAGAAAAAAAATTTTGGCAAAAGGTGGGCTCGAACTCGGGTCGATCGCGTCAAAAAGCATGCGCCTTACCATCTACACCACTGAAACTGATGTTGAACTAGCTTCTTTTTTAATTGTTGACTAACCAAATCACATGTTAGTGGGCGGAGTTAGTGTAAATAGCCTTTGCCAACAAGATGGGCTATTTGCACTTAGTGTAAACAGACACTCCGGACATTTTTTATCCAAAATGACTTGTACTGCATGCTATCAGTTCATGCATTCCTTGAGAATCGAACTCATGACCTTGACAGTACTATTATTGCAATGCTCTACTGTTAAATGCATCTTGATTTAAGAATAATTTTAGATTACTGTACTGGAAAACAAAAATACTAAGAACATCACTTTATACAGTGTAATTATTTTACACCAAATATGTCATGCCAAATGTTTGAATAATGTCAATGTTCACCTCTCAAACTTAGTTCTTCTAGGAGCATTGTCAAAGGTACAAGAGAACACGGTTTACTCAAAAGTCCAGTCAAAGACTGTCTGATTCATATTGCATGCAAACATGACAAACACTGGCTGACAATGCCAGTTCAAATCCGACTGATTGTCTTTAAAACATTACTCTGACTGATCAGTTCGCTCGGGTCGTCTCTGCTTTATAACTTATAAGTGGGCAGTTCTTGGCTAGAATAAACTGACAACAGTCAAATGCCTGGCTATTAAATACTAACCACTAAACGTCCTCTAACCAACTCTACTTCACACGAGGTGCTTGTTCCTTTGGGCTTCTGAATTATTGCTTTCAGTTGGTCTCAGGAAACACTGAATTATTAGGCATATTTTAATATTAAGATTTGAATATTAAGTCTTGAGTGGGCCGCAGCGGAGTTGAAGCCCAGAGTTCAGCCCTGAGAAAACAGCCAGTCGAGCTCATGGTGCCTACAGAGGGTCTGGAATCTGTACGGCTGGGCTTTACCAAACAATAGCTGGATTATCCAGGAGAGCCACTGACCTTATGTCCGGAAAAATCAAAGCAGACCTTCACACACACACACTCCATACTGTACAACATCATGAAAATGAGAAAAACAATGTCTGTATCTGCTTTAAGTGCAGAGCATGTTTATTCATTACTTTTCTTTACCAAGCACTTTAGTCCGTCTGTCTGTCTATTCTTAAATTTTCGTATTGAAATTTCCAATAATAAAATGCTTACCCATATCTCAATTTACATATTTATAATTATATATATATTCTAAATATATAGACCAACATACATTTGTTAGTTACATTTTTTTTTTTAATAAAAAGTCATTTAATATTTAAAAAATATATTTTAAGGGTCACAACTATATAGAGACTGAGACAAATTTTTTATAGATATTTATATATATAATTTTAATATATAGAGCAGCATTATTTTAGTATAATTGATATACCATTAGAGTTTTTGCTAATATATTGAATTAGACTTTATTTTATATCATCTTTTTCATTTTGTAAAAGTTGTTGTGAATTATTGTATATTACTGTAGTTCTTGTTTATATCCACACATATATTAGCTGTTATTAATTTTTGGAAGCTGAACTCAATAGTTGTTATGTTTTATTTCAGTTAACATGCATTTTATTTCAAGTGACCAAAATGTTTTTTGTTTTTTTAATGGTTATATTTTAGTTTCAGTTTTAGTTATATAAGAACCCTGATATAGAGTTGTAATAAATAGATAATTGGTCACACTGTGAGGCTTTTAAAATATTAATCTGTTAGTTTCGGCAGCCAGACATTTCGGGAAACCTGTCTGAAAATCATAGTTTTGTAATAATATTTGATGCAGAAACTACACACCTCTCATCGGACCAGCTCTTTCTACATGATCTGGTTAAAACAGCCATTCAGTCACATTAACATTCCCAGGATTAAATACAATTTCCATAAGCTCATGAAATACACTTCTAGTCGACTACACATTTTAGAGCCAGACATCTGGCTGCCAGCACCTGCTTCTGTCCGGATCACGTTTGATGTTTACATTTGCCAGATGCTTTTTCTGGTGACGCGCTGCACAAAAACAGCCTTTTGGACACAAAACTGACCGATGCTTCGCTGTTGTTTTTCTTTCCCCTTCCCTTTTTTTGGATCCTGAAGAGGGAATACCCTGGCCTTGTTTGTCTGCAGGTGATGTATCTGCCCTCTCCTGGTCACAGCTGTGACACTCCAGCATGTAAAGTCAGAGACATGCCTTCAGGGACACACACTCATTATTTACCGCTCACAAAGACACCACTTTCCATTTCTAAAGCAGATGCGCTTACGTAAATCTCCTAGTTCAGACTAAAACCTGGTTCTATATGTGACCCTGGAGCACAAAACCAGTCACAAGTAGTGCGATATATTTGTAGCAATAGCCAACAATACATTATGGGTCAAAATGAACCATTTTTCTTTTATGCCAAAAATCATCAGGATATTAAGTAAAGATCATGTTCCATGAAGATACTTAGTAAATTTCCTACCGTAAATATATCAAAACTTCATTTTTGATTAGTAATATGCATTGCTAAGGACTTCATTTGAACAACTTTAAAGGTGATTTTCCCAATATTTGAATTTTTTTGCACCCTCAGATTTTCAAATAGTTGTATCTCAACCAAATATTGTCCAGTCATAACAAACCATACATCAATGGAAAGATTATTTATTCAGTGCTTAGATGATGTATAAATCTCAGTTTAAAAAATGTACCCTTATGACTGGTTTTGTGGTCCAGGGTCACGTAACTTTCAACATCAGGACATTACATAATGTTTAGTTTTCTCCTCAGTCATGAGATCTCCTCATCGCAGGTGCGAAGATGTGAATGTCAGAAGGGTGAGCGTAAACAACACGAAGAATTACTCTGGAGAATATGGTGAGCCGAAGGAAAACACTCCTCATTTATGGATATAGGCTAGTATTAAATAAGCCCCGATTTTGTGCAAACATTTCCCACTTGTGTTGCGCGCAAATCTCCTCTCCAGCCTTTACGCTCCACAAACCAGCCTGACTGTAATGCAGCGGGGTGTCTGTCATCATAAAGATGGCATCGACCTCTAAAACAGATTACACACAGATCCCGGCGAGCGCGTTCTTACCGTTCTGAGATGATACATATGGGAGCATCGCGAGGAGCAGCGCGAGCATCCCGGTGTAGGACAGCATCCTGCGGGAGGATGGAGACGGGACACGGCGAGGAGGTGATGGACGCAGAGCGGCTTCAGACGCAGAGGATGGCGGAGGAGGAGCGCGGACAGACGGCGAGAAACGCGACAGGCGCTGCGCGGCGGCTCTGCTGCATGGAGGACGGATGAGGATGAGGATGGTGCTGATGCTATCCGGAGCTCAGGGATGCGGATGCTGATGCTGGAGATGATGATGAGGATGATGGGCCATCGGAGTGTCCGTCATCGCGGAGAACCTTCAGCTGTCAGTGCGCGCACCCCGCGGCTCATTCGCGCGCATCATCAGATGGCGGCGCGCGCGCGCTCCCGCGGGGGCCTCAAACGCGTCAGTTCTGCGCAACGACCGCGCAGGCGACTCAATAGAATAACTTTACACCACAGTAAAACAAAAGCATATTTTCAGCGTGGGTATAATGAGATGCCTAAAAGTCTAGCACCCTCTATTCTAATTCTATTTTATCGGTTTGTTTTTTTCTCTTTAAAAAAAAAAAAAAAACTTGACCCTTTAAGACTTGCACTCTATCTGTTTTCTATTAAAAACACTAGCTTTCTCTATTCTTTTTCTATTCTATTTGATTTCTTTTTATCCATTATATAATTAAAAAAAAAAACGTTTCATGGCACTTGCTTTTCATAGCACTGAGACTTTTCATAGCACTTGTATCTCATTGCTCTTTTGTTGGTTCTGATTGCTTCTATTGTCCTCATTTGTAAGTTGCTTTGGATAAAAACATCTGATTAAAAACAATGCCTAAAGAGAGACATTTTGAACTCCAGTTTCAGTAGGTTACTCCTGCAATGCAATCAATTGTAAAGACAAACTTTAAACAGTAATGAATATTCCAAAAATTCATTCACCATATATTTGGGGGGGAGGGGGGTTATGTTGTCGAAATCAACAAATTTTTTGAATTTTGAATTCAGTAGAAACATGCTGAATTTTCACTTTCAAAATTCAGCGACACCAAAAGTGCAAAAAATAACCTGCTGCAAAAATATCTGTCGTTTTTTATACAACTTAATAGAACTTTTAATTAACAAATTTTATATAATTACAACTTAAAACATTGTATTAAAAACCGTGCAACTTGCCTCAAGCTGACTTATAGCTACAAAAATACTTAAATACTTAAAAAAAACAAAAAAAACAATACTTTTTCTATAAAAAAAAGTTAAAGTCTACTTTTTATACGACATAGTGATTTTCGTATCAATGTCATTTGTGGTTTTGTGTTACCCAAAAATTATTACAAAAATATGATATTTGAATTTTAGTTTAAAGGACAATTTACAATAAAAAAAAATTAAATCCTTGATTAATTCTGTTTAGAACTTCACAGAAAAATTACTTTTAAGACATTCACTCTAAAACTGCTAGTAAATTTAACAATTACAACGAAACTGCAACAAAATGAACTAAATGTGAACTTTTGAAGTAGGATGACTTCTAAATATTTTTGCTGTAAAACATACTAGAGAAAAAAAAAGTAGGCTGTTGTTTGAAACTAACAGAAGCACTGCTGGACAAAACAGGCATTTATAACTTGAAACCTTTACTGAGATATAGCGTCCGTGACAACTAGCCCCGATCTCCTTACCATGAATGATTACCGTATTCATGTACAATGCTCTTTACATGCTACTCCAAATTAAGTAGGCCTATTTCAAAAATGTTGACGGCAGTAAGCATGGTAATATCAGGGTTTTTGTTAATGTCTCAGGGGCTCCACAGGATATTTATCTAGATCAGTGGTTTTCAAACCTGTCCTGGAGGCACCCCTGTCCTGCACATTTTGCATGTCTCCCTCATCTAACACACCTGATTCAAATCATCAGCTCATTAGTAGAGATTGCAAGACCTGATTTGGGTGTGTCTAATAAGGGAGTGCAGGGCAGGGGTGCCTCCAGGACAGGTTTGAAAACCACTGATCTAGGGCACTAGAGATTTTCTCCAAGAAAGTGCATGTTATCCACACAGCGTTTGCTCGTCATTAACACACAGTCTGTCAGGATTAATAGATATGAGCACAGTCATGACCTCTGTCTGCTCCCCTCACATTCACACAGCACCATCTGCAGGATCAACTAACAAATACAGTTACCTTACAGTGCATGCATTATTTCTTGCTCCCTCTATAACTATTTAGTTTGATGCAACAAAGTATTGTGGTGTTAAATAAAACCGTGAAAACATTGTGATATCAAACATATTTTATGATCTGCTTTTGAAATATTCTTTTTTTTTTTTAAGATACAATACAAGTGAAACGTTTTGAGATTCTTCCTCTTTATTATTTAGAAATTGAAAGCAATTCAAATGCAAGCACACTTTCTTTTTGTTAAATGACCTAAGGATTTAAGCAGAAAGTCATAAGGAGCATAAATTAAGTCTGTTTTGTTGAGTAAGAATTATTTGCTTGTTTATTTTTGCTCACGGTACTCTAACATTGTTAAATATGACATAAAAATATTTGTTTTATGATCCGATTTAATTATCAAGTTGATTAACTGTTGTACTTACAATTAATATCTTATTGCATACAAATGAACATGCCTACTCTTTGTTTATTATTTGTAAAGACATGTTCATGAGGTGCATTCTGGGATGTTTTTAAACGCTACTGAAGGAGGAACAGACATGCTGTACATCTGATGATGCTTTTGCTTCACTGTCCTCTACCATCCAATAAAATAAAAACTCATTTCTACTAAACTCATTTCAGGCACCTTCAGATTTTTAGTTTAGAGATATTAGATGTAAGGTTTTAGGGTCACAAGGAACACATTGCGTCCAAACTGTTGCCCGCTCGTGCTTGCATGTCTAATGATGAAAACAAGCTCCCAGGAGTAAAGGTCACCCTGAACAATGCTTAGGAGTTTAGAAAGATTCTGATGACACAGCACGTTGAGATCTGCAGTCACGCCGATTTTCCCTCCACTTTACTCAAGCACGTCAGTGAAAGAAACATTTAAATCGGAAGCCACACCTGCCACCCGCCGCGAGCCAATGATCCACAGCCCGGAGCAGAGGAACGACACACCCACCTTTGCTCCGAGCCAATGGGAACGTAAAGGTCAGGAGGGGGAAAACTTGCCCCGGGATCAATTCGTCTCGCATCAGTGACCTGCAAATGTGTGGGAGGAATTTGGCCAGCTCTCCTCTGACTTTCAGGTGTTGTTAGTATGGGAAGTCGACAACAATGGCTTACGAGACTGAAGAATGAGCTGAGCAACAGTCCTCTGGTGTCCAACGTGGCCTTCGGCTTCATCCTGATGGGACTGGAGAAGCTGGTGGAGCTGGAGTTTGAGTGTCCGTGCAATCCGGCCTGGAACGGGCTGTTTTCCTCTGCGTTCTTCATCATTCCTGCCGTCATGGCCTTGGCGCTCATGATGATCATTCAGGGATGCAGGTGTGACACCTGGTGCAGGAGGACCATGTCCCTGTCCAGCTTCGTTCCCGCCGTGGTCTGGCTGATCCTGCTCTTCCTGGACGGTCAGTATTTCGCCTGCGCGATGACAGACTGGCACGGCCGGTTTGTGATCGTGGACAAAGCCGCTCCGCAGAAATGGTGCGAACCCATTCAAGAGGAAAGAGTCACTCCTCAGGAACTCATGCTGCGCTCACAGCGACTGTTTGTGGAGTCTCAGGTGAGACCTGCTGCTCTTTTTGTGTCCTTGCGCATCAGTAGGCCTTTTAGAACACTGCAGATGAAGCCAAACATTTTTAGAACTTCACAGATACAGTGATACATTTGTGGAATTTTGAGAACATACTTTGATACTAACATTTGTGATCCTGGACCACAAAACCAGTAATTCTCAATTTTATACATCTGAAAGCTGAATAAATAAGCTCTCCATTAATGTATGGTTTGTTAGGATAGGACAATATTTGGCCGATACAAAACTATTTGAAAATCTGGAATCTGAGGGTGCTTTTGTGCTGCATGGTCACATTTACAGATTTGTTCCCGTCTTGACTATAGATTCTTGAGATCCAGTCCACTAATGAAACTTTCTCATTATATCTTTGCCCATTAAAGTCACATGTTTTGCAAATGTGTCTATGACCATTTGGTTTACCATTTAATGCATGAACCACAAAAAACACGTCTAGGTCACATTTCACCTCAAAATAAAATGATTTTTTTTTTTTTTTAACCTGTTACCCTGCGCCCCTATTTTTGAGCATTTTGTAAAAAACGATATAACCAAATAAAAATGTCTGTAGCTCTTGAACCCTAAGGTCTATATTTAAAAATCTGGTGTTGTTTGAAACTAGACACTTGATCCTTTGTTACTCTAGAGTCATAATAACTCAAAATTAGTATAGCAATAGAGTAAAACAAGGTAAAATATACATGAAATTGACTCGCGATATGTTTTAATGAAGCTCACTAAGGGAAAAATGGATGAGACTTTCATGCCAAAGGCCTGAAAACACCATAAAGATAAAGCTGAACATCTGACCATGTTTTGATTCAAATTTGAGGATGATACTCCCAAAAATGTAGTTTCTGTAAGCTTTTATTTAAAAAAAATCTAGGCGTCCTTTCAAAAAAGCCATTTGGAGACCCCAAATAGACACTTTGTAAACAAATGTCCAAATGAGTCAAAACTACATAATACATATATGTATATCAATTCAGAACTGCTCTGCCCACCAAAACACACAATAAAAAACTATTTCTGAACAGCATTTGTAGTGCTGACTCATTTAGTCATTTGGTTAGTCTACAAATGGCATTTTTGAAAAAAAACGCCTAAATATTTCCTGAAATAAAATATGAAATAATAAATTTTTTATAGGTAAAGACTTACAGAAAGTACATCTTTATGGTATTTCATTTCAAGAAAAGCTTTGGAAAAGTCATTTGGATATTTTATTTCAAGAAAAGTCTAGGAATCCTTTCAAAAATGCTATTTAGAGACTCCATAAGACACTGCATACTACATATGTATATCAATTCAGAACTGCTCTACCAATGAAACCACAAAAAAACACAAAACTATTTCAGAATTTGAACATAACTAAACAGTCTTTATTCTGAACAATTCCAATAATGAAAACAGTGAACCAAAACAGATTTGATCATTTTTGAACTAGTGAAAACACAAAACATGCAAAATACATTGTTTTTACAACATTTGTATTTTTTATTTATTTTATATGGTGAATATTATGAATATTACTATTTTACTAATATAGTAATAGATTACTATTACTAATATTACTAAATAATAAAAAAAAAAAAACTATTTACAGTATTTACAGTGGAGGAAGACGCTCTAGCAGCCACTAAAATGTTTTTTTTTCTGACCATCTGGATTCACCAGACCTCTGAAAAGACAGGGAAGAGTGAGAGAAAAAGAGTGAGAAAGTGTGTAAGCAAAACAAATCAAACTTGCAACACTGTTTACATTTTGTACACACACACACACACACGCGCGCACACACACACAATAACCGGGACATACCCACAAACAAACACACCCACCCACCCACACGAACAAAACTCATGTAATCCCCTCATATTATCCCTCTCCGTTGTCATTTTTAGAATCTAAAACAGCTAACATGAAACAAAAGCTGCAAATACATGATAAAGACACATAAACATTCAAGAGGAGGGTGGAGACACTTACGTGCTAATGCTATCCACGCTTCCCAGCGATCTCAGCGCGTATTCGGCTACTAAATTAGCCATTTTTCTCCCCACGTCCTCCAAAACACCACCAAACGCCACAGAAACACTTCTCAAGTCGAAGATCCACGATGGAGAGATTCAGATGTGAGCTTTGGACAACATCTGTTCGCTGATAGCCAGTCTGTGTAGCGCCGCGACGCCATTATGTGTACGCTTCATGCGTAACCCGAGAGCGCACGAAAACACACGGACAATACGCCGAGCTATTCTCTAAACAATCTTACGTAAACTATTCAAACTGTCAATCACTTTAAACGTCCTTGTGGTTGGCTAACACTTCCATCCATCAAAACTGTGCTGGCGAGGCATTGGCTGGGTTCAAACACCCCTATTGTGATGTGTCCGGATTGACACCTCGCTGACCCATTCACGGACGCGCTTACTGTCCCGGGTTATAACAGCTCCTGCGATTGAAGGAGAGAGACGAGGGAGGGCTATTCTTACTCGGAAGAGACGATTCTGCTGGAAATAGATGGCGTTTCAAAGCTGGAATACGAATTATAATCGATATTTATTGGAAAATGGACGCTATCGATAACTATAACTCGAATCGCTTATGTAAACAAAGGAGGATCTATCGTGTTTTCCCCTATTTTTTCGTTGTTTTGGATTAAAAAGTGGATGCATTTTGAAGAGTGGACCCTTCTCTTGAAATGTATGCTGGTGTGTCTTGGAATAGTCTGAGCTGACCAGCGCTATTGGCGATCAAACGTGAGTACTGCGGTTCGCTTTGTTCATTTTAAATGGCCGGTCTTTCAGCATTTCTGTTAACCCTTTCCTCTCTGGTGTATTGATTTCAAAAACAAGCTCACATCGTTAATCTTGAGTGTTTTAGCTTTCAAATGATATATAGTTAATGATAATTGATTGAATATTGTTCTAAAACAAAGGTAATAAAAAGTCCGACCACGCCCGACCACGCCCTTCCGGCCCGCCCGCGGGCCGATGCGGGTTAACAGGTTAAAGACCAGGGTTATTATAGTTAAGTAAAACTAAAAAAATTTTTTTAATCTAGTTTAACTTGATCTACTAATATAATTAAAATTAAATCAAAAAGTAGACATATGCAAAAGCAAAATTAGCAAAACTTTACAAATTTTTCTTACATTTAAATGAAAAACAAAAACAACATATCAATGAAAACTACAACAGTATCGCAGCGATACTAAAATAGCACCATTTAGGACAAATGAAGTCCATTTTTAGACCATAAAGGTGATTATTATTTTTTGGCATTGAGACATGACAATAAAGCATTTGTTTTAAATGTATAGAACAGTGTAATACAGTGCACTAAAAAATATATAATTTATATAATGTATTACATATAGCAGTTCACCCATTTCACTGTGTCATGGATATTTCTATTTAATAATTGGTTCCATGTTACCCGTTACAGACGTGCACTGTTTATCTGTCATTAACAGGTGATCGGCATAGTGCTGCTCATTTTTATCTGTTTCGGACTGGTTGTGTATGTGATCAGAGAAAGCTGCAAGCAGGAGCTGGAAACTCAAGATGCCAATGTAGCAGAGATGACGCTCTACAGCTCCAGCTGATAGACACCCTTCCTCATCCGACTGCAGAAAACAGTCTTTACAGCACAGTGTTCATGTATTACTGCAGTGAGTAACACACAAGAATAACGTGCTTACAGGGACAGTTCACTCAAAAATGAAGATTCAGTCCTCATTTACTCACCCTCATGTTGTTCCAGACGTGTATGATTTTCTTTCTTCTGTGGTAGAAAAAGGAGCAATTCTGAAGCTGGTCGCTCTTTTCACTGCAACTGAACGAATGTGGACTGAAACTTTCTCATTCATTCATGAACCAGATCTGATCAAAAACGGTAACAGAAGAAAGGGAAAATTGTCATTGAGTAATGATTTCAGTCTATTCCTCAAACAAAGTTTGGACTGCTTTTTTGGGGCTTTTGTACCAATTTTAAAGCTTGAAATCTTCCATTCACTGTAATTGCATGGAAAACAGCAAACTGCATAATTATCCTCAAGACAGAAATAGTCACACAGCTTTAGATCAACAAGAGGGTGAGTCAATTATATCATAAAGGCTGATTTTTGGGGCAAAATTACACTTTATAGGATTATTTCAGGTTAAGTTAAACTCTGTTGACAGCATTTGTGATCAATTAACGGCCATTTGAACTCCTATGCATTTACACTATAGGGTGACAAAATCACTTACTAAACTTGTCTGTGTAAAGTTATATACAATTCAATTTCTCTCATGACCATGTAAAGCAAGTAAATGCTACAACTCATAGCATACTCATTTTCATACACAAGAAATAGCACTTTCTAAAAAAATATTTTAGAATTTTTTTTATATTGAGAAGTACTGTAATGCAAAAAAAACTATATTCTACGCATCTTTTAAATATATAAAATAATGAATCATAGTGTATTACAAATTCTATATTATAAACATTTTAAAATGTATAAAAAATATATACTAAAGTTTTTAATTAAAATCTAAATAAATTTAAATATACAATAAATACTATAATACTAAAATACATTTTTTGTTTTGTTTTGTTTGCAACATATGACAGATGCCGTCAACTGAGATGTTATGGAGCAACCTGAAAATACATTTGGTTAGTGCTGTTGCAATTCATTATATTTACATATAAAACATTAAAAAGTTAAAAATTGCACCTTCAAAGGCGACACACTGAGGTGACCCAAAAGCAATTTTGCCATATTTTATTCTGCGTAATATGAGCACTGTAATGTCAAGTGTTACCCTATGATAAGATTTTTACATGAATGACAGGTTGCATTAGTCAGGACTGATGATTATCACCATGACTGGTCCTTCCTCCCAAATTACTTTGATGAATGTACATTTATGCTCAGCCATCACCGTCTAATTGAAGTTCACACAGAACAGCATGAGGGAAACACAAACAGCAGCTGACAGCGTGCTGCGATTGACTGACATGATTATTGCTGTTATTAAGTGCCTGTTTTACAACCGCCTCACATCAACACGTGTTTTAGGAAGTAGTAACTTGAAAACGGGTAATTTTACAATCATAATTCATACACCAGCACAACAAAACAGTTGCAATGTAGTTTATGTAAGGGTTCCGGAAAGAAACATAAATCAAAGGACTACAATTAAGAATATTGAGGGAATTTCTACTTTTCCATATCCCAGCCAGATGCAAATACCTTCATTAGTTCATTTTCTATGGAAGCTTGTTTCCACCATGAGATAAAAAAAAAAAAAATTAAAAAGGTAATTGCAAATCTCACAATTCTATCTTTTTTCTCTGAATTGAGAGAAATTAGCAATTGTGAGAAAAAAAGTCTGATTTGTGAGATAAACTCAGAAGTCAGAAAAAAAATGCAAGATGGAAACTTGATTAGTGACAAAATTATGATACGAAAAAAAAAAAAACAGAATTGTGAGATAACCTTAAAAGGTGTAACAGAAAAAATGAGACATTGGAGGATATAAGCTCAGAATTCAGAGGAAAAAAAAGTCATAATTGTGAAATGAAAAACTTGCAATCACCTTTTAGATATAAACTCAGAATTCAGACTTTTATTTCCTCGCAATTCTGAGATTTTGTTTATTTTCAGCTCTGCTCACCCATCATGCAGTTATAACCACCATCAATATAATAAGGCCTCACAAACGGTTTATTTAACTGTCTTTCTGAAAGGGATTGGCCAGAAGAATTTTGTGTTTCAAAATTAAATTTGCTTTTGTTTGTTTGCATGTTATTTTATTTTTATACAGTATATCTGAGTGATTTCCTGTATTTGAACTTTACACTCGACTCAGTGTATAAGTCTGTAGACATTATCTTTTATATCATAACTGTACAAAACAAATAATAAAATTAAAAAAATGCAGTGCTTCTTCATGTGCAAAGCTCTTTAACTGACTGTCAGCCAGACTTCTGTTATTTTAAAGCTGTGTTATCCTTGAAATCAGCTGTAATTGCTTTGAAGACATGGTGCGGTGATTAAAGGCTGTTAGACATTAAAGCTCTTTTTGTCATTACAGACAGTAACAGCAGAATAAGTAGGTTGAGTGTCACCTCTATTAAACCAGAGTCCCGCAGGTCACTGTAATACATCAGCGTAATTACAGACGGGACAAAACCACTCTAATGATGTGCTAATGGTTTCTAGAAGGGATATTACTGGAAGAAATCATTTCAATCTTAAAGTCAACATGAAATTAAATGGTCTATTTACTTTCTCAATACATTTCACTGGTCTTAATGTGAATGATTAAAAAAAATCATTCACAAAATCATTCAAAAAAATCTAAAATCATTTGGCAGACGCCAATGTAATGTAATGTAATGATACATCAGTATTATGTGAAAATACCACATTTAATAACATGATTTTACTCCAAACTCACTTCATAACATCAGTCGAGTGTTTGAAATAAATCCTTCTGTGAGATGATGTGGCTTCTTACACCGAATAAGGCACGCAACATATTTCATTGTATTCTAAACAGTAATAAAGGCTATGTTGATTAGCATTGCATTATACTTTATTACAATGAAAATTATAATAATAATTATAAGAACAACTCTTAGCATTTAATGAGTCATGCACCAAACTGTTTTTGACATGGTAAAAAAGGGTGTTGTTATTCACGACCATTGAGGAATTTTAATTTCATGAATTAAAATAAATTTCATAAAGACCCTAAAGTATCATACCAACTTGTGAAACACGGGCATCCGATGTCCCCTTTAATCTTGTTTTGCTCGTTTTCCTTTTGCACATAACCTACAACATAAACATCTGATTACTTTAAACACAATATAACTGGTAAAAGACACAATCAACACTAAAAACGCTACAACATCAACACTGTAGTACGAGTACCAGGGCATTTTATAAGAGTCAGTGCGCAGGTGAGCAGCTCCTCTGTGTCTCATGACAAACTCAATCCAGAAGAGGGCACTCTCTAATGGATTTACTGGTGTGTCTCTATGCAGACTGGACAGTTTCTGCATGTTCTTCCTGTAGGACGACTCTGTAAGCACTTCTTGTAAGGCAGCTTTAAATATATGTCTATCAATGTTGGCAATGTCCACAACTTTAGCCACACCTCGATGTCTCATTTTTGAAAGGTTATCATCCTGATCGAAAACAAGCGGTAATCCAACTATAGGTACGCCATGATAAATGGCTTCAAAAATACCATTAGTTCCTCCATGAGACACAAAAACCTGGGTCTTTGCATGTCCTAAGAGATCATTCTGCGGTAACCAGTTAACCAGTAAAGTGTTGTTGCCCAAAGTCGACGGCCGCGCTCCTGTGTATCTCCAAATCACTTTTTGGGGAAGCTGACCAAACGCAGCTGCTATTTCATCAGCTATGTCAAGAGGAAGTTGGCCAACTAACGTTCCTAGAGACATAATAATAACACCATGCTCTCTAGAGCTTTGCACAAAGTCCTCCAGATCCCTCGGAAGCTCTTTTGCAGGTTTGCACTGGAAACCGCCAACGTAAATGACATTTGGCATAGTCGGGCGAGGAAATTCAAAAACAAAATCCACCCTCATGAGCCAAATATCAGCTGCTTGGAATAATTCAAAATAGTGCAAATCAGGACCAAAATATCGGTTGCACAAAGCGCTGTAATGAGGACCGACGATGCGCTTGTAAAGGAAAAGCCGAATGGTGTAAAACAACACATTATACGTTCGCTGAAGAAAAGTCATGTTATCGGTCAACTGAGAAAGCGGGAAGGGAATGTAAGACAGAGGAGACGGTGCTATCGCAAAATGCGCTTCTCCATGCACAGTCCATCGGACGTTAAAAATGAGAGGTAGATTCAGATAGTGTGCGAGAACAACACCTCCTCCGTTTGCTGGATCGGTCAACATTAAGTCAAAGTTGGCCTGTTTGATTTGTTCCAACAGCTCAGGATCTTTCTCCATAATATAGATCACCATTTCGCAAATCTTTCTGTGCATTTCGGAAAATTTATCCTTGAGCTCCATGTCCAATCTGAATCTGGTCCATGCCGATTGCTGCTGTCGTCGGATCTGGAGTTGTCTAGAAACAAAACTGCTGTAAAACTCATCGTCTCCACCCAGTAAAACAGGGACGGTCATTGAGACGTAGTGCGGCGATGTTTCTGAGATGTACCAGCTGTCAAGGGCCCGTATCACAGTGATCTGATGGCCCCTGGAGTGAAGCTCCTGGATCAAAACGTTCATGTTAACCCAGTGACTGCCTTCGTGAGGAAACACCAGGATTTTCCCACAATGCACTCGGAAGGACAGGGTCAGAATGATGCTTGAGACAATAAAGATAAAATCCATGCTTATGAGGAGCACAAACATCTGTCTGAAAGACATAAATAAACAACTGATGACGTTCGTCATTTATCAGACAGGTTTTGCGGTCTAATGTAATTATGTGGGAGTCCTGCAAAGCTTTAAACTGAATTTTACAGGCAAATGTTGTTGCCAGGTCACTATAATAGTGACACAAGCTAAATAGACTGAGGTTTGAAATTGTAGATTAAAATGAAAGAATAAAGAACGAACAGCATCACAGTAGGTTTGTAAAATGTTAGCTCACATATACAGCACTTCCAATGAGACATTATGTCATTTCGTTCAAGAAAAACAGCAGATGAATGCTTTGCGATGTCACAATTCACTCACATGAATAATATCCAAACCAGTTGTATTCATTCTTATGGGACCTACTGTAAAGATTGCCCGTGTTAGAAACAGTAACACAAATTGTCATCTTATTTAACATGGCAGAATCATATATTTAAGAGTAACAATCATTCCACATAACTTCCAAGCCCCTTTAAATCCAAGATAAACAGCACAATTAATACAGTTTTAATAAAAATTAACTTTTTTGTTGTTCCAAAATAATTTATCTATTTGACACTCAGGCCTGTATTTCTCTGCCTGGTGAATTTTTGATGTGTTTCTGCATGAAACAGAAAGGGAACCAGCAAACAGACTGTGTTCTGACACGCTGTTCTTGCACAACCTTCATGTGTATCACAGGAAACACTTTTTTTGTGCTGTATGATAGTGATTTTAGAGGGTTTCATGAGGTTGCAAAGACCTTTTTAGAACATTATATTAATTTTACTATACACTAACTTGAATACAAGTCAACATGAAGTCATGAGCAGTATTTGCGATACATGTATATAAAATATAATTTTGTCCCTTGTACTGTGTTTGATAGGGTTGATGAAAATTGCTTCATATTTTGTATCAAAATACTTTAGAGTTTTGTACTTTGCAGTTTTAAAATACTGTAAAATATTTAGTAAGTCGTCTACATGATGACATCATGATTGGTGCCTGCTCAGTAGTTTGCCCAGACATGTTACTACACTATTAATATGTAAGTGTCCTCTATACTTCTATGGCTCTCAGTAGATTCAGTGGTTGGAGTTGAGTTAATACTTCTTGACAAGTTCTGTTGCTACTTTCTGATTACGTTTCTGGCTACATCAAAATATATTGATCAGTTAATAATTGCTGAAATGCTCAAATGTTTGTTTGTCCAATGATTGATAAATATTTGATTGCTGAATATTGTACCCTAATTGAAGTAGCGGTTTAGTAGGATCATGATTTTGTATACCATTGCATGAATGACTGCCTGACATATAATATATGTGACCCTAGAGCACAAAACCAGTCATAAGTAGCGTATTTGTAGCAATAGGCAACAATACATTGTATGGGTCAAAATTATAGATTTTTCTTTTATGTCAAAAATCATTAGGATATTAAGTAAAGATCATGTTCCATGAAGATATTTTGTAAATTTCCTACTATTAATATATCAAAACTGAATTTTTGATTAGTAATATGCAATGCTAAGATCTTCAATTGGACAAATTTAAAGGCGATTTTCTCAATATTTTTTTTTTTTGCACCCTCAGATTCCAGATTTTCAAATAGTTGTATCTCAGCCAAATATTGTCCTATCATAACAAACCATACATCAATGGAAATATTATTTATTCAGCTCTCAGATGATGTATAAATCTCAATTTAAGAAAATGAACCCTTATGACTGGTTTTGTGGTCCAGGGTCACATATTCAGTCAAATGATTAATTAGATGCTATGAATATAGGTGCCATCAGATGTCTTCTTACGAGTGACTTGTTTGTCATTGAGTCAGTGTTGCTGTTGCAAAGTAGGCCCTTCATTACCAAACACCACGTCATGAGTCATTCACAGACTTAAACATTAAACTGTTTGTTACTTTGAAACTAACCTTCATCTGGGAGGTCACAGGGATGTGTGAATATTTGATCTGTTAACCGGGTAGAGAAAAGCTGCTGCTATCAAACATTGCTTTCTTAATCATCTGAGTCAGTGTGATAGTGAAGGGATAGATCAAATAGGCCAATTAATGGAAGGTTTGCCAAGAAATTTAAATACAAAAATACAGTAGTTTATTTTGATACATGGTGTGGCTGCTGTATTTATGACCAAAACTGTTGAAGCCAACTTTGTTGAAGGTTCTTTGGTGTAACTTGTTTGGAAAATATCGCAAAAATCTGGGATTTTGTTTTATTTTATTCGTATTTTTAAATTGAATATAAAAAATGTCAAACAAATCAGTATGTTCTTAAGAAATTCAACACAGTGTTTATACACATAATGATGCAAATAAATCAAACGAATATTAAATTAAATTCAATGTCAACAAATGACGCCATGCGCGTGCACGCGGACGAAGCGCAACACACTGAAACAAAGCTTTCTCATTTTCACTGTCCGCATAATTATTTGTTTTTGGAAGAAAAACACTTAGCATTTCAGCCGTACAGAGCTAAATACAACATTAAAAAACGACAATCCAGACAAACAGACAACGACCGAATCCTGTCTGTCAACATGGAAGCTCATTTCAGATGACACGATAAACGCTTCAAGAATTTTCACTGTTTATAACTAAACGTGTCTTTTTACTAATTTAATAAATTAACTTACCAGCTGAACAGTTGCCACAGTGTAGCATGAGCTCGTGAGATCCCACGCTTCTGTGTGTGGGTGGGCGGAGTCAGAGCTCATGAATATTAATGACATCTTCTCCATGATGATTGGACACTGTCTTTGAGCGTCAATACAAGCGTCATTACTATTCATAATCATATATATATATATGTGTGACCCTGGACCACAAAACCAGTCATAAGTGTCAACTTTTTGAAATTGAGATTTATACATAATCTGAAAGCTTAATACGATTTCCATTGATGTATGATTTGTTAGGATAGGATAATATTTAGCTGAGAATTTGTACAGGCTTTACATTTCCCTGGATCAGTAGGGTACTCTTGTAATATAGTAGTAGTGGCTAGGACATATTAAGTATCAATTCTGCCTAAAAAGATGCAATCTAATCCTGTTTACATAAAATACGCTGCTCCAGAGCAGGTTTAAGCTTATGGACCTGTTGCTATGATAGCAAGTCCAGGATGAGCTTCGAAGAACCAAATGATTCAAGATCAAGCAAAATCATCAACAATCAAACCTTGGTAACTGAGTTAGCGACGTACGAAGAACAAAATAGATCAAATAGAGACAATAACGCACGATAGATAGACAAACAAATGAATGAAACAAACATAGTATACTCTTAGAAGAGATTAAACCTTTGGAATTCAAAAAAGAACCTTAAAGTGCAAATATGAACTTGTAACTATCAAAAAGGTTCAAAGTTGAGCCATTGATTATTTGACACATGCTAACAGTTCTTTTTAGAACCTTCAATGTGGCAGAAGGGTTCATGTAAGAACCTGGCCTGCTGTCAAGGTTCCATTATGAACCTTTTAAAATGGACTGTAAAGATTTAACTATTTTGTTATTCTGAGGACCATACTTTGGTTTTAGTTCCCGAACATTTCACGCACTTGAATTATTAAAGACGGATCAATACATAATTGTTCATATGTTAGTTTAAAAAGTACAAATATGTACAATTGTGAGCAAAACTACATAATTTTTGTTGAATTCAAGGGCATGGGTGATGGTACTGCCAAAATAATAATAATTAATTATGATTGATATGGTATTCATTTATTATTGTTGTTGTTGTTAAAACAGTTTTGTGAAAAATGTCAATTTATTTTTTATGCTTAAAAAAAACAAAACACGGACCACAAACATTTTCTTCTTTTTTTTTCTGCAAATATTGACTAGGATAATAACAACTCATTAGCAATTTAATTTCATTTTGTGAATTATAATAATTAAAACAAGTATACGTTAGAACGTTTTCTGTCTGAACAACTACTTTGATGCACGAGTCATCAGCAGATATATATAACAGGAATATCTGAGTAAATGAAATAAAATATGACAAATAACCATAAACTATTTGCATGTCTGTGTAAAAGCATTAGTGTAATATCATAATTAAGTTGGAGCTCATTATGTGACTCTTCTATAGAGCAGGATCACAAAACTGATTGTATTCAGAATAAAAGAATATTCATTAATAATTTGCTAATTACATGTTTTTGTGTATAACTATGTGATTTCAAATGTAGACTACAGTGTATCATACACTACTGATGTAACATTATCTTGCTTGGACCCCTAATAACTAAAAGTTGAGAACCACTGCTATATAACTTATGGTCAGAAACTAATATGTATAGAAAAATGTTAATATTTAATTGTTTACCCAGGTAGCCAAAACGGTTTGGCCCGATAACGGCCCAGATCCGGGAGGCCGGAAGAAATATCTCGGCCCAGCTGCGGTTGCCAGACTCGGCATGGACATAGGGATGAATGACGCTCCAGAATCAGCCCAAATACACTGGCCTGAGTCCGGCTGCCAACTGCCGGCATTGGGCCACAATCACGCCAACAAGAAATGAAACACCAGTACTGGCCCAAGTCTGGGTACTGACACTGAGCCAACACCACCGGCATTGGGCCACAATCATGCCAACCGAAATGGTGCACTTAGCCGGCACTGGTCTGACACTGGGTCACAATCATGCCGACACCTAGCCGGTACTAGTCTCGTTCGCTAAATTAAAAAATATATATATACTTACACTTATTCATACAGAATTACAACTTCTAAAATATGTGTATTAAAGACTTTCAGTTTTTACATAAAACAAGAGCTTTGAATAATTTGTTGTTCCACAAAATGACATTGTTACTTTAAAATCCTTAAGATGGCATCTACCTCCAACTAAAATAAAATATATATTTTACAGTGTCTGTCACAGAATGGCCCGTCTTCCCCGTCACTCATCACTGTCACCTGGTTATCGTCAATCATCACCCGCACCTGCATCTCATCAATCTCCAGTCACCACACTCATATAAGCACTTCCCTCAGTTCACTACTTGGTCCGATCTTGAAGTGACATGACGAGCACTGCAAAGCTCCGATCTCGGGATTGCTACCTGGACCGTCTCTACTCCCCTACAAGCTGAGTATAGATACCTGTTAATACTTACCTGTCATCACTCACCTTCTGCCTTGTCCTCTTCCAGTCATCCTCCTCGTCTATCCCCGGTGGCTTGGTCGAATCCTCGTATGTCTCTGCCGCTCTGACGCTGCACATCTCCAGGATCTGTCAAGACAGAGACTGATTGACATTCCTATTACTTTAACCTCACAAATTAACACTCACCAAGTCTGAAGAATCCACACGATTGCTGTTTGCTGTTCACCCTGTAAATAAACACCTTGTGACTTCACTTACCTTCTGTGTCCGCCCCGTTCCATTACAGTGTCCTTGTTAAACCTACATGTTCTTATGCATGTCAACTCACCAGATTAAGGGTTTGGCCCTTACACCATTTCTTTTCATGGCATCCCCACCAACTACCCCACGAATTACCCCATAACATCCATATGTGCTCCTTTTCCCCAAGTATAAAAATGACACAATGAAAATATGAGTGATATTAGAATTTATTTTGAAGAAAAAAAATCAACTCCAGGAGCTTCCTCAAGTAAGCGTACCCTAAAAGAGGGACAGATTGACAGGGAGACAAAAAGGGGAAGAGACAATGGCACGTATGGTTATTCAGACAATCTCAGATTGATAACATGAATGGTAACTCTGGTAAACTCTTTTCTTCCCCCATTCCTGTTCAAAGTAGGCAGCCATCTTTTGATGAACTTTTCAATCTCTCCATCTGATGCACTGCCAGTACCTGCATTTGTTTGCACTGATAGAAGAAAGAAAGAAAGAAAGGAGATCAGTCGCAATACCAGTGGTGTCAAACTCAATTCCCGGAGGGCTGCAGCTCTGCAGAGTTTAGCTCCAACTCACACCTGCTTGGAAGTTTCTAGTGATCCTGAAGACCTTGATTAGCTGGATCAGGTGTGTTTGATTATGGTTGGCGTTAAACGCTAGCACTATGTCAACAAACTCACAATTATAGCTTCATTATAAATAAACATTACTTTGATATTATATATGTAGAACGGTTTAAAATTACATTATATGTTATATTATCAAATGTTTACTCACCAGGGTAGCAAGTTCTTCTGGTCTTCTGGCAATTAGCAGCACAAAAAGCCCATCAGGTTTTGTCATTAGATGTCAAAGCTAGTGCGCATGTCTCTTGAAACTCATATAGCAAAAATAATGTTAAAGTTCCCTTAACCACTTTAAGCTTGTTTCATTATATGAATTAAATCATTAATTTCCAAATGTACTTAAAGAAAAATGAGAATGTTGAATAGATATTAATAGGCATTAAAATAAAAAAACATTAAGAAATAACATAACATGGGCAGGTAAAATATATTATGTTTAAGTTTTAGTGTCACTGCTACATACTATTTACCACATTGTAAATGGAGACCAACCCCCAGCACTCAACATAAACTGGTCCGGGTATGCATGCCCATATCTCAGCCAAAATCAGATCAGCCCTTATGGTCCGTAATTGGGCCAAATGTGGCTAAATGTTCTGTGTCTCAGTGCAAATCGGGCCAGATCTGCACATCCAAAGCCATTATTGGGCCAGAGCTGACTCACTTTCGGTGAGCCGCTGCCAGATCACAGCCGAGTGAGCCTACACTCAGCCGCAATTGGACCGATTGCGCTGGCTACCTGGGTATCCCCATATTAATGAAATGGTTATGTGGTATATGGTGGCAATGTCAAGACATTGTTCTCTAAACTGTAATGCTTTACTGTATACAGACTGAAACAATGATGAGCACAGAGGTGAATCAGTGGAAAGTCCAAGATGTAGCTGCTTGGTTGACTGCAAACAGTTTTCATCCCTACATTTCAAGGTTGATCTCACAGAAATGCCCACTCTCTTTAACTGTCCACTATTCAGCAAACAAACATTTTCCCTAATTAAACCGATTCGACTTTATCATCAAAATGATCCAAAATTTGAATTCACATGTGGATTGAAGAGTTGTGGCAAAATCAACAAAACTTTCAGTTCTCATAGATCGCATATTTCTCAAACATAGGGATCTTCTTTCACTGGTCAGTGAAGAAGGGCAAGCTTGTGATAATGAGCATAGTAACTTGGAGGAACATATTGAGGATTTTCATAGTTTTGAAGAGGAGTTGCCTAGCACTGATGTGGTGTACATGATTAACTGCAGAGCGATTAGAACAGAAGACTTACTGCAAAACCTCAAGCGAAACCTTTGTTTGTTCATTTTAAAATCAAGAGAAAAGCACTGTATTGCTGCCACAGTTCAGTCCAGTATTTTGGAGAACCTACAAGTCATCTTTCAAGAAATCACCACTCATTATGCTGAGATTCTCAGATTTCATCTTCAGCACCAACATCAAATTGACACTGATGACGATTTATCTGAACTACTTGGTCTTCACCAGATCAGCAGTCAATGGATGCTTGAACACTATTGTGAAGATGAACTTAAGTACATTGCACCTGTGCAAATTCCACTTGATCGAACAGAACGACATGGTGCACATTTTCAGTACATACCACTCAAGGCTCTGCGGAGTAAGATAGCTCAAAATTACGATGTGTGGGCAATGCTTAAATCAAGAGGAAACACCAAAGATCAGGATATTATGAAAGACTACACTGATGGAGACCAGTTCAAAAGTTGTGAACTTCTTTATCCACTCTGCATCTACATTGATGAATTTGAGATTGTTAACCCTTTAGGTTCCAAAAGGGGAAAACAAACACTGACAGCTGCATATTTTAAACTAGGAAACATTGACCAAAAAAAATATACAATAATACTTCTTTTAATCAGGATTCTTGGAGCAGATACAAACAAGGGAGTGCACACACATCAATAATAGAAACAATAACGACAGTGAGACTAACAAACACAGGAACTTATAAAGGGGCAGATAATTGGGAAGGACAGGTGTACACAATGACTAATCAAACTGAACTAGGACACAGGGAAAAACAGAAAACCCGACATGGAACAGTCACAAAAAACCCAACATGTAACAGTCACAAAGTCACAGATTTCTTAGTGGCTAATTTTGGAAACATTTTGTAAATGTTTGGACAAAAAAATAATAATCATACATTATATTTTAAATGCTAAATATTGTATACCATATGTAATATTATCCTATTTTTGTTTAGGAATCAAGCATACCCAACCCTGTGCTATGTATAAAGGGACATGCCTCGGATACAGAGTGTCTAATTGAAATAATGATGGAAAGGGAGAAGAGCTGCAAAGTATATGACATCACCATGGCTCTTGTTGTGCTAATGGTAATACATTTCACCTTCAATATTCAATATGCTTCAAAGATGAGAAACACCCTGAAGTTCATTGAAAAGTATTTAATGTGCCATAACGCCAAAACCAAAATGCCACCTACTGTGATTAAAATGGCAATTTTTTTGTTTGACTGAATATATGTGTGTGTTTGGCGGGGGATGTAAATACATGATATTACATGATATTAGTCTTGTTGTAAACATTATTATTATTTTTTCATGAAAAATAATATTTCTATGTTTTTTTTGTTGTTGTTTTTTTTCTATGTTTTTTCCAGCTTATATATATATATATATATATATATAGGTCAAAAATAAATCAGAGATATAATATATATAAATATATGATATTAATTTATAGTAATTGTTGTAAAGAGTATTATTAGTATTTATTTATATATCTGTTTGTTTGTTTGTTTGTTTGAAAGAGAACATTTATTAGTTTAATAAATCCATATTTAATAAAAATATGGAGTCTGGAACAGATATTATTATTTTTCAATAATTTTCTAATCATTAATGATTTTTCTTTGTTTAGCTTTTACCGTGTGTTCTTATAATGCACAGCTATTTGTAGGCCTCTGAGTCCTCATGTCCAACTTAATCCAAAAGAGGGCGTTGTCATATCGCCTATTATACCAACTGTATTAATCATTGTACTTAATGTCTCTAATGTCTCTATGGAGACTGGACCGTTTTTGTAAGATGACATTTCACTTACATCATTTACATTTATTCATTTAGCATACGCTTTTATCCAAACCGACTTACAATGAGGAATACAACAAGTGGATTTTGTGTGCACATCAATAGTGTTCTAACAAAAGAAATTACATAAAGAATTCAAATTACTAAAATGTCGTTTTTCATTTTTATTTTACTAGTCTATTACTAACAAGTGATTAAAATAGGTGACCACAATCAAGGGCGTAGTTTTGGTTTGAACATGGGGGGGGGGGGGGGGGGGGGGGGGGGGGGGGCATCTGTGTGAAAAAGATAAAACAATAAACTACTGTTATATTTATGATCTCAAATGTCTATTCCATCTTTTTATGTTACTTTACTGACCCATAGACCCAGACTGTTACATATAGAGTAATTATTTATGAAAATATTAAGAGAGAGAGAGAGAAAAAAACAGAACAGCTGTTGATAGATGATGAATCACAACACCACACATGAACATAAGCATCTTTAAAGAAAATATTCCCTACATTTTGTTCATTCATGGCAAAAGTTATGTTAGGGTTAGCACAGTGTCTTTCAAAACTAGTTTTAGGACAGAAGTAACAAAACATAAAAACCAAACAAACTCCACTCAACTCATATTTGTCTGATATGACTAATTAATTTGACATCTTGAACCACTTGTACACTATATTGCTGTTAAAAAAAAAAAAACTGTACCTCGATCATGTTTCAGGCAGTATGTCTTTAATTTTGTTGAAGTTTTAAGTTTTCTAATTTGGGTTCCAGATGTTGTTCACTTGCTTCTTGAATTCCTTCTCTCTTAGCTGGAATCATTTCTTCCAGTTGTTTTATTCTTTCTTCCAGATCTTGTGATTTTGCTTCTTGGTTTAGAATTCTTGCTTCCTGATCTCGTATTATTGCTCTCAGACTTTTATTTTCATGGACATCATCATGATTTTCCTTGACATGGTGATTAATCTCTTGCAGATGGCCCGGAAATGCTGTACAGAATGCTTGTAGTTTATCTGAACTACCAGCAACATTAATCACATCTCGGTCTGGGTGTGCAGCTCGTCTCTTAGTCTGCTGAGCAGTGAGGTTTCCATATTTATCTTTGATTAATGTCATCCACTGTTCTGGATCTGTAGTGGGTCTGAAGAGCAGACCATGTAAATTGTTCTCAGGTGAGTTAACTGGTTGATACACTCTGAAAAGAACATCAGGATTTCCATCCAGCTGCTTATCTCTATGTGTTTTTCGTTGATCTTCAGTCCAGTCTTTAACATCCATCCCTTCGTAAATGTCTCTGACCACTGCTATTGGTTTTGCCATTTCTTGTCAGTCCTGGTGTGTGAAGATGGTGAAGGTCCTGTTTAAAACCTCTCGTTTATCCAGCTGCTTATAAACCCTTGTGATTGCGCAAGACAAACAGAGGATGATTCAATCCAGTGATTCACTGCCACGTGTCCAGTTAGTTCACATGACTCTGAAATCATGGTACAGTGATGATGGTAATACCACGACACACTAAATAGTGACATTAAATCTTTAAAATATGTTCAGTATCTTATTTAGTGAGTTTGATTACTCTGGGTATCACATGGATGAAAGACTTACTAGTTGAAATGTATTTGAAGGATAGGTGTGATTTGAGTGCATTTTACCTTTAGGTCCTGTCACAATAACATTATACACACGTCTCATTTTAGTGCTGTTATTTTAATGAAGGAAACTTTAGGTTTGTGTCCAGAAAATTAATTTCTAAACATTTCACTCTTCTCATATTGGTTAAAAAATAAAAAAATAAAAAGTTTTCTGGCATGATGTGTTTATTTCATTCACAAGGTTGGACACAAAACTGACTTTAACCCCTGGCACCACCTTTAGGTACAGTGATGCCCATCTATAATTTCATTGGGCACAACATCGAACACCTGTCACAGTCAGATTGGCTGATGACTTTAGAAGACGCCCATAACAGTTTCAGACTTTTCTCTGTCCTTTATTGACCATTATACGAGCTACTGTGTGATTTTAACATCATAAACCTGAAAGTGTACAACTGAATCTCAAATTTAGAACCTATTGAGAGATATGTACGAAGAAGTGAAGCATACAGAATATAACAAATAATTTAAGTTTTTTTTATTTTTATTTTTTTATATTTAGATTAAACAAAGTTCAGAGCTGCTTTTTAAAGAATATCAACTCTGAAAATTAAAGCACAAAATGTTATAACATGAAAGCATAAATTATCCAGTAATTCATTTGCGACAACAGCAAACAAACAGCAGCTGATGTGTTTGATTTTCATTTATGTAAACCAATGCAAAACAGTGGAAAAGCATTGATAGCAGAGTGCCGCACCCCCGTGTCACGCACTGCTGTACTCAGGTGATCTGTAGAAAGGTATATGCATTAGAACGAAAACAGGCTGATAAACACCCTCAGTCTCCTGGTGTGTGAAGGTTCTGTTTAAAACCTCTTGTTCCCACCTCACGCTTATAAACGTGATTGTGCAAGACAAGATAACAGTGCCACTCTGTGTAATATGCCGTATACAATTAGACAACTTTTACAGAACAACAGTAGCAGTTAGAGCAAAATAGGAGACAAGTGTATGGGAATCCAAAGTCCAAAAACTCCACAAGTGAGGCGGCAGTGTAACAGTTCAGTCAGTAATCCACTTGCACGTTGAAGCCCAGGCAAAAGTGAGCAGAACGAGCACAAATGCTCCTAAACACCGGTAAGCTACCTATTGTTACTAAACAAACAGCTAATACGGCCAGTCTAGGGGTTTTATTATTATTATTATCATTTTTCCCGTCGCAACAAACAACTTTCCCTACATGATGCAAATAACGTGGGAGTCAGTCCTTTCCAAAATGCGTGTATGGAGATGTGTATGTCAGCTACTAAACGCCCAGAGAGAAGGCACTCATCTATAAACAGTTCGTCTTCACTCTGGCCTGGTTGCGTTCCTTCTGGGTATCCGAGTACTAGGTCCAACACAAGCATGTGTAGATATAGTTTTCATTCAAGTTTTCTGTAATTTTTGTAAAGCACAGTGGTGGTGACAATTTCCGGAGCAAAAACAAAATCTTATCACAAAACAAGGAAGGGGAGAACAACAAAAGGGGCAACGAGAGCCCTCGTCCATAAAGTGAATCCTCGTTTTTTAAGAGCCCCGCTAATCATATACCCCGCCTTCTTATTCACAGGTGAGTGACATCACCTGGGCACTGTTCCATAGTGTCAGTCAGTACTATCCCTATTTAAATACCTAACACTATGAAGTAAAAACTTCTGTATTAAGGTCACGTGACAACCATGAGACACGGTGACGTGCAGAAACTCGCGAGACAACTTCATCCGGGGATAACACACACCCATACAGAGGCGAAAAAAAGGGGCCAAAAATAAATGAAAAACTGTGTAAATAAATTGCCCCTAATGTGGTGATTTCAGTGAGTTTCGGATGTTGCATTGTATCTGCTCTCGGACATTCATTTATGGACATACACCAGTGGGACTGATTCAAACTTTGTATGTTATTTTTTTGGACTCAAAGACTATTTACATTACCATAAACTCGTCTCCTGTTTTGCACTGGCTGTGTTGTTCTGTAAAAGTTGTCTAATTGTAAAATACACTGGGGGGTGTCTGACACGGATTTTGAGTAGCTATTATTTATTTTTCTTCTCTTTCTGGTGTGGAAGGAACATCTCCCTCTTTGTTTTGGTGTACTCTCCGAGGCATATATTACGTGGAGTGTTACAACTGGAACTTTTGTTCAGTCAGCACATATTTTATTCTGTACCCAGATGAACATGTCTCCACCTGCTCCTTGTGTCCTTTCATCTTACACCTTTAACCCTATGATTATTCAGGTAGGGTAAGGAAAGTCAGTAGCCTACTCACCAGTCGGCAGGTTAAAGTTCTTCAGGAATGAAGTAGAAGAATCCGTTGTGGTTGTTCTTGTTTGAGGCTCAGTTTGTAGTTATAATTATGAAACAAAGCTTTGCTCCACTGACCGCCAGCTATTTTTCTGCAGATTGCATCAAGTAATAATGTAGTAAAACGCAGATATTAAAAGGTGAGATTCAGTGGACACCTTATTGATGATTTATATTTTGTACAGGCAAGAAGAGGAAGCCAGAATATAAACACAATGTGCAAAGTTTCACATTAAATGGCTTCCCGTAGAAAACCATTAGAAGGAAAACACTGAACCGTTAAGCAGACTGCGTTCATATTCCGGCCTCATCTGATTGCCTGTGTAAACTATGCATCATTAATGTGGTGATTACTGAATTTAATCTTTTAATATTACTGTTTTAAATGTATTAAGGCACTTAAGTATTTTTACAACGTTTTGTCGCACTGTTTATGATTGAAATATTGCCGCAGGTGCTTAATATGGATTGCAAATGGCCAAAACTTGCATTTTGTTCAGAAATACCTTTGTTTATTCTTTTGAGAGGTGATCTAAATATTTGCGGCTGGGAAACAGATGAAAAATTGGCACACTTGTGCAGCAGTTCTATGGATGTTTTGCCCTCCAAGTCTTCGAGCCGGTCACGTGACTGAAAACTATCAATTGCAAAAATAAAATCTCTTATTTTATTATATTTTCTTATTAGTTACAATACAAAGCAGTTAATGTAAAAATAAAACTAAATCAGCTAAGCTACAAGTTCTATAATCAAACTCTAAACAGCAATATACTTGTAAACGTGGTTTTAGGTAGAAGTTTTATGTCTTTTATTCTTTAGTTTTGGGGCAGCATGCTTTCTTCTCCACTGTATACCCTCTTGTGAAGCTTTGTGATGGATTACATAGCATTAAATTCAGCCACCTAGCTTTCGTAACTGTTGCTTATTCATCGTAACAAAGCAAGTATTGCAAGTGCAAGCATTTTTATATTAAAGTGCATAATCCAGAGGCCAGGACAGGGCCGGCAGAGCAGAGGCCCACCAGGGCGAAGAAGACGGAACAGGAGCCCACCAGGACGGAGCAACTGGGGAAGCCGTGGCCTAATGGTTAGAGAGTCGGACTCGTAATCCAAAGGTTGCGGGCTCGAGTCTCGCTCTCTCCACCCTCAATACCATGACTGAGGTGCCCTTCAGCAAGGCACCGAACCCCCAACTGATCCCCGGGCGCCGCAGCATAAATGGCTGCCCACTGCTCCGGGTGTGTGTGTGTTCACTGCTGTGTGTGTGCACATTGGATGGGTTACATGCAGAGCACGACTTCTGAGTATGGGTCACCATACTTGGCTGTATGTCACTTCACTTCATAATACTGAAACAGGTAAATAGCAATATCAATATCCAAAACACACTGTATTCACACAATGTAAATTATTTTCAATTTATAGCCCATGAAGAATTCAGTAGACCTACTAATCATTTCAAGGTTGTTTCGATACTGCTTGCAGAATCCTTCCAAATCATCCACCAGACCACAGAGACTCAAAAACCGTATTGCCTATTATACCAACTGTATTAATCATACTTAAGAGTGGTGCCTGGGGGTTAAAGTCAGTGTTGTGTCCTATCTTATGAAATAAATACTGTAGACACATTCACGTTTAAAGATCAAGTTATAGACATATCCCTCATCTGACATACCCAGACTGTTCAACATACTGTATGCAGGAGTGTGTCTCTCTACTGGAAAAGGAAACATCATGCCTGGTATATTTTAACCATTAAGAGAAGATTTAAAAAGGTTTAGAAAGATGAGAGAAGTATCACAATTATTCTATTGGAGACAAGCCTAAAGTTTCCATCATTTTACTATTTCCACCAAATTACTGCAGTAACTTTTCATCCAGCAAACATGATTTCCATAGGCTTGTTAGATAAGGAATTAAATGTCTTTTAAAGATGTACTGTCACTAACGTGCTGACCTTTGATAAATCCAGTTGTTCCTTCTTTCTTAAACTTTCTCACTTTATCAGCTTGGTAGCTTGTAAACACGACTTTTGGGACGTTTGGTGGGAGATCCACTGTACATATAGACTCGAGAGTGAGAAAACTGACAGAAACCATCTAAAGACTGTACATTCAGTCTAGTGTCTTCGTATATTCCAATGCCAACACACAACCCTTCTAAACAAAAACAAAGACAGTTTGCTGTAGGATGGCACGGTGCGTTTGAGGTGCTAGTTCTCCTTTCTTATAAATTTCAAGTTGCAAGATACTGAAGTACTGTACTTCAAAAAGCATCTACTTGTTCAACTCATTTGCCTTGATGAAAATATAGCGAGGTAAACACAATAATGCAAAGCAATGCACACGTGTCACACCTGTACTCAGGTGATCTACCATTTAATAGAGGATATTCTTTGTATTCTAATACACAAGGATTTAAAAATATATATTTTTACTCACACACACTCTACCCAATTCTATATTTTAGAGATGTAAAACAGAAAAATGCACATTACTTCGTACAATATACTGCTTCTCTGAAATTTTGTGCAAAATGTGCAAATTCTACATGTAAAACAGTCTGACAAGGTGAAGGTTTTATTGATATATTGTGTCATTTTATCAAAAGGTATTACATAAGAAATTTGTATATAAGCACATATATACACAATATATAAGCACAACAACAAAATAGGCTGGGGCTAGTTGTCCCAGTTGGACACATAATGGTGTGTTAAGAGTGTAGTAACAGCTAGTGAATATGTCTGTTGATATTTGTTGTAGTCAAGATTTTAAGATTTACTGTATAAAGAAATATAAGGTTTATACAGAAACACACTATGTTTGTTTTTTCTAGAGCTTCGTTTTCTGTTTCTAGCTTTGTTTTTTCTTTTCTTCTAGAGCATCTATTTCTAGCTCTTCTTTTAATCCTTCCACCTTTTAGTTTGTTTTTTTCAGCTTTCAACAAACCTTCTGCCTCTTTTTCAGATCTATTTTTGCATCCAGCTCTTCTGTTTTGTTTTCAAGATCTTTATCTTCTAGACCATGAGTTCTTTCTTCATTTTCATCTGAACTGTCAGCACTTTGTCCTTCATCACTGTTTCTGGCTGCTGCTATTTCTAGTCAGTGCTAGTGTGTGAAGATTGTTAACCTCCTCATCCTTATAAACCCTTGTGATTGTACAAACCAAAGGTAAGGTGACAGGAGCTATAGTTTAGTCTGCATATATTTGATGGACTTCACAGATGAACACGTGTCTCCAGACTGGTTTGTCCATGTGAATCAGAAACTGAAGCCATGGTACTACAATATATACCACAGTACCAAATGATAACCAAAGAGTACTATGGTAAAATCATTCTACTTTATATGGCTTTTCACAAGATAACCCTGGGTCGTTCTAAACTCAGGTTGACATGTTTCACTATTCAGTTTTTATCCTGGGTTAAGAATGAATCCTGATTTTTAGGTTTTGAAGTTTCACACTGTACTTTCATAAACCCTGAGTTGATGTTCTTTGCATTTCTGTTATCAGTTTCAGCATGTGATAGTTTTAAATAATGTCTTGTCTTATTCTTGTGCATCAGCTGGGCTTCTATATTCCTGATGGTCACAAGTTTGCCCCGAATAGACTTTTTTTTGGACCATGTGCACAAACAAATATGTCTCTACCTTCTTCACTCCTGCAGATGCAGTGCAAATCTGGTTTAGATGGTTTGATAAGGAATAGACCAGGCATCCTCACATCTGGCTGTAGTAGAGTTTAGCTGTAACTTCAACTTAGTCTTCAAGATCATTAGAAAATCACAGGTAGGTGAGTTTGATCAGGGTTGCAGCAGATTGGCCCTCCAGGGAAAGATTTGAGGAACCCTGGAATAGACTATATCAGACCTCTGGTTTCGGATGCAGCTCTGCCAATATGATTCATTCAGGAATGAAAATCATACGGAGTTCAACATCTCACACAACCAGACCGAACAACATAGGAGTGTCTGCCATTATTTGAAAAAGACACTTCATCTGATTCATTTCAGAGAAGAGCTGAGGTTTCACGAGAAGAGCTGAGTCACAACCAAACGGCTGGAAACAATCTAAAGAAACAAAACAACGCTACATGATGACGTGTGTGAGACAAAATTAGGATTCAAAATAGAAGTAGGATTAGAAGTAGAATTCTAGAATTAGACATAGGCCTAAGTTTGTTTGATATTTTTAATTTTTTTCTCTACGATAGGCTAATAATACGTTGTTCTAACGATATGCGAGCTAACATTATCCAAAAGAATTCACTACACGACAAAGCCTAATATGACCCTATAATTCAAGTTATGAAAGCAAAAATCAACCCTGTATGGGTTTTTGTTTTTTATATTTATAAGATATGATATAGTAAGTTGAGCAGTGAGAATGGCATTTTTCCTGAATATCCACGGTTGTGAATGCGATGGTTATTTTTAAACAAGAATTACCAAGAAGGACACAATTAATGATGTAAACTGATGCAACAACACTGCTATGAAGCATTGGGTGATTTACTGGAAAGAAGTTCATTTAATGGAATTCAGATGACTAAACAGCAATCTTTGTGCTGTAGCACCCTAGAACTATTGGTTTAAGCATTAAGTATGAAAACAAGAACAGCCAGTATCTACTGCAGTAACATTTCAAATCAATGATCAATAATAGGATCATTTATGTAACCCTGGACCACTAAATCAGTCATAATTGAGATTTATATTTCATCTGAAAGCTGGGCTTTCCATTGACGTATGGTTTGTTAGGCTCGGACAATATTTAGCCGATACACAACTATTTGAAAATCTGGAATCTGAGGGTGCAAAAAAATCCAAATATTGAAATAAATCACCTTAAAGGTGGCCAAACGAAGACCTTAGTAATGCATATTACTTATCAAAAATGAAGTTTTGATGTATTTACAGTAGGGAATTAAAAAAGTATCTTCATGGAGCATGAACTTTACTTAATATCCTAATGATTTTTGGTACAAAAAAAACAATATTTTTGACCCATACAATGTATTGTTGGCTATTGCTACAAATATACCCCAGCGACTAAAGACTGGTTTTGTGCTCCAGGCTCACATATAGAGGTTCTTTAGGTGAAATCATGTATTAACACTTGAGGTAAAAAATAAAAAAGGTGATTGTTTCAAACTGAAACACAGCGCTTCATTCCTGCAGTCATATTGAGTGTGGATTTTTCTCCTCGTCTTTGCTTTCTGCTATTCCATCCATTTTAGTTTGACAGAAACACATCATATGGGACTTAAATGACAGAATTTTCAGAATTAGTAAATAACAATTTGCACACGATTCTAAATGATGCTAGAAAAATCAGACCTTTATTAAAAATTGCAATTGCATTGTCTTACAAACTTGCAAAAAGAGTACAGAATATAATGCAAATGAATTAATTCAGGCTAAACAAAGTTCAGAGCTGCTTTTATTAAGAATATCAAACTCTGAAAATGAAAGCACAAACTGTTACATGGCTGCTACATGAAAGCATAAATGATCCTGTAATTTAATTAGCTGACTTACATCAGAGAAGTCAAACAACAGTTGTCATGTGATTGATTTCCCTTTATAGAGTGAAATTTCAAAGATATTCCTTTACTTAGATACAGGTTTAAGTCTGATATGTTGAAGGAGTGTCGTTGTTGTCATCATCATCATCATCATCATCATCATCATCTCTCAGAGTTTCTGGCTGCTGATGGGACTGAAGGGTTTGGACGTTTCATCCGCCATGAAGGCCTCGATTTCCTCCACGGTTCGAGGAACGCAGGTCAGCAGCTCCACACCGTTAGCCGTCACCGCGATATCATCCTCAATACGCACCTGAGAGGGAGAGAGACACACACGATTATCAATACTCATAAAAATAAAGTTTGAACTTTCAGAAATGTATATTTATAACATCTGAACCAACAGTGTAAAAATTTGAGCTTTTGGTTAAAAAGTTATATGAAGATAAAACATATAAACACACACATGCATATACATACGTATATATATATATAATGTTTTTATGTGTATTATATATTTATATAATTAATTGTACATAAATTACAGTATTTACAACATCTGAAACAATGGAGCTTTAGTGGTTTTGATAAAGTAATATAATAAAAATATACAGTGTATTTTATAGGCATTTAATTTATCTGTAATTATGCATAAATTATAGCATATTATAACTGGTAACAAAATTACCAGTAAAAATGACATGGTGTTTCAGAAAATAAGGCTCAGTTATGGATTGATCAAGAAATATGTAATTGTAGTGCTGTCAAAAGATTAATCGCAAAATTAAAGTTTTTGTTTGCATAATATATGTGTTTTCTGTGTATACTTATGTATATATAAACACACATACAGTATATATTTTGAAAATATTACGTGCATATAATTTATATAATAAATAATATATTTAATATGTAAACAACATATTTTTCTGAAATATATACATGCATCTATTACATAATAAATATACACAGTACACATACATTATGTGATCAAAACTTTTCTTTTGGATGCTATTAATCGCGATTAATTGTTTGACGGCACTAGTAATTAGTTTATTTGTAATAATTCTGATGTGCATCTGTAAATGTCCATCAAGTGCATCTGCTGGAACATATAACTGGTTTGTTTGTAATAAGTCTGATGTGTTCTGACCCCGCCGAAGCCGCGGAAGCGTGTCAGGACGTCGTTATTGATGAAGCCGCACTGCGCCGGTGAGCTGAGCGCTTTATCCAGCAGGTGGTTGATGAAATAGATTCCCGGCTCCACCGTGAGGACCATGCGCTCCTGCACCACACGGCCCATCCGCAGACTCTTCAGGCCCGGCTCGTCAATGCGCTCGATGCCCTGAAACACACCCCACACTTCAACCGCTGCTGCGGGTTATCTTAGACACCAGGAGAACACTGGGTTTAATCAGACAGAGCCTGACGTTCCTTCCAAACCACAGCGGGCCAAACATATATTTTGTTTATTTTTTTGCATTGAAATGTTGTTCAGTTAATTAAAAAAATTATTTTAACAGTTCAAAATATTGATGTTTAAATGCTTGTTTAATTATTTAAAAATGTTACAAATGTAATACATTTGAATATAATGTAGCTGGATGTTGGATTTGATTTTGGCACTTAAATATTTGCATTATACAGTCAGTTCATATATTTTTGTTCAAAATATTTCCCTTGATCTTTTGAGATAAACAAGTTTGATTACTATGAAAACATCATTCATAGTTTGATATAATATGAAAAAAAATGATTGTTATCTACAATATTAGCACACAAACGTTCAATTTGTATAGCGCTTTTCAAAATAAACATGGCTTCAGTTTTTCAGAAATGTATAATGTTAATATTTATTATAATATCTTCATGTCTTATAGTGGCAATTAGCAGTTTAGAACCGGACAATAATATAGTTTCCATGTGAAGACGAACACTCAAGCAGCTGAGATTTGCTATAAAGTACAGTATCTGGCTTTATGTGACCCACTTTCATGCATGTGGGTAAAATCAAGTACAGTATGTTTAATACCTGTTATTTGAAAATAATAAATAATTTTTCGGTGAAAACTGATAAGTGGTTTGAATTCATTACATTTTGGCGTTTATTTGTTACATTATATAATAAAAATAAAATAAAAGGAAATAAAAATAAAAAGCCAACTTTATTGGATACATTTTAAGATTTATCTTTGATAAAAACTGAAAATCAACCAGGCCTCTAATATTGTGATGTACAGTAGTGACACACAATTATTATTAGCTGATGTGTCTTAACTTCTAATATTAAAATGATGCATATCGCTTAAGACTTTGGTTCCAACACTAAGCACCTCTAACATTATATAAGAACTTCAGGGGAAAAAGAAACTGAGCTTGCTGTTTGAGTAAATCTCTTGCTCTTTTGTTGTGATCAGAACTGACCTCTGGATATCCTCCCACGTCGTGGACGTCGATGCCCAGCAGGTGACCCAGACCGTGCGGCATGAACACAGCGCCCATGTGAACCTTCAGCATCTCCTCCACGCTCCCACAGAGGATCCCTATCTTCACCAGCTCCTCCAGGTGAACCCGGTCCGCCAGACGATGCATGTCTGTCCACTTCACACCTGGGCATCAGGGAACAATCAGAGACTTTTCTGAGCCGAGACCGTCATCAGATTGAGGTCAGAGGTCATTTCACAGCTGAGGATTCAGCGCTCAATCAGAGACAGCGTCCGTTTGTTCTTTCAGGAGGAGCATTCTTCAATAATACATCTCAAATCTCAACATACACTACTGTTCAAAGTTTGGAAATTAAGAAATTCATATTTAATTCATCTGGGATGCATTATATTGATCAAAGTGACAATAAAGACATTTATAATGTTACAGACGAGTTCGATTTCAAACAAATGCTGTTCTTTTGAACTTTACACTAATAAAAGAATCATGAAAAATTAAATATGATGATAACTGATAATAATCAGAAATCTTTCTTGAGCAGCAAATCAGTATATTAGAATGATTTCTGAAGGATCGTGCGACACTGAAGACTCAAAAAATACAGCTTTGATCACAGGAAAACAGTTATTTTAAACTGCAATATTTCACAATTTTACTGCATAATTTATCAAATAAATGCAGCCTTGGTGTGCAGAAGAGACTTCTTTCAAAAAACTAGTAAGTTTGGTGTCAAAACAGAATCCAACCAGTTCCTCCATACTGTGTTGCCTTTTTTTGTCTCTGTAGTCTGAGAGCAGTTAGAATTTTAACCGGCTCTGTGTTTGTACCTGGTTTAATGGCGGCCATCACGGCTCTGGAGGACTTCAGCACAGCTTCATAAATGGCTCTCTGGTCTGCGGTGAACTTGCCGTTGACCGGGAAAGAGCAGGTGATGTCAGAGGAGTAGCAGTAATACTCACCGCCCAAGTCAAACAGACTGCCAGGAACACAATCAGACAGGAAAAGAGGAGTTTTTACAGGAAACGTTTCCTTCAAAACAGCCTGAGTTCAGATCTAAAGCCACTTCTATGGTTTGGATTTAGTTTTATGATTTGGTGACAACATCAAATACTGAGTATTCCTGCTCTATTCCATTCTATTCTATTATAGTGATATTAACATTTACATTTATTTAATTGTTTAACATTTTTACAATGCATTTTTTTATTTTTTATTTATTATTACAGCTTTCAACAAACAAACAGAACTCAATGTACAGGATATTACAAAAAAAAAGTTTCATAGAACACAAAGAGGGAAAAAAATAAACATAGAAAGCATACTTTATAGTTTTGACACTGGAAAAAAAATCATTATAATACTCAAATGTTGGTAGAAATTCTGCACATCTAGGTATTGCTTTAATTATTCTTTGTATGGATATATAAGTTTGAATTATGAAAAAATTAAAAACTTCCAGTTACCTGTTTTGGTTTTAAAAATGATTTTTAAATTATTATTATTATTTTAAACTGTAATATAAAATAGATGACTCTGGATGTAAATATAAAATTAGATGCTCTGATTGTAGTAAATTAGCTGCAACTGTAAATAATTCATCATGATTTTCTCATCATGCTTGGAAAAAAATGTCTTTCTAGTTGCTGTCCAGCAGGGGTCAGTGTGCGACTGCTCTTAAAGAGATGATGCAGACTGAACTACTGAAGAGAGAAATATTCAACACAACACTGACTGAAAAACCAGCGTCAATCAACATCTGATACAGAACAAATCTGACTGAAACAACTCACCACATGTCTCCATCCTGGATGGTTTTGTCATTGGGAGCCCCGGCGTGTCCGTAATGCAGGACGGAGGAGTTATTCCCACTGATGGAAATGCATAAGTGGTACAGTGAAGTTTTGCAATGCTTCTATGTTCAATAGTGGTCACATTAATACTGAGCCTCCTTTTGGATTTGTATTTTCAGATATAAAATTACACTTGACTCCCACAAAAAACAAAACCTGTAATTTAGGTTGTTATTGACTGAATATCTTGTATTATAACTGATCGTGATGTGGCAGGTTTGAATATGCATGAAAAAGATTTCAGATCTGCAGTGAAAAAAGGATTTAAATTTAAGTCTGTTCATCACACACAATCATATGATTGCAAAACACTTGGAAAATAATGCACACACCACATGCACTACACTGTTATAGAGTGTTTTACACTTTTGCAGGTTAACAAACATTTTTAAGTGAACTATGTATTTAAGTTGAATTGAATCCAAAACACGTCTGAAATGTATTTATCCATCCAGATGTTTGCTGTGAATTAACTTTGTAATCCAAGATGTGCTTTTGCTCTGGACACAGAATGATATCTGACACTAAGAGCCTCTCAGAGAAACACACACACACACACACACACACACACACACACACACACACACACACACACACACACACACACACACACAGACAGAGCTGTAATGATTTCATCTGGTCTGTTATTGCACTGTAAGGTCTTGTGCTGTTTGTGTAACACTCAAAAAGAACAATTAGTAATTACAGCAACATTCTCTGTGCTGCTGACCGGAACGGTTTTTTTTTTTCTGCACGTGGCTGATTTGTGAGTTTTCTAATGCTTTGTGTTTGCTGGTGTGTTTACCTTCCACAGATGCAGGTATATGATGTGTGTCGCATCCCTCCACGAGCATAACAGTAATGCTGGAACAGACTGAAACACACAGGAGTATCAGTCAATCTCAGATTTCATTCAAAATGAAGAAAATCATGCAACTATTAAAATTATTTGCATTGCAAGACCAATTTTGATTTTCAATGAGCAAATTTCAAAGAAACATACAAAAACTGACATCCAGATATCAGCCCAGAGCAGCACCAATTTAATTTTTCCACACTGACCTGCACTACAATTACAAAATGCAACATGAAAAGCCTGAAAGAGCCTGTCAGTCAATATAGATTGAAAAAAGTGGCAGCCTCAGAAAACCTTGATTGATACCTTCATAACTCCAGATCAACAAAACACAGATTCACACTGAAGTCAAGCAGAGAGAGATTTTCATCTGCTGTGCGATAAAACCCACAGACACACAGTGAAGGAGAAACCCACAACATACAGATAACCGGTCACAGAGACATGATCAGCAAACACACAGCGACACACTAACAACCAGTCAATCACCCCAAAACACACTAATCAGAATCAGAATGAGCTTTTATTGGCCAGATATGTTTACACATACGAGGAATTTGTTATAGTAACAGAAGCTACACAGTGCAACAGAAAGACAACAACAGGACAGGACACATAATAAAAGAATATGATTAATAGCTACCAATGACTAATAACCAGTCAAGCACCCTAGCAACACACTAAAACCCCTCAGACACCCTAGTAACACACTAACAACCAGTCAAGCACCCTAGCAACACACTAACAACCACTCAGACACCCTAGCAACACACTAACAACCGCTCAGACGTCCTAGCAACCAGTCAAACACCCTAAACCACACTAATATCCAGTCAAGCACACTAGCAACACAATAACAACCACTCAGACGCCCTAGTAACACACAAACAACCAGCAAACACCCTAGTAACATATTTACAACAACTCAGACACCCTAGCAACACACTAACAGTAGGGCTGTGCAAATAATCGCATGCGATGATCATGCGCATCTAGTCAGTAAAGCTGGTTCTGTGATTAGTAGTTAATCTCCTTCGCGTGCTTTCAGATGGAGCGGCAATATTGTGTTCAAAATCGAATTCGATTCATTTGCGTAGCTTGTCAGCAAACTAAGGCTCTGTGTATTAAATGCCGCTCCATCTGAAAGCAGGTGAAGGAGATTAACTACTAATCACAGAACCGGCTTTACTGACGAGATGCGCATTATCATTGTATTCGATTATTTGCACAGCCCTAACTTAGTCACTCAAATGCCCTAACAACACACTAACAATCACAAACAACACCTCAGCATCATGGCAGCAAGTTCCCTTCATGAAATGCAAAATCTACTCCGCTCAAAACTATATATTTTAAAACTATATATAAGAGAGGGAGATGACAGAAGCATCAAACATCCTTCACCCCAATTTGAGCAAAGAGGACGTGAAATGGGTTTCTGAAATTGCTGCAGTCCATTTATCTGATTGTGTGCGTGTGTGAGGTCCGTCGCAGCTTTAATTAAAGCATCACCCGCTACCATCAGGATGTCAGGGACTGATGCTGCCGCCACATGAAACAAACCATCATGACACATCAGACCATCAGAGGACGGGCTCTGAATCACAGCGGCGCTCTCATCCTCTAATGGAGCGACTCTTGACTCGGCTCTGTTTGGGGTTTCCTCCTGTGATCAGCACAGATATGCTTTCAAAAGAAACAAGCCCCAAAAAATAAAAACCAGCCAATTGTCAAGTTAGTGTTCTGGGTGATTCACTCACGTTTGAGATGCTTTAATCTAAAGCACCAATGCAGTTCAAATAAAGAGATTTTCACTCCATTTTAAACAAATTTCTAGCCAGTAAACAATTAAAAACGGAACATGTGAATTACAAAACACTAAAACAAAAAGTTAATCTTGGTTCAGAAAATGATCAAAAACAACTACAAATGAAGAGCTTGAATTTGCACTGATTTTATCCAACCCTCTCAAAGGGTTAAACATTTCACACACCACTGCAATTCTTAGAGGGTGTTTTCATATTTACACAGTAAATAACACTGATTGGACACTGTTTTAACAGTTGCCCTAAAACTGACTTTTCGTATTAAAATTGTAAAATAAAATAGTCTCTTCATGACTTCAATTAACTAATTCCCCTCAGACGCTGAAACTAAACAGCATGTGATTATTTATGCAACTGCTTGAAGTCGTGGCCTAATGGTTAGAGTGTCGGACTCGTGATCCAAAGGTTGCGGGTTCGAGTCTCCGGCCGGCAGGGATTGTAGGTGGGGGGAGTGAATGTCCAGCGCTCTCTCCACCCTCAATACCACGACTGAGGTGCCCTTGAGCAAGGCACCGAACCCCCAACTGCTCCCCGGGCGCCGCAGCATAAATGGCTGCCCACTGCTCCGGGTGTGTGTTCACGGTGTGTGTGTGTTCACTGCTGTGTGTGTGTTCACGGTGTGTGTGAACTCAGGGTTACAATGTTACTAACAACCATCTTCAAATTTAGACAGTGTGAAACGTTGCTTAACCCCAAATTAAACGTGGCTTTAAACCAAGTTATAAAAGTTACAGAAATTATGAACCAACAGCATGAATATTGCACATGAAGCCATTTCTTGTTCTTCTCTTGAGAAAACACAAACAATAATTGATGAAGCCATAATTAATTTAAGCTCTCGCCAAACAGAAATCACTCAGATGCAGAATGAAAGTTCACAGCAGCCGTCAGAACATGAAAGGTCATGTGATGTTTAATTGGCTGATTTCAGAAGATTCTCTCTGACAATCATGAAAATTATGCTTGGTTTCTTTCCCATTATGAGGAAATTAAGTCAGCGATCAGGGAAACCCTTCCTTCAGGGTTTGATCACTGTGTCTGTTTATTACAGATTGTATGATTCAGTTCTGCTAGATTAAATCACGCTGACGGGAGATTTGATATTGAAAGTAATTTTAATGGAGGACTAATTGTAACCTGCATCCAGGAAACAAATCCATGTACATTTCTCTGACGAACATCTCAATGGCCTTCTAAACTACTGTCAGCAGTTTCATCTGCAGAACGTCAGCAAAAACAGAAACAAATGCCATTTTCTCTGGTTTAACATTTCTTTTCTCCTTTTATGGCCATAAATAATAACATAGCAACCAGTAGTGTGTGACTGAGAACTATTATAAATGCTTCTTAGAAAAGCCATGAAATGTATTGTAGATAATTAGCTTTAGAGGGCATTTTCATATCAGCTAGCAACACGCAGTATAGCAGGCTGTGATTGTGCACTGATCACAAACTGCAATGTGTTAATATGGGCTCTGAAATGAAACCGCTACAGGCGTCAGAAAATGAGCATTAAGTGCTGAAAACTACTCTGAAATAACAAGCACCACCAATTAACAAACCAATGCACAAAGCATATATTCTCAACCAAAACAAAAACAAACAAAACAAACCAAACCAGTATCCAAGTAGATCACACTTTAAAATAACTACAAATAGTAACAGTAGGAGCCACACATTTGTCCTGGTAAGGCTGCGTTGATATTATATCTTACGCAGCACTTCATGTGGAAACAGCGGCTCAGAATAGCTCCCACACACCCAGAGGACAGAAAAAGCCCAGTTAGAGTCTGAGTGGGCTGATTTAGCCTGAAAACTGAGATGCTTTTTCTTTGAAATGCATCCATTCCTCCGGCATCCCAGACTCCTCCTCTGCAGCGGGATCTCCCTCAGCGTTAGCATCGGTACGGCTCGCCAAACGCCGTACTGATCTCCGTCCAATGCGCCGGCTCGCCGCAGGGCTCAGGGACACTGCCAGCTTTCTTAGAATCAAAGTCTTACGTAAGACTGTCGAGAAACGCACCGCTGGAACCAGACTCACATGTGGGAGAACCTCAACTGCTCGTTTTGACATTTACACACTGATTTGACATTGCCTGCACTGGGAGCATCACACAACATCCTCTAATGTGCATTAACATGCATGGAACACAACAATAAGTGTGTCCATTTCTGAATTTGACTTTCTATTTAGTAGATACAAACTTTTTTCCTTTGAGCTTATATATATATATATATATATATATATATAAAAGGATATTAAGTTTTTTTTTTTAAAGTCTCCCTGAGATTTTCCATTTCATTAACACATTCATTAACACATTCACAGTTAATAATCAAATGAAATGCAAATAAACTATTTTTTTTCACAACTTATTATAATTAAATAATTATAAGTAATTTATAATTAAATTAATTCTATATTAAAATTACTTTGTTTACATTATAATTTTAATTTTTTTGTAAGTGATTTATTTTGACAGTTTTTATTTTTAAATTATTATTTTAAATTTTTTAATTATGCACATTTATGATTTAATGAATGTTTAGTTCTTTTTTTTATTATTTTTCCTTACAAATATTTAATTGTCTTCACTTTTTTATGATTGAACAAATTGCGTTTTTAATCATTCTACATTATTTTATGTGTTTCCATTTTATGATTTAATTCATTTTTATTTAGTGTTATATTTTGATTGTTTTACTTCAGAATTACTTTAACTTATTTAGGATTTAATTAATTTCTAGTAAGTGTTTTATTTTGATTGCTTTTATTTTAATAAAGCTATTTTCAATTGTTTACATTTATTTAAATATACAATTTTACAAATTAACTAATGTTTAGGGTTTTATTTAGATTGTTTTTATTTTAATAAACAGTGTTTTAAGAGTTTTAAATGATATACATTTATGACCAAATTAAAGTTTAGTGTTTTATTTGGAATGTTTTTATTTTAAAATGTCACTTTAACTTTACATATATAGGATTTAATTCTTTAAATTATTTACATTTATGATTTATTTTTATGAAGTATTTTTTTTTTTCTTTGAAAACGTTATTTTTTTATGATTTACTTTTTAGAAAGTTTTATTTTGACTTTACATATTTATGTTTTAATGAATTATTAGCTTTTCATCAAGTCACAAACCCCTGCAGTTCCTCCCTGCTTCAGAGGAATGACGATGTACCACAATAACAACAACATGAGGACCGATATCCCATCATGCTCTGTGGCGCACCTGGAAGAACATCTCGGCTGTGCATTACACAGTCTGACCATCTGCAGCTCCTCTTAAATGAACAATCACGCAGCAGTTTTCACATGCTGTACTGAGCGCTTCAACATCAGGACGGTTCTGATTTTAACTCCCGTTCTGTTGTTCAGTTCTGCCAAAGTAAATCTGTTCAAAGAGAGCTGCTCCAGAAACAGAAACAACAGAAGTAAATCTCACTCACAGGTGTGATGATGCATAATTCATTCTGCATGCACATGTGTAATGACCCAAAAATGAACACTGCATCCCAGGGCCGGAGTGGGACTCATCTTCAGCCCTGGAGTTTCATGTCGTAGATCGGCCCACTTTAGTTCATGGCAGACTATATTAAAATAATGGAATTAAAACCTCAGTATATAAGTTTGCAATAGTGCACTGTTCTCCACAGCCTTGTTATTCATTGCATTTTTCTAGAGATTTCGTTTTGAAGTAAAAATCTTAACTCAAGAAATGGAAAATAAGGGAAAATTGTCTTTTAGTTTTTTAAAGGAAATAAGGGACAGAATAAGGGACACTCAAAATATTTGTACAGTACCATACCCTGTCTGCCTGCAGTTAAAAAGTTCCCAGAAATAATCACATTTGTTTTGCTAAACCTATTCATGTACAATTATTCTAAAAATTTACATTTATGCATTTAGCAGACGCTTTTATCCAAAGCGACTTACATTGCATTCAAGTTACAGTTTATACATTTTTATCAGCTCTTGCTTTCCCTGGGAAGCGTTGCTAGCGCCATGCTCTACTATTTGAGCTCTACTAAGTTAGCGCAAGTCCCGCTCGTGTGAAGCGGGAGCAGCCGGCAGAGGATATCGCTTGATCTTAAAGCCTTCCTCAGACGGCTACGTTCACAAAACAATGATTTGTGCAAAAAGAATGATTAATTATCAATTGAGAATTTCATATGTTCTGGTGGTCATATGGTGGCGCTGCTTTGCGTAGGCTATAGCTTTCATACGGGACGCTTATTTGATACTTTAAATAAGGGAAGATTCCTTATTATAGGCTACGAAAAGGTTAAAGACGCCTGCTGTGTCCTCACAACACAATGCCCCGTTTTAAGCTCAACTGGTGCATTTATAGAAATGTCTGTGCACAATTCTTGTACATCAACACTGAATAAAGTACATTTACTCACAGTCATGTGGTTCCAAACCCAAATGATTTCCTTCAGTGGTGACATTTTTAAGGATGAAACAATAAAGCTGAATTATAAATGAATGCAAGCTCCAAAAAGCTCCACCGGATGCGACTTCTGCTCTATATTGTGCATACACTCCCTCTTTTTAAGTGAATATTTTAAATCACACTTGCATAGTTATCTGAAGTCAGTTAATGGTCAAATGACATGCAGCTAAACAAACCACTTATTTATTAAAATTACTTAAATATTAACATTGCTATTACAATTTAATTGTATATTTTTATGATTGAAATATTTTAAAGTGTTTCATTTTGAAAGTTTTTTTTTCACAATTATTTATTTTCATTTTACCATGTTATGATTAAATACATTTTTAGTAATTATTTGTATCCATTTTATTTTATTTTAGTTTTAATTTTTTAAGACTTAATTATTTTTAATGAAGTGCTTCATTTTAAATTGCATTTTTAAATTAAATGATTGTTTTGAGTTTTATTTTTATTATTCTTATTTTAAGTGAATTTTAGTTTTACATTTTTTTTTTTTTTTTTTTATTACTTATTTGAATTATACATTTTTAGGAATTTAAATAGTTTTAAATGCAGTGTTTTTATTTTTAAATTATGCAATTTTACATTATGATTTCATACATTTTAGCAAGCGTTTTATTTTGATTTGATTTTAAAATAATTGATTTTAGTTTCACATTTTTATGATTTTTAAAAAGTTTCATTTGAAATGTTTTTATTTCAAAATGACTCATTTTAGTTTTAGATTTTTTTTATTTTTTAGTATTACATTTAGTTTTCATGTTAATTTATTTTAGTTTTACATTTTATGATTTTGTATAATTTTAATTTAAAATGATTTATATTTTTTTAAATAATCATTAACCTAATGTTAATCACAACCTTCACCTGAAACAGATCAAATGCTTGAATGTCTATAGCAACAAACAGAAGTTTGTGACCCCCACAAACACAGTCACTCAATCCCATGATGCTTTGCTGTCAGCATCCACACCAAGGTCGAACGCTCATCTACACACTAAGACGTAAATGTGCTTAAAAATGAAACGCAAATACAGAAAGTGCAGCAGATGGTGGAGCGGATCAGGCTGGATAATCTAATCTCAGTGCAGTAAATCCTAATCAAATGCCGTGTTTGTGGCTGGTTAGAGTGACATTTCCCATCAGTAACCCGGGACAGCTGCTTATCATCACTCGTATTTGCATTTTTAGGACAAGCTGTGCCGTCCTTCACTCAAATTTCATCTGGATTTATCCATGGTCAGTCTTATTTTCAGAGATACACCCAAATGTTTCAGTCGCATAAAATCATTTCACTGATCAAGCAACTGAACCTCAACAGGATAATTACAGCAAAACAGTTTCTATGTCATGCACACACCTGTCCGTCAAACTCTGAGATGAGAATATTTAAAATGATGAGCATCAGTCCAAGCGCGGTCAACGCATGCAATTCATTCAGTCCAATGCTATTAATATTTCAAAAATCAGGTAACACATTTGTAGTGCAACTGTGAGATGTGCCTGAGTGACGTAATTCAATTATCAAAGCACACCATGTAAGAAATATCACCTAAGGGCAAACCAATTACACGTACACATTAAAATGAGGATTGACAAAAACCTTTTTACACATTATGCATTTAATATTAAGTTCATAAATTGTGAGGAAAATGATATTATATAAGTCAGAATCCAGTGATTCCCATGCATTGACTCAAATTTATTTATTAAAATTATGCATTTTACATTTTTATGAAGTGTTTCATTTTGAATGTTTTTCAAATTATTTACTTATTATTAAAAAACATTTAAAAATCATTTTAGTTTCACATTTTTATCATTTAATTATGTGCACACATTAAGATGAAGACTGACAAAAAACATTTTTTATAATATATAAAGTTTTTAATTTTAACTTCATAAATTGTGAGTTATATTATATAATTCAGAATACTGTTCCCATTCTTTGGCGCAATTTAATAAATATGAAAATTAAATATATCACAGTTGTCACAAACAATATGAAGCAGCACAACTGTTTTCAACATTGATAATAATCAGAATTGTTTCTTGAGCAGTAAATCAGTATATTAGAATGATTTCTGAAGGATCATGTGACACTGAAGACTGGAGTAATGATGCTGAAAATACAGCTTTGCGTCACAGGAAAAAATTACATTTTACAATATATTCCCATAGAAAACACTTCTTTTAAATAGTAATATTTTACTGTATTTTTGGTGGTGATGGCGCAGTGGATAAGACACATGCCTTTGGTGTGAGAGACCCGGGTTCGAATCCACTGTGAGACACCAATGTGTCCCTGAGCAAGACACTTAACCCCTAGTTGCTCCAGAGGCGTGCGACCTCTGACATATATAGCAATTGTAAGTCGCTTTGGATAAAAGCGTCAGCTAAATGAATAAATGTAAATGTAAAATTTTTGGTAAAATATATACAGCCTTTGTAAGCAGAAAATCTTACAAAAATCTTATTGAGCCCAAACTTTTGAATAATAGTGTACATATATTTCACAAAGAAATGATCATCAAACCCAAATATTACATGAATTTAGTTTTCTTTCCCTGATACATTACTGAATGCATTAACTACAAAAAACATTATGAGATTGTGGCTTTTATACCAAGTGCAAACAGTCAGTATGTCTCTTCCCCAGTGCTTTCTAATTGATGACCCCCCTCTTTCTCCGGGATGTGAGAGTGGCTGCAGTAAGTACAGTGGGCTCACGCTGTAATTAGCAGCTCTGTCTTCGTTTCGCAGGAACTTCAGCACACTTAAATCACCCTTAAATATGTGCTTTAAAAGGCCACTTTAACAAGACGTCTTTATATTCACATAAACTGCAATTAAAGTAAATGAGGGATGGAGTTTTAACGAGAGGTTAGTGAACACACTAGAATAACAGTAGATGACACGAGAATAAATTAGAATAACGATTGAAAACGGAGCCCAAGTGCCATCTAGGAATGATGATTTACGGGATTCTGCAGTATAGATGGAAACACAGTCAACATGAGACTCACAACCCATTCTACTCCTGATTTCTTTCTGAATGAAACAGGATATTGAACTAGGAAACAAAGTAGAGGAACTGATTGTATTGTGAAAGCGTTTCAGAACGAGTCAGGTGCTTGAGGGGGACAGTTTTTTTTGTCATTGAAAAAAAAGCAGCTAAAATAGCATAAAATATAATAGATGAAAATGAAGAAAACAAATTAGAAATATTATTTTAGCAACTAACAATTTTTCTTTTGTTGAGGTTTAAGTTGAAGCACTAAAACTATTAAAATTAAACTTTAAATGAATTACTGCTACATATAAAGACAACAACAACTGTTTTAAAATAGTTTTTGCTAATTAAAATAAAGCTGAAACTACATAACAAATATTAGATAACAAACTTAAACCGTAAATTAGATATGTTGCTTTGGCAACTAACTGAAATAAAAAAAAAGTTTAAGTACTAAAATATACAACATAAAAAATATACAAAACTAAAACTTAAATATAGAAAAAATATTAAAGCTATATAAATATAAAAAGCCATGCACTAATGAAAATGACAAAAGTATATGAAATATAGTAAAACGTAAACTAAAATGAAATTTAGAATAAACTCTAAAGTATTATATATAATACTACATATTAAAATAAAACAGTTCTCTCCTGAATCCGAGATATCACATTATTAACGCTGATTTTTGAAGTTGACAGTTATTTGTTGTCCTTTACTAATTTTTTCATTTTTTGAGAAATTAAGCAGGGTAAAAAAAGATTTGCACATTATCTCTCATGTAATTTTAAAGCCTTGTGCATGTGTTTGTGTTCTGAAATAATCCACCAGTTCTCTCTGCAGTGCTACGGTTGAGGCTTTTAGAAGAACTAAAAATTGAGAGAATCGTTGTTTTTCTCTCCCCTGTTGACACTCACAGACACTCGCAGGACCCGAGCTTCACCTGCGGGCATCATTAATGTGACTGAATCCCTGATCGATGAGATCTGTGTGTCTCCTCACAAACACAGAGAGAGCTGGAAGCCTCCCAGTGAAATGAGAGTCTCAGAAGCTGCATTTGCCAGCAGCCACAGTAAATATGATCACATGAGGCAGGCCATCTTTAATGTTGATCATATACCAATCTCATGCCCATCCTTAAGCCCAGCCTCAACACTTCTTTCATTATTGGCTATTATTGCTGTGGCCTTTATAAAATCAGCATTAACCTACATTAGATCAATGTGTTAACTATTGGAAAGATTTTAGAAAGTTTGTATCATCCACAAAAGCACCAGCTTAAAACAATAGTTATTTGGCAACTGGACCAACCAATAATCTACCTGAGAAATAAAGATTATGGAGACAAGAGGAAAATCAAATAACATGCACCGATGAATTGTTCACAATAAGATCAGCAACATGAATTTAGAAGATAAAACCTGAAAATTTTTATTTTATGTTGACTTTTAAAAGGAATAGTTCACCCAAAAATACATTTGCTAGAATTGTCCTCAGGCCATCCAAGTTGTGTTTGTTTCTTCATCAGATTTGGAGAAATGTAGCATTGCATCACTTGCTCAGCAATGGATGCTCTGCAGTGAATGGGTGCCGTCAGAATAAGAGTCCAAGCAGCTGATAAAAACATCACAGTAATCCATATCACTCCAGTCCATCAGTTAACATCTTAAGAAAAAAGCTGTGTTTTTATTCATCATTAAGGTTTTTTTTTAACTTCAAAACATTGTTCCTGGCTATACTAGTCCATAATCCATAATAAACCCTTTCCTCCAGTGAATAAGTCCATCTTCTGTTGTCTCTCACATCAACATCCACACACATATTTCTTTAGAGCTGTTTTGACTTGTAAACTGTGCTTGATCTGTGCAGATTTCTCTCCTGATTCAGACAAGATGACGTTTTCACTGGAGGAAGCGCTATTATGGATGGATTTGTTTCTTTTGTCTTCTCAAGATGTTAACTGATGGACTGGAGTGGTGTGGATTATTGTGATGTTTTTATCAGCTGTTTTGACTCTCATTCTGACGGCACCCATTCACTGCAGATGGATCCATTGCTGAGCAAGTGATGTAATGCTACATTTCTCTAAATCTGATGAAGAAACAAACTCATCTACCCATCTTGGATGAGGGAGAGGATATTTTTAGCAAATGTTCATTTTTAGGTGAATTATTCCTTTAAGTGACACAATGTCTTTTTTGATTTCTGTTTGCTCTCTCCTGAATTGTCATGTTTGACTGATGTTTCTGAACCCGTGACTCAAGTACAACAGCTTGACACGACGGTCACACCAGCACACGCTTACAGAGAGAAATGCGTGTTGATGACACTGCTTCAGTTCAAAGATGTTCAGGGTTTTTGAAGGCCCTCCAGCCCATAATGCCTCCTGTATTGATTAAAGGCTCGTGAAAAGCCTAGTTTTCAGTGGCTCTGCATGACATCCGGCTTCCGAAAAGGAGGAGCGCTTTGTAATCAGTTTTGGGAATCAACACATTTCTGAGATGTCGTCTCAGATCATGTTCAGGGCCGATACTTCCTGGCAGCCTAAATTTCGCTCTTTATTCTGTTACATAAAAGTGAAACTCATGCATAAGCAATCCTATTATAAAACTTACATAATAAATCTAATTATAAAATGACTGGATGCATTTGGAGGGGCATCTATCAGAGAGCAGAATTTATCCGCGGCCCAGTGCATGACGGACAGAAATGAAGAGGGAGAGAATCTCATGTGGGGACAGATCGCTCTCTCTGTTACTCTGAAAGAGCGTCTTTCATCAGAAAACAAAACTAAACAAAAAACAGTGCAAGTGAATGCAGCATGCGTTCAGTTTCAGAGAGGAACAGATTTGAGGCTGAGTCGAGTATTTTTTAGAAGTGTTCGAGGTGAGAATGAATTTACTCGAATACAAAGGGAATTTTGTCTCTCAAATATGCTGTGAAGTCCTTGAGGGTCTTAAAGTCAACATGAAATCAAAAATTAATTTCTCAAAACATGTTCCTGGTCTAATTGTCAATGATTCATGTATTTATGATATAGATACATATAAAAAAATATATAATTCTTAAAAAATAAATAAAAATATTGAATGATTACAATATAATTGATTTATTGATTGCACTGACAGTCTTTAATTTACAATAACAATGATTCAGTTACCACTAATAGCATATTCATAATCATATATACATGTATTTATTTATTTAGTGATTACAATTATGTGCGCGCTACCATTGGGATTCATGGAGATAGTTTTGATGGTGAACTTGACCTTCATCCTCCTCGTCATTCTGTTAAGTAATGGCCACTTTCACCCTCTAATCAATCATATCAAGTCCCATTAACTCACTGAACATCACTCAGAAATATCAGTTAACAGACGCCTAACAGGTTGTGAACAGCATTATATAACGGCTCTAATTAAGGAGGTGATATGTAATCAAGGTATAAAAGGAAGTGATAAAGAAATGTTGAACTCTCAAACCGTCACAAAAAAAAACATCAGTGATTCTAAAAATACAGAGCGGATTCAAAGTGAAGCAATTTTGTTTATTCCAGTTTCATCTAAGCCAGAAACTTTAATATCACACAGTGAAAGTTGCCTGCAAACGCAGACTCATATCAAAGCACATCAGGGCATAACGCTTCCTAAAAGTCATACATTTCCACATTACGCCGAGCCTGAAACTTCAAGAGCGTTTGGAGATAAAAAAAAAATTCTGCTCGTTCTGCGAGTGATTTCATCAGGGACACCGACAGCAGAATATTCAAAATCCATGAGGAAACTGACTCTGTATCACACCATAAAGACTCCGAGGCTCATGTTGCAATCGCGCATTGTTAAGTTTGTGCAAACTACACAAAAACTGAGTGAAATAAATTTAACTGGACAATTGCAATGTTTTAATTTCACTTACAGTGTAAGCCTAATACTTTATTTTTTAAATATTCTTACAAGCAAACAGTTAAATAAGCCCATATGATTGTCTTTAAACTTATTATAAATTTACTATAATTTTTTATAAATATATTTAGACCGCATATTTAATCCCAGAATGTAAGCATATTGCATATGGATGACACACTCAATACTTAAAGGCATAGTTCACCCAAAAATGAAAATTCTGTCATTAATTACTCACCCTCGTGCTGTTCATCTTCAGAACACAAATTAAGATATTTTGGACGAAATCTGAGAGCTGTCAGACCCTCCCATAGACAGCAAGGGTCATGAAACTTTCAAAGTCCATGTTTCATGAGCCTTGCTGTCTATGGGAGGGACTGATTAATGACAGAATTTTCATTTTTGGGTGAACTATCCCTTTAAATTTGGCCTAAAAAGAAAGCAGAATTACATTTGGAACAGATGTGTCATGCGTGCACAAATGATGCCTAAAATGTTGTATAAAATGTCTCGATACGTGGTTCACTAGCGCTCGGAACAGCTCACAACTCATTCTGTGTGTAAACTGAATTAGGCCTGTCACGATCATGCATTTTCTGCTGACGAGTAATGGTTATGTAAATAATTGCAAATAACAATTGTGTGTTTTGCTTGTGTCTCACAGTGCAAGCCTAACACATTTTTATTTTTTACTTGCAAACATGCCCGAATGATTTTCTTCAATGCTGTTACAGCACACATTTGATGGCATTTCTCTATGAGCTTCATGTTGTGTTCCGGTCATTCTGACCTGGAGATGATTTCTTTTTCTGGAAAATGCTTGTTAATGTTATTGCACTGGGCTAAAACCTACTGACTTTGCTCACATAGGGTATAACAACTTCCCAAAAATGTTTTGAATATTTTAGTCCTTTTTTAGGATTTTTTTCCCACCTTGTTACACACACACAAACAGAGTTTGTAAATCTCTCATTATGCTGTTCATCAAAAAAATCTTGGATTCAATCTTTATCAACTTGTTTTCTTTCAATTAAAATAAGTTTTGTATTTCTTTTTGAATCTGATTGATCAGGCCTCGCTGATCTGATATTATGCTCCTCAGTTTAAGTGAACATTGCCAAAAATTATCCACAATGCTCTTTTTTAACTTAAAAACAGAATATTGCCAAAATTATCCGCAAATAATGTTTTTTTTTTAAACTTAAAAACTAAATATTGCCAAAATTATCAACAAATGCTTCTTTCTACTCAAACTGAATAATGCCAAAATTAACATTTTTATTTAGGTTTTTACTCAAAACCTAGAAATATTGCCAAAATGATCCACAAATAATGATTTTTCACTCAAAAATTTAAAATTGCCAATGATGCTTTATATGATGCTTTTTTTCCACTCAAAAACTGAGGTGCATAAGCATAATGAGATTTACAGGCGTTTCTTTTGAGCGGCTAAATGTGAGTCAAATGTAAACTGCACAATCATAGTGATTATCTCAAATAATTGTAATTAAATCAAATAACCGCAATCAATAATCGCAACAGGCCCGCTCTGAATTTCAGTATTTACTTCAGTCTGGCGGCGTCTTCAGACGAGCACTTTGTGACTTTTTCCACTGGAAAAGTTTTGAAAGAGTGAAATTCACATCTGGGATCATTAAATCACAAAACTGCTATTAAATTCACAGTACAGAAGTCAGAGAGGTCGTTTGCATGCCCTGAGAGTGGAGCGGCTCTGTTTTCCGCATGTAGCAGCGTTATCTCTTTTCTGTGATGCAGCACATATCAGCCGCTTTGAAGTCTCAGCCAGTGGCCATCGCAAGAGAGTCCTAATGAAATCCTCAAACTGCTTCTAATTGCAGCTGTATCTGGAGTTTTTCCGAGGCTTGAGAGAAAGAGAGAGACGAGGGAAATGAGAAAGAGAGTTACAGAACAATGAGCACGACATAAATGCCAAGCAGCATGGGGACAAACGCCACCGCAGCAACATAAATAAGCGCAGACTTCATCGCCAGCATATTTATAACACAGGAAACACATCTGCGCGTGATTATTCTCCTGCAGATTTAATTAAATCAATTAAGAGTTACGGCTGTACTGATACACAAGAGGCGGCCGGTCCTGACTAATGCGTGTTATTAATTCAGACAAGAAGGTCATGCCTTCACATTTAGTAAAAGCAAACTAGAAATGCACTCAGCGAGGAGCAGGGAATTGTGGGATAGATTTCTGCGGTGTCTTTCATCCCGTATTGTCGGTTCCCCTGCCTATTTATAACTTGTAACCATAACAACAGCTGTATTACTTTACAAATATAAGAGAATCCCTGCCAGAGCGCAGGAAATAAAGTTTACGTCTTCTTCATCTTGATCGTAAAGGCAGAAGACATTAGAGGAACACAATAACTCAGGAGCTCGTCTGACACTTTCCCTTCGTCTGGAGAGATCCCTTGAAATTAAACAAAAAGATGAGTGAAAGCTTCGGAGACGCTGAGACAGGGAAGATAAAAAGATACAAAAAACGAGTATCTCTTTGTTTCACTTCCAAAACCTCTCCCATGCTTTCAGATGAAGCACCTGACTCTTATATATCATCAAATCTATTAAAACTGAACATGTTTGCATGCACATTAAAACATTAAAACCGAAATGTAGTTATATTCCGTGTACATATACATGCACAGACTGCAATGATTGAAAAAAAAAAAAAAAAAGTGGAGAAAAGCATGCATATCTTTAATTTAGTATGTTACAAACACACCTGACCAGCACAAAGATTAACCAGCAATAATTGTAGTAATTTAAAATTAACAAAGATTTATAACTATACTTGACATATTAAAAACATTTTGCAATGATCAGAAAAATATAAAAGTATAATAATAATAATAATAAATAACATGACGTACTTATAAGAAAATAATGTGCATTTAAATGATAATAATAATATAAAATTTTAATAATATATATTTTTTTCTTTTATAGAACTTAAAGGGATATTTCACAAAACAAAAATGCATTTAAATGTATCTCATCTGTTAACAACAACAGAATAATATATTTGCTAATATACATAATATTAAATGAAATAATAAATTATACATCATGAATTTAAAAATATATATTTTTTCCCATAGACCTTAAAAGGGATAGTTAACCCCCTTATTTTCTTTTTGAAGAAAATAACATCAAAAAGTATATAAAATAATCAAAAAGTCCCAAACTCTCTAGTTTAGCACCCTTATTTGTTTAGGACACACACACACATTTATATAACATTACATATATAACATTATGTATCACATTATATTTAGTCAGGGTCACAATTGTTTTATTTTCATCCTTAAATTTGGTCACATTTTAATCACTCTTTATATCTTTCCAAATCTGTATGACTTTCTTACTCCATAATACTGGAATATACTTTGAGTCTCAGGGTTATTTATGTATTTTGTCTGTACAATGGAAGTCACCAACATCCTTCAAAATATGCTCTAATTCCTTTCACAGAATAGGCCATCCAGGTTTGGAATGGCATAAAGGGCAAATAAATAATCACAGTACTTTCATTTTTGGGCAAACTGTCCCTTTAAAGAGAAGATAATGTGCATATAAATAATTCTCAAACAGGGAGTATAAAAAACAGTTCCCAGACAGATAGCGCTTCATCTGTTCTTCCTTAAGGAAGAGTCCCGAACAGGCAGGATGAACCCATCGAGGGCCGAATGAAGGAAATAGAGTGAGCAGAATCTACTTTGCTTGTGCAGCGGCAGGTAATGGAAAGCGCGAGTGTGAAAGTGAGCGTTGTCGTACGCAGCGCTGCCTCGGCTAACAAGCGTTTAGCTGACAACGGGTTAAAGCCAAAGCTTGACGTCTCTCAACTTTCTCGGCTCACAGATACTTTCTTTGGGCCTAATTGCTCCCTGAGGGACCAATCCTGTGGTCTGACCCGCATGAGCATGGCCCGGTGCATGCTGGGTAACCTTCGCCTCTCCAAAATATAGATCCATATGAGCAATATTCACAATTCTGGACTAAATAATACGAGCGGCTCCCGTCATAACAGCTGAGCTCACTTTTTATCCTGTTATTCTCCAGAAGAGATGAAAAATAATCTTTCAAGTCCCACGACACAAATTAAATCTCATAATCCCAAATATTTCAAACATGCTGGATTAAAATGGGAGATGAAGAACTATAACACATGTCAAACCAAATGAAATCGCATATGACAAAACTATATTTTTACATTTTCTTCATAAAATGTGATGGATTCTTGTGTGAAAAACCTTTCACAATGCTGAGGATTTAAGAAGTTAATTACAACCTATTCAAATATAGACACGTGCATAAGTATATTACTCATCATATACAATTTCTTGCAATTTCTGCTTCCACTGGACTGGATTTTTAAAATCTTTTTTCAGGACTGTTTTCTGAAAATAAGATTGAAACATATGTATGGTTGTGAAAGTGGTTGCACAATATATTGGCTTGGCCGATATTATCAGACAATATTTGCCATTTTTTTCATCAACTTTAAAAATGACCCAATCCCAGTGCTTGCACCCCCCAGATCTGCATATTTCATATGCATCACTTATCACGTACAAAGTTTGTTCTATTCGATTGTAAGTGGCCTGAGAAGTGGACATCACCGGATATGATTCCACTTCCAAATGAGTGTATATGCTCCATTCAAAGGGCATTAAAGAGTGCGAGGCGTGAATTTAAATAGCATTTACAGAGGTATATTATGTCACACTTCTCTAGTAAGTTTCGTTTGTGTGTGAAGACGTTGCAGGCAGCGGCGCAACACAAATCCATGAATGAATGTTCTGAAGTAAAATAAACTTCAACGGATTTCCCCTGCTCAGGGAGTAGGGAGCAATGAACACTGTGTAGGGATCATATCAATCGGAACACAGTTTATGCACGTAGCTCTCTTACAACGAGCCGGTTATCTGAATCAGGAGTGTTAACTAAGAGAGACTTTGTTCTTTGTTCTGCTGAACACAAAGGAAGATATCCTGAAGAATGTGGGAAACAGAGTAGTTCTGGGGCACCATTGACTTCCATTGTATTTTTTTTCCTACTGTGGAAGTCAATGGTGCCCCAAAACAGCCTGGTTACAAACTCACTGATTGCAGATGCACAGGAGCTCCCATTCCGCATCTTCTTTAGTTTATTCTCTCTAATAACTGAAAATCAAACTCTTTAATATATTTTCATATTTAATATTTTTTTTATTTTTTCAAGTAATTTCATGGTTTTAGTTTACTATAATAACGCTGTTATTGGTCTTGGAAAACCTTGATATAAGAGGAAGACTACAGATTACAGGCATTAAATAAAAATATAAAATGAATTAATTTAATTATATTTATTAATATTCCGGTCTGGGAAAACCTGGATATATAAAAAAAAAAAAAAAAAACATTTAAAAAGTTTAATTTAATTTATGTAAATTTATAAAATAAAATTAAATCTAAAATAACTCAAAGTTAAACTTTATAATACTTTTTCATATACTGTCGACATTCAGCAAATATGCATTTTTGAATATTTAATAAACATATAATGAATACAACATTTACAGATTTATTTTTACAGAAATTAACTTTATTCTTTTTTTCAAATTGATTATTTGCTCAATATATTTATTTATAGAAAACTTTTTTATTTAAAAGCTAAAATTGGGGGATTTGAGCTCTTGACATCTGGCAACTGCAAAGTTTTCATGGTAAGGAACCAGCAGACAAAAACGCAAGTGATAATGCTTACTAAACTGAGAGAAGTGTCGGAAGTGGGACGTTTATTTTGACAGTGATGTCAAATATGTTTTGCATATTTAATTATTTTTTTTTTTTCCTTTTTCTTTTAAGTTTTTCATGGTTTTAGTTTACTTTAATAACCCTGTTATTGGTCTTGGACAACCTTAATATATGAGGAAGCCTCATTTTAGAAGCTCTGATTGGGGGATTTGAGCTCTTGACATCTGGCAACCGCAATGTTTTCAGGATAAAGAATCAGCAGATGAAAATGGCAAACATTGATGCTTACTGAATCTACGTTTTAACTCTAATCTACAATAAAACTATGATTCATTGTGCAGCATCAGCAATCAAAAATCCACTTTGCAGTAAAAGTGGCAAAAACGACTATAATGCAAAGGCTCTGTTTGGCCACATTGACCGCACTCTGCGTGAACTTTTAGGAAGATCAACTCTTCTCACCCGCTGTCATCAGCAACTGCAGCTTTCAGTTCTTCATGGCTTCAAAGCTCATGACACAGCAAACCCATCATCAGCTCGCCGTGAAGACAGATGCTTCACAAAGCCTCCACTTCATTTCTTTCACCTCTGAATATCTTCATCATCTGCTGCCTGTGGACAAGGCCGAGTTTGAGCTTCATTTTTAACACGTTCATTATTTGCTCTAGAAAATGTCTGCAGGATACGAGAAAAAAAAACAAAAAAAACTCAGTCCTCGAGGAACAAACCCAAACTTCATAACACATGAAGTTAAGAGAGACATTCGTCAGCCTGCGGCGATGAGAGGAAGCATCATCAATCTGAGAAAGCAAGTCCTGGAGTTTCTGTTCCTAACGCTCACGTTTGTCCTACTTTAACGCTACGTGACCGAATACAAATGCAGCGTCTGTACCGCATCCATTCAGCTGCAAAACAACCAAGCATTAGAATTACTGCTGTGTATAATCATCTCATTAAAGAATAAAAATGAAAATTCAGTCAACATTCATTCACCCTCAGGACTGATGTTCTTCTGTGCAATACACAAGAGACGCTGTGACCGTCCAGACTGTGCGTGTCAAGACAAGTCACGCTAGTCTGATGCCAAAGAAGAGACTTGCAACCAATGATATTTGACATCACTGATGTCCATCCGCCTCCGATGTGTTTTGACACGCCATATTTGATTCAGACATATGAGAACATAAATAGACAGGAAGATTTTCAGCTAAGAACAATGTTAATAGTCAAATATTATACAGGTTTGGATTTTATATTCCTGTAAGATAGTGGTTCTCAACCAGCGGTCTTCAATAGCAAACACCAGAAAACTTCCGAAGGGACCTCAAGATGACTTCAACAAACATTCAAATGAGCTAAAACAACTAAAACCCAAGATGTTTCTTATTTTAATTTAATTCAACCACTTTTTTGTAATTTTTCTGTGTTATTTTTTAGCATCAACAGTGTTGAGACACTATTGCATGTTTATATAATATATCTGTATAATATACAAAAACAACAAAATTACTCAAACTTTGACTAAAATTACATAGAAAAGTTTTAAGTAACAAAAAGTACATCATCAAAGTTTTAAGTAACAGTAATTTTGTTGTTTTTGTCAATAAAAAAAATGCCTATACATATATTATTTATTATATATATGTCTATGTTTATATAATTTGTAATGTATATATATATACGTACACACTACAAGTTTCAGGAGTAACAACCGCATTTAAATGCAGGAGTGAGTCCCATAAATTATCGTTTCATGTGTGTACAGAACAGCACTCAGTAAAAGTTTAGCTGTTTGTTATGTGCCATTTTTTGACTAAAGACTCTTTTTGTCCATCCATTTTAACTAAACTACCCCTGATAGACGTGCAGCGTTGTGTTTATGCTCGGGAGGCTGCTGTAGAGAGCCCTGTCTTGCCATGTCCTCATATCTACAAGCGCTTTTAAGCATGTTGTGTGGTCTTATCTCATAAAGGCACTTTATTAAGTTAATAAAGTGATCTGTTGTGGATATGAGTTTTTTTTTTTTTTTGTTTAGTTTTTTTGGTGTTATAAAACGAAGCATTTGGGTGTTTTAGTGTTTTTTGTGCTTGTCCTTATTTGTTGTTTTTTTCTATGAAGACCTGGCAACACTGACACTCTACCGCAGGGCTCATGAGCGCAGCTAGCCCCGTGCTAAGTTAAGACTTCTTTCATTGTTATTTTCTTGCATCTCACATACAGATGAAGACACCGATGCACGTTCAAACACGTCATTAAGTTGTCCAGTTCAGTTCCGTACACACTGTGTAGAATTTCTGTAAATGCGGTTGTCACTCCCGTATTTTAGTGAATTATGTGTGTACAGAAAGCGATTAAGGAGTAAAAGGTGAACTGACAACCGAATTTAGCTGCAGTGTGTACGTGGCCTATATATATAGAGAGAGAGATACCGTGGTTACTATGGCAGTTGGCAGCAAAATAATCAGCTCCTGATTTAACAACATTTTTACCAGAAAATGTATGTTTTTCATGACTCAAATCTTGATTAAATAATTGGATACTTAACTGTGAACAATAGAGGCAGAAGAATCCCTTAAAAAATCCTGTGACTTGGATGGAATATCTAATGAGCTGCTGAAACATAGCAGCTCCAAACTGAAAGATGCTATTCTGAAAATATTCAAATCTCGTTTTAAAACCAGGATACTTTCCTGAAATCTGGAAAGAAAATCTAATAACTCCAATTTTTAAACAAGGTGAGAAGTACGACCCAAACAATTATAGAGGCATTACAGTCAGCAGTAACCTCGGAAAACTATTCTGCTCTATTATTAATGACAGATTAGTTCAGTTCATTCAAGGCCACAAAATTCTAAACGACTGTCAAATTGGATTTATGCCAAAACAGAGAACATCAGATCACATTTACACACTCCACACACTCATACAAAAATACGTTCAGCAGACAAAACAAGGAAAAATATTTGGCTGCTTCATTGATTTCCAAAAAGCCTTCGATTCGGTATGGCACAATGGACTTTTACTAAAACTTATCCAAAGTGGAATAGGAAGAAAGACATATGACATCATAAAGGACATATACAACGGGAACAAATGCTGTCAAAATCAATAACAAATGAACTTATTATTTCAGTCAGACCAAAGGAGTCCATCAAGGCTGCAGCCTCAGCCCGACTCTATTTAATATCTATATTAACAAACTGGCATCAGCACTTGATAAATGCAGACAATCTTCTGCTGCTGTCGCCTCATGAAGGGGGGCTGCACCAAAGCCTCTCCATTTTGGAAAAGTACAGTAATGATTGGGCCTTACCGATAAACATGGAGAAGTCGAAAATCAAGATCTTTCAGAAAAAGCCTCGTCTTGCTGTACAATTGGGGGAACAATTATTAATCATATCACCTGTTATAATTATTTGGGTCTGATGATCTCAGCCTCTGGACAGTTCAATACTGCAATAAAAGATCTGACAGATAAGGCACGCAGGGCTTTTTACAGAATAAGACGACCGCTGTTCAAATTCAACCCACCCATTAAACTGTGGCCGAAAATCTTCGATAGCATCATCAAACCCATTCTTCTCTATGGCTGTGAAATCTGAGGCCCCAAATTTAAACCCTCTTTACCATTTACAATAACTCTCTGTATTCTTTTAATCTGTTATTTATTTATTTTGTTTCTCTTCTCTTTTCATTGTGATATGTTGGACATGTGTTTATTTTTCTCCTTTTTTATTAATCTGTATGTTTGTATAATATACTTATTGCTTTGGTAACATTGTGATGTTACGCAGTCATGCCAATAAAGCTCATTTGAATTGAATTGAAATTAATTGAATTGAGAGAGAGAGAGAGAGAGAGAGAGAGAGAGAGAGAGAGAGATTTATATAGAGATTTAATTAACAGAATCTAGGAGTATTTACAGATCAAAATAAGTTCTGAAAACAAAGCAGAGGAAATAAACGATGGAGGCAGAGCTTTGGACATTGCTGTGGACAACAGAGGGCCTTAGAGTCAAAAAGACTGAGATTCACTGCTTTAAAAAGAAGGTCATCAATGGATTTTCCTGCTGTTATCTTCTCATGTTTCCTATGTTTTCAGTAAACTCATGTTCTCCAAATGTCCTCTACCGATGTTGAAAGCACCTATAAATCTGACATCAGCAGTGCTGCCAGCACTCAGTGCGTCTAATTACCAAACTATCCCACACACACACAAGCACAGTCACACAATTCAGAGAAGTAAAGAGTTAAAAATAAATAATGAAATTTCCAGCTTTGTGCAATAGTGAGAGGATCCTCCACTGCGCTCACCCCTGCAACAAAACTCAATTTAAATCGATTCTGTGTCTCAAATCCTGGATGGTTTTTCCTGTGGGACGCAGGAGCCTGTGCGGCCTCTAATGCACATTCAAAGAGAGCTTCTATCAGGCTCAGCTACTGATACTGACAAACAATAAGTCCTACAATACTAAAAAAAGCAACCAATTTAATTACGTAATTAGCTTATGTTATTTTACTTCTACCTGATCTGTTAAAAAGCCAAGCAGCGATCCTAAAATAAATAAATAAATAGATAAAATAAATAAATGCATTTGATAAATTCATTTCATTAATTTTTAAAAAAGCCATAAATTAATTTCAGCAGTCGATTTCTGTGTCATTATTGCCACTCAAATAAATGCTGTTCTTTTGAACTTTCATGAAAGAAAAAAATACTTTAAATAAATATTTAACACATAAATATTTAGAAATGTTAAGCATTTTTGCAGTAGATTCCAGTGTCATTCCCACCGAGGAACCTCAGCTGCTTCATTTAATAAGCAATTACAAATGTAATAAAGCAAAAATGCAGTAATGCGTGATACAATGTTAAGTCTATGCTGTTTTCATCAAGTTACTGTGTTTATATGTGCAAACGTACTGTAACTGTGTGAATGTTAGGAATGTGCATTTGAGTCGTTCGGACTGAGTAAAGAAAATATGACAAATATTTCAGTGTTCATCTCTAACCGACTAGACCACAAGGCACTGCCAACAAATGCCACCATAACCCATTACAACAATATTGCATAACTTCAGAGTAACATTCAAACTAGATATAAAAAGAACTGAATAGTTCAAAAGACTGAGGCTAGTACATTTTCTTTCCTCAAAGAAATTCATACTTTTATTCATCAAGGACGACACATTAAATCGATCAAAAGTGACAGTGAAGACATTTATAATGTCACAAAAGATTTCCATTTCAAATTAACGCTGTTCTTTTGAGCTTTCTGTTAATCAAAGAATCCTGAAAAATTAAATGCATCACGGTTTCCACAAAAATATGAATATTCACACACACACACACACACACACACACACAAATACACACACACACACACACACACACACACACACACACACCTGTTTGTCGCAGTGACTGCATGACTGCAGCGGACACATAAAGGAGCTCAACATTAAAAACCCTCATGGTCCCTGAAGGAAAGTTGGGTTAGATTACTTTATTCATACCCGCAGGTAAATTTGTCTTGCAGTAAATGACAATAACAACCATCCATGACACAAATTACATAACATAATAAGACATAATAAAACATAATAAGTAATATAAATACACCCAAACTCCCCCATCCTACAGCTTATTTAACACAGTTAAAACAGCAGGAACAAAGCTATTTTTATGTCGCTTTGTTTTACACCTCGGAATTAAAAACCTCCGTCCAGAAGGAAGAAGCTGAAACTCACTGTGCAAAGGGTGGGATTCATCATTTAAAATAGAAGTAGCCATTCGTTGCAACTGTCTGGTATACAACGAAGCTGGATCCAACTTTGACTCACCCATCAAACGACTCGACCATTTAACTATCTGGTTTAGAGAATTTCTTGCTTTTAAAGATGTTTGACCAAACCATACGACCAAAGAAAAAGACAAAACTGCTTCAATAAACACATGATAAAATATGATCATTAACGTTCGGTCAATATGAAATTGTGATAATTTCCTCAAACAATACAAGCGCTGGTGACCTTTTTTACACACGGCTGCACAATTAGCTTCGAAATTCAATTTATCATCAATAATAGTACCAAGGTATTTATAAGATTTCACGTACTCAATAGTCTGGCCTTTAATTAAAGTAGCTTAGTTAGAGTAGAGTAGAGTTAGAGTAGTTAGAAGAAAACTGGATGGAAATTGGCTTCTCCTGACCACACAGAGGGGTAGAGATGAATGCACAGGTCACATCCCAGCATGCACTTGGGCGGCTGGAGCTGAGAGGGACGGTATCATTAGAGGAAGTAGATCATGCATCACAATCTCTGAAGGTCTGGACAAAGCCAGTGTTGCGCGGTCCGCTTCGAGACCTCTGGATGCCACAGCGGTGCTACTTTAGAGGACAAAACGAGTGGAGGGAGTCGGTCTTATCTTGTACTTCTCCAGCAGCAGATATTGAGAGGAAATCCCTGGAAAAAGCTGCAGCTTATCAGAGCTTTTGTTTGGCGAGCAGAGAAGAGGTCAGCTGGTCTTATCAGACACAAAAACACCACTAGAAGATTAACACCTCACAGATGAAATACAGAACACTAGATACTCATCATGTAACATAGTTAAAGGTGCTGTAAGTGATGTTTTTCAAGAGCGTGCATAAAATATTACTGCTTCCTGACAGATAAGTACATGTCGTGAGGAATCACAACTGCCTCTGCTACGAGAAGGAGAAAACAACACTCAGATGTTTGGGGTTGGTAAGATTTTAAATGTTTTTGAAAGTCCCTTCTGCTCACCAAGGCTGCATTTATTTGATCAAAAATACACAAAAATTAGTGAAATATTATTAGGATTTAAAATAGCTGTTTTATTTGTGAGTAGATGTCAAAATGTAATTGATTCCTGTATTTCCAGCATCATTACTCCAGTCTTCAGCGTCACATGATCCTTCAGAAATCATTCTAATATGCTGATTTGCTGCTCAAGAAACATTTCTGATTATTATCAATGCTGAAAACAGTTGTGCTGCGTCATACTTGGGTAGATTATTTTTTTCAGTATTCTTTGATGAATCCACTTTTTCCACTTCCACTAATACATTTTTTGCCAACATCAGCCCTGATTTTAACGACCAAAAATGCATTTACTTTTAGGATTTACATAATCCCACTGTTGTTGTTTTTAATGGAAAAATACAAAAAATCAATTATTTTCTGTATACTACATGCTAAGCAGATTTTTTAGGGTTATTACAGTCTTAGACAAGTCAATGATTAGAAACAGCATTAATTTTGCATGATGCATATTTTTTTTGTGCCGTGTCACATTTACAAAAAAAACAACAAAATTATCACTAGATCACACAAATTTCTCAGTACATACATACAAATCCCAATCTGATATCTATACCAACACAACCACACAATTATAATTATATCATTTCAGTACTATTGAAATTCAAAGAAAACAGGCTCCACAGGCCAAACGAGAAAATGGTGTCAAAATAGTAAAAAAATTTAATAAAATAATAATAATAAACAAATAAATAAAAATAAGTAAAGAAATTAAGAAATGACCATGAAATACTAAAATTCCAATAACAGAATTTATTTATATTTAAAGGGGTCATCGGATGCCCATTGTACACAAGTTGATATGATTCTTTAGAGTCTATAACATACTGTGGTTAAAATTTCTCAATGGGAGTGTAAAAAACATCTTTACCCTGTCAAAATCAGCTTTGTTTTCAGCACGCTGTTATAGTCAATGTTGCTTTAAATGCTCGTGAGCTCTGCTGCTCTCTTCTGTGGAGTGACGAGCAGACCATAGATATGTATAGATTCCCTATTCGACCGCTCCAGATACATTGACGTATCGGCCGCATTCACCATAATAATCAATGAATATTCAATGATATACAAGCGTATACCTTGCTGTTGTAGACGCACGCAGTCAATGCGCTCAAAGATTCGCTGACCATTCCAAAAATGGCGGATGGCTTACGTATCGCGGCCCATGATGGCATCTAGGTATATATTTCTATGGAGCATACTAAACCTCAGCCACGGAACTGGCTAACTAGCACATTATTAAGAAAGGCGATATGTAAAGATTCATAAAAACCCTTATACTCACTTCTTCTGTAGATAAAGCTGGATCACGAATGATTCGTGTGAACATAGATGCATTTATGTAGATCAGGGATCGGCACATTCACGTCAAAGCTAAAGTAACATTAATCTTCTGCCTCTTCAGCTGCTCAGATGTCGGGAGTAACTGACGACTGCTATATTCATTATTACATCCAACAACTAAACACTTCAATCGCTTAATCTGAGAAATCTTGTCTTCCCCTGCACCGGAGGCAGACAGCTCTCAGCTCACTCAGGGCGGGTCTAAGGTAAGACGGTCTTGTCAATCAACTATCGTGGGAGGGGCCTGTGCAGAACTATGTCATTCTGACAGGGCTCTCAGAACAGCCTGATTTGAGAAAGGGGATTTAAAAAAAACCACTGGGTGGATTTTTATCATTATAGGATGGATGTGTACACACACTTCCAACACACATTTTTGTTTAAACAACTTGTAAAGTGAATTTTGCATCCGATGACCCCTTTAATAGAAACTTTAAAAATATCTAAAAGAGATTAGCAGCAATAAACTATAAAATTTCCCTACAAAAAAAAAAAAGGTTATGTAATAAGAGTGTTACTTTGCTCAGTTCTCAGCGAGTGCAAACATGGGCTGATTCTGAGAGTGAGTTCATGGGAAAAAGAGTGAGATTTACTTCATTAAGCTTCACTTTAAGTGAGAGGATTTAATCAGGGCACAGGAGACATCAGCAACTCAATCAATCATTCAAATCAATCAATCCATCGGTACTCACCTCTCCATCTCATACTCTTTCACGCCCGGCTTCACACGTTTCATCACCTACAAGGAAAGAAACACACACAGTAATCAGATAAGTGCGCTTTACAAAATATTCAATTAGTCATCCACCTCAGTCATCAGCCGAGGGCTTTCCTTCCCTCTCCAGATAAAGCCTAATAATCTCAATGAACTCTCGCCGGCAGTCGGAGCGCGCAGACACAGACGAGAGCCGCACAACGGCTCTGAAAATGACCAGCAATTGCCTTCAAATTACAGAACGACTCATCCATTTGATGAGATAACAGTCATTTGCGGTGCGGCGGAGAGAAATGAGGGAGAGCGAGCGTCGAGGGCGGATTAGAGGGGCTGTTTGATGATTGTAGGTTAGGAAGCTTTTATTTCAATCGAGAATCATGAGTCACACTGTATAGCGGCGCTGAAGGATCCCCGGGAGATTGCGGAGATCAGGTTGATGTAGATAATGTTAGTAATGTTGGGTGACAGAGGTAATATGGTACTTGTAGGTATAAAACGTTGCTAGTATATACTACTGTTCAAAAGTCTGGTATTTGTACGATTATTCAGCAAGGACACATTAATTAAGCTCAGGGGTGTTTTTGGGGATTTTCGCCTAAATTTGCACACTCAAATTAATAATAAAAAAAAATGGTTAAATTGTAAAGGAAACCCTTTGAACTACTAGATTTTTTTGAAAATCTGTAATTCAGGTTCTATTAGGGCCTGCTCTTTGCAACTTACTTTGTTTGATGCCACAATGTACCAGAAAAACATTTTTTTCAAATAACAGCTTCCAAACAGGAGTTACTGGATCATAAATGAAGCGAGGGAAATTGCCCAAAAATTATAATTTTTACTGTATCATTCTGAAAATAAGAGCAAGCAATAAAGAGCAAAAGATGAGCACTTGACTTGTCTTGTGCTGCATTAAACAGTCACCGTCTCCTGAGAAAGATCACCTGGCGCAGGTGAACGTGACGTGACGCGCTGGGAGTTTGGGAGGATCGGGAACGAGCGGCTCAGGTGTCGAGCGCTAGATTTTAATGACGTCCCGTGAGAGGAAGAGGAGACAGGCGGATAAACATGGTCGCGGTAACTTCTCATTTGTCCCTCTATGTTCTTCCTGTGCTGAATATAATTTGACTCATTAACGATATAAAAGGGTCCAGTGTGTTCTGAGCCGTCTTGTGTCAGATGCAAAAGAAACATGAGCAGAGTTAAAGGCATGTAGAAAAAAAAAAGCAGGACACACAGTCAGTGACAAGTGACAAGAATACCAAGTAATTCAGTGCTGCAAGTAGAAATACAACTGAATATTTCTGCGCTACAAAATCTATTAAAACAGATTGAATTTTGTCAGTACTATTCGGATGGGATTTGTTTTCTAAATGACTGTAAATGAAATGTCATGTAGTGCATTCTTGAAGCTCAAACAGAAAAAAATGGTTCTAGCAGCTTCATTGTTTTGGGTTCGATTATGAGGCATAAACCAACAACATGTAAACCTTGAATGCAATGTAAGTTGCTTTGGATAAAAGCATCTGCCATTTGCAACACATGAAGTAAAATTATTTTAGTATTTTTCATTGGAAAATGTGATATTGCTTTCAGCAATGAGCAGCAAAGACAAGAGTAAAAACTAGGTTACATTTCAGTGTCGAAGTTGAAAAATTGCACACAAAGTTTGAAAAAGTTCTTAGATTTCTAGGGGAAACCCAAGTTAGCAGAGAAACGGTAGGTGATAAGCAAGAAAATCACTGACATATGCTATTCTGATGGGTCTGAAATCACAAAGTCCATGTGGACATCCTTAAACTAGTGATCTAAATAGGGCTAATGATGCTTTTTAAGATCAAATAAATAAATGCATGATTGATTGAGACAACAAATGTTATTTGAAGAAATATAAAAAAAACTATATCATGCATCTCTAAACTGATGCACAATATCATGGCTTTAGCATCTCTTCAGATATTTACATTTATGCATTTGGGATTATGCATCTATCCTGGGTGACTTGCAGCATATGAAAGCCAGGAATCGAACTGTTGACTCTGGCATGGCTAGTTGCATTCCCTACATGTCAATATAAATGCTTAAAAGTACATTTGCATGTACATATAGTCCATTATTCATATCCGGGAAAATCAAAGGTCAAATAACTGTCGTCTGCTCCTGTCAAACTCAATGAAACATTAAAACTCTCAAGACTGGAGCTGAACTCGTAATCGCTGCTCGACTGAAACCAACCTTCGTCTCCGCTCTCCTCACCGCAAAGACAAAATCAGCATTTACAGTCATTTACATGCAAAACTAGCAAAACCTGCTGCTGTAAGCATCACTGACCACGCCACATTCAGATGAATCTCACAAAACCCGTCAAGAACAGGACCAGATCGCTTCACACCAAAAATAGAGTTGGACATTATACACACATTATATAGCATTTTGCTTAAAGAACCTTAAATCGTAACATTTTTAAGCATTAAAAAATTCTGCCGATTTGCAAAACGGCCTAATACCATATATTACATATAACTTTAATGCATTTATCAAGATAACAAAAGCAGTAAAATGTTGAAAGTTAATTTTTTTATGACAAAAAGAAGTATTAAATCTGTATTATATAATTTACAATCTGCAAGGGAACAGAAAAGGTGGAAATCAAGCATAAAGGCATAAAATAGTCAAAAAAAAAAAAAACTGACTTAGACAGGAATCATGTGTTTATGCACTGTAAAAAATAATATGATGAAAAAGTCATGACAACTTATGTTTTAAAGTTACTTTAACTCAAAAAAAGGTTATACTAGATTCAACTTGATTTTTTAAGTCAGTTTAATGTTATTGAAATTAAAGGAGACCAATTTAATTCAATGAACTTAACATTTTAAGTTCTAACTTATTGGCACTAACCGGACAGATCTCTGAATGGATTAATGCGCAAGAGTCAAATTTGTACATGAAATTCAATATCAGAGTCCTTTCCACCAAGAATAAACTTATTCAGCAAATCTAGACTCATGTTTAATACATAAAGACATCGCAGTGCAACATCAAACAAGGAGACACGGGCAGAATAAACAGCGAACTAGCTAAATGGCAGAGGAATTTCAGATGAACAACTCATGGCGTGAAGAAGCAGCAAGCATTTCAACGTGTTGAGGAAGAGGTGAGTGACTGCTTGTGCTGTGTAACATGATTTTGGACAGATTATTGTTCATTCTAGCAGAGCAGAGTATTAGTTATGTTCTGTCATATTTTTCCGAAGTGTGTTTACCTTTCAAGTTTTACATTTAAGGGGGCAGTCGCGGCCTAATGGATAGAGAGTTGGACTTGTAACATGAAGGTCATGGGTTTGAGTCTCAGGTCCGGCAGGGATTGTAGGTGGGGGAGTGAATAACCAACACTCTCTACACCCTCAATACCACGACTGAGGTGAGACCCTTGAGCAAGGCACCAAACCCCCAACTGCTCCCCGGGCTGCCCACTGCTCCGGGTGTATGTTCACTACTGTGTGTACACTTGGATGGGTTAAATGCAGAGCACAAATTCTGAGTATGGGTCACCATACTTGGCCACACACCACTTCCCTTTCCTTCCTTTACTTTTAATAAGGTGGCCGCTCTGCTGTACTGTGCTGCATTAGCGCTGCAGTTGTAATGTAACAAGTCCCATTTGAAACAAATTTGTTTCTCCACCTGTTAAACATCGTTAAAATTGGCGATTATAGGTGTATTTTACCGTTAAAGTCCGTATCAGTTGGCTTTGCTGATCAGGCTCGGCATTTTCGTGCCCACTGCAAGTTTATCCTTAGCGTTAACATTAGTCAAGCCGGCCTCGTCTTGTGCGAGTTGATATTCGTTATGTTACCGAGTAAGTTAAAGTAAGCGTATTTTTTACATTTTTATCAACCGTGCATACAAACTAGGATAATATAAGCGCGCTATCTAGAAGTAGACGACGCCAGAGCTGTTTTCTACTACATTATTTTAGTAGAAAACCTCCCACACCTCCCACAGCGTTACGGAACGTAACACGCATGAATTAAACGTCACAAGTTTTGTCAGTAAAAGTTACAGTGAGGATCACCATAAAGTTACATCTTCATTTTTTTAGGCAGCTCAGATCATTAATGTGTTATGAGGCTGTTGTGTAGGAAATATCGTTGAATGAAGGGTAAGTTTTGCATTTCTGTACCAATTAAAGAGTATAAACTATATCTCTTAAGATGAGTCGACATTTGAAACACTTTAAAGGGATTTTTCTCTACATAATTGTTTCTCTCTTTTTACAGGCACACATTGTTTGACTGAGTCTGAGACTTGATGAAGGGTAAGTTTTGCATTTCTATAAATAAAGTGTATAAACTATATCTTATTAAGATGAGTTTAAAAGGTTTTTTTTCCTATATTTCATACATCATTAGAAGGCTGAGTTCGATTGGTCTCTGGCCATGGGCTGGAAGATGCAGGAGCGAGGAAACGAGGAAGCATTTGTCGCTGTGATTGGAGCTGCAGATCCACCGGTCAGTGTGGTTTGGCCTGTTAAAGGGATAGTTCACCCAAAAATGAAAATTCTGTCATTAATTACTCACTCATGTCGTTCCACACCTGTAAGACCTTCGCTGATTCTCAGAGCACAAATGAAAATATTTTTGATTAAATCCGATGGCTTTTTTTTAGGTTAAACCACAGGAGTCACATGGATTACTTTAATGAAGTCTTTATACTGTTCTGGACCTTGAATGTGTAAGTTACGTTGCTGCCAGTGGAGGGTCAGAAAGCTCTCAGATTTAATCAAAAATATATTCATTTATGTTCCGAAGAGGAATGAAGGTCTTATGGGTTTGAAATCATACGAGGGTGAGTAATTGATGACAGAATTAAAATTTTGGGTTGAACTAATAACTATTTAATAACATTGTACATGCAACTCCACAGTTTTTGTTTTGTCTGCTGCCACCTTTCATTTATAGTCGTCGGAAATCCGTCACCACATCTCTGATTTGACTGGTCATCAACAATCTAGCCTGCCACTTCAGCAGCAGTTTAAATTGTGTATCGTGATTTGTGTAAAGTCTAAATTGACTTGAATCATCACATATTTGCATCGGTTTTCAACAGAGTACAAACTTTAAACCAGAGATGTCCAAACTCGGTCCTGGAGGGCTGGTGTCCTGCAGAGTTTAGCTACAACTTGCCACAACTCAGCTGCCTTGGGTGCCCAGTAAGACCTTAGTTAACTGATTCAGATGCAGGACAGTGACCCTCAGAGCAGGTTTGGACACCCGTGCTTTAAACGATCACTTTTTTTGCTATTCGAAATATTGAATGTGTTTTTAATTCAAAGTATTTGTGTATATTGAAGTTTATCAGTGTATAGAGTATATAGAATCACCAACTGTTAGTAATTTTTACTTTACCTATTTTCTGATTTTAAAGGCTCATGGTAAGACACTTCATACACTCAAGAAGGGCATGCAAGCCGGCCTCCTAATACGAAGACTACGATGGACACCTTTCTCCTTTTAAATGATTAAAAAAAAGGACCGTAATGGACATGTTTTTTTCCAAGCTTGTCTCAGTGGTTGTTTCCAATTAGGTATGTGTATATTTTCAACTTTGCTTGACAGTTTCTTAGCAGTTTTTTGCTACTTTTGTGCCCTTGTTGTATACATATACTGGCATTCACACATTACAGGCAGGTTGTGTACTGTTTTAATATTAAAAACCTGTTTGGAAACACTGCAAGAAAAAAATAAAATGTTTTCAAACAAATATAGTATTTTTTTTTTTCATTAATGTTAAAACTTTTTAAACTTAATTTAATCAGTTGAAACAGCAAATATTGGAAAGTCAAATTAACTTAAAGCAACTCAGCACTAGGCAAGATTTAAAATCGTGAGTTGATATGACTTGTGTTTTTAAATTGATATAACTTAAAATTTTAAGGCAGCCACAAAACTTGAAATGGGTGAAATCTTTTTACAGTGTGGTGTTTTTCTGCTGATTAAGGAAGAATACAAGATTCCTTCACTGTACAAATGGTTATCAAAAGGAAAAATGCTACCAAAGACTTCATATTTTGTGAGAAAGCAAATCTTCCATCACTATTTTTGGAATCGGCAACCTAAAATTAGTAAGAAACAGGTATTGGGTTTCATTCAGCAAACATGATATGGTAGTGTAATGTGCATTTTAGGGTGAAATTTCTCTCTGGAGAAAGAAACAGCAGAAAATCATCCAGAATCTGTTCCTTTAGTCACAACCTCTGGCTGAGATCTTCTCCCAAACATCCCACCGCATTAAATCGAGCCGACAAGCGTTTTAGGCCATGCATGAAACTTTCAGACAACCTCTAAAATGTTAATTAACAAGATATGTTAATAGAGACAAAACTGAACCATGCATAAAAAATAAAATGACTAAGTGAAGTCGGAACTTTCACTTTATGATAATTCTATTAATTCTGATTTCTGTTAATGAATCTTTCTGTATTTTTGAGGATGAATGATGTTTGGAAATATTTTCCATTCGCATACGTGCAAAAACAGAGACGGAATGGAAAGTCATAAAAAATGGAAGTGATTCTGAAAAAGAACTCGATATGGATTTTCAACGGTTTCCCGTGACCGTACAGTGAACTCTTCAAAATCCCCCGTTCCTCATTTCAGCAGTCAAAAAACTATTTGTTTCCATTGTGGTTGTGACTCATGTCCCTCTTAAACCGAATATCCAGCAATAGCAGAAGACGAGAGGTTACAGCCGCCAGACGTTTGTCTATATGAGCTCTGGCTAAGATTGGCACTTATGAAGACCTATGTGCGTTAATATGTGCCGAGGCCTTTATTGCTGGAAACGAGAGATCAAAAGAGCCTCAAAACATGTCCTTCAGACCTTCAACTGAAGATTGACCCGGTCTGCCAAGGTCATTCTCCATTTGATGACGTGCTGGGGCTATTTCCTTTAGATAATGCGAGGATAAACGTTGACTGCGCTTTTACAATGACACCTGCACACATGGATGAATCATGACCACAGCATGATAAAATCAAAAAGAAATGATCAAATGTTTTCATTATTTACCTATGCTCAAGTTGTTCCAACTTCTTTGTTTTGCATAAAAAGGGAATTCAAACTTCATGATGCTTTTACTGACAAAAAACATCATTAAATTATCAAAAAATACATTATATTATCAGTCTGTAACAGAAGTCTATTTCATAAATATAGAATGCATAGAAATTTGACCTTTGGATTTTGGAATCACAGGTAAATAAAGTAAATAATGATAGGAATATTATGAAAAATTCTTTATGGAGCAAAACAGTCATGCTACTCATTTTCGCCATAGGGAAATTTTTAACAATAACTTATAAACCTTTAAAGACAGAACCAATGTGAGCTCTGGGCTTATTAATTAATGGAATATGCTTTTGTTGAAGCCATCAGTTCATGTTATTTCAAGTTACGTTTTAAATAACCATGTTTAATAGCAGAATTCGTGGTTAAAAACTACATAACCCCTGATGCTGTACAGAAAATCCCACCAATCAGAGAGTTGCATCCAGCAAAGCGCACCAAAAGAGCTCCACCCACTCCACTCGGTCTCCCTACTCTCTAAAAACGCTTAAATATTTGATTTACAGTATATGTGCATATTTTGCAATAAACTTGGCTTCTATATATATATATATATATATAAAATCAACAACTTTAAATGGATAGTTTTATATTTCTCCATTGTTTGCGACATTGAATATGTCATTCATAATGCTTAATAGGATAGTAGTTCTTTCCCTCGTTGAAGCCTTTAAGTTCAGTCTTTGTCAAATTTTCAAATGTTTTTGCTTTATATCAAAGTTTATGATGTTGCGATTCTCCTCGTATCAGGTTGGTTTGGTTCCTGGCTTCTAATGCTTTAATGAAGACTTTTTTTAAAAGCCCTATGGGAAAAAGTTATGAAAAAAATGCCAACGCTGCTGAAAAAGTATACACGCTGCTAAAGCAATCTATAAATAGGGCTGTGTGGAAATCTCTCAATAACTGTGACATGAACTGATGTTCAACAACACTTTTGATGTAACGATCATTGTTAAAGCTAGCAGTCACTATGATAAATATGATCCCAGCTTAAACACACTGTTAATTCATGCACAAACCACAGACCGGTCCATTAATATCCAACACTCTTAAAAAGGCTTTTCATCCATTAATGGATATCAGCAACTAATTCTACCACAAACCAGCACCATCAATCTGATTACTAAATTAATTCGAGCATAATATAACAGTGTTAGTGTTCGCGATTGAGGACACAGATCTGCACTTTAGACTGTATTAATCAAGCAATTCTGAAGAGCAAACGTTTTTAGTTTGTGTTGTTTCAGCATCCCATTCACATTCACTAATGCTTCAAAAAGTTTGAACTTGTCGTTTCTTTGTAATTAATTGTGAAATTTATAAGCAATTTATGAATGAAAGCCGTTTCTACACCATTTTTGTTTTCAGTATAGTGCCTAGTCAAGATGCAGGGTTTGTGCTGAAATATCAACTGTTTAGTATTCTGGTATTGTCTTGTATCTGTGAAGGATAAATGCAATGCTGGCCTAGATTCTGATCAAGCGAGGTATAAGATTTTGGTAGCTTTACATCAAGAGTATACAGTACAGATCTGACTAAAAATGCTTTCTAACAGAAACAGAAGCTAAAATTCCATCCCAAGTGTTTTTAAGAGAGATTCAATGAGGTTTTCTTCTCCTGAAACATCCTGTTACTTGTCATTCTCACAAAAACTGTGCCAAACGCACAGCTCATGACCCAAACTCAACTGTCTGTGTCTCAGGAGAGCAGCGAAACACTCAGCGTTTCTTAAAAGCATCGTAAGCCTAAGGAGATCGCAGAAAGCTTGTGATGCTTTGGAGCATCTTTCAGAGTAATTATCAGATCTTACTACTTTCAGTTAAATTCTTTAGGGCATGTTTTAGGTTAACAGTTTTTAAATCTGCCTAAAAGCTTGCTTTACCTCTTTGTGGGCTTCGCTGGAAATGCGATTGGTGTAGCGCAGAACTTCCAGCTCCATGTCAGTCTTCAGCAAACGACTGCAGACAGAGAGAGAGAGTTAATGCTAATCATCATGACAACGACTGCAAGAATGTGCATATGAAGATATAACATCTTATATATCAAGAAGCTACAAGAGGCTGTGTTAAAGTGATTTTACCTGTTCTTAGGCACAACGTGAAGCTACAACTTAAAAACGGTTTGGTACTCAAAAAATGTTCACAGATGCACATGCACTGCTGTTCAAATGTTTGAGGTCGGTAAGATTTGCTCAACAAAGATGTATTTATTTGATACAGTAAAAATGTCAAAATACAGTAAAAATTTGATTTCTTTAACAACTGTTTTCTATGTGAATATACTGTAAAATGTACTTTATTTCTGTGATCAAATCTGTATTTTCAGCATCATTCCTCCAGTCTTCAGTGTCACATGATCCTTCAGAAATTATACTAATATGATGATTTTCTGCTCAATAAACATTTCTGATTATTATACTGAAAACAGTTGTGCAGTTTGATGAATAGAAAGTTCAAAAGAGCAGCATTCTTTTGTAACATTATAAATGCCTTTCTGGCCAGTAAATTTTAAAAGTGACAGTAAAGTTTAATGAAGAACTAAACTTAGCCCAAACCCAGCAGGACTGACGTCAGAGAAATCAGCACTTTGCTTCTCGTTAGTGTTTTTTTTTTTTTTTTCTTCACCTCCACCATCTATTCCTGGTTGAGCATCTTCGTTTATGTCTTAATGATGTTGCCTGTATTACTGAAGCATCTTGACATCACCTCCAATGACTTGGTGTGAATGTGCCAACTTTCTAACAACACATCTAAATATATCACTGCACACACACACACACAGCAGTAACCCATGGTTACAATCTGCCATATGATTCTTATCAGCAGCTCTATTCACACGGATCATGGGATCTCTTACATCAGGAATCAGTAAATACATGGTTTGTCAAAGGAATAGTTCATCTAAAATGAATTAGCTGGAAATGTCCTCACCCTTCTTTCTTCGTCAGATCTGGAGAAATGTATCATTACATCACTTGCTCACCATACAATACAATATTGGATACAATATTTCTCTCCTGATTCAGACCAGATTACTTTTTCACTGGAGAAAGCAATATTATGGATAGAGCACTCCATAAAAGTATTTTAGTTGGAAACAACTGTTTAAAGTTAAAAACACTTTAATGATGGATTTGTTTCTTATAAGCACGCAGCTTTTTGTCTTCTCCAGATGTTAACTGATGGACTGGAGTGGTGTGGATTACTGTGATGTTTTTATCAGCTGTTTGGACTCTCATTCTGACGGCACCCATTCACTGCAGAGCATCCATTGCTGAGCAAGTGATGCAATGCTACATTTCTCCAAATCTGATGAAGAAACGAACTCATCTGCATCTTGGATGGCCTGAGGGTGAGGACATTTTCATTTTTGGGTGAACTATTTCTTTATAAAGTACGAGGAAATATTTACTTGTCTAAATTGACAGCTAATGTTGTTTGTGTGCACAACTTTAAAAGTAAACATGAAATCAAAACTGACACTTTACTTTTTTAATGAATGTTTTGTGAATAATTCAGTGCACGTTATTCAAAATATTTTTTTTTCATTAAAAAATATTTTCTTCAGCTGACGTTACCATCAATCTCTCTCCTCCTTCCACTCCTCTAATCTAGTATGTGCTGTAAGGGCTGCTTACAATCAAAAATACACCAGATTACAGATGTAAAACAGCCTATGAATGCAGTTTACTCAAGTACTGAGCAAAAATGGTCTTTTATCCACCATTTCTAATGAGAACCGAGCTGTTGCTGGAGCACTGATCACAAACTCATGAAAATCCATCAATAATTCACCACCCATATCGGTAAATAATGTTTGTTTGAGAGAATAAAGGACATTTACTTGTCTAAATTGACAGCTAATGCTGTTTGTGTGCACACAAGTCAACATGAAACCAACATTGCCACTGTTTACTTTTTTAATGCACGTTCCTGGTCTTACTGTGAATAGTTCATCAATGCTTGCTATACTCTAAAAATTTTTTTATAAACTTAAAAAAAAAAAAAAAAGCATTATGTCAGCTACCAATCTAGGTTGCTACAGTTAACTTAATCTAAAAATAAAACTAAATAAAAAAAAAATAATAATAATTAAAATAAAATAAATGAAACTTCAGGTAGCGGACAAGCAACATCTATTTTTAATTTAGTTTTACTTGATGTACTAAAATAACAAACTAAACCTGAAATAAAAGAAATATAAAATACATGAAAATTTTTAAAACTGAATTTTTAAAATATAAAAATAAAAAACAATTCAAAATATTAATAAAAACTATAATAGTATCTCAATGAAATCAATGCATCCTTTTTTTACTTGTTTTGCCCATTTTGGATGGAAACCAGCTATTTCCACCAGCCATGTCAGTATTTGTTTTTGTAACCAAATTATGATTATTTACAAAATAAAGTGATTACTTGAAGTTAGTGAGAAAAACAGCTTAAAAACCAGCCTAGGGTGTTTCAAAGGTCTGGTTAGTTTGCTGGTTTTAGAGCGGTTTTGTGGACCATCTAACCATCTTAATCTGGCTTCAGAAGTTTTTCAGACACAAGCGTATCTGCTTTGTGAGCAGGTCTTTAATATCTGCTTCATCATGGAGAAGCAAGAGGCAAACTCTCTCTGGAAATCTTGAGGTAATAAGTGAAGGGGAGGGAGAGAAGGAAACAACAACGTTAGCAGGTGAGCGAAGGGAAACCGTAATGAGCCGCTTTCCTTCGAGTACTAGAGGAGAAAACAATGCATGCGCCAGCGAGAGAAGCACGCAGACCATTAGAGACAAACACCAGCCGTATAGACCCACGCAGGAGACTTGAGAGAGAAAGAGGACTGATGGCGGATTGTTTGTAATGTGCTTGAGCATTCAACATGAGAGTGAAGGGCTCTCCGTCATGATAGAGTCATTCTGCTGAAATTAGCTGAAGCGTTTCAACAGCGACGAGAAGAGCACTTTGTCTGAATGTCATTTTCCCAACAAAACTCACATTCTATGAAGTAGTAATGAACATCTGATTCCAGTAAAGTTCATAGTGTCTGAATGCTTAATGATGCTCTGTTAATTAAATACAAGACAGATTAAACAAGCTGATCTGCTCAAACTTTTTAAAAGATGCAATGACAATCAAAACACACAAAGATGAAACAATCCAACTTCAGCTCCGGTAATTGCCATCTGTTTTACCTTTCATCAAAACATCAAACGTTTGCTAATTGGAGTAGCTGGCAAACTTGCTTTGATTTTGTTAATTGGGCTTTAGTAACGAGTAGGGTTTTGTGCTTTAGTTAATAAGACGTCAATCGGCTGCAGAAGAAAATGGCTAAATTGCATAAAGCATGGTGTTAAATGGTTGAAATGTTTTGACGTTTGCATGTGATATAAATGACACTCACCACTCCACAATCACCGGGTGCAGCAGGGAATTATTCACCTGAAACCTGCACAAGAGAAGAAAAAACAACTGTTTTTGTGTCTCAAAATACTGACTGCCTGCATCTATTGTTTTACTATCTGAATCCTCCTTTTAGTCAATGCTTTGTCAATGCTTTAAAACAGATGACAATTGTGTTGATCATTTTTACATTTAATACAATGACATTTAAAAATTTTTAAATACTTTCAAAATTAGTGCATATCTAATATTTCGAAATATTTCGAAATATTTCTCATTGGGATCAGAGTCTCTTCATGCATCAGTCTAAACGGGTGGGTTGTTTTATCCGAGCACACAGAGGATGAGTGTGCTACTCTCCCTGGAATGAGTTTTAGGAACAGAGCTCTGAATAATGGATGAAACTCACTGGCTGATGCCTTCAAAGGACGCTTCGCGACAGGTGCTGCCGCTATCGGTGTTCACTCCCCGCTACACACACACAGAAACAGACATTAAACCTACTCAATGTCCCATTATCCAAAAAGAATAGAACAGAACTAAAATCACATGTAGGCCAGATGTCTGAACATCTCAATTTCCTATACGCACTAACAGAGGGAGTCTTATGAAAACATGACCAGGTCACTATTCACTCCAAAATGTAAAAAAAAAAAAATAATAATAATAATAAAAGGTTATGTTTACTATTATTCATTTCTTACTAAGAGATTATTATTATTATTAAATAACTAATAATAAAAGTGTTTACTATTACCATGTTGTTTACTATTTATTTATTTGTCAATGTTATTATTATTAAATCATCATCATCATCATCATAATAATATAAAAATCAATGCATTATGTGTACTATTAATTATTTATTAACAGTTATTTAATAACAATAGTAGCAATACCCTATTAATAATAGTAAATTAGTAAAAATGTATTGATTTTATTATTATTATTAAATAACTAATAATAAAAAAGAATAAAATCACTAAGTTATTTTTTATTATTTTATTTTATTTTATTATTTATTTATTATTAACATGTATTATTATTAACAGGTTGTCGCAAATATGGAAATATGGAATATTTGGATTTGTGCGGAATGAGAGAGGTAGGATACACGAGCACAAAGCCCCATTTCGCAAACAGTTGAGTGCGCAAGCCTTTAAACTATACTACTTTGTCAGTCTATGTAAGAGAGGCGTTCAGAATCAGCACATGATTACGGTCTAGGGGGCTTTGTTTTCGAGCACGCAACTCATGGTCACTGTGATACAGATGGAGCTACATGGCATTCGCTGTTCTTCTGCTGGCGGTTATCAAACAGCGTTGCATTGCTGCGGGCGCCCCCTTCTGGATTGAGGGTGAGTTGCCTGTATTCATCGTAAGGCCTCATGCACCGAACCGAGATGTCCGTACCGTTAGGTACGAATACATGTACCGTGCCACCCCTAATATATATATTAAATTAAATTGCAATGTTATTTACTTTTATATTTATTTTAAATGATACTTTTTAAAATATTTATTTACATCACAGTCCAAATATCACTACAAGACAAGGTTGGCATCTTGAAAGACTTCCTGTGAAATAAATGAGAAAGATCTTACCAGTGTGAGCAGGACACTCGGCTTCATTTTAGTCAGCACATCAGCAATCTGTGGAGAAAAGCTGTCATTAGAGCGGATAATTTAAGCAGAATATCATTGGCTTTGCAGAAATATCCGTGAAAATCCCTGGCCGCCGCTGACAGGTGCACTAATGAACGACAGAAATGGCCTTTGAGGAGAGATTTCCTTATGAAAAGCAGATCCAGCGGTGGCAGACAGACAGACAGCGTAAATGTCAACTGAAGAGAGAATGAATCACCAATAATCTGCGCGAACAGAACGAGCAAAGGATTGTGGGAAGGAACACCTGAGCTGTCTTATGTGCTCCCAGGAGTGGATAAGCAGCATTTTAAACCCACAGGACGAATCAAATGCAGACTATTTCACCTCAGGGCAGATTTCTGAGTAGAATCCACATTTCTGTCTGATATTTCATCCTAAAGAAATCCATGCAGACGACACCAGCGCTGAATGCTAAAGCCTCATTTATTCAACCTCATGCTAGTGCACACCTATATGCAACACAGAACATTGTTGAACATCTTTTGTTCATGCAGAAGCATCAGGATCTATTATCATATTCTAATAGAGCTGTCAGGAAAACAGATTGAGCTGGGACGACAGTCTGAGGAGTAAATTAAGCTCTCGGCATCCTGAACGAATGAACCCAGCGAGAACATCAGATTAATGTGGCACAGGGGCCGTGTGCTTAACGGCCCTTATCTGACCAATTACAAACACGCTGTGAGCCCAACAACAGACAGCACTGACACTCTGACCACATCCACAGATTATGAGCTGAGAGACCGATTAGGACATCTTTAATAATATTATTATTATTACTACTACTACTAATATTATTACTACATACATACAGTGCCCTCCATAAGTATTGGAGCAGTAAAGACAAAATTGTTCTGTTGGCTGTGGAGTTAAGACATTTACAAATATGATTAAAATATGAATATGAGACAAAACTACAGAATGTCACATTTTATTATTGGGTGATTCAACACATAGATGTTTTACCAGCTAAGAAGTTCAGCACTTTTAGAGCACAGCAAGATGCAAACCTCTGACCAGCACCAAAAATAGAAAGGCAAGATTAGAGTTTGTAAAAAAGCACAAAGTTGAGCCAGAAGAGTTTTGGAACTGTGTTTATGGACCGATGAGACAAAGATGAACCTTTATCTAAGTGATGGGAAAGCAAAAATGTGGAGAAAAAAAGGGAACGGCAATGATCCCAAGCATACAGCCTCATCTGTAAAGCATGGTGGAGGTGGTGTCATGGCATGGGCATGCATGGCTGTCTCTGGAACAGGCCCTCTCAACTTTACTGATGACTTAATGTATGATGACAGTAGCAGAATGAATTTGGAAGGGTACAAAACCATCTTGCCTACCAATATTCAAGAAAATGCCACCAGATTCATTGGGAAGTGCTTCAAATTGCATCAGGACAATGACCCAAAACACCCTGCCAGTTCAGTCAAGGAGTTTATAAGAGCAAAGAAATGGAAAGTCTTAGATTGCCCAAGTCAATCTCCAGATTTAAATCTGATTGAACATGAATTTCAGCAGCTGAAGAAGAGAGTAAAGGCAGAAACTCCCCAAAACAAGCAACAATTGGGATTGGCTGCATTAAAGGCTGGGAAAAGCATTTCAAAGATGAGACCAAGAGTCTGGTGATGTCTATGGGTCACAGACTCACTGCTGTGATTGTGTGCAAGGAATCTGCAACTAAATAATAGCTTTTAATCTTTTATATCTGCCTTATGTTCAACTGTCCCAATACTTATGCTCACATCAATGAGTGGGATGAACTCTAAAAGTGCTGTTCTTTTTATTTGGTAAAACATATGTGTTGAAACGGCTAATAATAAAATGTGACATTCTGTAGTTTTGTCTCATATTCATCTTTTAATCATATTTGTAAATGTCTTGACTCCACAGCCAACAGAGCAATTTTATCTTTACTGTTCCAATACTTATGGAGGGCACTGTATACATGTTTTTTTTTTCTCTAAACAATATATAAATAAAAATAATATACAAAAAAATATGAAATTAAAATAAAAAAAATATGACATTCATTTATTGTGCATAAACTATTATTATTATTGGCCAGCATTCATTGGAGAAAAACATTTATTTAATCATGAGTTTTTCTCCCCACTTTCAATTGTTTTACTTAAATGATGGATCAGAATATTTTGAGTGAAAGATCAAAAGGATAAACAATGCAGATTTATTTTCACAGCCGCCTTTTATCACATTTATCAAGGGTGCCAATATTAATGGAGGGCACTATATACATATACACACATATACACACATACATACATAAACACACACACATAATTATTATTGCTACATATTGACAGACTACAAACAAACAGCTCAATTCTTAAATGCATTCTGTGGTTATCTAATAACATAAAGTGTATTATGTTTTTCATAACTGCAGATACATGTTGCAGCTCCTTATAAAGTTACTGAGAAATTGACTAATATTTCTTTGATTTACTCACTGAAACGTCTCGTACCTGCAGAATAAATAGACGCGAGCAGCAGCTGTACATCATCTTAACGTGTCAGTGTTATAAATATTTGATTATTTTGTTAGCAGACTAGATTTGACTTATGACTTTGAAAGAAAGTCACACTGGTTTGCAAATAAAAGGTGAGTGAGTCCCATGGCAAATATAATAAAACAAGGTCTGGTTTGTTAACATTAGTGAATGCATTAGCTAACATCAACTTCTTAGGTGCATTAACTAATGTTAACGTATTAGTAAATATTTAAATATGTACTGGCAAATGATGAAACTGACAAACTAAGATGCTGTAGAAGTATTTATATTAACAAATGAGTGTTGAAAAGCATTGTTGTTACAATCATAAAACAAAACAATACTGGCGTCGACATGAAAGACTTTTAGAAAGTAGCTCAAGCATAAACCTAAAGTGATGTTTCAGGAGATGAACTGCTAAAGTGTTGTTTGTCTGTGCCTGTGATTGAGCTGAAGTGTGTGGAGAGTAAATTAACACCTAGCTCAGGTAAAGATGAGTAAACTCACACATCACGCAGTCTGAGATCAGTGCAAACTGCAGCTTCATATTATGAAATAGAATTAAAATAAGTTAAATTAAAATTTATTTTTTAATTGTTTAATTAATATCGCTATAAAAACCTGCTCTTGAATAGATCAAAAGAAATTTTTAAATAATAGAATAAAAATAACAACATAAAAAGTACCTTGTCTTGTGTACATATCACTATAAAATTCTGCTCTTAAATTGATCAAAATAATAGATTTTTCAAATGATACAATTAAAATAACATGAAAATGTTCCTCGTCTTGTTTAATAACATCGCTATACATTTCTGCTCCCCTTAATAGATCAAAATAATTATACAATTAAAAAAATAATAATATAAGTGTAACTTGCTATAAAGAGCAATTTTTTCTGTTTTCATTTTAATTAAAATTGTAGTATTTTATATTGTACTATAATTGTCAAATTTTTGTCGACAATTTTGATTACGTTTTTTTTTTTTTTATTTAGTTATTTTAGTATTTACTATTAAACAAGATGAAAATTACTGAATTCATATCATTATAAAATATATTTATATGATTATATATATTTGTATGTATGTGTGTGTGTTGTTTTTTAAATTAGGTGAAACAATAATAAATTAAATGTACTCATCTTGTTTAATTAATATGAATATAAAATACTGCTGTTAGATCCTAAATAAAATAGATCAAAAGAACTGTGATAAAGTTTTAAACAGAATTAAAATACTGAAAACATAAAAATGTACCTTGTGTTGTTTAATGAATATTCCTATATAATCCTGCTCTTAAATAGATCAAAACAACCGTGATCAAAGGGCTGAAATATTACATTAATCAAAGTTAATAAATACATGAAACAGAACAAAACCAAATCTGAGAAGTTTTAAAGAAAGCACTTAGTCAGATCTTTTGCTGAGAGCTCAAGACAGATGGCGAGGAGAAAAAAAATGACATGCAAGATAAATGACCGACTCTTAAAACATTTGAACAAAAATCCAAACTTAATTGGGTCTGGCAGCCGTGTCATAGACCCTTAATTATTCTAATTTTATGAGCGCAGAAATCAGTGAGCAAGATTAATGGGCTCAAAATGTCTAAAAATCAATGAAAACAAAATCAATAGTGTTTTCATCTGACATTCTGGCCTGCTGTGCAGAATAGCAACACATCTGAGCGTAAGTGGAAAATGACGGTCATTAAAGCAATCAGTACGAGTCTGATTGAATATTATGAGGAGTCGAGCAGCTGTGAGAGAGACTGGATCAGATCAGGACAAACCCGCAGAAACCAGACTCACAAGGTCTGGAAATCCAGCTGCTGCGGATGAACACAGACCTGTCACAGACTCCAAGAGCTCAATGACAGTAAATTATAATTTAGCTAAATTAAACAAGTAAATCAAGCACATTGCCTCCACTAGTGTCAATAAACGGTTTCCAGAAATCTCCAAAACAACAAAGTTGCTCAAACAAACCAGTGTTATTTTAGTATTTTTGACATACTACACTCTAAAAATGCTGGGTTAAAAAAATAACCCAGCCGCTGGGTAACTATGAGACAGAACATGCACTGGATTGTTTTGACCCAAGTGCTGGGTTGAGCCATTTGACCCAACCGGTGGGTCAGGTTAACTGTGTTGCTGGGTTAAACATTACCTAAACATTGGGTTATTTGTTGTCTCAATGCCTTGCTACCTTTATATTTACCAATAATAATAAATAATCACAAAGGAATGTAAAATTATTATTTTTCTGTAATACAATTACACAACACAAAAACTGCAACTGTAAATATCAATTTAATGAGTTTTCACATTTCTTTTTAAAACCATTTTTGAATGGGTGCTACTGTTACATCAATATGATATACTGCATACTGGAGACATTTCCAGGAAGGAAGATGTTAATGTAAAAAAGGACTCCAAAAAGATAAACAGCCTCAAGCAACAAGTCCATTCCAATGGCATGACCCGAAACAATGGCGAAGGTGTGGGAGGTCGTTGTCTCGTCACCAAGGCACAAAATGTGCAGGAATGCATCACCATGTTGGTCCCCACCTGTTAATTACACGACACTTAGTCTTACAACATAACTTACATTTTTACAAGTTGTAACATTTAAGTTGACTTAAATAAATAACGTTTAAGTGTATTTTATGGAAATCAGCTTAGTTTCCTGTGAACTAGGTATGGTAAAGGTTGCTCAAACTAAATATTTAGTGTGTTACTGATTTAAGTTTCTTTCGGCTTACTGGCACTTGGTTGTCTACCTAAATTTCATCCAAACAACATGGCATAAATTATGGGGTATTTAAAGCCCCCAAAACATATACAATACTGTGAAAAAGTTTTAGCCCACTAGTATTATAGTAGCCAGCTAAATAATAAAAAAAATGGTTTTAAGTCAGTTATTTCAATCTTTTGCTGTAATGTGTCTGTAGGAAATGGCAGTTTACATTTCCAAACATTCGTTTTGCCATTAATTGTAATAATCCAGTGAGATTATTACATTATTATTGTGCTCCACACAGAGATCTGATCTGATTATCATCCAGTCTGTCTGGAATGACATGAAGAAACAGAACAAACTGAGATGGACTAGATCCAGAAGAACTGTGCCAACGCCTCCAAAATGCTTCAAGAAACCTCCTGCAAAGCTCATGAGAAACTCGAGGGCAAAAGCTGCTTTAAATTTAAAGGATGCTCACACCAAATGTTGATTTAATTTAGTTAACAGAAGTTAATTGTTAAAGAAAATCTATTTATGACATTATTTTTGACAGCATCCTCATTTTACAGCATTTTTTCACAAGCGTCTAAAACTTTTAACAGTTCTGTAGCTTTGCAGGTAGGTTTCTTGAAGCATCTTGGAGATGTTGCCACAGTTCTTTTGGATTTAGTCTGTCTCAGTTTCTTCATGTGATTCCAGACAGACTGGATGATGATCAGATCAGATCTATGTGTGGAGCACTGGCTGTTGTCAGACATTCACTGGACTATTACAATGAATGTTTGGAAATGTAAACTGATATTTCCTACACTACAGCAAAAGATAGAAATAACTGACTTAAAACCATTTTTAACTGTTGAAAATACTAGTGGCCTAAAACTTTTGCACAGTACTGTGTATAGAGTAGAAAAAGTAAAAAAAATAAAATAAATTACAATAAAATTTTAAATTACAGGTTGTACATCAAATGAATGACTTCCAGGATTCTGTGGTTGTGGGTCTGAGGACCTTTCCTCCGTTCTTGAGTATTGATTGGGGAAGCAGAGTGGGCAGGACTTTGAAAGCACTCTCCCTTTTAGCATCTAAACCATAAGAATAATACAGTGCAAGCTGTTAAACTGACCTCACAATCAAAATGACATTGAAGCACTTTTCCTGTGAAAATGTCTTCATTCCTTTAAATAGCTTGGATCAGATCGGGCTGGATGTAAATAGCTTGGATCAGATTGAACTGGATATAAATAGCTTGGATCAGATTGAACTGGATTTAAATAGCTTGGATCAGATTGGACTGGATGTAAATAGCTTGGATCAGATTGGACTGGATTTAAATAGCTTGGATCAGATTGGACTGGATTTAAATAGCTTGGATCAGATTGAACTGGATTTAAATAGCTTGGATCAGATTGGACTGGATGTAAATAGCTTGGATCAGATTGGACTGGATTTAAATAGCTTGGATCAGATTGGACTGGATTTAAATAGCTTGGATCAGATTGGACTGGATTTAAATAGCTTGGATCAGATTGGACTGGATGTAAATAGCTTGGATCAGATTGGACTGGATTTAAATAGCTTGGATCAGATTGGACTGGATATAAATAGCTTGGATCAGATTGGACTGGATGTAAATAGCTTGGATCAGATTGGACTGGATTTAAATAGCTTGGATCAGATTGGACTGGATGTAAATAGCTTGGATCAGATCGGGCTGGATTTAAATAGCTTGGATCAGATTGGACTGGATATAAATAGCTTGGATCAGATCGGGCTGGATTTAAATAGCTTGGATCAGATTGAACTGGATGTAAATAGCTTGGATCAGATTGGACTGGATTTAAATAGCTTGGATCAGATTGGACTGGATTTAAATAGCTTGGATCAGATTGGACTGGATTTAAATAGCTTGGATCAGATTGGACTGGATGTAAATAGCTTGGATCAGATCGGGCTGGATTTAAATAGCTTGGATCAGATTGAACTGGATGTAAATAGCTTGGATCAGATTGGACTGGATTTAAATAGCTTGGATCAGATTGGACTGGATTTAAATAGCTTGGATCAGATTGGACTGGATTTAAATAGCTTGGATCAGATTGGACTGGATGTAAATAGCTTGGATCAGATTGGACTGGATTTAAATAGCTTGGATCAGATTGGACTGGATTTAAATAGCTTGGATCAGATTGGACTGGATGTAAATAGCTTGGATCAGATCGGACTGGATTTAAATAGCTTGGATCAGATTGGACTGGATGTAAATAGCTTGGATCAGATTGAACTGGATGTAAATAGCTTGGATCAGATCGGGCTGGATTTAAATAGCTTGGATCAGATTGGACTGGATTTAAATAGCTTGGATCAGATTGGACTGGATGTAAATAGCTTGGATCAGATTGAACTGGATTTAAATAGCTTGGATCAGATTGGACTGGATTTAAATAGCTTGGATCAGATTGGACTGGATTTAAATAGCTTGGATCAGATTGGACTGGATTTAAATAGATTGGATCAGAAACAAATGACACAGGCAGACCAAGTGACAATGGCATGGCTGAAGTGTGACTTAGTCAGCCTACATTAATGACTTCCTGAGACAAACAATGTAATTTATTAGGAATATGTAGATGTTGGTGGCGTTCTGGCAGAGGTGCTGCTGCGGTGTACACTCACAGAAAACAATGTGCTCAAATTTTAAAGATGTGGGGCAGCTCCTGTAATATCGCCTTGACTATCAACAAAGACATCAGCTCTCAGCGATATCTCTGACTATCGTCAATACACTATACTATCATCTATCTGCACAACCCCACTAACAATTTAACTACTTCTAATTTCTGTAAACGAAACCATAAAATCAAAATTATTTCTTACCATGCCAAGTTGTTCTAGAAGTCTGGGGAACTCCTTCAAGATTTCTGGGATGCTTGTAGACCCATTGCTGCAAAACAGATTCTGTAAAATAAGGATGAAAAACTGTGTTAAAAGCTAGCAAAACCATACAGTATGCCAGACTGGAAATCCAGTGATCTGCCTATTATTCATCAATCTCAAATACAAATGATTATTTCTAACAGTAACATAAAGAACACTTTACATGGCCTCTCTAACTTACTGTTAACCTGGATAAACCTCTTGTGTTCTGATTAAAGCAACACATGCATTCACTAAAACAGAGGAAGAGTAAAAGGACCTCACCATGAGACCAAGTCTAACTTTACATACTGTAGACAACATTACATTTAAGTAACAATATTTAAGAATAATACTACATACCTGTAATAGGGTAGCTAATGCAGCTAACCTTACCGGAGGAAAAAAAGAGCAAAATAAGTTAGTTATTGTTGGATTCGGCACGTCGCAGACATTTGGAAAAAAAAGACCTTAAGATCAATTTAGTACGAAATGATCTAATTATGACAAAACATACAGAAACGTTACACAGACAGTAAGTTAACTGAACTTACCCCTGTATTTCTGACCTAATGATAGTTCATACCTTTTCTATGAGGCGTTAAATATATATATACGATAAAGAGATTGTTGAGGCCTTTTTTGTCAACAAACCAACGTAGGCGGCTACTTCATTCACAGAATAACACTAACATTAACCCACACAGCGACAGATCAAATATCACATTAACCATGAATCAGTGTGCTTTTACAACAGCTTATTAAAAATAGAGGTAAATAATCATATCATCATATTAATTTACCTTATAATCCTGCGAGTTGCTTGACCGTCTGATGACGAGACGAGTGAAGAATCCAGAAAATTCAATGAAGAGGAAAAATAAATAAACCTGTTGGGTCAAAATAAGCCAACCCAGGTGTTCAGTGGAGAAAGAACCCCTTGCAGTCCATTTGACCCGGCATGAACAACCCAGCTGTGTGTTTACAGTACCTCAAACCACCCACAATTATGACCCAGCACAAATAACCCAACAATGTGTTTACAGAAATAACCCAGCACTTTTAAGAGTGTAGTTTTTGTCATTTCAAATTATACTTTATTTCTATTTTTTCTGTTTTCACTTTAATTTTAGTTAGGTTTTGGTAATTTTTTAAATAATAAAATAAAATAAGTTTATTTTTTATATTTTATTTTATTTCAGCTAACGAAAAATATTTTTTATGGTTTTAGGTTTATTCATTTAAAATTTATTTAGAAGTTAAACTAAAGGAAAATGAATAATGTTGGCTCTGCAACAAGCTGAAAGAATTTTACCTTTTTAAATATACATTTTATTTCAGTTAATATTTATTTTATTTCAAATCATATTTTTTATGGTTTTATAATAATGAATAATGAACATTTTTATGGTTTTATTTTTAGTTTATTTAGTTTTAAGTTAAGAAATGTTAACTTGGCAACTAGCTGAAATAAAAGTTAGTTTTTTTATTTTATTTCAGTTAATGTTTATTTCAAGTAATGATCTGGTTTTATTTTCAATTAATTAATTTTGTGCTTTTGTTTTTAGTTTTAAACGATGAAACAAACAAACACACACTAATCAATGGGATATCAACATCTGAATGACTGAATAAACTGAACTTTTTATCAGATGCACCATGTCAAGCTCATTTTCACAGCACAAACCAACCACGACAGCATCATGCGGCTTAGTTTACATAAATTCAACAAATGCAAAGACATTTCCACAGTCGGAGACTCTCAAAGTCATTCTTGCGTACATTATCTAGCAGCTGAGGGCAACAGCTGAAGACGGTGACGTTCCTGAATGTCAAAGTCACTCAGCGCGTCTCAGTCCCGTCTCAGGGTCAGTTAGCGCTCGGGATTAAACATGCCTGTTTGTGTATTTGCCTTGGAGATTTCATTTGTTTTGTAAGATTACAGATATCTCCCTCTGTTTTCTGCTCCCAGCTGCTCTGTTTGTCTTCTCAAATGATCTGTTTAAGCAGCGCTGAGAGGAACCTCAGGAGAAGGTCATTAACGCTCACGCACACAAAGAGGAGGAACTGCGATGCATTTGTGCAGTAGCATGAAAAACGAGCAATGAAAACACAAAAAACACCTTGTTATGCATCTGAAGTCACACTCGTCACACGAGCACAGCGCTCATGACGTGAGCTGCAAAAAAACAATGAGGCATGATGCAATGTCTGTCTGACACGTCTACATCAACATGCACAACCCTAATAGGAACATTATATATAGACTATTATCATTAAATTACCTTTTTAAATAGCTTTTGAATCAGCTGCAATTACAGCGTCAACTTCAGTTTGAGATATTCTGACCTTCTGACACTGAAGCACAATCACTGCAATTTAAAATAAAGGTAATTTAGACAAAACTATGCATAAAATCTTTTATCTGCATCTTTTTATGCTGGTCATGTCATTCTGATCTACTTGGGATGAGCATGCATTGCAGCTCTGGCCTATTTTAATAGAACGGGTGTCGAAACAATATATAACAAACTAAAAAACAAGTAAGAAATGTTTAAATAAAATAGGATTAAATAAAATAAGTTTAAGATTTTTATATATTGTATTTCAGTTAGTTTATTTTAACTCAAGTAATGAAAACGTTTTGTGTTGTTTTTACTTTTAGTTTAAGTTACACTGATTTAGTACTTAAACTAAATGAAAACTAAAAATGTCAAGAATGCTGAAATAAAGTTATATATATATACACTAGTGCTGTCAAACGATTAATCGCATCCAAAATAAAAGCAGTTTACTTTATATACTGTGTATAATATATATACACAGTATACAAATAAATACACACACCTACGGTATTTATTTTGAAAATATTTAATATTTAAGTTTATACATTTATATTCTTACATTTTATATTATATATAAATATATTTAATATATAAACATAACATTTTTCTTAAATATATAAATGCATGTGTTTGTGTTTGTATTTATATATACATAAATATACACAGTACACACACATATATTATGTAAACAAATACTTTTATTTTGGATGTGATTAATCGTTTGACGGCACTAATGTATACACACACAGATACATATACTTTATGTAATATAAGTAATATATAAATGTGTGTGTATATATATATATAAAATTCCGGTACTGATTTAATGTAAGCAAGTATTTAAATCTTAAGGTATGAAATTTGGATAACACAAGTTCATTAGAATGTTAGTTACCAGCCAATGCAATAATTATAAAATGGACAAATATTGGCATTTTATTCAGCCTGGTCAAAATACATCAGTAGTATTCATGTCTAAAGAGAGAGTGAGAACAGTGTGCTGTTGGTCAATGTGCTTGATTTTGCACTTTAGTGAAAACTATTATAGGAAATTCACATTTTAAAATCCTAAAGGCAATAAGTAGATCATCAGAAATAATGAAATGAGAGCATATAGCACTTTAGATCCCTGCAGACTCGGAAGCTAATTATTTTTCTGCAGCGGTATCAGACACACGCCGCATGTTAAGACGCAGCAGTTTAAGCGTAATTGTATGTTGTTAGCTGGCATATCAGCGCCTGTAGCCATGGGTCAGTCCTCCACATGTGGAAATCAGTCTTGCTTACATGAAGAATAATTCACTGTTTTAAAGGCCTCATAGATGTTTTTTATTTCTGTTTGCTCGTCAAGCACTCTACTTCCAAGTGAGCTTTCTAGACAGTATTTTAGTCCTTCAGGACTTTACAAAAGGCTGCGAAATTCTTATTAAATGCAAAATTCTGGCGAAATTCTAAGGCAGTGCTTCACAAATAACGCAATCCCACAATGCACTGCAATGAGATAAAATTTGTAGTTTCAGAAAAACGACAGAAAAAACGACGGGTGGTGATGGCGCAGTGGATAAGACACATGCCTTTGGTGTGAGAGACCCGGGTCGAATCCACTGTGAGACACCAATGTGTCCCTGAGCAAGACACTTAACCCCTAGTTGCTCCAGAGGCGTGCGACCTCTGACATATATAGCAATTGTAAGTCGCTTTGGATAAAAGCGTCAGCTAAATGAATAAATGTAAATGTAAACTAGAGTGAGTACAGAAAATTGTATGAACGAGCAAACCAAGAGCCAAGTTACAGAGAATATACTGCATAATATACAAAATTCCAACGAAAAAAACTCAAAGCATGACAATTTTTTAATGAAATGAGTTTGAAAAAAAATTGCGTGATCCAATGACCCATTCATAAAGAGAGTCATTTACTCCTGAATGAATCAGCGTTCGAAGGAATCAAATGAATGAATGACTCAATCACTTATTCATTAAGACATTTACTGCACCTACAGGCAGTTTTATTTTCTTATTTAGAGTATCATTTTATTAAAAAACTATTTCATATTTCCATATGAATAAAAAAATCTGAAACTATTTTTTGTAGCATCTGATAGCATCTTAAATATTAAGATAGCATTCCTGCTCATCTTAATATTTAATAAGTCTACAGTACACTGTCCTACACATTTTATTTTATTCTTTTATATTTTATACAGAATTTATTTTCCATACCTATATTTATGTACATTTTCTTTGTGTTTGTATTCTATAATAATTGCACTGTCCATGGAGCGGACCCGTCTTACATTTTACTGCTGGTTATATATTCTCTATATAATCATATATGTGACGAATAAAATTCTTGAATCTATCTCATGTAACACAATAATGGCTTTTGTTGGTAAATTCTTAGCCAAATCTGATGTGCGATTAATGTGTGTAATTAAATTCTAAATTTTAATCTATCAACAGCCCTAGTCCATATACATATATGGTACTGAAAATATAAAATATAAAAGAATAAAAATAATAATCTTTTAATATAAATAATAAAATTCTGTCACATCTGAACACAAACACTTTCAATGACATAAAGTCACCAAAAACAAAACGCAGCTATAAAGCAGCTCAAGGAGTTGGATTTTCACGAGATATATTTTAAACTCATTTGCATTATATAAGCCAATATAAGACAAACCTAATGAGTGCAAATGAACAAGCTGCATGCTAGTAAATGCAGTGTGTTAAAGTGAAACCGTACTCACGTCAGTGGTGTAATGCACCTCATTGACAGCGTATTTCTCCTTGAAGTGTTCCCGCGGGTAGATCCTGTCGAGACAGACAGACAGAAAGAGCTTTAATGAGAACTTCCCATGGAGTGGACCGATTTTATTTAGATCCTTCTTGTTATTACATGATCAAACTAAATTTGTTCCCATTTTTATGACAGCCATTTTGCTCTGACACGATTTTAAATGCATTAAAAACTGATAGTCTGCATGTTGGACAAAGACTGGACTTCTGTCTTGATTCTGCCAATGGTTTCTGCAGTGCTCAGATAATCAAGTAGATGGACTCTTGATGTCGAGTGTTTGTGGTTCTTGGAAGTATTCATGCAAACGCACTCCAACTTCATTTTCAAATAGCACATCAATAACTTTGAGAGCTTTACCAATATAGAAACATGAATGTAAAGTTTGCAAGCACACTCAGTTTTGCCCTTTGCTGACAGAAAGTCATATTTGGGTTCCCAACACAAGGTTTCCAGAAATTAATTATGCTAATAACCCATTCATTATCGCCGCAGATTAACAGATTTATTAACAGTCAAATGTTTGGGGTCAGTAATTAAAAATAAATATTTTTATTCAGTAAGAATGCATTAAATTGATCAAAAGTCATTTATAATATTACAAAAAAGATTTCTATTTCAAATAAATGCTGTTCTTTTGAATTTTCGATTCAGAAAAAAATATGAAGCAGCACAACTGTTTTCAACATTGATAATAATCAGAAATGTTTATTAGATATGTTATTATATTAGATATTAGAATGATATTAGCATATTACAATGTTTTCTGAAGAATCCTGTGATACTGAAGACTGGAGTAATGATGCTGAAAATTCAACTTTGATCACAGGAATAAATAAAATTTTAATAAACACTCACCGGCCACTTTATTAGGTACACCTGTTCAATTGCTTGGTAACACAAATTGCTAATCAGCCAATCACATGGCAGCAACTCAATACATTTAGGCATCTAGATGTGGTGAAGACGACTTGCTGAAGTTCAAACCGAGCATCAGAATGGGGAAGAAAGGGGATTTAAGTGACTTTGAACGTGGAATGGTTGTGGTGCCAGACGGGCTGGTCTGAGTATTTCAAAAACTGCTGATCTACTGGGATTTTCACACACAACCATCTCTAGGGTTTACAGAGAATGGTCCGAAAAAGAGAAAATATCCAGAGAGCGGCAGTTGTGTGACGAAAATGCCTTGTTGATGTCAGAGGTCAGAGGAGAATGGGCAGACTGGTTAGAGATGATAGAAAGGCAACAGTAACTCAAATAACCACTCGTTACAACCAAGGTATGCAGAAAACCATCTCTGAACGCACAACACGTCAAACTCTGAAGCAGATGGGCTACAGCAGCAGAAGACCACACCGGTGCCGCTCCTGTCAGCTAAGAACAGGAAACAGAGGCTACAATTCACACAGGATCACCAAAATTGGACAAAAGAAGATTGGAAAAACGTTGCCTGGTCTGATGAGTCTCCTGATGAGGGTCAGAATTTGGCGTAAAGAACATGAAAGCATGGATCCATCCTGCCTTGTCTCAACGGTTCAGGCTGGTGGTGGTGGTGTAATGGTGTGGGGGATATTTTCTTGGCACACTTTGGGCCCCTTAGTACCAATTGAGCATCGTTTAAACGCCACAGCCTACCTGAGTATTGTTGCTGACCATGTCCATCCCTTTATGACTACAGTGTACCCATATCTTCTGATGGCTACTTCCAGCAGGATAATGCACCATGTCACAAAGCTCAAATCATCTCAGACTGGTTTCTTCAAATCATCTCAGACTGGTTTCTTGAACATGGCAATGAGTTGACTTTACTCAAATGGCCTCCACAGTCACCAGATCTCAATCCAATAGAGCACCTTTGGGATGTGGAGGAACGGCAGATTCGTATCATGGATGTGCAGCCGACAAATCTGCAGCAACTGCGTGATGCTATCATATTAATATGGACCACAATCTCTGAGGAATGTTTCCAACACCTTGTTGAATCTAAGCCATGAAGAATTAAAGCAGTTCTGAAGGCAAAAGGGGGTCCAACCCGGTACTAGCAAGGTGTACCTAATAAAGTGGCCAGTGAGTGTATATTCACAAAGAAGACAGTTACTTGAAATTGTAATAATATTTCACAATATAACCGTATTTTTGATCAATTAAATGCCGCCTTGGTGAGCAGAAGAGACTTCTTTAAAAAACATTTAAAAAATCTTACCAACCTCAAACTTTTAAATGTTAGTGCATAAAGATTAGAGAGAGATATAATACACAATTCAAGCTTTAGTACAAACTACAAAGACGTTTGAAACTCATTTTAAGAAAACATAATCCTGAAGAGAGATAAACAAAGCTAAGCCGAATTGAGCAGAAATCACAACAAGTTCGAAGCTTATATTTGAATAATTTACAATAAACTTATTATCATTGTTAAACTTACAACCAATGACTTGACTTAATAGTCTGTATTTTATGGCTGATTCAATAACTTTAAGTCATTCACAACGTAGTTCATTCATTCCCCTTTAGACAATTATGAAAAACTGAGTGTTTAAATCACAATGTATAATGATTCATCTCTAGTTGGTTGGTTTGGTTCAAGGCTTAGAACTCTTTATTGATGAATTTTTAAAATCCCTATGGAGAAAATGAATGTGATAAATACGTCTGGAACCAAGGCCACTGAAAAACACTTGCTGAGATCAGCATGAACTGAGGAATCATTCATTTCTGCAGCACAAACGCTGAAGGATGGGGTTACATGCCGAAGTTTAATATTTACGGTCACGGTTTGACCAGCTCCAGCATAAGCTTGAATAATAGTGACCAAATACCACTAATTATGTAAATGTCCGTGACATTCCATGTTATAGAGTAAATAATTTTTTTTTTTTGACTGATTCCATGATCAAAGGGCCTTAAATATTGCACATCATGACACACAGAAACACTGTAATGTCAAGAAAAACACCAAAAATTGAATGTCGGGTCACTGATCACAGCAGCCACAAAAACAAGCACAAAACGAGCCGCTGACCCCCGAACCATTCAGCAGCAAACTCATCTGATGAAGTGAGGAAACCACAGCCATATGTATTAGATTAAAAAGACTTATCCAGCAGTGCTGCAGCATGAAAAGGAAGAGAATTTACTGCAGCACCTCTGAAAGGAAGATTTAAACGCAGGCTGATTTCAAAGTGCGACAGCAAACTCTGACTGTACCGTCCGTTTCAAAGCGGATCTCTTTACAGCTCTGCCTGCTTCAATAGCACATCATAACTGCAAGGCTTTTACACGTCCCAACATCTTTCAGAGCTCAATTCCATGCCTACCTGTTCTCACGTTATGAGGAGGATTGAGAGAGGATTCTCCTGTTAATATTACAATGCAATGTGGACAGGTAAAGGATGTGTATATAAATAAATTTAATATATAAACATTAAAAATATAAAAATTATTATTTTATAATTGTAATCATATAAGAATATATTATGTAAAATATAAATGTGCTATATTTTGTAAAATAAATAATTAGTATATAATTATATATAATAATGATATAAATATTTACTATATAGGTCAACCATTACTTTTTTTCAAATATTTCTCCTATATGAAGAGTTTGGTTCCAAAACGCGATAAACGCCATTTAAAAAAAATCAGTATTGTATCTGGTCGGTATTGAAAAGCCTATTTTTAATTTTATGCAAAATGCAATATTTGTCGTGCTATTCTGTCATGTTTTCTCCCTTTTTTTCCAAACCGCGACAAACACCAGCCTCCTTTCTCTGCAGAATGCGATAAATCCACTCAACCAATAACAGCGCACCATTCCACGCATTGTAAACAGTCGTGCGCATCTCATCAGTAAAGCCGGTTCTGTGATCTTCATCACGTGTTTTCAGATGGAGCAATATCGCGTTCATAATTGCAGATGAATCGCATTCGATTATGAACGCGATATCGCGTAGCTTGTCAGTGTGTTTTTATTAATGCCATTAATGTTTTTGTTATATAGCCTACAGTGTATAGCACTACTCAACTAAATGAATATAACATGGCAAAGACTGATTGAATGTATTGTGTATTTTCAATATTTTCAATATGAAAAAATAACTTTTATATTGACTCAATGGATTTATTGCATTTTGGGGTGGGGGGGGGGTTATAATAAATCTTTGAAAATCAAAATCTGGATTTGAATTTTTAATGTTATTATAACCTAAATATGCTATGTGAAAGTTTGAAACAGAAAATAGTGGTTTTCATCTTGCCACTTATTAAGCCAGGAATGTTCCTTTGTAATTTACAAACCTATTCAATTTGTGAAATAAAATCACTGAGGGTCTAGGAAGGAAACTGAAAATCCAGGGAAACTATAAAGAGCATTAAAAATAAAACGTTTGCTGACTCCAGAGAATTTCAAAGCAATCATATCAGCAGACGTCAGTGAGCATGAAAGTCAGAGAGAATCTGAGAAAATGAGAGTCTGAACGCATCACTCACTCGCCCATCCATGTGGCGTAGCTCTCCGGCAGCTTGGGAACAAACAGGATGGATTTCTTGGAGTTGACGTCGATGGCGCCGTAGCAGTCGGCCTCTATCACGCCAAAGGTCCAGTGGAAAAACGACTCCTGCAGAACAACATGAGTTAGCGCTACATCCACAGATTAAACACCCAGCCATCACTGATATCCTGTAAGACGAGTTTTGTGATCTACAATACACTGAACTCAGTGAGGGGTTCAAGAGCCCATTCTGAAAACTTATTACTTAAAAATTAGTTATTTTTTCACTTGTTGCAATCAGATAAAAAATGACCGAGCTACAGCCGTTTGAAGGCAATAGAATCACCAAGCAACGTTGCATATATTCCTCCAATTCTTTTCTTAGTAATAATTACTATATTATTAATCACAATATAGCTATTTTTATTTTATCATTGTTATTAAAAACAAGAACAAAGATGCAAATAAACAGTATTTAATCAAGAGCAGCGAGTGATTCCGTCTTTTCTTTTCATGTAACATTGAGACAGATCTATATTAAGACCTACTGTAATGCATGGATCAAATATAATGTTACACATCAGATTTTCCCCCAACTATTAACTAAACGTTCATGTCAGTCATAACAGATTATGACGTGAATCTCGCCAATACATATTTCGCAATAATGTACTTTATAAGGGAGATCGGGCGCTCACTTATTCTTGGCAAATGTCAGTCAGCACAATCGCCATCAGCATGGGTTTGAAAATCATATTTCACTGGTTTGGACTCATGTCATCGAGAATTCGATAAGAATATTAACAAAGCTGGAATGCTGCGCTTTGCAACAAATTACAACTTGGGTTGATAAGCAGCAGCATTCGTCCAGAAGTGTGCAGAGAAAAAGGTACTCCTCTCAGAAAACGTACAAATAAAGATAATTTTAGATGTTTATTTACTATTTGGAGCATCGGGATCGCTAGAAGAGGGCTTAATTAACTCATTTTTGTGAAAACCTCAAATTCGACCAAAACTGAAATTGTTCACTTCTTTTGTCTATAGCTCAAAATTAGCCCGTGTGACTTCCGACTCATTTCGCCAGAACGGGTCACATATGGTGATTTCTGGGAGGAGATGCACATACGCACAATTTTCCCCTGACTGAGACTTAAAGGGATTTTTGCGCATGTTCTGGCATACGCATGCTTTTATAAATCTGAAAACTTGTGTGGACGCAAAATCTAGCTTTTGTGCGTACGTACGTTTTATGATGAAATCTACTGAGAGTTTTATGCATGAGGCCCCTGGACTGCAGGCAGGCCAATTCAGCACCTGGACTCCTCTACTACGAAGCCATGCTGTTGTAATAGCTGCAGTATGTGGTTTTGCATTGTCCTGCTGAAATAGACGTCGTCTGGAGGGGAGTATATGTTGCTCTAAAACCTTTATATACCTTTCAGCATTCATAGTGCCTTCCAAAACATGCAAGCTGCCCATACCGCACTTATGCACCCCCATACCATCAGAGATGCTGACTTTTAAACTGAATGCTGATAACATGCTGGAAGGTCTCTCTCCTCTTTAGCCCAGAGGACACGGCGTCCGTGATTTCCAACAAGAAACGTCAAATTTGGACTCGTCTGACCATAGAACACTTTTCCACTTTGAAACGGTCCAAAAACAGTTAAATATGCCTTGGCCGACAGGACACGACGGCGCTTCTGGACCTCGTTCACATATGGCTTCCTTTTTGCATGATAGAGCTTTAGTTGGCATCTGCAGATGGCACGGCAGATTGTGTTTACCGACAGTGGTTTCTGGAAGTATTCCTGGGCCCATTTAGTAATCTCAATGAAAGAATCATGCCGATGAGTGATGCAGTGTTGTCTGACGACCCAAAGACCACGGGCATACAACAAAGGTATTCGGCCTTGTCCCTTACACACATAGATTTCTCCAGTTTCTCTGAATCTTTTGATGATATTCTACACTGTAGATGATGAGATTTGCAAAGCCTTTGCAATTTGACATTGAGGAACGTTGTTTTTAAAGTATTCCACAATATTTTTACACACTCTTTCACAGATTGGAGAGCCTCTGCCCATCTTTACTTCTGAGAGACTATGCCTCTCTAAGGCATCCCTTTTATAGCTAATCATGTTACAGACCTAATGGCAATTAACTTAATTAGTTGCTAGATGTTCTCCCAGCAGAATCTTTTCAAAATGTCTTGCTTTTTCAGCCTTTTGTTGCCAAGAGTTAGAGCAGTGACTATTCCTATTTCCACCATCAGGGCAATAATTAAGAATTTCCAATCAAGATAAAATGTTACGAAACTGCCTGGAAGAGGACGTGTGTCTATATCGTCCTAATGCAGGGTGAGAAGGAGAGTTTCAGTGGCTAAAGACTCTCCAAGGACCACAGCTGGAGAATTGCAGAAAATAGTTGGGTCTCGGGGTCAGAAAACCTTTAAACAAAATTGTCAAACAGCACCTACATCAGCACATGTTGCTTGGGAGGGTTTCAAGAAAAATTCTCCTAGCTCATCCAAAAACAACCTCCAGCATATTCAGATATCAGACACGACTGGAACTTCAAATGGGACTGGCTTCTATGGTCAGACGAAACAAAAAAAAAAGAGCTTTTTAGTGGCAAACACATTAGATGGGTTTGGTGAAGACAGGGATAAAAAGTACCCCATGTGTACAATGAAATATACTGCTGTATTTTTGATGTTGTGGGCCTATATTTCTGCTGGAGGTCCTGGACATCTTGTTTAGACACATGGCATCATGGATTCTATCAAATACCAACAGATAAAAAAATCAATAAGTGACTGACTCTGTTAGAAATCTTATAATGGGCCATGTTTGGATCTTCCAACCGGACAATAATCCAAACACAAACCTCAAAAACAACACAAAACTGGGTCACTGAGCACAAAACCAAGCTTCTGCTGGCCATTCCAGTCCTCTGAACTGAACCCTGTAGAAAATGAGTGAGGTGAACTGAAGAGAAGAAGCACCATCATGGAGCTGTGAATCTGAAGGATCTGGAGTGATTCTGGATGAAGGAATGGTCTCTGATCTCTTGTCAGGTGTTCTCTAACCTCATCAGGCATTATAGGAGAAAATTTAGAGCTGTTAAACTGACAAATGGAGGTTTCAAAAAGGATTGAATAAAAGGGTGCCGTTAATTGTGGCCAATGTGTATTAGAGAAAAACATTTATTTCATAATGATATTTCCCCCCATTTTAAATTCTTATTATCCAATGAAAGGTTAGATTTTTGTGAATTTTTTTTTTTCATGACTGTATATTCTATTGTGAATAAAATATTGGCTCATGTAATTTGAAAGTCTTTTATTTTTCATTTTATTCAAATTTAAAAAAACGTCCCAACATTTCCAGAATTAGGGTTGTATTTTCCTTATGAAAGCTGCTTTTTGTGCTTTGAAACATGTATGAAGCAAGTATGTGAATATGAACTATGCAAGCATGATTTTATGCATTGCTGTGCCACAAAATTTGCCAGAATGCAATTCATAATGCAACACACTGCACACAATGCACTTTGCACACATTGCAAAGGTCTTCATCTACAGTCAGTTTTCTTTTCAGGTCAACTTTTGTCATGATTGAGCGACAGTTTGAGGAGAATCTTGCTGAGCTAATTAACACTTAAATAAGATTCAGAAAAATGTGTCAAGAAAAGTTGAGGAGAAAAAAAATGAAGTTCAAAGAAAATTCTTATAAGAGTAGATGTTTAAATAACATTTAATTTTTTTTACAAACTTTTTCCAGACATTAATAATTAAGATATTAAATATATAATAAGTTTTAAAAAGATTATATAAATAAATAACAAAAACAAATAATTTAAAAAGATAAAATAAATTTAGTAATTTCATTCATTTAAAATTTAATAATTTCAAATAATTTCAAATTAATTAAAATAATAGATGCATTACATATATTTTTTAAATATTTCTAAAATATAACAAAAAATAAATGCAAAAATTGTAATCATAATTTTTTGTCATTTTTTTTTATGATTTATTTGATAATTTTTTTATATTCTTTTTACCATTAGTTTCATTTTACATACACGATCAGATAAGCGCACCATCTAATCTACGGAGGACGAGTCGTTTGTGCTCGAGTCATTTTATTGTCTTAAATTTATTGTTTATTGCAGAGTTCACGTGCGTTCAGTACGGATTGCATAATGGAGCAGTAAAATAAAATCACTGCAGGATACCCACACGCACTTATTAACAAGCACAAATTAGAAAAGTGCTACGAATTTTATTCAAGTTACGTGCACGTTAACACTTCAAAAAGAAGAAAAACTACAACACAAGACAAGCAAATTAATGGTTATGAATTATTTACAGTTAAATTATGATGAAAGCAGGAAGCCCTCAAGCAGTAAACATCACAACACTAAATCGCAAGACTCGTTCCACGAGTTACCGGCGCGCAATCTCTGCCAAACAACACAGGATGTGCCCGTTTTTGCAGCTAATGAATGAGAAACACGCTGCTCATTATGTTCAATCAACTTATGTAAATTCAGTAAATTAGGGGGCTCTATCAGACACCCAACCGTAGCGCTGAAATAAAAGGTCTGAACTCACGCGCCACTTGTCAACACAAATTACCATTTAGCATAACATAACCAAGAGCACCACTTACGAATGAGTATAATGGGAAGATGAACACTTAATAATCATTTAGAAACAAAAAAAAGGTCACTGTCACGTTACCTGACGATGCATGATGCATGCAGTATTTTTTTGGTAACTGTAGTGACGGTGCATGGAAAAAATGCATCTATGCATGCAGTTAGACGCTCACTGTTATGAACAGGAGGTCAAGGTTTGGCTGGTTAGCACGGTCCAGTTAGTCTCTACCATCTTTATTTGAATAAATACTTTAAAAATTCTTTATTCTATATACTGGACATTCAAAAGTCACAAAAATCTAATAAAAAAAAAAAAGCATTTTTAGGGCTCCTAAAAGTCAAACTTATATATTTTTTCAATTTTAGTCTTAATTAACTATAATTACCCTGATCTGAGTTAACATTAGTTAAGTTAGGTTACATTAAATTACGTTGTTAATGCATTATTTAACAATGAGCTATACATTTGCTCCAGTTTTTATCATTCTTTAGTTAATAAAAATACAACTGTTCATTGTTAGTTCATGTGAAGTCCATTAAATATCATAAAGAAATACAAGTTTTAATAATGTATGAGGTAGCTCTGATACACATTTAGTAGAGATCGACCGATATATCGATTTACCGATATTTTTCCCGATATTTAAGCATTTTTCCATAATCGAATATCGGTTTTGTAATATCGGATTCCCCGATAAACACCGCCATCTTGTGGACGTTTTCAGAATTGCGCGCAGGATCACAATTGCAGCGCATCTGAGGGGAGACGAGACAGCAACGGCGTGCAGGTACTTGATTTGCTGTAGTTAGTAAACTATTTAATATTACAGGCATTAATGCACAAATTAGATGTATTACATAAATGCCTGATATATAGTTTAAATGCAACTTGGCTCTAAGAAATATGATAAATAAGATACTCTGTCAAGCCCTGTCCCTATAAAGATAGGCTATAACTTTGCCTGAAATAACACAGCCATGAATTAGCACATGGTGGAAATAAAAGCGCTGAATTTAATTCTCTCTGTGGTCTATTAGTCTCGTGAAGTCGGAGTCACATAGATAATCCGTAGAGTCCTCTCCCAATAAAGACGTAACTTTGCATGAATTAAATAATACAGCCATGAATGATTGCATGTTGGAAAGAAAAGCATTGAATGTAATTCTCTCTCTGTTGTCTATATGCTCATCATTAGTCTCGTGAAGCCGCTTTCATATTGCAGTTCACTCAGCAGTTGATGCTCAAGAAATGCTCAGCTCGGCCACCGCATGTAACTTTTTTGAAGCACTCTAAATTGTATTAACACTTACTATATAACCATTATTTCGTTTATAAACATCTAAATTAATACAACTCTATGGAAATTAATTATTTATTATCTCCGCGATCGATCGCAGTTTGAGTAGCCTATAGTTCTGTGTAAATGCATAGATAAACCGCGCTGTCAGCAGCATAATTTAGAGCAGGCCAGTTGAGAAATGCAATAAAATACAATGCTTGTTATATTCCAATATTCCAGAGAATATTATTCCGTGAATTAACATTATCCAGTGAATTATTCTTCACTCTTTATCCTATTAAACAGCTTATAAACCTACTAAAACTGTAGTTAAAAATTAAGTTGATATGACTCCTTTCCTTTATTTTCTCCATTTGAACACATTAGACTTTCTATGTTAATTTTGCTTACTGCTAATATTAGTGTTGCTGCTAAAGCTTTTTATAAATAAAATGTTTTTTATTGTTGTAATACGAAGATTAAATTGAACATGACAGGGCTCTAGACTGCGACCAAAATGGTAATTGTTTGCGAGTTAAAATTTGACGTGGTCGCATTTGTACGAGTGCATGGTCTGCGCTGCTCCAAAGCGTCTGCTTCATACAGCGCGCGCTGCCAGCCGCAGCACATTATATATAGCAGGAGTCAGATTTCACTGATCACGTGAAGAGAGGTGCTTTCAGCCGAGCGCTTAGTGGGTAGAGCCTGGTTTATACTCGCTCCGTCAGCACGAGCGCGAAGGTGCGCGTCGCGGATGGAGCGCAACGGATGGATTTGTTTTCAAACTAAAGTAAAAGACCGCTTCTTAAAACAGAGAAGGTGAACGTGGTGGTATTCTTGTAGAAAAAACTCCTGTCAGCTACAGCCAGTTTAGTTTTACTTTTCTTTTTGTTTTCGTTTTGAGAAGCTTGTTATCTTTGCTGTTTACCTCAGGTTATGCTATGGAGGCTTTCCTTAATTAAAAAAAAAAATATATTAATATTTATTTGCTTCCTCAGAGTTTGCTAAACATTCTGTAATATACTAGGTATATAGTACAGCATGTGGTGTGTCCTATGCCATGCCTCGTCTTATTCGTTTTTGTTGATAAATGTTATGTAAGAGTTTGTCATTGTCAACGTACTGTTTTATTGTTGTTGCGCTTTTTAATTAAGAATAACAATGAATCCATCTTTTGTTTTAGTCTTAAAAAGTTAAAGGTGTATAGATATAAGCAAAACAGACAATGATCTTTTCTTGTAAAATGTGACACCAAGATCGCAAATTTGAAAGTAAAAAGCGCACGAAAAAAGAAATTCCTGTTCACAAAATTTAAATCACAAATAATACAGATGAAAAAGAACGAGTTGAATGTTGAAAACTTTCGTTACCATATAACTATAAACTATGATAAAAGTTCATCAGCATGCATTGATTAATCAAATGTTGTAGCAAAAACAAAAAACAAATTGCAACCAAATTATGTGCTCGTGCGCAAAAGTGAGATCAGTGGGAAGAATGAGTCTAGAGCCCTGCGTGAAAGACTGCTAATTCTCAAAACATTTTTTGTTAAGATGACTGAAAGGAGGAAAAACCAAAGTGAAGTATGGACTTACTTCACGCAGTCATTTATTTACTTTATAACAGTAAATAAATATCGGTTCTGCATATCGGTTATCGGGCACATAGACATGCAAATAATTGGTATCGGTATCGGTTATAAAAAATCAATATCGGTCGATCACTAACATTTAGTGCTGATGATTAATTGTCATAAAAATAATTGCAATTAATTAATTATTTCTGTTTTGTTCATGTCATGTACATTCTAAGCTATTTGTTTTTACTGCATCATGTATAAAACAATAAGAAAAATTATAATAAAACAGGCCCATATGACGTATTTTAATGCTGTGAAAATTAAGATAACAATTTAATGCTGTGAAACTTAATATAAAAAAAATAAAGACATCTGTGATTGAAATTTAACTGCACAATTATTGCAGTTTTCTCAAATAATTGCATTTAGACCAAATAAGCATGATCATATGCTTAATCAATTGCAGGCCTAGTATTAGTAAATGTTAAAATTAACATTAAATAACATTAATAAATGCTTACTTAAATGATTTATTTTTCATTGTTAGGTCATGTTCGCAAAAGGAACATTATTGCATTGCATTATTGTTACCGAAACTTCAAAAATCTTCTTTAATGTTATTTCAATCACTTTAGAGTAAATGTCGAACTGTTTTCAACTTGTAGTCTGCGTGCAGCACCTGTCTGAAGAGCACGTCGGTGTCGGTGCAGTATCTCTGCTTCTGTTCTCCTCCCTGAAGAAGCACCACAGATCCAGCTGGAACATCCTTCTCAGCTTTCAGGCCTCGACACAAACGCTCTCGGTTTCCTGCAAACAGGTCGGCCGATACCCTCAGAGTATCGTTTCCCAGCCAATACACTGCCTTCCTGTCATAGACGACACAAAAACATACATGTTATTCACAACACACACACGAAACACTGCAAATAATACTGTGTTCTTGCGCTTCCCCTTTTCTGTTTATTCAACATACACACAAATTGTGTTAATGGTTGATAATTTTTAACTACAAAGAAGAAGTACATACATAATCTTCCTAAAAAGAAAAACATCTGCTGAGACAAAACTTTCTGTGAGTGTCACACAGCTCTTATGCAAGAGCTGGATTTGATCACATGATAACAGGAAGAATTCGCTCTGCTGATCTTTGTGCCAGAAGAGCTGAAAAACATGCAGGCAAAATTTAAAGCAATAGCTCACACAAAAATAAAAATGAGCTGAAACCTTTACTCATCTTCAGGCCATATAAGATGTAGATGAGTTTGTTTCTTCATCAGAACAGACTTGGAGAAATGCATCATAACATCAGCAATGGATGCTCTGCAGTGAATGGGTGCCGTCAGAATGAGAGTCCAGACAGCTAATAAAAACATCATAATAACCCACACCACTCCAGTCCATCAGTTAACTTCTTGTGAAGCCAAAAGCTGCGTGTAAGAAACAAAACTATCATTAAGATGTTTTTAACTTTTAACCGAGTCCATAATCCAGTGAAAAAGTGGTCTGGTCTGAATCAGGAGAGAAATCTGCACAGTTCAAGCACTGTTTACAATCCAAAACAGCTCTAAACAAATATGTAGTTGGATTTTGATGTGAGAGACAACAGGAGAGGGACTTCTTTCACTGGAGGAAGCGTTATTATGGATTATGTACTCGTATTTTGACCAGAAGCAATGGTCTGAAGTTAAAAACGTCTTAATGATGGATTTCTTTATTTTGGCTTCTCAAGAATGCGGATTATCGTGATGTTTTTATCAGCTGTTTTGACTCTCATTCTGACGTCACCCATTCACTGCAGAGCAAGTGATGCAATGCTATATTTTCTGCAAATCTGATGAAGAAACAAACTCATCTTGGATGACCTGCAGGTGAGTACATTTTCAGCAAAATTTACAGAATATAGTAAAAATTCCCTGTTAGGGATCAAAAAGCATCCATTGCATAGTATCAGAAACATATTATGCTTTTCATTTGACCCTTTTTACACCCTGAGATGTAACCATCCCATATCATAAGATTAAAATCACGCTCACACTGGTCTGAGAGACAGACAGAGTGCTTTATCACTGATAGAGCGTGTAAACATTAACAGCCAGCAGGGGTGTCTGTATGTGGTCAAAGGTCACTCAGATTCATGTCACTGCACATTAAACCCTTTACACACTCACCCATCCTGATAAACACTGCCATAATCCAGAGGTAATGTACAGTCAGACAGTCCTTATTATAAAATATACCAGCAGCATATGGCACATTATCCTGCTTATTACGCAGCTATTTAGCAAAATAAATGAATAAACAGTCATGAAAATATAATATTTGAGTTAAGTAATACTTTGGTAATTCCAAATTTGCAACATACAATATTAATAATTGCAGTAATAATTATTATTTGATCACTAAATTTCACAAATGAGCAGTCACACAATAAAATCAATTATTTTTGTGAATAAATTACAACACAAATCAAAGCAGCATTGAACGAACCTACTAACAATTAAATGAAATGTACGGGTTTATGGACATGCTATCAATGTCATACAATAGATTAATGTTTTTATCAGACTGTCCTTTCAATTCAGTACCATGGTATTGCTAGTGACATGAATCCTTCAGAATATGCTATACTTATAGCTTATATAACAACTTTAAACATTTTGACAGATTATATGAAATATCTATACTTCACTACAAATATGCAAACACCACAAGACCATTTAAAATAACTGCAAAAAGATACAAATGCTAAACTTAAAAAGGAAATATTGATCATTCACAGCACCCAAAAACACACATTTAGACACATTTAACGTAGTACTTTCACAATTAAATAAACTTAGACATAACGTTACTTGGTCAACTTTCACCTAGCTATCTATCAATCGCCACTGTACTATGGTATTACTATAGTATGTTTTTGTAAGCGAATTTACACCACCCAAAATCAGTTTATCTGCAAAAACACAAATAAAAAGGAGACAAAATACACAAACATCTGACAGAAACACTGCACGTCAAAAACACCTCTGTACGCGTTTATGTCTAAAAACAGAAATCTACAGTAAAATATAACTCACAGCTTTGAAGATGCCATGCTGCTGCTGCTGCTGCTGAGAGATGGAGTCATGTGATCACGAGCAGCTGATCACCACTCAATCACGTGACCGCTCCGAGAGCAAGTGCAATGCTGACTAATGAAGTTACTCCACAGATATCATCCATAAAAACATACTGAAAACTTTGTCATTTATTATTTACGTTCATCGTGTTTAGTGGAAGGAAGTATGTGTAATTTGTACACTTTGTCCCGCGTGTGAATATGCATACTTAACTTCTAGTATGCACAATTTAAGCAATGTTTTAAACAAGCAGGTCGTCTAAATGCAGTATTCAGAAAAAGCAGGTGAATATAATCCGAATGGGGTTTTTTCCCCACACAAGACTCTGGGGAGATTCCCATCGTCAGCTAAATAAAATAAATAAAAAATAATAAAATTAGAGAAGTGGAGCCCGGTGGCTGTTTTCAAGTGTAAGTACAACACATCTGCACTTATTTAACACCAGACACAAGATATTGGATTGGGATTTGGAAAGACAGGAAGAAGAATTTACTGAAGAAACTAAACTTCCATTGTCCAACATTAAACATAAAAGACGAAGTCATCATGTTTATCTTATTTATTCCCACATGTAATATATATTTCTCATCCGATTAGACATATATCTCCAATAGAATTTTAGATTCATTTTGTCATGCAGCCTTACAAAATGTCATTATTTATTTAATTTGATACAATATACAAGTTAATGCATTAAAATGTGTGTAAATATAAGTGGGATTTCAAGTGCTGATAATAGTGCATATTCAAAAATGAAAATGCATTTACACTAATCTTACATTTTCAGTTCCTATTATCTTAACCAGTATTAGCCTACATGAAACTGCTGCCAATTACTAATATCTTACAGTCAATATGAAATTAAAATCCCATTTTCTATTTAGTATGTTTCTGGTTTTACTGTGCGCTTTATTCCAATAAAAAGAATACTGCTTAACATAATAAGGAATACTGAAACAATATATATATATAAACACAGGTTTGAAAAGGGCTGAATTTGAATTAAAATGAGTAATGAAGGCATTTCATGTTGACTTTGTCCAGATCAGTGCATATTTGAAATTAAAATAGTTTTGGAAACAAGATTCAGTTATTATTTTGTGGAAGGCAAAATTGTGAAACAATCTGAAAAAGACTCCGATGACCTTTGACATGAACCTTTTGAGTTGTTGTCTTTGTTGAAGTCGTATTTTAAATGAACATTCGGCCTACTCTGTCTTTTGTTGTTTGTAAAATATTCTGAACCATTTATAAACTGAAGCATTAAAGGAACGAACCATCTGTTAAAATGAGATTTTGATTTTTCATTGCTTCATAATTCCTCTGAACGTCACACAGCGATGGCGCTTTGAGCCTGAGAGAGGTATTTTCAGCAACATCATTACAAGTTTTTCTCCTCAAGGAAATTAAAAGACAATTTGAAGATGGCACACGCTGCCTTGCAGTACAATCTTTTGCTCTTTTTTATCATTTAATCCTTTCAGAATGTGTCCCTTTTCGTCAGGGCTGGATTTGTGGATCTTATCATAGTCTTTGTTCAGCCCCAAACTCTAAAATAATAACACAATAACAGCAGTAAAAAACACAATTGCCTTTGTATCACAGTCCCTGCAGATGTTGCATTACCGGTCTAATAAAAGTCTGAGAAACGGATGCATTTAAGCTCATTCTGCTTTCCTTCGTCTAATGTTTCTCGTGACAGATAACCGCATGACTCCATCAGGGATGAATTTGCATACAGTTACCCTGATATGCCCATAAAGACTATTTTCTGCTGGTTTTTAAGGAGCCCTGTGGCTTTGATGTTGTAATTGCATCCACATAATCTTGCTGATTAGCTTTTTTCTTTCTCTCCATTAAACTGGAGCATCTTTCTCAAGGTCTGTCTGTAAATAATCAAGCCACTGTCCTTCACTGCCCTGTTTTTGCTCCACATGCTGTTTTTATGCTGTAATGTTCACCGCCTTATTCTGCTTTTAATCAATATGAAATCAATATTGACCCTGTTTACTTTCTCTCTCTCTCTCTCTCTCTCTCTCTCTCTCTATATATATATATATATATATATATATAAATTAGGACTGTCAATCGATTAAAATCTTTAATTCAATTAATTATACAATGAGGCGATTAGTTAATCAAATTAATCACAAATGAATCGCATTGACTGAAAAATTACCCACAAAAGATCATTTAAAGCCATTATTGTGTTACATGAGAAAAGCAATAAATAAATATTGCAAAAAGTAATTTTAGAAAGTTTTTTTCTCTCATTTTTTCAATTTCTTTTTTTTTTTTTTTTTCATTTTTAATTTTTGAGTGAACTATCCCTTTAATTAGTTTATTAATATGGATTTTTTTTATTTTCAGATTACATAAAAATAATGTATGAAATACATTTTTAATGAAATGATACTCTAAATACAAAACTAATTGTGTTATAAATTTTAACATGTTTCATTTGAAAACGGTGTCAGTTATCCAAATTCTGAAAAATAAGAGCAAAAAAAATTTGAGCATAGTAAATTTTCCCCACTGTCAATCTTTAATTATCAGTAGCAGCCATTGATAAGCACATATTGGTTGACGACTAGCATGTAGTCCAGCCAGACTATATAAACCCAAACCAGGTTATGGCTTAAACCCTGCCTGCAGTGCATTAAAAAACTTTCAGCACACTCTGAACTCCGAGTGCATGAGCTCACAACAAAATGCTTTTATCATCTCTCCACATGGCTCTGTTCCTGATGCCAGCTGCACTTTCATCATCATAAAGTTCTTTCTCTGCATCACTTAAGGTCATCGGCACCTGCCAAGCCTCAGAACAGCCTCTCCTGGAACAGACTGACTGATGACACATTGAGCTATACCACACTGTTTTTGCAATATGCAATATGATTTTTTTATATGCATAGAATACCCAAAGTATGCAGTTTTGGTTGCAGAATGCATAATACATTATAGTTTTGCAAACTGCATACTTAGCAATATGCAAAACACTTTATTAGACGTGGTTGCTATATGATTTTATTGATTATGATCGTATTGAATATTTCTATGATTATAATTGCTTATTGTTCTTCATGTAGAACGGCTTTATCTGTATTAAATTACAAAGCAACTATTACTGTCTTCTTTGGTGTTTCTACAAGATGTTACAAGATATAACTCACCTGACAAGCAAAATTGCATAAGATACAGTACAAGGCTGAAAACCAGCCTCGATATTTGCAGTACTGAGAGATTTATTTCATATGGATTTGTTTCATCTTGTTTCATTTTTGATTGTTTTAAGCATAAACCTAACTAGATTTCAAGATATAAGCACAAGTGCTTGTGTGGTCATTATTTGGGGTTAGATAAATGTGACAGTCTCTTTGGAACAAATATTTGAAAAATAAAAATCTGAAAATAATATTTTGGTTTAGAGTTAACCCAACAGAATCTTTGTAGGTCATCATTTGACAAAATATTTGAAAAAGTATGGATTTGGTTTACAGTTAGTACAACGCAATCATTAGAGAACTGATCCTTGTTTAAAAAATATTTTAATAAATATGAAAAATTTGAAAATATTTTTTGGTTTAGAGTCAATCCACATCTCATGGCAGTTTGGAACTATTTTACATTTAGGCAATTCATATAAATTCAAGAGACCTGAGAAAACTGGCATGATTTCAGTCTTTCTGCTTCAAACTTTCTCATTTATTTTAATGTTCCTTGCCATTTCTTTGTAATTAATTGTGAAATTTAGCAGTTTCTGAGTGAAAATTGTTTCCAAACCAAGTTTTGTTCAGTACACTTTTTCAAAGTTGTAAATAAAACTTCTAAAACTTATTTAGAAGAAAATAATAATTAAATGTGTTACTTGCTCCTTTCTTTGTTATTGTTAGTGAAATTTACTTGCAATTTCTGAAAATTGTTTCTACACCAAATTTAATTTTAGTGTGATGTTATGAAATCTGTCCCGTGGCTGTATGAACATGTTGTTTAACAGACATAATCACAAGGTAACTGCTGGAGAAAAACTAGAACAACCTTGGCTGGTTTCTTCTCTCGACACACACACACACACACAGTCTGGTTGAGCGAGGCTCACAGGGACCATGCTTTGAAATATAGAGTCTCAATGATTGCTTTGATATTAAAGCATCTTCAGCAGCATAAGAGTACCGTCTCCTCTGGACGCTCAGAGAGAGAGACACACACCGCATGTAGAAAGGTCTGATTTTGCTGTGAAAAGCATCAGTCTGGTGTTTGAGAGCATTTGGATCACAGCACGCAGTTGTGTTTCTGCCATGAGGATTCATGAAAACAGCTGTAGATTTGTCTGCTAAAGCCTGATTTCACCAGCATCTATAGAGGAAACTGGCATGATGCGCTGAAAGTCAAGGAATAGCCTGTTTTACATCTGTAATGATAAGGGCAAGAATTTGCTGGATGGTGTTAAGTGTTTCTTTATGAACAGTATTATTATTATTTTTTTTAAATAACGCATATAGATGAATCGTTCATGAAACAGGGTTTCTGTGCGACTTAAAAAGTCTTAAAAAGGTCTTAAATCAGCAGAAAGTCAAAAATTTACAGTCATGTCATTAATGTTGACTGCAATACAAAAATGAGTCTTCCTCAGTATTTTTGTCTTGTTTTCCAATACAAGTTTTGAAACACTGTTTGTTTATCTGTCAATGGGGCATGAAAACTTTTTCCACTTTGAATTGAGTGTATTTTTTATAAACCCATTGGCAGATATTTCTTCTTGTTTTATTAATATTCTCACCTTTTGAACAATTTGTCAGGAAACAAGACTTCTGTCATTTTGCCTTCTGACATTTCACTGTAAAACATGACAAAAATACTGAGAATTTTTTTTTTTTAATTTATTTATAACTATACTATAACTATAATAGTTTCTTAATTATACTAAAATAAAGCATTTTTGTTTGAAAAAAACAAACAAACACATTTTCAAACATTTATTAACTTATTTTGTGTATCGTAGACATTTGGCGTACTGTTTCTTTTGATTTATTCCTTTAAGTTTCTTAGTTGGCCTTCAAAATGGTCATTAAAAAGTCTTACATTTACCTTCATAAAACTTGCAGTAATCCTGCAATAAGGCTGATAATTCAGTCGTTTTTGAGTTTGTGTTGACAATAACATGTTGAAATAGAAAGTATTGAATAAAAGCCGTGTGGCACTCAAGGTTTTACATTATTAACTGACTCATTCAGTAACAATTTGAACAAATCAGAAGTTTTAATTTAATTTTAAAAGGTGTTTAAAGCTAAAAATCAAACTTATCCGGTGTTTTATGTTTCAGTTTTTCTCCCTCTGCTAATTCCTCCAGGAGCGTTTGCTGTTCAGGATGTGTCCGAATCCTGATAAATTCTGCCATCTCTGGCTGTATGTGGAGGTAAGATGCAAAGTCACGGATGAATGCAATTTTTTGCATTAGATTCTGTCTGCATCGGCTTGTTTTTTGAAGGCAGCATCTGTGAAGAAATAACAGGGGATGTTCATTGACAACAGTGCTTGTTATCATGCAGTTATAAGTTGATCTAATCTGTTGGGTTTGTTGTATGTGACATTATTGTGGTTTGAGCCTTGTTCAAAAAGGCATTTAATTGTTTTTTGCCAATCCATTTCAGGTTTTTTTGTAGGAAAAACAAATATAAAATCAGATTTTCTCTAGCTTGATCCAAATTCCCTTCAAAAAGTGATCTGAAACCTGATTAAAATCTGATCTCTGTTAATGTGTCTCAGTCTGCATTATCTGATTTCATGTGTTTTTTCCTAATCATTTGTTGAACCTGCAGGAGCAACAAGCAGGGCAGATTTTTTTAATGCTTTATTTATGACAACTATGGATTTGGATATTGCCATCTGAAAAATAATCAATGGCGACACCCATTGATAAATTCTCATGCATGATAAATCCACAAAGTTTGTACCATTGCTATGGAAACTAATGTAGATATGTTAGCAAAAACAACTGAAAAACATTCTGGCCAAATAACTAGTTGCCTAACAACCCACCAGAGAGCAAAGCCAGTGAAATCTGTCTGAATTTAGATTTCACAGCAGATGCCTTTATATTAAACCCGTGTTGCAAAACTGTATATGGTATCATCACCAAGATGAACTATATGTTTATACATGAAATTCTGGAGGAGACGTCGGATTGTGTCGCGTGGTGACGTAATGACGTGTGCCGTTAATCGATCTATGTACTATACATGTAAAACGGAAACATGAAAGGATTATTCTAAAAGCAAATCATGTAAATCATAATATTGTCTTATTCAGAATAAGGTAAATAATTCAGTGATGATCAGTGACGTGGTTTGAGCTGTTCAGTTTATTCAATTATTTGTGGCACTTCAGTTTGAACATATTGAGATTGAGGCTTGAAATATTGCTTTTACTCAAAAAAGGTTACTTTTATAAACTAGGGAACGTTTACATGACACCATTTTCAGTTAAAACGGAAAACGTTTTAGCATTTTGGCCATTCGTTTACACGACAACGGCATTTTGCGAGTCCAAAAATGCTAACTTTAGAAAACAGGTTTCAAAGTGCACATTTTGGAAACGATACCATTATTGTCTCCATGTAAACTACAAAAACACTTTTTACTTAATTTGTGAAATGGTGACGTCACGCGCATAGGTATTACATGTTAAGCATGTAGTGTTTCTTTACAAAGTAGCATCGCCAACTACTGGCCTAGCATGTATAATACAGCAATTTTAGTCATTTTCGCAGATCTGTTTGAACGGGGATCATTTTGACAACGTTGTTGTTTGTATTCGAAACTTTTCAGAAATGCAAAGGAAAAACGTTGCTGTTTTTGTCGTGTAAATGGGAGATTTACATCACTCAGAGACCTTGAAAACACAATGTGTTGGACTTCAGTTCAGAACATTTTAAGATTGAGGCTCGAAATGTTTCGTTTAATGGTTTACACGACAATGATGAACTAAAAACGGAAATGTTTTTCCTTTGCATTATTGAAAAGTTTTATGTACAGATGACAACGTTGACAAAATGATCCCTGTTAGAACGGATCTGCGAAAATGAATTAAAACGCTGTATTATTCATGCCAGACCAGTAGTTGGCAATGACACTTTGTAAAGAAACACTAAATACGCATAATACGCATGCATGTGTCGTCACCATTTTCACAGATTCACGTTTTTATAGTTTACACGGAGATGATAACAGTGATGTTTTCAAAAACTTACCCTGCACTTTCCAGGCCCCCAAAACGCCACTGTTGTGTAAATTAATGATGAAAAAGCATAAAGTTTTCAGTTTTTAGTTGAAAACGGTGTCGTTTAAATGCCCTCGAAAGCGTGTGTGAGTTTGGGAGAAAAGGTTTTTACTTAAAAAAGCTATTTTATAATTTTGTAATTGTAACAAATTAATGAATTCTTGTGGCAAATTGTTACAAAGTGACTGCTGCACCTGCAAAACATGGGGGTCTTTTTTTGTTTTGAAAATGTTTATTTGTTACATTTTACGGAAGCGTATTGCATTCACTTGAGGAAAAGAAATCTACTCTGTTTTTCTGAATTAACGAGTTAATTATCTCAGAATTACGAGATAATTTTTCATTAAAAAAAGTTTTTGCTCTGTTTTTCTGAATTAACGAGTTAATTATCTCAGAATTACGAGATAATTTTTCATGAAAAAAGTTTTTGCTCTGTTTTTCTGAATTAACGAGTTAATTATCTCAGAATTACGAGATAATTTTTCATGAAAAAAGTTTTTGCTCTGTTTTTCTGAATTAACGAGTTAATTGTCTTAGAATTACGAGATAATTAAGTCATTAATTCAGAAAAACAGAGCAAAAACTTTTTTTTGCATGAAAAATGATCTCGTAATTCTGAGATAATTAACTCGTTAATTCAGAAAAACAGAGCAAAAACTTTTTTTAATGAAAAATGATCTCGTAATTCTGAGATAATTAACTCGTTAATTCAGAAAAACAGAGTAGATTTTTTTTCCTCAAGTGAATGCAATACGCTTCCGTAATATTTTAATTGATTAAGTGGAAATATTCGACAAATCATGAAAATACATCAGAATCAATAAAACCTCATCTTATATACAGTAAATATATTCCTGTTAAGAGATTCCCAAATTACCATCAGCCCTTTGTTTTATAGTGCGTTCAAGTTGGAAAGATCATATTTTCGAGGGTGTGTCATGTTGGTAAATTTGTTAAAATGAATGAAATTATGTTTTTCATTACAATAAATGTATGTTAGGGGTTGTTTACCTGTACATGACAACCAAAAACTGAAAATTTTTCATGCATTTAGGCCGTTTATTTACATAACGACAGCATTTTGGGGGCCTGAATCACAAACTTTTGAAAATGCGTTTCAAAATGCAAGTTTTAAAAAAATGACACAGATGGTCTCTGTGTAAACTACAAAAACGGCGACTTCACGTGCGTATTACGTGTTCAATCTATGAGCACGTGCAATTTTCTACTGGTCTGGCATGAATAATACAACGGATCAGTTTGAATGGGGATTGTTTGACATCTGTGCGCAAAATCTTCTTTAAATGCAAAAAAAAAAAGAGACGTACAAAATAACGACTCAATTTATAGCACCTTCATAAATTAAAAGCAAAAACACAGCTGATGCACATTCATTGATTATCATTTTTGTAAAAATAGAGTTATAAATGTTGCTGATTTTTTTTGTAGAAAAAGTGCAAAAGACCAAAGTGACTTAAATACCGGACATCGTAATTATGACTTCCCAACTCATAAATACGAATTTCCCAAGGTGGACTTGATCGCACCATTACATTTACATTTATTCATTTAGCTGACGCTTTTATCCAAAGCGACTTACAATTGCTATATATGTCAGAGGTCGCACGCCTCTGGAGCAACTAGGGGTTAAGTGTCTTGCTCAGGGACACATTGGTGTCTCACAGTGGATTCGAACCCGGGTCTCTCACACCAAAGGCATGTGTCTTATCCAAATTTATGTTGATGTCAAAAAGTTGCAGACGCTCTTGAATTTGTGCAGTTTATTTTGAGTGAAGTTGAGGCCAAGAACAAATTGTATGATTTTAACGTTTTATTTTCACGAAATAACTCCTCAAAGCGGAAAAAGAATTTCATGACCAGTTGGATCATTTATGAGTGTTTAGCGATGATTATGTAAGCTGATTATCTTTTGATTTGAATCTGACCCCTGCTGGAGATAAACCAGTAAATCTTTATATTTATGAATCTGGATGTGAGTTTCACAGAAAATAAGAGAGGTTACAGTTAACATATTGGTGTAATCAGGGCCGGTTGTTCAAACAAGTGAACTAAGTGGGCGCTTCGAGGCCTCCGGCGGATCAACACACATAACCTTCTGTTTTTAAATGAGATGCAGAGATATAAAGCGCCTGTGAACTGGCATCATTTATGCAGCGAAGCGGAGCGGCGTGTAGTTACTGCTCTGCTGGAGTCCGAAGCCTGTTTCGCTGTGTTGATCGTTCAAGTAATGATATCAACAGACTTCTGGAAATGCAATATTGTCTTGGTGAAGTAGTTTATAATTGATTTGTATGTATTTAGATGTCAACATGACACAATCCATTTTACTTACATAATGTGATGCATTTCAGAGAAAATGTAAAGGAAGACTGAAAAGCTGTTTTTGAGGCAGAGCAATTTATTATATATTTAATGAAAGATTACAAGAATAACATGCACTGATGAATCATTCACAATAAGAACAGGAAAATATATTATTGGGCGTGATTTCATATTGACTTAACAAGACTAAAAACCAGTGTTTATGTTAGTAATATTTATACACGCAATTGGCTTTTACTTTTACATTTTCATTTTAGTTTAATATTATATATGAGCTTTTTATTAGTTTTTGTATTTTTACTTTTAATTAGTTTGGGAAGGGGGGAAATATTTCTATTTAGCTTTAATTTGTATTTGTTTCAGTGTTTTTAGTGCTTCAATCGTAATCTTTTTTTATTTTTCGTATTTTATTTTAAAACATTACTTACATCTTTTTTCATAATTATTTGTAAAATTTACTACCATAAATTATAAGTGAAAATTGTTTCAACACCACTTTTTTGCAGTGAAATTGGTCAACTGTGATTTCATATGGACTTTAACTCAAACCAGTGTTATTTTAGTAATTATATACTGAAATTAGTCAAATTTGAATTAATATTAATTTTAAAGTTTTGCTAATTCATTGTGTAAAATGTGTAATTCTTACAATTTATTTATTTAGTGTTTTTTATTTAGCTTTCATTTGTATTTTATTTCAGTTTTAGTATTGTACTTCATCTTAAACTAATCTTCACCTTAAACTTATTTTATTTGTTATTTTCTACTTTTTGTAAAAAAATTTCATTTAATATTATATATATATATTATTTTGTTTGACTTCATTACTATTAATGGAAATGATTTGTAATAGTTTTAGTTAACAGTAACAATGCTGACTCGTGTTCCTGTTCTTATTTCATTTTTAAGGTGCAATATTAATATTATTGCCAAACGAGTCGTGTTCTCAAACTCCATTCATCACAGAGGTCTGGACGCTCTTGCATGCTTGCTTTTGAAATGTTGACCCGATAAACATTTAAAGGCTGAATTACTCGGAGGAAAATCTCTCAACTCCAACAGCCCAAACCGCTGGAAGACACGGCCAAAAATAGCTCCGGCCAAAATAAATCCGGCTGACCAGAGGGTTCACAGCATCCCAGCGCTTGTCACATAACCCACGATCAATATTTAATGTTCATTTTCAAGCTGTCGGCTGAAATCTAGAAAATTGGTCTCCTCCGAGCTGGTGGGGCGCTGACAGAGATTGGAGTTGAATCTATGGCAGTGGGATTGCTGAAGACACAACTCATCTCAGAGACAGACGGATGGCTCAGTGGCCCTGACACCAACATGAATCCTCACGCAGCAAATCAAGTCACCCACAGCTCCGAATAAAGACAACAAGTGCCGCTCCATTACAAACAGACTGGAATCTGAGAGTGCAGACAACACATAATGACATTTTATGATGAAACGGGAGCATGCATCAGGAACAGCTGATAATGCTGCGTTGTTTGCAGCTTGCAGAGAGATATTTTTGTCCTGTTTTGTTTGAAGCATTATTGGTCATGCTGGGCTTTGAAATCTCTGCCCACACAGTTATTGATCAGGACTAGCCCACTGCAGACTGCACAGTATTTATTTATGCTTTATTTAAAAAACTATGTGAAATTGCATGCATATTGTGATGGTAAATGTTTTAAAGTAGTGGTGGGTCACAAGTCAAACATGCAAATGATTATATAAAACTGGTGCTTTCTTTTGATGGCACAATTAATAGATTTATTGACTTATTGTCAGAGAAAATGCTTCCCATATCATTTGTTCTCAAAGTTTGTGCATCCAGATAAACTTCATGGCATAATTATTATTGTAAATGAAAACTACAACCAATTTTGATGATTATGACTTACAGATAATGAAAACTCAGAAATGTCATACTTCTGAAAAGTATGTTAATTTCTATGCACTCAATACTTGGTTGGGCCTCCTTTTGCATGAATTACTGCATCAATTCCTTGTATGTATAAACATACTTGGCCAATAAAGCTCATTCTGATTCTGATTCTGATTCAATTCGGCGTGGCATGGAGGTGATCAGCCTGTGGCACTGCTCAGGTGTAATGGAAGCCCAGGTTGCTTTGATAGCGGCCTTCAGGTCATCTGCATTGTTGGGTCTGGTGTCTCTCATCTTCCTCTTGATAATACCCCAATGATTCTCTATGGGGTTCAGGTCAGGCGAGTTTGCTGGCCAATCAAGCACAGTAACACCATGGTCATTGAACCAGCTTTTGGTACCTTTGGCAGTGTGGGCAGGTGCCAAGTCCTGCTGGACAATGAAATCAGCATCTCCATGAAGCTTGTCAGCAGAAGGAAGCATGAAGTGCTCTAAAATTTCCTGGTAGATGGCTGCGTTGACTGTGGACTTCAGAAAACACAGTGGACCAACACCAGCAGATGACATGGCAGCCCAAATCATCACTGACTGTGGAAACTTCACACTGGACTTCAAGCAACATGGATTCTGTGCCTCTCCACTCTTCCTCCAGACTCTGGGACCTTGATTTCCAAATGAAATGCAAAATTTACTTTCATCTGAAAAGAGGACTTTGGACCACTGAGCAACAGTCCAGTTCTTTTTCTCCACAGCCCAGGTAAGACGCTTCTGATGTTGTCTCTGGTTCAGAAGTGGCTAGGTAGCCCTTTTCCTGAAGACGTCTGAGCGTGGTGACTCTTGATGCACTGACTCCAGCTTCAGTCCACTCCTTGTGAAGCTCTCCCAAGTGTTTGAATCAGCTTTGCTTGACAGTATTCTCAAGCTTGCGGTCATCCCTGTTGCTTGTGCACCTTTTCCTACCCAAATTCTTCCTTCAAGTCAACTTTGCATTTAACTTTGCAACAGCATTCTGTAAACACATTTTTCAGAAATGACTCTCTGTGACTTACCCTCTTTGTGGAGGGCGTCAATGTTCGTCTTCTGGATCATTGCCAAGTCAGCATTCTTCCCCATAGTTGTGGTTTCATAGAACAAGAGATACGCTGAATTTATACTGTAGGGATGGTCATTAATTGAAACTCAAATGTAAATATTCTAATATTTTGAGATACTGATTTTTGACTTTCATGAGCTGTAAGCTCTAATAAAAAAAAAAATATCAAAAAAACTTTTTAAATGTTTTACTTTACATGTAATGAATCTAAAATATATGAAAGTTTCACCTTTTGAAATAAGTTACAAGAAAAAACTTTTTCACGATATTCTAATTTTTTGAGATGTACCTGTATAAATAGAAAACTAGAATATTATCTCAGTGATACTCAAATAACACTGCATGGTAACAATAAATGACAGTATAAAATAAAGTACAGTTTTTCATAGAGTTTGTAAAAATTTATAAAATATTAATATTATTAATATCATTGTTAATACTTGATATTGTAATTAATATTATTTATATTTATTTACTATTAATAATATTTTTCAGATTATATTTGAATAATTTCCCTTGTTTTAAGCAAAATGACAACATTAATGGCAATTATTTATGCCTTTTATTCATATTATTATTATTATTATTATTTATTTTTTTTACAATTAAAAATGTTGCATAAATGCCTTCATATTTTATCAAGTCCGGTTCTTTGAAAGGGAATCATTGAGTGTCCTTGGCATTAAAAAGTTTGAAAAGCCCTGATGTAGTTAATGTTTTACCATATTAATGTACATTTTGAATTTCTCAGATTTTCCCACAAAAAAGTACAGGAAATGTGGCGAAGTCTGTTTTCTAAGCAGTAAGTCTGAATGCCCCCTGAGCAGAAATGAATAATGGACGTCTAATATGAGTCTGTGTGACCCGCTGTGGGCTACTTCGGACGCTCCTGACATGGAGATGAGCACAAGCGCTTTCTTTGGACGGATGTATTCGTCTCTTCAGAGCCCGTCGACAGCTCAGGACAAATAAAAGCGTGACTCTGTGACCTCTGTGCCGAGCCACAGCGTTTGCTGGAGGCCTGACGCTGCACATGCTAATGAAGCGCTTACGACACACAACACCAGCTAAATAAAGGGGGCTGTACCTGACAAATGTCCTTCAGCAACACCTGGGGACGTGCTAAATGAGAGATTTTTTTATTTATTTATTTTTTATGAAAGGCTTTTAGGGTGTGTGGTAAATTGGTGGTGTATTTGTAAAAAAAAAAAGAACGAAAAAAACATTCAGTATTAAGATTTTTTGTCAGGATTAGCCCACTTATATTTTATATAGTGGGCTAATCCTGACAAAACTTTTATTTGAAAAAAACTTCCTAGGTTATGTATGTAACCATGGTTCCCCGTCTTGTTCCCTTTTAAAAGGGAAGAAGACGCTGCGTCGAAACGCTATGGGAACGTCTTCAGCATGACCGCGCCCATCCAACGTGCACACACACAGCAGTGAACACACACACACCGTGAACACACACCCGGAGCAATGGGCAGTCGTTTTATGCTGCGGCGCCCGGGGAGCAGTTGGGGGTTTTGTGCCTTGCTCAAGGGCACCCCAGTCGTGGTATTGAGGGTGGAGAGGTTCACACCCCCCACCTACAATCCCTGCCGGCCCGAGACTCGAACCCGCAACCTTTGGATTACGAGTCCGTCCGACTCTCTAACCATTAGGCCACGACTTCCCCACAATTGACCAGGAAGCATAAAAGCATGTGCGGTGAAACCGGTGTCATTTTCTAGCAGTGAAGCAACCGCTCGCAGGGATTCCGGAAGTGTGGCCCTGAGACGTAGCGTCTCCTTCCCTTCGGGGAACCATGGTTACATACGTAACCGGGGACATTCCCCTTCAGGAACTCGAGCTGCGTCAAAACGCTATGGAAACGAAGTGCCCATGCCATCAGACTGACAAATCCCTGCCTAGTGTGGATGGAGCACAACTAAGGCGAGAGAACAGAAGAGCCAAGGGTGGCTCATATATCTAGGTCATAGACAGTGTTGGGGAAAGTTACTTTTAAAAGTAATGCATTACAATATTGTGTTACTCCCTAAAAAAAGTAACTAATTATGTTACTTAGTTACTTTTTATGGAAAGTAATGTGTTACATTACTTTTGCATTACTTTCGCGTTACTTTTTAACTCAAAGAGGTCCACTTGAGCCTGGCCAAAAACTCTCCATATCTGCTTCACCACCTCGGGGTGAAGCATCCATTCCCCGAGCCTCGGCCCCTGCCTCGACAGGATGTCTGCTCCCACATTGAGATGACCAGGAATGTAGACGGCTCTCAACGAGAGGAGTCTGTCCTGGGACCACACAAGGATCTGGTGCGCCAGCTTGTAAAAGGGGCGCGAACGCAGACCTCCCTGGTGGTTGATGTAAGAGACCACCGCTGTGTTGTCGGTGCGCACCAGCACATGGTGATTTCTTAGGTCTGGAAGAAGTGTTTGAGTGCTCGAAACAAGGCCAGCATCTCCAGGCAATTGATGTGCCACATGAGATGGTGACCACTCCACAGACCGCGGGCAGGGTGGCCATCCATGACCGCTCCCCAACCGGTGAGGGATGCATCCGTTGCTAGCGTTACTCGACGACAAGGAGCTCCCAGCACTGGGCACTGAGGCAGGAACCAAGGACATCTCCACATGTCTAAGGCATGTAGGCATCACCGCGTGACCCTCGCGGAGAACCCCTTGGTTCTGAGCCACCATTGTAGGGGTCTAATGTACAGCTGGCCAATAGGTATCACGTTGGACGCAGCTGCCATCAGACCCAGCAGTTTTTGAAACTGCTTGACAGTGAGTGACCGGCCCTCTCTCACTCTCTTGACTGACGTGAGGATCGACTCGATCCGAGCAGGGAACATGAGTGCCTGCATCGTGGTCGAATCCCACACCACGCCCACATAACAAATTAATCCCTGTTTCGGAACAAAGCAAACAATCTACAGGTCTGAAAGCACCCTTAATGTATGATGACAGTAGCAGAATGAATTTGGAAGGGTACAAAACCATCTTGCCTACCAATATTGAAGAAAATGCCACCAGATTCATTGGGAAGTGCTTCATATTGCATCAGGACAATGACCCAAAACACCCTGCCAGTTCAGTAAAGGAATTTATAAGGGCAAAGAAATGGACAGTCTTAGATTGCCCAAGTCAATCTCCAGATTTAAATCTGATTGAACATGAATTTCTCCAGCTGGAGAGGAGAGTAAAGGCAGAAACTCCCCAAAAGAAGCAACAATTGGAATTGGCTGCATAAAAGTATTTCAAAGGATGAGACCAAGAGTCTGGTGATGTTTATGGGTCACAGACTCACTGCTGTGATTGTGCGCAAGGAATCTGCAACTAAATAATAGCTTTTAATCTTTTATATCTGCCTTATGTTCAACTGTCCCAATACTTATGCTCACATTAATGAGTGGGATGAACTCTAAAAGTGCTGTTCTTTTTATTTGGTAAAACATATGTGTTGAAATGGCTAATAATAAAATGTGACATTCTGTAGTTTTGTCTCATATTCATCTTTTAATCATATTTGCAAATGTATGGACTCCACAGCCAACAGAGCAATTTTGTCTTTACTGTTCCAATACTTATTCAGGGCACTGTATCATTAACACTTGTCTGTATACAGGCCACCAGGGCACCTTACAGGCTTTATTAAGGAATTAGCTGATTTTCTATATGAGGTAGTGCTGGCTGCAGATCCTAATTGCTGGTGATTTTAATATCCATGTTGATAATGAAAGAGATTCGTTGGGATCAGCATTTATAGACATTTTTTTATGGACAATGGAGTTTACCATTGGTGTTAAACAACACGTTTCAGGACCTACTCATTGTCGAAATCATACTCTAGATTTAATACTGTCATATGGAATTGATGTCAGTGGTGTTAAAATATTGCAGCTGAGCGATGATATCTCAGATCATTATCTAGTTTTGTGTATATTCCATATAGCTAAAGCTGTAAAGCCAACTCCTTGTTACAAATATGGTAGAACCATCACTTCTACCACAAAAGACTACTTAATAAATAATCTTCCTGACGTATCTAAATTCCTCAGCATATCCAATAGCTCAGAACAACTTGATGATGTAACAGAAACTATTGACTCTCACTTTTCTAGCACTTTAGATACGGTTGCTCCTTTACGCTTAAGGAAGATTAAGGAAAAGAGTCCAACACCGTGGTATAATGAGCACACTCGGGCCCTAAAGAGAGCAACCCGGAAAATGGAGTGCAGCTGAAGAAAAACAAAATTAGAGGTATTTCGTATTGCTTGGCGGGAAAGTACCCTATCCTACAGAAAAGCATTAAAAACTGCTAGATCTGCTTACTTTACGTCTCTTTTAGAAGAAAACAAACACAACCCCAAGTATTTATTTAATATAGTGGCTAAATGAACAAAAAATATAACATCAGCAGGTGCAGACATTACCCAGCAGCGCAGTAGTAATGACTTTATGAACTACTTTACTTCCAAGATATTAGAGATAAAATTGTAACCATGCAGCTGTCAGCCACAGTATCACATCAGAAAGTGCACTATATATCCCCTGAGGAACAATTCCACTCATTATCTTCTATTGGAAATGAAGAATTGTATAAACTTGTTAAATCATCTAAACCAACAACTTGTATTTTAGACCCTGTTCCATCTAAGCTCCTAAAAGAAGTGCTTCCAGAAGTAATAGATGCTCTTATGAATATTATTAACTCATCATTGTCATTAGGATATTTCCCAAAAACCTCTAAATTGGCTGTTATTTAGCCTCTCATTAAAAAAACACAACTTGACCCCAAATAATTAATTAATTACAGACCGATCCCAAATGTATTATTTGGGATCAATAATATCCCAAATATTATTGGGATATTAATTTAAAAATGCATATTCATGTATTTTTAAATTAATTATTATTTTAATATTTAATATTTTAATAATAATAAAAAAAATTATTAAATTAATTAAAATATATTTAACATTTTTAAATGTTCTTTTTTATTCAAGAAGTGAGCTAAATCTGACAAAAAATTTTAATTAATATTTGTAATATATATATATATATATATATATATATATATATATATATATATATATATATATATATTTTTTTTTTTTTTTTTTTTAATAATAATACATTTAAATTAGTGCTGTCAAACAATTAATCACGAATAATCGCATCCAAAATAAAAGTTTTTGTTTTGTTTTTGTCATGATTAATCACAAATAATAGTTTGACAGCACTAGTTTAAATAGAATTAATTAATTGTGTTCTAAAATTGTTGACTAATGTGTCCACAGAAGTGAGCATAACATTAATTCATTTATTTAATTCACTTATTTAAATATTTATTTAATTTTTGTATTTTATATTTATATATTTATGTTTAATTTATTTATTTTTTATTTGTTTTTATTCTAAAAATGTTCTGTTGGGGTTTGTGTGTGTAAACATGAGTTGGCATTCTCATTCCGCTGCTGTAGTTCATTAAACGGCCGCTGCTCTTCATTAATCTTGATCAATCGACGGCTCGGTCCAGACTCCGCTGTACTTTATAGCACATCCACTTACAGTAACGCTGAGTCAGAGATAACGCAGCATGCTGCAATTAAACAGACAGCAGCTCAGAGTTCAGTCTGGGTCACTCCGGTCCATAACTTCAGATGAGAATAAAGTCCTGCATTGAGTGCCTTCCCCTCAATGCCCTCCGAATCCCTTCATGGCTGCCGTTTGCTTTGAATCCGCTCAAAAAACAGAGAAGACAGCCAGAAAAAAATATGAGAAAGCCGTGTTTGCGAGCTGGAATAAGCATATTCATTAAAAAATGTCTTTTGGCACCGTTATCTGCGCGCTTTCCACGTTCAAGGCAGCGACCTATGTGGAAAAGAAATGAAGAGCCTCCAGCTTTTTGCTTTTAACTCTACACATGTTGGTGAATTCAAAACCCGCTTGCATTTGCATATCTAATTTCTCTCTCCATTGAATTATTTTGATCTTTTGCTCCAATAAAACCATTTGTTTTCCCTGTTTGCGAAGCTTTCTAAATTATGCGGCAGCATCACCGCAGGCCTGTTTTTTTCTTGGCCGAGTGAGTTTGTGTTTTGCTGGGTTTAGACTGTGCTGGATATTTCCCAGGTGGCTGGATTGGTGCAGGTTTTCTTTTCTCTTAGTTGTGGCCTTTTTGTTGCTCGTCTGCGGTCTCGACGGGGTTTTATTAGAAATGACAAGGTCGCGGGGCGCGTGGATGGGGAATAACGAGCAATCAGCATTAGCGGAGTCTGTCACATAGAAACACACACACAGGCTTTCGCTGGCCTTCATTCTGGATGTATTTTTTCACATTCATTTTCTCCACAGGGATTTTAAAACACTCTTCCAAAAACACAAAATCAGCTCTGAGGTTAAAGATATTACAACATTTGATCTGAAGCAATAGAGCAACTTTGTCTTCTTTGTTAGTTTAAAGACTGATCTGCCCTATATAGAGCACTGCAAATGATTAACTGAAATAAAAAAAATGCCAATACAATATCAAACTAATATCTTATCACTTAAGCAACACACTTTAAGTTTAAAGCAAAATATTCAAATAAATAAAAGTCAATGTTTCATGGGAGTGGGTGTTGATTGATTAATTGACTGGCTCTAGTTATTGGCGATTCTATTGTACGGAACGTGAAAATAGAGACACCAGCCACCATAGTCCAATGTTTACCGGGAGCCAGAGCGCCTGACATCTTGGCAAATTTAAAAGTGCTGGCTAATGCTAAACGTAAATTCAGTAAGATTGTTATCCACGTCGGCACTAATCATGTTCGACTTCGCCAGTCGGAGAACACTAAAAATAATGTTAAAGAGGTGTGTGAACTTGCAAGTACAATGTCAGACACTGTAATATGCTCTGGTCCGCTCTCTGCTTACCGGAGTGATGAGATTCATGGCAGACTGTCGTCACTCAATGGCTGGATGTCTAAGTGGTACCCGCAGAATAACATAGACTTTATAGACAATTGGACGAGTTTTCGGGGCAGACTTGACCTGTTGAAAAGAGATGGTGTTCATCCCTCCTGGGGTGGTACCGCTCTTCTCTCTAGAAATATGACACATAGTCTTAGAGTTTGTACTTGACTAACTGGGGCCCAGGTCAGGAAGCAGACACACTGGCTAAACCGACCGTCTGCTAGCCGCCTCACGTCACAGAAGTCAGTTAATTCTCAGCACATATTCACCCAGATATCACACTATAGAGCCTGTGTCTGTTCCCCGAACTAGAAAATACAGAAAACATCCAAACCAAATTAAGAGTAACAATTTAATTGATGTTCAACAAATAAAAAATGTTTACAATACAGAGAAACAATTGATAAAGCTTGGCTTACTGAATATCAGGTCCCTTTCTACAAAAGCATTTTTTGTAAATGATTTGATCAATGATAATAATCTAGATTTGCTCTGTTTGACAGAAACATGGCTAAAACCAGATGAATACATTACTTTAAATGAGTCCACCCCCCAAGATGACTGCTATAAAAATGAGCCACGTCCAAAAGGTAAAGGGGGAGGTGTTGCTACAATTTATAGCAATATTCTCAGTATTTCTCAGAGGGCAGGCTTTAAGTATAACTCGTTTGAAGTTATGGTGCTGCGTATAACATTATCTAGAGAAACACGTGTTAATGATAAACCCCCTGTGATGTTTGTACTGGCTACTGTATACAGGCCACCAGGGCACCACACAGACTTTATTAAAGAATTTGCTGATTTTCTATCTGAGTTAGCACTGGCTGTAGATAAAGTGTTAATTGTTGGCGATTTTAATATCCATGTCGATAATGAATAGATGCATTAGGATCAGCATTCATAGACATTCTGAACTATTGGGGTTAGACAACACGTTTCCGGACCAACTCATTGTCGAAATCATACTCTAGATTTATTACTGTCACATGGAATTGATGTTAGTGGTGTTGAAATTCTGCAGCAAAGCGATGATATCTCAGATCATTATCTAGTCTTGTGTAAACTCCATATACCTTCTACCACACAAGACTGCTTTGTAAGTAATGTTCCTGATTTATCTCAATTCCTCAGCATATCCAACAGCGCAGAAAAACTTGATGATGTATTGCCATACACTGTAAAAAAAAAAATTGTTGTTTCAAGTTTAGTCAACTAAAATATTCCAGTTGTCACTTAAATTAACATTAAGTAACTTAAAATTTCAAGTTGCCTACACTAAAAATTTTAAGTCAGCGGGGTAACAAATTATTTGAAGTTGAAACAACTTTTTGAAACAATTTTTTCTTACAGTGTAGGCATTTCAATAAATATTAGCAGATGACTATGTAATGTATAACATTAATATATATATATATATATATACTGTATATATATATAATTATTTAGCATTTGCTTAATTTTTAATTCATTTATAAATGTATTTTTGAAATTCCAGCCAAAATCAACCTGATTAACACTTATTGGGATTTCATAGGTATTGTCACATAAGTATGTAATATATAACATGAATATGTAAAAATAAATAAATAAAAAATTACACACACACACACACACACACACACATATTTGCTTACTTTTTTTAAATTTATTGATTTCTTTTTGAAATTCCAGCAAAAACATTACCACGATTAACATTTCAGGATTTCAATAGGTATTGTCTCATAATTATATAATATATACAATTATATATATATAATTTATTTACTTATTTACAAAATTTTAAATTCCATTCAAAATGAACTGGATTATTATTTAGCCATTTCAGTCAAAGGTTCTTTAAAGAACCATCTCTTTCTTACCTTTTTATAATATGAAGAACCTTCTTCCGCCACAAAGAACCTTTTGGGAAACAGAAATGTTCTTCAGATGTTAAAGGTTCTTTATCGAACCATTTAGACAAAAAAAGGTTCTTCTATGGCATTGTGGAGCACCTTTATTTTTGTACTTTATTAGTGTACTAGATTCTCGTCTCTCGCTCCAGGCCCTGCGATGGTTCATCTGGTCTCAGCGCTGCAGGAAACGCTGTGAGCGCTAAACTCTCAACACAAGATACATAAACGCTCGCGCAATCAGTGACTGAGAGCTGGTTCAAGCATCTCAAACTAAAGCATCAATCTACCGATCTCAGGCTCTCCACTTCAGAGCTGCATGTGAATAAGAGTGTTTGCTGTTTGTGTGCATATAGTGTTCGGGAAAAGAGCCTCTTAGTGCCACCGATTGAGATGAATGAGATGAGATGAAAGGAGCTTGTATTAAGAAAGAAAAGAATGTCATTTTTGATTTCTATCATTATGAAGCTGTTGATGAATGAATGGCAGTTAAATTTGCAACCTGCAGCCTGTTGAAACAAATAAATGCAGTTCAGTCCCTGTGCAACAGAGGGCGATATGATAGAGGGTGAGAAAGTCTTTTAAAGAGTGCATTCTTTTTATCTGATATACCTAACATTTAATCATCAAAAAAAATAATCATCTGATTTAATCTGATTCTGCTGATTGAGTTTTCCTTCCTCTTTGTCGAGCAGAACCTGTTCAGACTTGCTGTTTTCTTACATTTAGTTCATCTCTATACCTTTGAGGTCATAAAATGAAACACATTTCACAGCAAAAACAACTCTGAAGATACCGAGTGAGTCAATCACACTGAGCGACTCAACCGAAGCATCAAACTGCCTCTGAAGTTAGTAATAAGGTTAATTTTATGCCTTTGGGAACTTTGAGACAATCTTATTTGCATGAAAGGTTTAGAAAATTATCCCTCCTTACTGCCCCGCATGCAGTCTCTCTCCACTTTTGCTCTTCTGCACCTCATGCATCTGAAGAACTTTGTGCATTTTCTTATTTAAACTGACTTTATTTTCATTATGCATGTCATACAGGAGTGAATGGTGAGGTTTGCAGCTGCATCTCTCTCTGTTTCGAACCTTCAGCCGTTGCTTTACATCTGCCACTTTAAGTGAATTGTGAGCACAAACCCGTCTCTGATCCGTCTGCACACAGAGAGTTAGAATCTTCACAGATGTTACGTATCTTCACTGGCATCGCATAAGACACATCTCTGGTTATTTAACACATCTGTAATTTGATTTGATTTAACTATAACTTAAAATGCAAGCCACTAATTTGGCTACATTTTCTTTGTGTGTTTCTAAGTAATTCTATAGCAAATTTAATGTCAACACAAAATGTACACCCAATCATAAAGAAAATTATATTTTGTGATACATATTCATTTATCAACTCATACTTACACCGATCTCTTAAATTTATTTATAGATGTTTTTAACATAGGAGGGTCTATATCATTCTTAAAGCTTTATATGCATGTTTATATGCATTCCTATACATCTCAATGGTCTTCTAAAAATCTTATTAAAATAAATATTTAAAAAAAAAAAATTCTCATTAAACTTTAAGAAATTTATGGACACAAGGATTTCTTTTGAGTTGTATTTATTTATTATTTATTATATATACATGCATACAGTGGTGTGAAAAAGTGTTGGTCCCCTTCCTGATTTTTTATTTTTTTGCATGTTTGTCACACAGCGAACTTGGGTTCTGCAGCAGGACAATGATCCAAAACACACCAGCAAATCCACCTCTGAATGGCTGAAGAAAAACAAAATGAAGACTTTGGAGTGGCCTAGTCAAAGTCCTGACCTGAATCCTATTGAGATGCTGTGGCATGACCTTAAAAAGGCGGTTCATGCTCGAAAACCCTCCAATGTGGCTGAATTTCAACAATTCTGCCAAGATGAGTGGGCCAAAACTCCTCCACAGCGCTGTAACAGACTCATTGCAAGTTATCGCAAACGCTTGATTGCAGTTGTTGCTGCTAAGGGTGGTCCAACCAGTTATTAGGTTTAGGGGGCAAGCATTTTTTCACACAGGGCCATGTGGGTTTGGATTTTGTTTTCCCTTCGTAATAAAAAAAATCATTCAAAAACTGCATGTTGTTATTAATGCATGTTCATTCAAAAACTGCATTAATAAAAGATACTTGTGTTATCTTTTATTAATATTTAAATTTGTTTGATGATCTGAAACATTAAAGTGTGACAAACAGGCAAAAAAATCAGGAAGGGGGCCAACACTTTTTCACACCACTGTATATAGTGTAATATGGCATCTGCCAGCAGTAAAACATCACCATAAGGAGGTAAAATAGGTTTCGAATGACTTGAAACCCACAGATGTTGTTATAGTGACTGCAATAAATGTTAGGGTTGGTTTGGGTCTCAACCTAAATCTTGAGTATCTGGAATCATATAAAAACACAAGTGTAGATGTCAGTCCACTAGTGAGGAGACATTCACAGGGAGAGTCACATGTCAGATGAGATGCACGTGTGTCTTGAGTGCCTTCACAAGAACTGGAACAGAATGTTACTGACTGGCTCTGGGTCCTCAGACAGACAAACAGACAGACAGACAGACAAATACAGACAGGTAGAGACGGGCAGACAGACCAAGTGGCTGAACCTAAGGAAACGGATAATCAGGTTACTGAGGATGGAGGCTCTGAATCACATATAACCTCCACCATCTCCAGAAACTCTGATTCTCTGACACACACACACACACACGGTAAACAACAAATATGAGGAATAGTCCCTTCTATTTCAAGACTTTTACTCAACCTGTATGTATAGTGATTTAAATAGCCATTTGTACACATTCCCAATGCACATAAGAATAAAAAATGGCAAATAAGATCTCAGCTGTTTATTGGATCCACAGCACGGCACATTTCTGATGTATTCCCTGTTAAACACACCTGATTCAGATCATCAGCCCGTTAGGAGAGAGATCCATGAACTGAACTGTGTCAGATAAGAGAAACATACAGAAGGTGTACAAAATGTCCACTGAACTGTACTACCCCCCTCCAAAAAAAAAAAAAAAACTGTGGAAAAAAAAGATATGATATAATAATTATTTAATAAATAATGCCAATTTATAATAAAAATATATAATATTTGTAATAAAAATAATGTCAAATGCAGTTACTGGACTGTGTACAGTCACAAAATGTAATACTATTATTATTTTACATTTACAGTAAGGAATATATAGACTGACTATAAAAAAAAAAAAAAGTCGTGACGTATTGTCAAGTATGGTGACCCATACTCGAAATTGGTGCTCTGCGTTTAACCCATCCAAGTGCACACACACAGCAGTGAGTAGTGAACAAATCCACACACACACACACACACACACACACACACACACACACACACACCGTGAACACACACCCGGAGCAGTGGGCAGCCAATGCTGCGGCGCCCGGGGAGCAGTTGTGGGTTCGGTGCCTTGCTCAAGGGCACCTCAGTCGTGGTATTGAGGGTGGAGAGAGCGCTGGAAAAAGTTGTAATTAAAAGGATTATTGGAGTATTTATAAGAAAATATGATCTTTATACAAATTTTCATATTCAATTCACTGTTACTTGCCATTTTTATAATTATTTCAAATTTACTAGCAATTTCTGAGTGAAAATTATTGCTAATTAAATCCTTCACTTTTTTCAGTGTACAGTGAACGTGTTGAATAGTCATACGTGTCAAAATGAAGAAATCCTAATGGTGCTAAAAGTTTTTCTTCATGCAAAATTTAAAAAGAAAAATGTAAAATTCTGCTGTAAAAACATGTTAATTACCTTACCATACAGTAAAGACTTTATATATATATATATATATATATATATATACACTCACCTAAAGGATTATTAGGAACACCTGTTCAATTTCTCATTAATGCAATTATCTAATTAACCAATCACATGGCAGTTGCTTCAGTGCATTTAGGGCTGTGGTCCTGGTCAAGACAATCTCCTGAACTCCAAACTGAATGTCAGAATGGGAAAGAAAGGTGATTTAAGCAATTTTGAGCGTGGCATGGTTGTTGGTGCCAGACGGGCCGGTCTGAGTATTTCACAATCTGCTCAGTTACTGGGATTTTCACGCACAACCATTTCTAGGGTTTACAAAGAATGGTGTGAAAAGGGAAAAACATCCAGTATGCGGCAGTCCTGTGGGCGAAAATGCCTCGTTGATGCTAGAGGTCAGAGGAGAATGGGCCGACTGATTCAAGCTGAATAGAAGAGCAACTTTGACTGAAATAAGCACTCGTTACAACCGAGGTATGCAGCAAAGCATTTGTGAAGCCACAACACGCACAACCTTGAGGCGGATGGGCTACAACAGCAGAAGACCCCACCGGGTACCACTCATCTCCACTACAAATAGGAAAAAGAGACTACAATTTGCACGAGCTCACCAAAATTGGACGGTTGAAGACTGGAAAAATGTTGCCTGGTCTGATGAGTCTCGATTTCTGTTGAGACATTCAGATGGTAGAGTCAGAATTTGGCGTAAACAGAATGAGAACATGGATCCATCATGCCTTGTTACCACTGTGCAGGCTGGTGGTGGTGGTGTAATGGTGTGGGGGATGTTTTCTTGGCACACTTTAGGCCCCTTAGTGCCAATTGGGCATCGTTTAAATGCCACGGCCTACCTGAGCATTGTTTCTGACCATGTCCATCCCTTTATGACCACCATGTACCCATCCTCTGATGGCTACTTCCAGCAGGATAATGCACCATGTCACAAAGCTCGAATCATTTCAAATTGGTTTCTTGAACATGACAATGAGTTCACTGTACTAAAATGGCCCCCACAGTCACCAGATCTCAACCCAATAGAGCATCTCTGGGATGTGGTGGAACGGGAGCTTCGTGCCCTGGATGTGCATCCCACAAATCTCCATCAACTGCAAGATGCTATCCTATCAATATGGGCCAACATTTCTAAAGAATGCTTTCAGCACCTTGTTGAATCAATGCCACGTAGAATTAAGGCAGTTCTGAAGGCGAAAGGGGGTCAAACACAGTATTAGTATGGTGTTCCTAATAATCCTTTAGGTGAGTGTATATATATATATATATATATATATATATATATATATATATATAAAATGTAATGACAAATGCAGCTGTATCACAAAATCACAAACGATATGCAATCACAAAATGTCATCTTGTAATGCATTTACCTGCATTATTAATATCTATTTTTGGCATTTAAGAATATAGGCTACTGTAAACATGATTTTAACGTTTGAAAAATTTTGGGGTATTTGTTTTACTTTATGAGTATAGGACAGTGTAGAAGTGACAGGAACCCAGACAGGGATTCGAACTCGAGATGCCCATAGCACAACAGCGCTAAATGTCTGTGCCATGATTTTAACGTTTTGGTTAAAATTTGATTTGTTTATTTTATATATTCTAACTTGCCATTTCTTTGTAATTATATGTGGAATTTACTAAGTGATTTTTTTTTCAAAGTAAATCCTATGCTATTTTTGTCAGTGTATGTCTAAATGGCACGAAAATCGCAATGGTCATAAAGTACGATTCACTTCCTTCCAGAGAAATAATTTAGTGATTATGATCTGCACATGTTCTTGACAGATTTGGTGAGATTCGCTCGTGCAGTGAGTGAACACAGTTAGCAGCTCCACATATTCACACTGAAGGACACCCACACTGCGCGCTCGCGCTCTCTCTCTCTCTCTCCTGCTGTAAGAGGCGGCGCATCGTGCGCTCGCTCGTCTGTGCTGTGAGTTTGAGTTCCGATCCTCTTCTTCCTCACACAGAGAGCTGAACCTGCTAACACTTTCCAGCACGCACTGCAGTTCGCGGCTTCTCTTCACTGAGACTCACAAAGGAAATATCTAACAGACCCTCGGAGACGCGCGCATCATTCCAGCGGACCGAACCGAACCGAAGCGGATCCGGATCGGGCAACAGGAGGATCTCAAACACAGTCCAATTGGATGTTGCATCGCGCTTTCCATGGTGCTGAAATGATCTGATCTGATCTCAGTCCGAATCATCATCATCTGCACAGGTCGGTTCCGATAGTTTTATTGTTCTCCCGCACGAATGCATTCATTGCACTTGTATGGGAAGGTGTTGCCTTGAGGTTGGAAACATGTATACAAATAAAATACCATACTCGTTTGTACTGTCTCATCGTAAAACTGTGGTAGACACCACAGACATCGTTTGAAAGAGATTGCATGTTGATTTATGATGCGATTTTAACAGTTGTCTAATATGGCATTTTACCACATGATGGTATGGTAATGATGGTAAACTTTTCCTAAGGGTCACCGGGAGTGCTGACAGTCTGCGGAACGACTGTTTTGTTGAATTTACCCATAAGCTTTAATTGATTCAAGTATGGATATTTCTAAAGTTCTCGTCTCAAAGCTGAAGATCTGCGTGATTTTTAAATGCATGCAATGTGAATCAGAACAGCAGGTGCGGCTCTAACTGGATTCTGTTTGTGCACAAATAATGTCACTTCTTCCATGATGAACACATGCTGAGATAAAGCAATTACGCATGTTTAAATGATTTTATTATTGGAAGAAGCAGCTACTGAAGGCTTGCCGTATAGGTCAGCATGCGTGAGACACTTTAAACAAGTTGCCAAATCATTCATTTGAGTTTTGTGCCACAAATAGGCTTCAGATGTACTCTGTAATTCCCCATTATTTCTGACATTGATGTAGATGTGAAGAATTGAGTTGTTTTTAACTTTTAATGTTGTGCAACACAGTTCAGATGGATTGAAGTGCTGCATTTTGATATAGTTGAACAGAAAAAATCAGACTGTGATTAAATTCTTGTATCAGAGATTGACTTTATGTCATTCCAATGACTTTCTTTCTTGTGTGAAAGTGAAACACAAAAGGAGATATTTTGACGTTGGTAACTAAATGGTTTTGGATTCCCTTGACTACCATAGCATGAACAAAAAAATACTATGGAAGTCAATTGGACTAGAAACAGTTTTTTCTCCAAAATATCTGAATTGCAGTGTTTGATATAGTCTAAAATCTCAGACTCTAATTAAATTCTTGTTATTTTTAGGTCAGATCTTGACGACACTTTGAAGCTTTTGATTTATAAAACTCATCCCAGTTTCTGGTTTCTCCATGACACATGCCCTTCGTTCTCTGTGTTATTTTTCTCCTCATTTCTGAATGCGTCACATTAATTCAAGGATACTTTGATTTACATTGCAAAGCTGAGCTTGCCCTGTAGAAAAGTGACAGTCGTGACATCAGCGTGAGAAACTTGACAAATGATGCTGTCAGGCTCCGTCGGTGGTCAGTCAGGTCGCTATCTGTCCTTCTCTGACGAGGCTGTAATTTATATTCAGACTTTGAAAATGCTCCTGTCAGGACTATATATCATGTATCCAGAATGAAAGAAAAATCAGCAAAACCAGCAGCGTCTGTCATTGAACTGGAAAGAGCAAGTGCATGTGTAAAATACAGAGGTTTCACTTTAATGCCTCCAGAGCATTAATGAAGTTCACACTTTTGTGTCAGTTTCTCCTAAAATGCAATTGGAGATGTAAAAATAGCACCAAATGTAGTTTCCAGGGAAATCACATACTGAGAGTTAAATGTAAAAAATAATGTGATATGCAGCTCAGGTCATCATTTGGTCTTTGAATTCACATTGAGATCATTCATTTTTGATTGCAGACTTTAGTATCTTTTTGAATTTCATATTTTGAGACATTGCTGAGATCTCTACGGAAGCTTGTTTCCAACACAGGATATAAAAAAAAAGGTAATTATCTCACAATTCTGAGTTTAAATGTCACAATTCCGAATTGCAAGATATAAACTTGCAATTGTGTGGGAAAAAGGCAGAATTGCAAGATATAAGGTCAAAACTGTGAGATATAAAGTCAGATTTTCGATATACAAATTCAGAATTGTGGGGAAAAAGTCAGAATTTTGAGATATAAAGTAAGAATTGCGAGATTTAAACGCAGAATTATGATATATAAAGTCAGAATTGCAAGATTAAGGTCAAAATTGGGAGAAATAAAGTCAGAATTGTGAAATAACTCTGAATCTGAAAAAAAATCTGAATTTCGAGATATAAAGTTAGAATTGCGAGATGTAAACTCAGAATTATGAGATATAAAGTCAGAATTATGAGATATAACGTTAGAAATATGAGATATAAAGTTAGAATTACGAGATGTAAACTCAGAAATGTGAGAAAAAAACATAATTGAAAGAAAAAGGTCAAAATTATGAGATATAAAGTCAGAATTGTGAGATATAAACTGAATTCTGAAAAAAAGTCAGAATTGCAAGATATAAGGTCAAAATTGTGAGACAAACTCAGAATTCAGAGATATACACTTGTAATTCTGAGAAAAAAGTCAAAATTTCAAGATATAACGACAAATTTGTGAGATATAAAGTCAGAATTGCAATATAAAAAGTAGGAATTGCAAGATGTAAATTCGCAATTCTGAGAAAAACTCAGAATTGAGATATGTAAACTCAAAATTGTGGGATAAAAATTCACAATGACCTTTTTTTTTACTATTTTAACCCCATGACAGAAACTGGCTTCCATAGATCTCTTGTGAAACATCTTAATGTCTCAATCCACATTGTCTCTGGTTGTGTCTTGTCTGGCATGTTTGTTAGCGGCGGTGGCTCTGCTCGGCTAGCGGGAGGTGGGCTGGAGCCGCTGCTGTACCGCGGGGTCTGACGCACACGGGCTGCGCTGTCAGGATGCGCGAGGCGCCGTGTGTTAGTACGGTGAGTCTCAGTGCTGGCGTAGTACCAGCAGGCAGGAACATACAGTCACACTCCAGATGGCTCCGCCGTCCGCCGTGTTCCCACAGACCTGAGGAGAGATCCGCTCCAGACTCCGCGGGAGAGCCGAGCAGAGCTGAATGCAGAGAGTTTGGTGGTACCACGTGACGGAAGGATGACAGCATACATGTGAACATGCACAGTGCACAAGTGTTTAAGTTTATATCTGTGTGTGCAATTGGAATCTTAAAGGTACAGTCCATTTAAATGTGACAATTCTATCATTTACACTGCAAAAATCTGCATTTTTGTCTTGTCATCCAGTAAAAATATCTAAACATCCTTAAATCTGCATGCATAAATGACTAAAGATGTCTAGATACAGGTTTGGAATGAGATGAGGGCCAAAAATGAGCAGATTTTTGGCTGCACTATCCCTTTAAATAGTGGACAATTGCATGGATATAAGTTACTTTGATATAGATTAAAACAAAGCAACTACAGTCCGTTCAATAGCTTGTGTTGTTACACTGGCATTGATTGTTCAGATTGTTCATGTGTGCATATGGTCTTGTTTCTTCATTACATAATCTAGATTCCTTTAGTTGAATATGGGCGCAATCAGTCTTGTATTCATGTATTGATTTTCAGTAGGAACTTATATTCACTTTCCTCAGTGTGGCATATTGCCCTAAATTTGAGTTTAATCAAGATGAAAGACTTTCCTCCATTTGAATACAACTTTAATCAGGTTTGATAGTCAAATTCTGTCAAATTTGCACAGACGAGCGCTTGGCCCGTGTGCATTACTGAGCTGAATGAGAATGGCAGAGAGCGAGCGAGAGTATCTTCAGATGTGATTCTGGAAGGAGGCCTGGGCTTTCAGCTGAAAAGCTTCTTATTTCTATCTGGGTCCTTTTCAGCTCAACAAAAAGCTATTAAACATTTAGATAAAGAGAATGGACCTGCCTCTTCAGTTCACTATAGGGATATGAAATCATTTTGTGCTTGTTTGTGCTGCGGTATCGGCTCAGATTCTGCATGCCGTGGCATTTCACACCTCATTTATTTTTGGTGTTAACAAATAACAATATATTTTCTGGAATCTGTTTCTGGTATGAATACCTGTCTAGACTGCTCTTTGCTGTTCAGAAAGTCTCTATTTGCAGTCAAATATCATAAATCCTTACTCAGTTCAGAAACTCTCAGGAATCTCTCAGTGCAATAATTCATGAGTAGTTTTGTATTATAAAGATTGTACTAAGTACAAATAGTTATGATTAGCTTGATGCAATCAAGACGATTAATAATTATAGATTTTTGTGTTTGCATGTGCAAAGCGTTAGTCTAACTTTAGACCATTTTTGCTGCATTTACACATTTATCCAAAGTGACTTTGAATAGAGGAGCATAAGCAATTTGTCACAGAATTATAGAATTAAACTTATGCGTTTTACTATTGCACAACAGTTTCATCCATTAGGTTTTAATCAAGTCATGTTTATTTCTAGAGTGCTTTAAACAATACAGATTGCTTTAAAGCCGCTTCATAGTAATAAAACAGGAAAATATAGAGTTGATGCTAACTTCATCAAATATGAGACAAATTCAAATTCTAAAAATACAATAGTGTTATTATTTTGTTCAGTTTTGGTTCAGTTTAGTTCAGTTCAATAACTGTGTAAAGTTATATTATGAAGCAAATTCAGTTAATCTTTAAGCAGAAGAAAATAGTATGTTGTGTCGAATGCAAGTGACGTCGCAGGTAGTGGAAATTGCAAGCGGCGATAGCAAGTGACATTGTAATTTAGTTTCTTTTTTCTTGTCTTCACCACCTGGCTACTGTTGTAAAATGTTGAGCGATTCATACTAAAAATAATCAATAAATAGAACAAAATAAAAAAGACTGCAGGTGACGTCACTCGCGGAAGCGCAAGTGTCTGAGAGTGCAAGTACTGAGAGTGCAAGTGCAAGTCTGCAGCCAGACCCTTCATTCCAGGTGTGCCTATGGCACATACAAGGCTTCTGCTGTGGAAAGAGCCACTGGAGAGCAGCAGCACAGCGCAGCATGACTTCAAAGAAACATCCTCACTCCCGTCACACAGAAAGAGAGAGGAAGAAGATGAGTGGAGAAGCAGCAGAGCAGCACGGGGTTTGTTCTAATCCAGCACAGCTGTTGTGTTTGTATACAATCTCCACTCTGATCACAATGAATTATTTCTCTGCCGGCTATAAATACACTCTGCCTTAAACGAGTCCACGTTTCAGGCCTGGAATCTCTGCACGGTTCGTCATGAGCTCATCGCAAGTCAGATAACCCTCCCACTCACATCAACGTAACTGAATCAACAGATATAACGGCCTTTCAGAGTCTATAGAGCGAGCATTAGAGATTCTACAACAACACCGCATCTGTGCTGTAATGGTAAGAAAATGTACTAAAATTGCGTTTTTTGCAACCAGTGGAAAAAGTGGTTTACTAGGGTGTATAAAAAGATTGAATTATTTATTATTCTCTTTGAAATTATGGTTGCACCAATCAAATAACCCAACATCATCTATGATAATATAAGATAGAACATCATCTATAAAAATGATATTTATATTATTTACTTGTATTCATAATTTAATTTCACATTTTATGTATTTGTATTTTTGTAAATCTTATTTTAGATTTAAAAGATTTATATATTTGTATTATTTATTTATTATTTATATTTTTTTGTAAATGTATTTTAGATTTAAAATATGATTTATTTAATCATATATTTGTTTATTTAATTTATTTTTATTATGTCATTATTATTATATTGTTTGCACATCTTATTTTAGGTGTTTGATTTAATTGAGAAGGTGTGTGTGTTTGTGATGGTGATTTTAGTTACATTGTTCCACAATTTGATGGTGACAAAAGACTGTTTTTAGGAGCGAGTCAGCAGTAAAGACTTTTATATTGAAAGAGACTGAAACGCTGTTGTAAACAAGGAAGTTACTTTTAATTTCAACAACACCTTGTAAGATGCAGCCAACAAATGTCATCAGAAATCACCCTTAACAGATGAAAGGATAGTATGACAAAGATACCGCTTATGTTTTATTGTGAATATGAGATTGAGCTGAAGAATGAATGCTGTTATAAGATGCAGCTAAATCACACTCGCTCAGTACATCTCTCTCTCATAATACTCTAACTATACATAATACAGTGAGTTTAATATACAAAAAGTTTTCAATGAAGCAACTCAACGTTCCTTCACTATACTAGTTCTAAAGTGAAGTTTTGGAATGAGTAACAAAGCTTTGGGCTCAGGTGTTAAACTGTCAAACTGAGATTTGAATCCGTGGCAGAAGGAAGTAGTTTGTACCACTGTGTTTCCGAACAAACCCAAATTTGATACCTCACCTAACACGTGTAAAAGCATGTGCAAATCTCTCGTTTGAGTGTCGTAGATGCATCCGAGGCTCTGCAACATGAGGCGTTTGATTTCAGTGCCGTTCCTGACAGCTTGTCTAGACTTCGACCGCTCTTGGGGGGGAAATATCCCCCCTCCCCGCATCACCTTTAATGAGGATAAAAGGTCAGAACTTAATTATTCATCTGGGATGTCAGACAATCCCCCAAAGACTGAAGTTTAGAGCCGATAGAGCTGAATAATGCATGAAGCATCTCCTCTCGCCTTCAAACAGTTTGTTTGCTTGTTTTCTGCTGGAGATCTGGTCACACTGACCGTCAGAACTCACTCTGACCTCTGCTGTCACTTCCTGATCGAGCTTCAAGAAAACACCTGAGAAAACTAGCACAAACTCCTGCAAGTGTTTATTTGAAGCACGTGTAGCCATTACGAGCCGTGTGAGAAGAATCCGCTCCTCTGCACTGAACACGCACTCCGCTGAGGTAAAGCTGCTTTGTTCAGCTTTAAGAGTGTTTGTGCTGGCAGAGGAGACGGCAGGAGATATCGGCGCTATTAGCGTGTATTAAAGGGAAGAATAGCGTAATGTGATACGCTCGGAAAAGGATTAGAGCGAGAGAACGGGGAGAGGGAGTGTGGGAGAGTGCAGGAGGAATATGCCACCAACGCACTGCACTACCTGTCACTCAACAAACCGTAACCAATGATGCAAGTGGATGAGGAGAGGGGGTGGGGCTTACCAGGGTGGGAAGTCTGCATACGGCATTTCCAACTTTGATGTCTTTGTTCATGGGCACAATTGGTTTTTGAGCTAATCATTAAATTATGTGACAACTGTTCCAAAGTTTGGGGTCAGATTTGGGGACAGTAAAGATACTTATAATGTTACAAAAGATTTCTGTTTCAAATAAATGCTGTCCTTTTGATTGTCCTATTCATCAAATATTTCTGAGATAAATTTTTCTAAGATTTATTTAAAAAAAATATATATATTTTATGATATATTTAAAGGGTTACTCCACCCCAAAAGGAAAATTTTGTCGTTAATCACTTACCCCCATGTCGTTCCAAACCCACAAAATCTTTGTTCGTCTTCAGAAAACAATTTAAGATATATTGGATGAAAACCGGGAAGCTTGTGACTGTCCCATTGACTGCCAAGTAAATAACACTGGCAAGGCCCAGAAAAGTATGAAAGACATCGTCAAAATAGTCCATCTGCCATCAGTGGTTCAATCTGAATTTAAAGCTGCAGTCTGTAAATTTTTTGGTAAAAAATTATCCGAAATCAGTATTTGAGCATGTGAGCAGCCAGTGTTCAAAACTATCGCCTTACTTTAGCCTATAAATTATCTTATAATAATGTTTTCTAATTTGAGTAGGTTTTTTTTTGGTAGGTTTTCTTGGGAAATCACGTCTGTAAACATAAAGAAATTGTCCCGGCTAGTAGGCTGTCACATGTGAGGATCCTGCAGGTGGCAGATCGTTTATAGCCTTTTCTCACAGCAGCTAGAATAATTAAATGTATCATTTGGCTGGCGGATTGTAATCCAGAAAGGATTATGTATTTATGAAACACATGTGAATTAAATTAAATTAAATTATATTCCAGTTTTAAATTTGATCTGATTACAGATAGCCTGGGAGGACACAAGATTTGTATTTGAAAGAAAACCAGTTTGAATCGAGCATAATTTGCTTTTTGGGTTAAAAGAATTTCTTAATATGAATTTCGAATGGCATGACAATTAGATATTAGACTGTACAGAAATTGAAATTTATACGCTTATACACACTATGCTCATAGTCACGCAATGCTGATTAATAATTTGAGAATAAATTATAACAATTATAATACTTTGCACAGTTAGATGTGATATGAGCTAACCGATCTTTAGATTAAATCATCATTGGTAGTGCGATTTATGGTAATGCTTTTTTCCTCTGTTGGTCAGAACAAATATGGCAGACTTGTTACTTACTTGTCCAGATTGCAATATATGGTGAAAATGATTAATTGGGTCATATATTCCAAGACATAGGCTAGAATCTGTGATTCTGAAGTACAGTATCCACACCGGTGCGGTGACTGACAGACTGACACACTCCTCAAAACATTAGATTCATCCACGCTGGAGCTGTGCCGGAGCACATCCCACACAAGCAAGATAATTCCGCAAGCAGCTGCAATTCCAGGTTTTCAAACAGAGATGGCGACAAAGAGGCAAAACTTACTGACTTCAGCTTTAATGAAGCGACGAAAACAGCGTATTCGTGTGGTGCGGCTGACACAGAACAGCGGATACTCGGATACTATCCAAAATGGTGCTACGGTGACATGGAGGAGACAAATTGTTGAATAAAGTTTTTTTTTGTTTCTTTACGCAGAAAAAGTGTTCTCGTCGCTTCCTTTAAATCAGATTGAACCACTGATGGCAGATGGACTATTCTGACGACGTCTTTCATACTTTTCTGGGCTTCAACAGTGTTATTTACTTGGCAGTCAATAGGACAGTCACAAGGCTCCCAGGTTTTCATCCAATATATCTTAAATTGTGTTTCGAAGACGAAAGAAGCTTTTACGGGTTTGGAATGGCATGGGGGTAAGTCATTAATGGCAAAATTTTCATTTTGGGTTGGAGTAACCCTATGATTTTATATTTATATTTTTATAATTTTTTGTATATTATTTATTATTATAATGAAATATTGGTGATTATGTATGGTCTTAAAATAATATTTTATGACATTTAATTATATATATATTTATTTATTTATTTATATTTTTATAAATATAAATTTACTGTATTTACTGTAATTAAATATTGGTGATTATATGTTTTGTATAATGTTAGTTTATTAAAAAATATAAATAAAGTTAATTTCTAATTTAATTTAATTTATTTATTTTTGAAATATTGATGAAATATTGCTGATAATATGTATAATTTTTACATATTTATTTTTATGTTGATTAATTTAGGTTTATTTTAATATTAGTTATGGTAACATCTACTATAAAGTATTGGTGATTATATACATATGTTATTATATGGCATATATATGCAAACTTTATTTTGTTAGAATAAGCAGATACTTTTAAATGGCAGACATGGAAAAAAATGCTTTTTGCAGTCTTGACTAGTTAACTGAACTAATCGATCCTTGGGATTAAAATGATTAATGTATGTGTTTAATATTAACAAATCAACACACATAGACCAACTGTAAGTCATTTACTCTAATGTAAAATTAACAACCAGTCTGAAAAACTCGTATTAGTTGGGAATATTGATGGTTGACTGATGTTTGAATATGGAAATGCAAAAGAGATTTGAGAGTTTCTGCACAGGGGAAAACTTTGAGGAATAAAACAAAATATATGACTTTCAGAGGATCTCTTAGAAACTTTTCTCTCTCTTCTAATCGTATTTCAAGAGCTCACAGAGAAGAGTTTGGGCTTCTTATAAACTATTCTAAAGAATAATGTTGTTTTTTATGTGCTGACTTCGATGTGAGCAGTACAGAGCAATGAAAACGCACAGTTACTTATCGAGCTATGAGCTTATTGTGTTGTGCTCAGATGATACAGATGTTTATTTGATACCATTAAAATTGAAAAAATGACATGGAAAATGAGAGATTTGTTTTCATGCTGTGTTTAATGAGGTTGCTGTGTAGTTTTGCATCGTCAGGACTTCTGAGGGAGATAATGCCCTTATTTTCCCGGTGTGAAGTCGTCCTGCACGCATTTACTGACAACACTCATTCATCTTCTCGCAGGTAGAGCCGTAAGTGTGTTTGTGTGTGTGTTAAGACAGCACACATCTGATCTTTCTCTCTCTGCGCTAACCAGGAAAAACCGGGAGCGTTTCGAAGCGAATCCAGTGATCTGAGAGCAGTTTGTGCCCATCAGGGACATCCAGATGTGACCGCAGGTGGGGAATGTCAGGGCCGCAGCATCTCAAAATGTGTCCTTTCTCATGGCTGGGCTCTTCAAACTGTAACTCTATCTGCGGCGGCAGCACCTGGTGATCAATTAGCGCTCGGTGTCGCACTTAACTTAATTACAATCATTCATTATGGCCTAGCGAGGCTCTGATCAGATGACGAATTATAGCTGCATGTGACACTTTGGCAGCAGGCAGGTTATTTTTATTCAGAAATATTGAGTTGGGTCAGATTTATTTCTATAGTGCTTTTCATAATACACATTGTTTCAGTATTTCAGTATTTTCAGTAGCTTTTATTTATTTTTAGTTCAGCTTTTGTTAATTTTGTTATGTGCTTTTGTGATTTTTGTTAGTTTTATTGTTTCTATTTAGCAATGTGGTAGATACTGTAACTATTATATACTTATAGAAAAAAAGAGAGGAAAAATGTATATACTTTTGGATTTATTAGTATTTTGTATAAGCATTTAGTTTTATATTTTCGGTTTTCATTAGAATTTTAGTTTACATATTAAAATATTTTTACTTAGCTTTAATTTTCTTTTTGTTTGTTTATTTTTTTAGTAATGTTAGTATTTCAACTCAACCTTATTTTACTTAGTTACCAAGGCAACATTTATATATATTTTTTGTATTTTAAGTTGAATTTTTCATCTAACATATATCATTTATTTGATTTCAGTTGTATTTCAATGAATACAAATCTATTTTTAATATTCTAAATTAATGATAACAACACTACTCCATTCTAGTATTTATCATTTATTTTTCAATTTAAAATTTTAATTTTAAATTTTATGCAGAACAAATGGCTGTGTTGATTTCTCATGCTGTTCATCAGCAAACGCTGCTAAATGTTCCTGCAAGAATTACGTTTTTGAGACTTTCGACTTCTCCATAAACAACCGCCCACAGCATCAAGACCCTATTTGCATAAGCAAGTACAGGGAATGTTCTCACAACTTTCACTGACATTGAATGAATGATGCATTTATATAGCGCTTTTTATTGTGTATTGCTGTACACCCAAAGCGCTTTACAATCATGTGGGGGGGGTCTCTCCTCAACCACCACCAGTGTGCAGCATCCACTTGGATGACGCGACGGCAGCCACAGCACAACGGCGCCAGTGCACTCACCACACACCAGCTGCAGGTGGAGAGGAGAGAGAGTCATAGAGCCAATCAAGTGTATGGGGATTATTAGGAGGCATGATAGACAAGGGCCAGTAGAGGGAATTTGGCCAGGACACCGGGGTTACACCCCTACTCTTTACGAGAAGTGCCATGGGATTTTTAATGACCACAGAGAGTCAGGACCTCGGTTTAACGTCTCATCCGAAAGACGGTGCTTTTTTACAGTATAGTGTCCCCGTCACTATACCAGGTCGTTAGGACCCACACAGACCACAGGGTGAGCACCCCCTGCTGGCCTCACTAACACCTCTTCCAACAGCAACCTAGTTTTCACCGGAGGTCTCCCATCCAGGTACTGACCAGCTCAACCCTGCTTAGCTTCAGTGGGCAACCAGTCTTGGGCTGCAGGGTGATATGGCTGCTGACATTATATAAATGTTACAAAAACGCACAAAAATATTCTTAAAGTCTGCGATATGCTTTCATAAAGTTGAGAGAAAGCATTCCATATTATTTGTACTAATTCTAAGAACTGTTTTGGTGACCTTTAAATAACATTATAATCACAACAAGAAAACTGGAGATTTCAACTTTCTTAGAATATTAAAAGTAAACTGTTAAATAACGTTGTATTCTGGAAGAAAATAAAGTTAATAGAATGTTGTAAGAAAAGTTTTTGTAATGTTTAAAAACAAGTATTCCAATCACATTCAATTTTGGGTGAAAATGAAGTTAGTTAAACGTTGTAAGACTTAAATATAATCACAACAAGAAAACTGGACATTTTAAAATGTTTAGAATATTTTAAAAAATAAACAGTCAAATAATGTTATTTTTAAGGTGAAAATTAAGTTAGTAGATTGTTGTAAGAAAGGTTTTTTAACGTTTATAAATAAACATTCAAAGAACTTAATTTGGGGTGAAAATTTACTTTGTAAGAAACATTTTTGCAACGTTTAAAAATAAACATACAAATAACATAATATTTTGCGTGAAAATAAAGTTAATAGAATGTTGTATTGAGTATCTTTAAATAACTTTCTAATCACAACAAGAAAACTGCACGTTTAACGTTTTAGAAACCGTTCAAAACCATGTTCCTCAATGTGTTTATAGCCTGAGTTTGTTGCCTGAAAGCCTAGTTTTTCTCCAGGACTCGACCTGGTTTGTATTTAATGTTGTTGACCGTAGCATTCATATTCAGCACACCATTATTTTCATTCCCTGAAAGCATTAAGTAATGGCCATTCAATACTCAAGGCCACTGTACATTTAGTTAATGATCTGTAGACCACAAAAGCGAGATGGACGTTGAGAGGTCACACAGTCTTCCACAAACACACAGTCTCGGTCATTTGAGTAATTATTAAAAGGCTCAATATTCCCACATTATCGCTGAGAGCTTTGCTAAGCTGATTTATACACTAGGTGCTTATTGAATGTGCTTTAGTTTTCAGTGAAAAGTGGTGAAGCCTTCTGATTGGATAGCTGTCTTGTCAATCATGCCCTTTGAAGGCTGTGATTGGTGTTCTTTATCCTTCAATATGTATTTGACCTAGGCCTATTGCATATTATTCTCATTGCATGTTTCTGAGGTTGCAAGTATGTTTTAGTGCATTAGTGTTTGGGTCAGTGATGAGTGTTGTAGCAGGTTGCGGTCTGCTGTGAATCATGTGTTTGGCTGCGAGCAGCTGCTGCGGTTGGATGATGGGCAGAAGCAGCTCTTTCCTGACAGCTGCGAGTGTTTCACTGACTCTGAAATCAGGCGGGTTTGACACGGGTTTCTCTCAGGTGTCTGGTCCACTTCAGTTCACCAGGATCGATGGGTCTTGTGGTGTAAAGTCAAACTTAATTACACGTCTGAAGTTTGGATCAAATGTCTAACTGGTGTTTGTTGGTGATCGGCAGCACAGTGTCATTCGGCTCTCATACTGTAGGAAATGCTTTATATTTTTTTTTATTTGACTTCAGGATGCCCTTATTGACCAATCACAATAAATTATTCAAAATTTCCTTATAATAATCAGCTTTAATCATTGATTATTAAATAAAAGTTAACAACAATTGAATTTATCATTTTAATCATTAATTATTTTACATTTAAATTTCTTAATTAAATAATTGGTGTGTGTGTGTGTGTGTGTGTGTGTGTGTGATTTATTAGTTTTACAATTATTTCACTGTAGGATGCCCAATAAAATACTCAAAATTAAAAAATATAGTAATCGGTTTTAATAATTAATTAATATAAATTATTCATAATTTATTTTTTATTTTGTAAATTAATTATTTTTCTTTTTTTAATGAAATGTTTAATTTTAATTAATTTTATTTTACTCCCCAAGGGCAGTTTATCTACTTGTTGTTGATTGATCAATCACAGTAAAATTCCCCAAATTTCCGTATAATTTCCAAATTCCCATATAATATTATTCCTGGATTCCTTGATAAAAAAAAAAAAAAAATGATTGAATCATTTTATGTTTTTTTAGATTTTAATTTATAAATTGAATAATTTAACTTATATTAAGCTGTTTATTTTAATTAATTTTATTTTACTTTCTAATGGCAGTTTGTATACTTGTTGTGTGTACATTTAATATTTTATTTAGTAATTTTACAAATATTTGACTGCAGGATGCCCTTATTGACCAATTGCAATAAAATACTTTTAAAATTCCAAATTTCAACATAATAGCAGGTTTATTCCTTAATAAATAAATAAAAATTAACACTAATATTATTTATCATTAACTGTTCTAAATTGTGATTTATCAAATAAATACTTAATTTTTTATTATATTTTATTTGAATTAATTTACTCGCCAAGGGCAGGTTGTGTACATAAGACCTTTTCTTCCCTTTCAGTGGACATTTCTCTTGTTCCATGATAAACTGAAAGATCTTCTATGATCCCAAACACATCAGCAGCGGCCAGTGAAACCCGTTACTCGCACAGGAACAGACCTTGATGTTGCTAGAAATAATTCATTGGGAGAAGACACTCGGGGAGATGCAGGATTTTTACGTGGATCAGAGAGTATCAATATTTCATCATGCAGCGAGTCTGTGTATGTTTCTAAAATGCTGTTTAATGCTTCGGCTGAGGTTTGCGCTCAAGGTTGCAGGTATTCAGCGTCTGGATCTGCATCACAACTCGGCGGCACGTGTTTCAGAAACACTCGCTGGCCTTCAGCTGGAGGAGGTTTTGTTTGTCATGAGGATGTTCAGACAGTTAGAGTGTGGAATAGAGTCGGGCCTTTATCTGAAAATAAAAACTACAGTCACAGAGTATAAACCACTGAGAACCACCAGCCAGGCCAGACATTACATATTAAAATCAGCACTCTCTACCATTACAAATGCATTTTTGTCTTAAAATTGCTTGGTAGAATTAATATTTATTTGTGGGGGAAATTTGATCTATCTGTTTGTCAATCGATTTTTCTAATTTCAATTCAAGTTTATTTGTATAGCGCTCTTCACGATACAAATAGTTGCAAAGCAGCTTTACAGAAAATGTAAGTTTCTATTTTAAAGTTTCTACGTTATATTTAGTTATAGCTTATCAGTGGTGACTATGTCAAGCTGATGTCCATACGGCAGAAATGTACATTAAAAATCATGTAGTTAGTTAATGACATGTAATCAAACAGACAGTGAATGCTATTAACTGCAATGATTATATGTTGCAATTAAACTTATAGCAACGTTTGGGAGTTTTGTATGTTGTTTGAGGGTTGGCATCATCTGAGGTCTTCTGGGGGGTTGGCATCATTTCTTCTCAGGTGTTCGGTCATCTCAGATCTTTTAAGGGTTGGATCCAGACTGAAGCTTGTGTAATTCATAGTTGCCTCATGATGCCAATCCCGTGGCAGAAACAGAGAAGCAAATAGAGACAACATTAGTGTAGCTGCTGTTCCAACCAAGCAAAAAATCAATCCAAGCACAAGAATGATAATGTGCATTTGATCAAGATATAGCTGAAGTACAAGGTTATACATTGTGGGAATGCAGGAAGGCTATTCCAGAGTTTGGGAGCCAAATACGAAAAAGCTTTTACTCCTTTAGTGGATTTGCTATCCTATTGGAACTACCAAGAGTCCAGAGTTTTGCCACCTTAGGGAGCGGGATGGATTGTAGCGAGACTAGTTAGGTACGCAGGAGCTAGACCATTAAGGGCCTAAAAAGTAAGTAGTAATATTTTGTAATTGATCTGGAACTAAATAAGTAGGCAGTGCAGAGAATGTAAAATTGGGGTAATATGATCATATTTTCTTGACCTGGTAAGAACTCTAGCCGCTGCATTTTGGACTATCTGTAGCTTGTTTATTGAAGATGCAGGACAACCAGCTAGCAGTGCATTACAATAGTCCAGTCGAGAGATCATGAATGCATGAACTAGCTTTTCTGCATCAGAAACAGATTGGCAATGTTTCTAAGATGGAAGAATGTTGGTGTTGTGACATGGGAAATATGACAAGTTTCTGTCTAATATAACGCCCAAATCATCTGATTGCTTGATTGATTGATATTATCGGGTGAAATGTAACCTGAATATTTTTTATATGAAAATTATATTATTCAATATTGCTTCATGTTATCTAAGCTTTGTTTAATGCAAAAATAAGACAGTCGTTGTCATTCAGTAAGAATACAGAGTTATGAAATAAATGTGAAGCTGTTTGGATCAGGACCATAAAATCTAACTAAAAACTGGTGACCTTTAACCTGCTGTTAACCTTTGATCTGCTGGTGGCCTTGACCTGGACGTCTGTGACATTTACAAATAAAAATCGATTATTGATTTTGCCGCTCTTCTGTACCAGAGTAAATATCACAGCTACAAATCATCGGTCACTTATGCACAGTGAATTATTGCATCGTTTAAAATTCTGTTTTGTCATGCAAAGAGCGAGAGGGAACATAAGTGCGCTGCGGCCTGGGTTTTGAATTCATTTTAATTAAATGCGATAAGATGTTACCAAGTGAAGACAGAAGCCAGTTATCTGGAGTTTTGCATATGAATATTTCATGCTCTTATATTAGGATTCGCTCTCACGCTGGAGTCGAACGAGGATCCTGGCGTCTGCTGATGGCAGGAGATGCTCTTTGAGCGTGGCTGTGGCCGTGTTGATAGATGAGTCTGGCAGCAGACCAGCGGATTGTAATTCAGAAATCCCCTCCAGGCCGTGCCAGATCTGATCCCACTCCAGATTTATGGAGACTATTTATAACAAACTGGAAATGTCGCCGTGCTGCCAACTTTACAATCTCTCTGAAAGAAAGCAACAGGCCAGACAGAGCTGCGACAGCCGGTCGCTAATTTATATGAAAATGTACAATTTGATTTGTCTAATTTCATTTCGGATGGAAAGGACAGGTGGATTCTGTCGCTCCACCGGCATCTCGCTGATGAATGCAGTTCAGTAATTAATAATTAATTTGCTTTCAGGCCCGTAGCGTTTTTAGGAGGTTTGGTATCCTGTGATTCCTCATTTCATGCATTCTGGTGTCACTGAGATACTATTATAGTTTAATTCATATTTTGAATTACATTTACATTTATGCAGTTAGCAGATGCTTTTATCCAAAGCGACTTACATTGCATTCAAGTTACAGTTTTTACATTTTATCAGCTCTTGCTTTCCCTGGGAATCGAACCCATGATCTTGGCGTTGCTAGCACCATGCTCTACTATTTGAGCTACAGGAATTAGTTTTCATTTTTATATTTAAATTTTTGTTTTGACTTAATTTTGTTGTGAGATTTTGCATTTGAGTAGATTATATTTGAAGAGTTCATTTGCAAAAACAGATTTAACAATTCTCAGAAATCATGTTTTTTTTTTTCATTTTGCAATTAATCTCAATCAAACTGGGTTATTTTGATTAAGTTAAAAAATAACTAAAAAATACAGCTAACTAACAATATAAAACACAAAAAAAACATGATTTTTGAATATTTTAAAAACGGAGTTATCTGTTTTTGCAAATAAACTCTTCATTTATTTATCTATTTATTTTTTGTAAATATGTCTACGTTCTGTTTTAGTTATTTTAGTGCATCAAGTTAATCTAAATAAAAATGACAAAAAGTTCCACTGGCATCTAGCTGAAATAAAATAAGTGTATATAATTAATATAAATATTATAATTATATAGAATAATATAGTATAGTATATGTATATAAATATACAATTATATATACATTTTATTTGATTTCAGTTAATGTTTATTTTATTTCAAGTTACAATATTTTTATGGTTTTAGTTCTGGGAAGTTTGGTAACATGATTCATTTCAGCCTTGTTTCAGTGTTATTTTAGTGTCATTGAAATTAGTTTTCATTTTAAGTTTTTATTTTAGTGTTGCTTATATTTTAATATTTTTTATTATTTTTCATATGTATTTTCGGCTTTTATTTTCATTTTAGTTAAAGTTTAGTTTTTGTTTATTAGGTTTTTTTGTATATAAGTCTGTGCAGTTTTAATTATTATTTCAGTTTTAGTTTTAGTTTTAGCTAAACTAAAAAAATGAAAAATATTGCCTTTATAACTAGCTGAAATAAAATAAGTTAATATATATCGTATTTATATAATTTTTTTGTTTTTATTTTCTGTAAATAAATGTCTAATATGTCTATTTTTATTTCAGTTTTAGCTGATTTAGTGCATCAAGTCAAACTAAATGAAAATGAAGAAAGTTGCTCTGTTTTGCTTTTATAAAATAATAATGCTTATATTGTAAATTCAAGAAAGTGTTTGTAAACAAGGGAAACCCGCTCAAGCTCTAACACTTCAGATTTATTAACTATAACTTTGGATGTTCATAAAGAGCCAAAGTTTGTTGTTGCTTAGTGAAGCCAATGTTCATATTTCTCTTTTCCCTCTATAAACATGATGGATTGGTTTTATTCCTCCTTTTATTTGCAGGCGTGTGCCATTTCAATAAGATGTTGCATCAGCATCCTACGCTCCAGTTTGTTGATGTAAAAAAATGATGTGACGTTATAATGGAAAAAAAAGATTAACAATTAAACAAGTAATTATTCAAGCTGTTTAATGTCCCTGTAAGGCTGTTTTCCAGTGGATGAGCTGCACATTACAGTATAACACACACTGTTAATCATTACTCAGTAAGTAATGCAAAACAAACCCATGCACCTTAACCAACAGATAACCTCTGTAACTGCACCCAGAGTTTTTCTTTCCGCCTCCATTTCTCAGGGAACACGCATACAAACATTTCAGCCGAAAACTGAGAATAAAGTTGAAAAAAAAAAAAATACATTGAAGAAATCAAAATGTTTTGTTTTCCAGTATCTAAACGTTCTTAAATCAAGACACATTTACTTGAGAAACAAAATTATATTAAAATAAGTAATTAAGTCTTACTTAAAATTTAGTTTTCTGAAAAAATTTCTGCCACAGGGGATCTGCCACAGGAGTCAGAAAAATTAAATTTCAAGTTTATTTTTCTGACCCCGTTATTTAAAGGTTACAAAAACGTTTCTTACAACATTCTACTAACTTTATTTTCACCCAAAATATAACGTTATTTGAATGACGTTTCAAAATATGTAATTTTCTTGTTGTGATTAGAACGTTATTTAAAGGTTACAAAAATATTTCTTAGAATGTTCACAATGTACAAATAACAACATGAGGATGTCCTGAGAATGTTGCTATAAGAAGGTTTTCTCAACATTGTGAGAACATAATCAAATATTAATAGAACAAGTTCCATAAACATTATTTTTAGAACGTTTTGTATAACTAGGGCTGTCAGTCAATTAAAATTGTTAATCTAATTAGTTAAATGATGTGGTGATTAATTAATCCAATTAGTTTGTGAAAATACCTCCAAAAGATCATTTAAAGCCATCATTGTGTTAAATGAGAAAAGTATCAAGTAGACATTACAAAAATTTGCTTTAGAAAGAAATATTTTATTTGATTCAACATAAAAGTTATTACACATTTAGGCTACAACATAAACTATGGAACATAAAACATAATAATTTGAGAAACAAAACAGTTTGGTTACCTACAGTCTACAAAGCACCTTCTTTTATGTTCCACAAAAGAAAGTCTTAAAGGTTTGAAATGATTGGTTCACCCAATTCATTCAAAACGGGATTCATTCAGAAATTAAACTTCACTGTGTTGCTCAGAGACACACAAAAGTTCTGCTGCAGCTTTAAAGCTAAGATTTTTGTTTGAAACACTGAGAAAAATTTTTTTTTGGTAACATTTTAAAAAGTTTTTGAAATGTTACCAAATGTTACTTTTGTTTTAATTTTGATGATTAGAGCTTACAGCTCATGAAAGTCAAAAATCCAGTCTCTCAAAATATTAGAATATATACATTTGAGTTTCAATAAATGACCATCCCTACAGTATAAATTCAGGGTATCTCTTGTTCTTTGAAACCACAATAATGTGGAAGACTGCAGACTTGGCAATGGTCCAGAGGATGAACATTGATGCCCTCCACAAAGAGGGTAAGTCACAGAGGGTCTTTACTGAAAGGAGTGGATGTTCACAGAGTGCTGTATCAAAGCATATTAAATACAAAGTTGAGTGGAAGGAAGCAATTGGGTAGGAAAAGGTGCACAAGCAACAGGGATGACTGCAAGCTTGAGAATACTGTCAAGCAAAGCTGATTCAAACACTTGGGAGAGCTTCACAAGGAGTGGACTGAAGCTGGAGTCAGTGCATCAAGAGTCTCCACGCTCAGACGTCTTCAGGAAAAGGGCTACCAAGCCACTTCTGAACCAGAGACAACATCAGCAGCATCTTACCTGGGCTGTGGAGAAAAAGAACTGGACTGTTGCTCAGTGGTCCAAAGTCCTCTTTTCAGATAAAAGTAAATTTTGCATTTCATTTGGTAATCAATGTCCTAGAGTCTGGAGGAAGACTGGAGAGGAACAGAATCCAAGCTGCTTGAAGTCCAGTGTGAAGTTTCTGAAGTCAGCGATGATTTGGGGTGCCATGACGTCTGCTGGTGTTGGTCCATTGTGTTTTATCAAGTCCAAAGTCAATGCAGCCATCTACCAGGAGATTTTGGAGCACTTTATGCTTCCATCTGCTGACAAGCTTTATGGAGATGCTGATTTCCTTTTCCAACAGGACTTTAGCACCTGCCCACAGTGCCAAAAACACTTCCAAGTTGTTTGCTAACCATGATATTCCTGTGCTTGATTGGCCAGCTAACATGCCTGAGCTGAACCCCATATGGAATCTATGGGACATTTTCAAAGAAAGATGAGAAACAGTCAATCCAACAATACAGATGAGCTGAAGACTCAATAGTGCCTCAGCAGAGCCACAGGCTGATCGCTTCCATGCCATTCCTCACTGATGCTGGAGTTTGTGCTAAAGGAGCCCCGGCCAAGTACTGAGTGCAGAAATGAACATACTTTAAAGAACTTGAACTTTTCTGTTTTGCAAATCCTTTTTTTTTTATTGATTTTAGGAAATATTCTAATATTTTGAGATACTGGATTTTTGACTGAGCTGTAAGGTCTAATAATAAAAATTAAAACAAAAAACTTGAAATGTTTTACTGTACATGTAATGAATCTAGAAAATATGAAAGTTTCACTTAGTGAAATAAGTTACCAAAAAAAAGAGAACTTTCGATATTTTTTGAGATGCACATGTACACATAATAAATATACATAGCACACACACATATATTATGTAAACAAAAACTTTTATTTTGAATGCAATTAATCGCGATTAATCGTTTGACAGCACTAATAAAAATGCATTATTGTATCTAAAATGTAACACAGTATTAACTCCTTATTTACTGAACTCTTGTATAAAATCACTTTTTTAATCTCCTTCCTCAATTCACTGGCGCTCAGGACCCTGAAAACAGAAATTAGTTTAGTTGAAGCTTTTGTGATGCTGTTGCATAATAATAATAAACTTTAATTTTATATAGCGCCTTTAAAAGTAGCATCTCAAAGCGCTTTACATACAAATACAAATATGAAGTAAAAAAAATACACACAAGAGTACAGGCAGAAAAAACTAATAAAACAATACAAGGCCAATATAATAAAACACAAAGTAATCACATAAATCACATAAAAGCTACCCTGAAAAAGTAAGTTTTAAGGGACGATTTAAAAACACTAAGAGATTCTGCATTTCTAATCTCAGAGGGCAGGGATTTCCACAATTTAGGAGCCAATGAAGAGAAAGCCCGATCAATGTATAATTGAGCCGCATTAAATATAAGTGGAAAAAAAGCCTCTGCCTTTAGTGTTCATAAAATGTACAAATGCCAAAAATGCATTGTAATTTTTTTATAAATTTGAGAATGACAGGAACAAGAGATATAATTTGAGCTGAGCATTCATTTAGCAAAACACTTAATTAAATCTTTTCATTCGTTTCATTTTTATTTATTTATTTATTTTTATAAAGATTTGCTTTTTAATGTATTTACCTTCTATATTTGGTTATATTTGAATACGTTTAATTATGTATGTATGATTTTATTTATAATAATATTATATTTTTATTTTTTATTTGGTAATTTTTTTATGTTTTATGTATGCATGTATTCACATTGTATTTCTAAACATGTTATTTATTTACATTTGGATTTCTGCATTTAACAGAAACATTTTAGAACATTCAACAGAACAATTTATTTATTGTTGCATTTTTTCTTTTTTTTGTACGTTTTATGTATGCATGCATTCACATTTTTTAATGAACATGTTATCTATTGATTATTTATTTATATACATTCATACATACATACATTTGGATTTATGCATTTTGCAGAAAATTTTATCCAAAAATAACTTATACATGAGGAACGAAAGCAATTTAAACCAGAATAGGAAATAGTTTAGTTGCTATTTGGGATAAGTTGCATTTAAATTGTAATTAAATTTAGTAATCAAAACATTTAGACAGAGATTTGCAATGACATTTTTGTATATCAGTTGTTTTGATAATTGAGTTACTGCAATTTAATACTGTTAGTTAGTTTGTTTGATGCATTAGCGATCAGCATAAACTAAAGCAGTGTAAAAGAAAAGAGGCTGTAGTCATAGTTGCATGGGTCAAGCTTCGGCAAATGATCTGTGACACTGGAGCCTAAAGCAGTTTAATATCACTGCATTAAAACAGCAGATCTATACTGGACCTGGTTTCAGAGAAAATCCTCCATCAGCAAAATGCAAAACTCAAACGCAGAAGAGCTGCTGTGTTACAGAGGTCAAGGACTGGCAGTTCACCTCTGGATTCCCGCAGCTGTTCTAGAGCGTGAGCACGAGTCGTGCCGCTGCATTCGCACACGTCCTCAGTAATCAATATAGTCATATGTGACATCTGTGTTGTCTAATCTGTTTAATCTTGAGACGGTAAGCAAATATCCAGAACGCCCTAGCAACACCCTTAGTAACAAACAAGAACTCTCTATTAACTACACAGCACATATTAACTATGCAGAACACCCTAGCAACTGCATAGCAATTCTTTTTAATAAGAATTTAAAATGGGGGGAAATATCATTATGAAATAAATGTTTTTTTCTCGAATACACGTTGGACACAATTATTGGCACCCCTAGAAATTCTTATGAGTAAAATATCTCTGAAGTATATTCCATTCATATTCACAATTTTGAGCACTCCAGGGTGATTGTGAACATTAAATTATCCAGCCATGGCTTCCTGTTTCACAGAAATATAAATAGGAGGGAAAACAAAGCCCAAATTCCCTTAATCATCCATCACAATGACAAAACCAAAGAATATATTTCTGATGTGCAGCAAAAGACAATTGAGCTTCACAAATTAGTGAAGTGGCTTTAAGAAAAGAGCTAGAGCAGTGAAAATTCCCATTTCCACCATCAGGGCAATAATTAAGAATTTCCAATCAAAATAAAATGTTACTAATCTGCCTGGAAGAGGATGTGTGTCTATATCGTCCTAATGCACGGTGAGGAGGAGAGTTTGAGTAGCTAAAGACTCTCCGAGGACCACAGCTGGAAAATTACAGAAAATAGTTGAGTCTCGGGGTCAGAAAACCTTTAAAAAAACTTGTCAAACAGCCCCTACATCACCACATGTTGTTTCACAAATTAGTGGAACTTCAAATGGAACTGGCTTCTATGGTCAGATGAAACTAAAAAATGAGCTTTTTAGCAGCAAACACAAACCTCAAAAACAACACAAAAATGGGTCACTGAGCACAAAACCAAGCTTCTGCTGGCCATTCCAGTCCTCTGACCTGAACCCTGTAGAAAATGAGTGAGGTGAACTGAAGAGAAGAAGCACCGTCATGGAGCTGTGAATCTGAAGGGTCTGGAGTGATTCTGGATGAAGGAATGGTCTCTGATCTCTTGCCAGGTGTTCTCTAACCTCATCAGGCATTATAGGAGAAGATTTAGAGCTGTTAAACTGACAAATGGAGGTTTCAAAAAGTATTGAATAAAAGGGTGCCGTTAATTGGGGCATTGTGTAATAGAGAAAAACATTTGTTTCATAATGATATTTCCCCCCATTTTAAATTCTTATTATCCAATGAAAGGTTCGATTTCTGTGAAATTTTTAAACAAAAGATCAAAAGGATTAACAATGCAGATCAATTTTCACAGCCTTCTTTGATCATATTTACCAAGGGTGCTGATATTTTTGACCATGACTGTATATGTATATATATATATATATATATATATAAAACTACACATTCTGAACAGTTATAGTTTTAAGCAGTGTATTAGTAGTTGGTTAGTGTGCTACACTCTAAGAAAAGTCTGTAAAAATAGGGCAGAATCTACTATGTTAATATTAAGGAATTTTTTTACCTGCATTTTAAATTAACCATTATATTTTGTGTTTTCGGGTTACAGGGTTACAACGGATAATGGATAACATCCGGAAAAATTACTAGTACCTTTTCCATTTTTCTAGATATTTTTCTTACAGTGTACTAACTGATCAACAATCGCAGGTACAAGCTAAGGTGACTGAGCCAATGATTCAACTGTCCATTCAGATAGACTCACTTGTTTAGTTTCTAATTGAATCAGCCGTTTTGAATAAATTGTTTGATTTGAATGATTCGATAAATCATTTATTAAAACAGGGACTTGGTGCCACCTACTGGCGGTATTATTGTTATCATTATTTATCCATGACAGACCTAAACCAGCCAAGGTGCCAGCACAAAAACACATTCAGCAAAATATTGTTAACATTTACATTTACATTTAGTCATTTGACAGATGCTTTTATCCAAAGCGACTTACAATTGGGGAATACAAAAAGCGATTCATCTTGAAGAGGCAATCGGACAGAGGAAGTGCTCGTAACACCAAGTCTCAGTCATTGTTCAAATAAGTACAAGCTAGTAAGGGAGAGAAAGATAGAGGGAAAGATTAAGGGTTTTTTTCTTTTAGTTTAGGATGAAGAGATGAGTTTTCAGTTGTTGCTTGAAGATTGACAGGGATCCGGCGTTCTGGATAGGGGTGGGAAGATTATTCCACCAGCCAGGAATGGTGAACGAGAATGTTCTGGAGAGTGATTTTGAGACTCTCTGTGATGGTACCACAAGGCGTCGCTCACTGGCAGATCTCAGACTTCTGGAGGGGATGTAGGTTCGTAATAGTGAGTGGAAGTAGGATGGTGCTGAGCCTGTGGTAGTTCTGTATGCAAGCATCAGTGTCTTGAACTGGATGCGAGCTGCCACTGGTAGCCAGTGCAAGGAGATGAAGAGAGGTGTAACATGGGCTCTTTTGGGCTCGTTGAAGACCAGTCGTGCCGCTGCATTCTGGATCATTTGTAGAGGTTTGAGTGCGTTTGATGGCAGACCAGCCAGAAGAGCATTGCAATAGTCCAGCCTAGAAACGACAAGGGCCTGGACAAGAAGTTGCGCAGCATGCTTTGTCAGAAAGGGCCTGATCTTTCTGATGTTGTGTAGTGCAAGCCTACAGGATCGAGCAGTCTTTGCAATGTGCTCTTTGAAGGTCAGCTGGTCATCAAAGATTACACCAAGATTTCTGACCGAAGTTCATGGGGTAATCATTGATGAGCCTAACTGAATTGTGAAGTCTTGCTGTAGAGTCGGAGTGGCAGGGAAGACAAGAAGCTCCGTCTTTGCCAGGTTGAGCTGTAGGTGATGTTCTTTCATCCATGCTGAGGTGTCCGCCAGGCAGCCTGAGATCCGTGCAGCTACCGTTGGGTCATCTGGTTGAAAAGAGAGATAGAGCTGTGTGTCATCGGCGTAGCAGTGACACAATCAGTGACACAATGTTGTTAATTATCAACATTGACCAAAATTCCTCCATTTCAGGCCCCAGAAGAAAAAAAAAACTTATAAATAATAGTTCATTTAATAAGTTCATCTTTTGAAATGAGACAAATTTTGTAATCGTTGTGTAAAATTAGCCATCATTTACTTTATTTATCTATTCATTTACTTTATTTTTTATGTTGAATTATTCATATTTATTGAATTATATATATTTTATAGTTCTAATAACATTTTATTTTTATTTATTTACTTGTTTACTTTTATTTATTACTTTAAGTATTTATTTTGTACAAAGTTTATGTTGAATTATTAATATTTATTGAATTATTATCTTTTTTTAGTTCTAATATTTTATTTATTTATTTACTTGTGTTTATAATTTATCTTCCTTTCCTGTTTAATACTGTGAAGCTTTATTTATTTATTTGTTTGTTTGTATCTTTCATTAGTTGCTAATTTGGTTCAGTTGTATTTAAAAATGTCTTGATTAAATTTAGTTATCAATAAATGTTGTTCTAAATACAGTTTCTTCTGCTCTAATTCGCCTTGATTTCCTAAATAAACTCAGTGAACGGCACTGAATTCTGCGCTTGTGTGGCACGAAACGATGCAAATCTGAACTTGTGCTGGAAGTCTCTGATCGATCCCACTCTGCTCTGTACTGTCGCTCTGTTCAGGGTATAATTAACCAAGCAAAGCTTATCGATTCTGCTTGTAGCTGAAATGGTTTGTGTGCTGGAGGTCAGGGAAGCGCTTTGTTGGCTATAAATAAAAACAGAAAGGAAAGCATGCATTGGATGCCGGAAAGCCACTAGTTGTATATTTCTGTGTCAGTTTTAGTAGGTTTGCAGAGGTTTAGGGCGGTATGGCTCTTTACGGATCCTCACATATGTCATCTTAAGCTGTATTGATGCTGGATGTGCTTTTATATCGTCTTAAGGCAGGCATGGATTTATCAGAAGATTGTCTGACAAATCATAAAACACAAGGTCCTGCGAGTAACAACAGAAACTCTAAATTAAAGCAGGTTTGACACTGTTTACAGGAGCACATTCAGTCTTTGTGTAGCTGTGTGTGTTTACTGTCAATAGACTTAATGAAAGAGAAAAATAGCCTTGATCAGACAGAGATTGTGTGTGTCTGATATCAGGCAGCATGTGTGCATTTATTCATATCTACTGTAATGTTGAATTTTAATGGAATTAGCCTTATTTCCTGTCTCATTTCATGTTTCTGCTCTTATAGTGAATGATCCATCACCTGCACTTAGAATATCTTTCCTTAATCAAAGTGGATAATATTATATTTATATGTGGCAATCAATAGTATTTATTTATTTATGGTAAATGTTTATAAGTTTAATTATTCATTTATTTATCTATTCATTATTTACTTTGTATTTGATAATGTTTATTTTTATGTTTAATTATTTACATATTTATTTATTTGTATTTAATATGGCTCTTTTTTACTTTTATTAATTTTTATTATTTTGTTATTTATTTATTTTAAATTATTCTTAAGAAATATATTAATAAAATGAATAATAATAATAATAATTATTATTATTATTATTTAATTTGGGATATGTATAGTTTTGTATCCAAACCTCAACATTGATAATAATCAGAAATGTTTCTTGAGCAGTAAATCATCATATTAGCATGATTTCTGAAGGATCATGTGACACTGGAGACTGGAGTAATGATGCTGAAAATTCAGCTTTGATCACAGGAATAAATTATATTTTACAATATATTCACATAGAAAACAGACATTATAAATCATAATAATATTTCACAATTTGATAAAACTAATTGATCAAACAAATGCAGCTTTTTGAACTATAGTGTATATTTATTTTTTATTGTTTTATGCTGATTGTAGGTAAAATCATGCAGTAATTTAATGGTGTTACTGAAGGTTACAGTAATGATAGCAAATATCCTCACAGACAGAGACTTCTTTGCAGATACTGAAACACAACACAGTGTCTCCAGAGCAAACTGTGAGGTTTGTTTATGAATTCTCTCCAGCTGAAGGACGGCCATTGAGCAAAACACCACATTCATTCAGAGGTTGTTTTGCTGCGCATTAGAAATGTGCGCTCAAATATGGCGGCTATAGGAAATCAATTGAAGGTTGAATACACACACACACACAGACACACAAACACACACACACACACGTTGGTTTTTGTGGTTTATGGGGACTCTCCATAGGCGTAATGGTTTTTATACTGAACAAACTGTGTGTGCTATTGCCCTACACCAACCCTACACCTAAACTTAGCCCTCACAGGAGACTTTGTGCATTTTTAGATTTTCAAAAAAACACCATTTAGTATGTTTTTAAAGCCTTTTGAATTACGGGGACATAGGCAGTGTCCTCATAAACCACCTTCATATTGTAATACCTCTGTCATACCCATGTCATTATACAAATTTGTGTCCTCATAAACCACATAAACACGCACACACACAATGTATTCCCATGAATAACAGACCTGATTGAACACAACTGTGCAGGAAAACCTGCTTTCAATTTAATTAAACTCTAATTAAGATTATTATGTTCAGCGCTGCAATTATTCAGATGGATCTGAAGAGTGTAATTCACATGTCAACGCATCTTGTGTGTCAAGAAAAGAAACCTTGTGTGAGTTTGCATCCACAAAGAACCAAACAATAGATTTTTGCTCATTGACAATAAAGCTGTTGAACTTAAATTATTTTTTTATGAACAGTTTTATTCCTTTGGGATATTGAGGTTTTAAAGGTGCATTTGGTATTTGTCTCTTCTCATTGAAAACAACTTGTTAACTTTAGTTAATTCATAAAATAACAATGAACATTAAATTTTTTTAAGCTTTTATTAATGTTTCATTATGTTTAGTAAAAAATATAATTGTTCCTTGATTGTCCAAGTGTTATTTTAGTATTATTTGTGTACTATTTTACTTTTTAATTAATATTTTGAATTACCTTTTATTTTTATACTTTCAGTTTTCATTTTAATTTTTGGTTACATTTTTTGTGATGTTTTATGTTTTTGTCATTTTTTAAATATTACTATTTTAGTTTTATCATTATTATTATTATTATTAATTTTTATTATTATTTAGTGTTTCAACTTAAACTAAATGACAATTAGAAATGTTGCCTTTGCAACTAGCAAAAATAAGTTTTTCATCTAAAATGTATATTTTATTTTATATATTTCAATGAACAAAATGTTTTAATAGCTTACATTTTTATCAATAATAATCCTGATTTGTTCATTTTAGTTCACAGTGCATTAACTAAAGTTAATGAATACAACTTTTATTTATGTTTATTTTAAAAATGCATTGGTAAATATTGAGATTAACATTGACTAATGCTGTAGAAGTATTGTTCAGAAAATTGAACTCTGTCATTATTCAGACATTGTGATGTTTCTTATGAAATTTTGGCCACTGAAATATGCCTGTAAAAGCTTGAATGAATAGATGTATATTTAAATAAACAGCATAAGATTCAGCCTCTTACTTGCACAAAATTATCATATGGTGTTGAAAAGATGCAAGAGAGTTTAACACAACTCATAGAACTGCAGCTTTTAGTTTTTAGTTCCTCCACTATGAAAGAAGATGTCTCGGCGCTGTCATATGTGGGTGGTGGTGCAAAATTTATGTACAAAATTAGACTCATGTCCATTTATTTGTGGACTGTAGACGCTCTGGCAACATCAAATCACTATGACAACGTCCTCCGACTTCTGCAACTGTATCTTCTCATTATCTGAGAGATGACCTGACCGTTCGCTCATTTACATACACTGCAGAAAATCTGATGGAGGATCAAAACAAAATACACTTGCTAAGATTTCTTAAAACAAGCACACGGGTTTACACAATGCAAGACAATAGGCATCATGAAATTGATTTGAAGAACATATTTTGAGCAGATTTGATGTAAATATTATTTTTTGTGGAGCTGAAAATTATTCTTTTTTAGCTTTTTCTTTAAAAATGAAAGTGCAAGTACTTTTTGAATTGATTTGTACATATTTTGCACTCCCCCCCCCCCATTGCACACAGAAAAAAGCAATATTTTGACAACACACATGCAGATTTTAACATGCCAATAAAGCATGTTAATAAAGCCACAATTCTGAGAAAAAAGGTGAGGTATAAATTCAAATTTATGAGGTGTAGATTGTGAGATATAAACTCAGAATTATGATATAAATCCAAATTAGAGATAGATTTAAAATTGCTAGACAGAAATTCAAAATTCAATATACTGTAAATTCAAAAGTGCAAGAAATAAACTCAGAATTGTGAGATATAAATTCAAAATTTAAACTCAAAACTGCTCAGAATTGCGAGATATAAACTTAAAAGTATGAGAAAGAAACTCAGAATTATGAGATATAAACAGAATTGAGAGATATAAATCAAACATTTTGAAATATAAACTCTAAATTGAATTGCAAGATATAAACTACAGTTGTGAGATATAAACTCCAATTGTAAGCAAAAATGTCACATTTTTAGAAGAAAAAGTCACAGTTGTGAATTGTGGGTAACCGAATCGTGATATAGAAATTCACAATTACCTTCTTTTTTTCTTTTCTTTTTTTGCAGTGTATTAAAAATGCATTTTGTGTGATAGATTTCTTTTATTACATTTTCTCTCTTGTTTTCCATCCTGGCTGTTCCTCCTGTTTCCTTGTCATCTTGTTTCCCTGGTAAGCTGTGTCTCACGCTGTGACAGGTTCTCTAATGAGACTCACACACTCACGAGCCTCATTCTGCTCCGGAATATTAATTCTCTCAGAAAACCTGCTATAATTATACATACAACAGCAGGGTAATAAAATTCCTGCTGAACGCGACGAGAACGACATTGTCGCAGTGAACACCGTTTTAACATCTGCACGTTATTGTACCGTTCTGAATTGAATTTCCTGTGCAATACAATATTCGGAAATTTATGAATGCATTCAAATGAATTATTTTCACTCCACCAACATACAAAGGCACTTTGAAAAGTATACTCTATCTTTTCCTACTAATTAAAAAAAGGAAATTGCATGTAAAGCATTCATGCAGCATGCACTGATTTGCCATTCAAAACAGTGTGCAAAGTAGCTATCAAATGACCTCATTAAGTTGCATGTTTAATTCAGTGGATAGCATCCAGTTATTATTACAAACAAGTAGTTATTTTTCATTTTTATTAAATTTTGTGTAACTTTTGGCAGTGTGATCACCTAACGAGTCAATTAGAGAGATGTTAGTCAGATGCATTGCTCTGTGTGGTATATTATCGTGTGAAATCATGTGAACTTGCATACTAAAAGCATGCATGCACAGTATTCTGTAGAAATAGTACGAATTTGTGTCTGTGTTTGTGTTAGCACATCAATAATACACCCAACCTTGTTTTTCCCTCAGTAACTATAAGCAGAAGTAGGACAGAACATATGAATCAATCACACTTGAACACGTCTACATCTGCAGCCTCTCACCTGATTACGGTCTGTTCTGAGATCAGGTAAAATAAATAGTCTCACCCCGCTTCTGCCCGTCAGTCTCTCATCCAGCACTCAACTAATGGGCCGTTGAGTCTATATGCGTTTGTGATTATTTCTCTATCACGCTGATGGGCCGCTGAAGCCTCTTCGGTAAATACGTCGTTATGGGCTAATTTGATGCCGACACACATTTTTTTTACACTCTGAGGAACACGATGTGAAATCATACCTCTCAGGGACGTGAAATGCATTGTGAGCATTTGTGAGCAGAGATGCATGTCAGATTGAATCCTAAAACTCCTCCTGATGAGCTGAGATGTTCTGCAGTGAACGTCTGCACAAATTCAGGGTTCAACTACTGATTTGTTGTGCATTATTTGAGTGGCTATTTTGGTTAAGATTGACTTTCATATTGTTTCCAGATGTACACTTGACTGAAGCAGCAGCATTTACTTGATTATCCACACATCATTTTCTTCTCAAATCTCAGTCTCAAATCTGATCATCAGGATCTTTTGAGGAACGTTTGTTTCCAGAAGCTTTAATTCACTGTTCCTTAGTGGAAGAATGATCTTCCCAAGACTTCAAAACATCTCACATATTTTGAGGAACGTTTATTTGTTTATCTCTCATTCAACATTGTATTGCGTTGCATTATACGTTTGGATCATCTTATCTGACTATGTCAATCTCATCTTACTAAGACATATTACTGGAGAGTGACAACTGATATTTATATCATTTTATGAAAGTATATGTTATACTGATATAAAGATATATGTCGTGGCCTAATGGTTAGAGAGTCGGACTCGTAATCCAAAGGTCTCGAGTCTCGGGCCGGCAGGAATTGTAGGTGGGGGGAGTGAATGTCCAGCGCTCTCTCCACCCTCAATACCACGACTGAGGTGCCCTTGAGCAAGGCACCGAACCCCCAACTGATCCCCGGGCGCCGCAGCATAAATGGCTGCCCACTGCTCTGGGTGTGTGTTCACGGTGTGTGTGTGTTCACTGCTGTGTGTGTGCACGTTGGATGGGTTAAATGCAGAGCGCGAATTCCGAGTATGGGTCACCATACTTGGCAGTATGTCACTTCACTTCACTTAATTCAGAATTTCATCACTTTTGTCCACATAAATACCAGCATCTGCACCAAATTGCATATTTTACTCAGTTTGAGTTTTCCCCTTCATTTTATCTCTGTTTCAGACTACATGAGCCAAAAACACCTGATGGATCAAATATGACAAAAAACACACATGCATAGATGCTGTCTACAGATTCATTAAACTGTTCCATCTCAAAATCCTTTTTTCTGACTATTCATATTTACAGGGCTATTCAGTAATAATATTGACTTTTGAAATAATATGAAGTTTTTTGCATCATTCATGTAACACCAAGGTCATAAGTTCGATTCCCAGAGAATGCAAGAACTTGAATGCGTTATAAGATGCTTTGGATAATGGCATCAGCCAAATGCATACATGTAAATGCAAAAACAGCATCATTTAATTTTCCATCCATTCATTTAACTAACAGGCTGGTTTCTTCTTCTGTAAATGAGGACATGTTCACAATCTGTGTTTCTCTCTCTTTCAGCAGGAGTGTCTTTCGTTCTGAGCTGTGATGCTCTTCGTGGATTGTAAGATGGTGGATTTTCTTCGCGGTCGAAGGAGGATGCGGTTGTCCGTCTGCAAGCCGCCCTGCTCCTTCTGGTTTCTGCTGCTGTTTGGGGTCGGAGGACTCGTTCTCTTCATCCACCTGCAGGATCTGTCTGATATGGTGCTTCAGCAGGCTCCAGGTAGGAAGAAACGGTCAATTATGGTCAACCGGCAACACGTAGAATGAATGCAGACTGCGATATATCACGTTGAGCAGTTCGTTCCCAAGCTTTCATTGTGTTTTTGAGAAGATTATAGTTTTGAACTTCAGGACAAAATTAATGTGGTTTTAGGCTTTTATGTATGAGGTTGCGCACAGGTTCTGAAATTAACATTCTGCAAGACTTGTGAATTGAAACTCCATTTTATATTGTCGCATTAAAAATGCATACATTTTTGTTTCTCAGAATGAGTTCTCTAGCTGATTTGTCCTGCAGATTTAGTGCTGTGTCACTCGTAGACCAGCCAGTCTCCGTGCAACACCATCTGTCACAAAAACATCCACAACCATCATGATTATGGTCTTATTTTCATTTGTGGTGGAAGAATGTGTCACCACAGTGAGATTTTTTAACCCAGTAAAGCTTAATAGTCAGAAAAATCTATTTTATTTGTTTATTTATTTATTGTGTGTGTGTGTGTGTGTGTGTGTGTGTGTGTGTGTAGCTTTTTTGGCTTATGAAGTCTGATATAGTGAGAATATGGAGGGAAAAACAGTTCAGACTGAACCAAACTGAAAAAGTCTTTCTAGCTTGAAAGGGTGAGGATAATTGTTCAACCAAATGCACAAAAGTTACTCTTTGATTTGTTTTGCTTCAGATCATGATTCCGGCCAGCAGGCCAGAAACATTTTGTTTACTCCACAAAGCACATTTTACTTTTCATGTGGTGTTTGGCAAGCGTTCATTTTGGATCAGTGTTGTATATGGAGCACTTCGGTGTTGGCGAGAGGCTTTAGGTGCATCTGTGGTCAGAAACACGTCTAATAAACAAAACAAACAACAGGATAGTTGTTCAGATTTGAGTAAAATGGATGAATAGATGCATTAGGTGACTCTGAAATGCTATATTGTGATTGGTTAGTTTTGGCATTCATTAGAGTTTATTCTGGATTTAGATCAGCTGATTACACAGACATGTGATGTTGTTCTGTCTGTCACTTGTAAGTGTTGTTTGCAAACTTTTGAGCAGTAGAAACACACACAGCGTGAGAAATCTTGGCTATCGTCGCACGTCACCAGTGATGATGTGAACCGTGGGAAACGGCTGCTTCATTACCGAAGGACTAGTTTTAGGCACGCACAAGGACACACGGCAAACATCTGCTGTACGGATTTGTGCTTCTGTTCAGCCAAAATGAGGAAAACAAAACCACAGCTATGAACACAGCTCTCCAGGCCCTTTTACAGTTATCTGCTGATACTCACATGAATCTGAGCGGCTCTGCCTTTGGCTCTTTCTGTTTTAACACTTTTTTTGGGCAAATTCACTATTTTTGTTGGGGCTAAAAAAATCTAATAATTAATCATCATGAATTTTGTGATTTTTGGCAGTTTTGTGATTAAGATTCAGTGTTACTTAGTGTAGTTTTAATGAATATTTAAATTTTTTTAAATAAAATGTATTTTTATGTTATTAAATGTGTTTTATTTTTATATGTCCCATTTTAATTTTAATGTTAAAGTTTTAGTAATTTTGTTGTGTGCTTTTGTCATTTTTAGCCGTTGTTTATATGGTTTTTAATCATTTTTATTTCAGCTTTAGTTATTTTACTATCAAGTTAGTAGTTTAATATATAATAATATATAATTTTTTTTTTATGTTTTTTTTTTTTACAGTTAATGTTTATATGGGTATGGCACGGGCAAGACACAAGAGTAATCCTAGGGCAAGCGTGGATCTTCGATCGGCGAACAATATCCAGAAGGCTTGACAAGAGGGGTAATCCGATAACGCGAGCAATAGTCCAGGCAGGAGCAAACAGAGTGCAAAACGACAAGACTAAAGAGAGATCCAATGTAGGCTATAAACTTCAGAGCAAGCAGAGATCAGACAAGAAATGAGATACACAGGCTAGGATAAAGAAACGAATGACTCAAACTAGATAAACTAGACTTAGACATAGACTCAGAAAACACGGAAGGGCTCTGTAAAATAGCTATCACTGGGAGAGCAATAAACGCTAGACAGTACTCAGCAGTTTGAGTAGGAACTGAGTGGGTGTTATATAGTGTGTGTAATAGCTTTCAGGTGAGCGTGTGATTGGAACAGCTGTAGGGATGGGCAGCGCGATCCTTAAGTATCGATACTTTTGATACTGATGTTGTATCGAAAGGATCAATCCTCACATAAAAACATTGATTTTAAAGTGCATTTTTTAACCATTAATTTTATTTATTTATCAAGAAATTTGGTGTATGTATGGTCCTAGTATGCTCCCTTTTAGGGGTATAGTTGCACATTTGAGGTTACTGCCCCTGTAAAGGGCTAAAATACAAGTATATTTTATTTATTTCTAACAGTGTAAACAAAAAATGGCCTATGAAATGTTAAAAAAAATATTGCTTTAAAATCTAATAGTAAGGGAGTATAATTACTGATTATATTCTTTAAATAATTTAAAAGATCAGTTTAGTTTAGAGGTATCGGTATCGGTATCGATATCAACGATACTGGACTTGAAAATATCGGTATCAGATCGGAAATAAAATAAGAGGTATCGCCCAAGAGGTATCGAGAAACATCTGAGATGCAGATTTCAGCAACTATCTGAATTTTCTCTTAGTATCTGTTTAGGAGAGAGAGAAAAAAATAGAAATTAAAGTGCTCTAATTTCATTTATTTATTTTTTCTTTATATGAGGGTATTTTGTATTTTTGTCAGTTTTTAGAAATCACCCAGAACTGAATGAAGCGTTTACGGTGTCACATTAGACAACTGCTTCAGTTGTGATAAATATATTTAGCAGTGTTAACATATTTAATTAATCATTGGCAGTCCTCATATTCACCGGTCATGGGACTTTTGCGTGATTTCATTTGGCTCATTTGCTTTTCCTCAGAGATTCTGAGAAACTGAAAAGGCAATTTCTTTGATACTATTTTCAAATAAAACACATTTTTCAATGAAGCAAGAAAAAAAGGATTATCCTGAAGTGTTCAGAGGATTGTAAAGCCGCTCTCAGCCAGAGCTCCGGAACACCGCAGCCTTTCTGCTGCTGAACTGGATCAGATGGAGGGAATGAAGGTTATATAAAAGCATTGCAGCTGAACTCCAGCGGTTCTGTTCCTATTTAATATTTCTGAACACTTTTCTGTGCTGTAGATCTAATGCATATAGATGAATATATGCATGTCTGGGTCAGTAAGACCCTGTTTAATGATTTTGAAAGAAGTCTCTTCTGTTCACCAAGGCTGCATTTATTTGATCTAAAATACAGTAAAAATGTGCAATAGTATTACAATTTACAATAACTGTTTTCTATGTGAATATTTATTAAAATGCAATTTATTTCTGTGATCAAAGCTGAATTTTAAGCATCATTACTCCAGTCTTCAGTGTCACATGATCCTTCAGAAATCATTCTAATATGTTGATTTGCTGCTCAAGAAACATTTCTGATTTTTATCAATGTTGAAAACATATGTGCTGCTTCATATTTTTGTGGAAGGAGTGATACATTTTGTGTTTCAACACAAAAGAACAGCATTTATTTTAAATGGAAATCTTCTGTAACATTACAAATGCTTTGCTGTCACTTTTGATCAATTTAATGCATCCTTGATAAGTATTAATTTGTTCAAAAAAAGTCTTACTGACCCCAAAAATGTAATGATACGTAAACCATGTATTGCACTATCCAAACCAAACAATTTACTAAAATGAATTTTCATCCTCAACATTTCTTGAGAGAGAGTTTTGTAGCTTTTTATTGCATTACACTACTGTCACGCTACTGAAAACATTGACTAAGTTAATGTTTCCACTATATTTAGCTTGTTTGCCAGATATAGTTCATTTGGCTCATTGTGCTAAAACACACAGCGTCAGCACAGGGAGCAAAGCTTTTACTCTCATTGTTTCTGCTCAAATCTCCCACTCAAATAATTGTTTAAGGACAATTGAGGAATCCTCTGTGAATCGCCATGGGAACACCATCGCTCGTGGTGCCGTCGACAGAGAGATATTACCCACAAATATTGGGAGCAGGAAGCGTTTCCCGTGCATTGTGGGTTAAGAGAAATTTCTCGGCCTCAGCAGGATACACCGCACTCACAAAGAAGAGTCGTGGCCTTTTCAAGCAAAGAGAGATGTTTCATTGCTGTGAATTGAACTTCATACTTAGAGCGCTCGGATTCATCTCCACCAACAAAACACAGCCTCCTCGGCCTCGTAAGGTCAAATACGTTCCCTAACAGCTCTGTTAGCGAGAGAGGCGCTCTTGAGGGACGGATCGTACGGCGCTAATCAGAAGAGCTGGCTCTTGTGCGCCGCTCAGGTGTCGGGATCAACCGCAGCCAATCAGAATCCACTCCACTCCAGCGCTGAATGAGATTGCTTTCATGCAGGAGCTGCTGTGGACCTCGTGTGACATCAGATGTGCACAATAACATCAGCCATCTAAACACAACGGCCCTGAGAGCCGCGCCGAAATTACAGCCGCATCTCTGGAGGAATCCCAGCGAATTATGAGACTCAATTAAAGGAGGAGAGCTGAAGTCAGACGGCAGATGTGTGTGACGAACAGATGCTAGTTTACATGCTTACCAGTAGAGCTATTCAGATATATAGACAGACAGACAGACAGACAGACAGACAGACAGACAGATAGACAGATAGACAGATAGATAGATAGATAGATAGATAGATAGATAGATAGATAGATAGATAGATAGATAGATAGATAGATAGATAGATAGATGGATAGATAGATACAATAACTCATGATTTTGAAAATGATTCTTGAAAAAGTTTTGACTGAATGATTCAAAATAATTGATTCAGAAGAGTCATTTGGGTGTAAATCAGAACTGTCCTCTTTTACTGTGGTGTTCAGTCAGCCGTACCATTAAATGTTGCCAGATTTATGCATAAAACAAGTGAAAAAACTGCTAGTTGATTCAAGGTATATTTTTTGAAAAAATGTTACTTTGCAATTCAATGCATCTGTTTTGTAGCATTTTTGGGTATAGAAGTAGTACTGGAAACTAATGTAAGAGGAAGTTTCTTGCAAGGATTCGTCAGAGATCTTGAGTCCAGTCTAGCCGGTGTTCACACAGATCTCACGTTTCACATGATTACTGAATACAAACCTCCTTATGCTTTACTGCAGGACTTTCTCTTCCTTCTCAGTCTTACCTCTCTCGCTCTAATCATCATTCAGGGACTCGTATTGACTTTCCTTGGATACAACCTTGTAATCCGCCGAGACGCTCTGTTTACTTCTGATCTGTACATAAAACACTACAAATTGGACAAAAGACAGCTTTCTTTATTTGAAACGGCTCCGCAATTAAATCCCGACCATGCGAGAAAAACCCATGACGAGAGCTTGACACGTGCTAATAACCCATCAGCTGCTCCACAACGGTGTGAGGAATCACCAATCAGAGAGATCTGGGTTTTTACATTTCATTTGTGTGCGAACAGCACTAACTTACCTACGAGAGACTATAAACACAGCTAGACAAATAGAGAGAGTTTAACTGTAATCAGTGTAGCAATTTATAGAATCAAAAGGGAATTGTATATAAATAATTACAATGAATTATGATTAATTACAATTATTTATATCGGCTGACAGTGATAACTGTAGCAGGAATAAATTGCAACAACTAATCTGTTCATCCAGCAAACATTCAGTGTAATTTCCAATCAACTCTAAGAAAGGATATTTTCTTGGCCACAGAACATACTTTCCTAAGTATTAATACATTAGAGCATGTAGTAAGGATCAAAAATTGTAAAGGGACATTCATTTGCAAGGCAGAATCAGAAACTCATGTAATTTGTGCACAAGAGTTGTATTAACTAAACACTAACACAGACTAGTCTAACAAACAAGCAAACATACAATCACTCATACATAGGGAAAGGGCAAATGAGAGTTGATAGATGAAACCATCAGGAAAACCAGAGAATGCAGTTATGGAAAAAGTCATTTAACCACCTGAGTAAAACCATCAGCACCGATTAAAACGGGTTCTATAACTTATACTAAACCTCTGTTTCATTTAGTTAAATGTACAATACTTGCATGGCCTTGGTTGTGACGAGTGTGCAGTCTCAGATGAAAGTCTTAATGGTTTCAAGGTTTTGGACTCCCGATCACGTTATTCCAGGTTGAAGAGTGATGAATTCCAAAGATGTTCTGAGGTAGAAATGTTCTTCCCAGGTAGAAAGTGAAAAAGAGCTAGGAAAGAGATCTGCTGAGGTCCGAGGAGCTTTGGTTGAATGGAAAGTCAAGGCCGCAAGGGTCGCTGAGGAGCTCACATCCTCCTCATTCTCTTAGGATCTAACAGGACCGCAGACTGCCGGGGCGTCACTTACGTGAGAGCTTTATCTGCTATAGAGGTCACACCTCTGGGGAGTCAGAGAGCCTATGCTGACTTGAACTTTTGGAAGGAAAGTTTATGACTCTTTGTCTCCATGCATGGTAATTTGCATATGAACTGGATTGGAAGTTTATATACAAACTATTAAAGATTCTTAGAACACTTATATATTGCATAGGTATCGAGATATAATATACACTCTCAATTAGATCATCCGAAGACTAATTGATAGAGACCAAACATAGTATAAGTGAGTTAATATTAACTAGTGTTCTATCATAAGCATGCATAAAACAGGATACAATACACACGAACAGTAATAATATACCCAATGACCTAAAGATATGTGTGTTCATTCACAGAAAGGTTTTTCTATGAATTAATTAACGAAGAGTCCATTTTTATGGCATAATGTCTCTTTCCTAAAGGGGATATGAAGTGAGTGTTGCTCTGCTCGCATTCCTTTGAGCAATAAAACTAGTGTTTTCAGATCGGTTGCCATGGAACCGAGGGCCTGAAGTCATTTACAGACATACTAGCACCCAGTATGTGTATTGGGTGAGGGGTCTGTGACTATTTGTTAATCTAATAACTAATTGATATGTTAAATCAAATGCAAAATTGTGTATCCGATTGATCCAAATGCTACATCAGGCAAGACACAAGTGATACTGATTATTTTCAGCATTTTCATTTCTGATTATTATCGAAGTTGAAAACAGTTGTGCTGCTTTATATTTTTTTGTGGAAGCTGTGATACATTTTATTTTTCAGCATTCTTTGATGAATAGAAAGTTAAAAAGAATGACATTTGCTTAAAATAGAAATATTTTAACTAGTGCTGTCAAACGATTAATTGGGATTAATCGCATCTTAAATAAAAGTTTTTGTTTACATAATATATGTGTGTATACTGTGTATATTTATTATGTAGATAAATACACATACATGCATGTACATATTTAAGAAAAATATGTTATGTTTATATATTAAATATATTTATATATAATATAAATTATATGAATATATACATGTAAATATATGTAAATATTTTCAAAATATATATTGTATGTGTGTGTATTTGTATATACATAATAAATACCTGTATACACACATATTATTTATTTTGGATGAGATTAATCGCGATTAATCGTTTGACAGCACTAATTATATCATTATTTAAACATAACATTGATATAACGTAATATTAATACATACATATAAGTGCATAATATTAATATTTTATCACAACATTATAACTGTCTTTACAGTCAGTTTTAATTTTAATTAATTGAATGCCTTATTGGCAGAAAAAAAAAATAGAAAAAAAAAAATGCAAAAATATAATTCTATTAAAAACCATTATAAATGTCTTTACATTACATAGATAGAGCGATAACAGAGAGATAACAGTGATTCGTGTCTAAGCAGACAACACTAATATGGTTTAGAGTTGCTTTTTAGTCCAATGAAAATTACACAACCTGTATAATGATCATAATGGTTTTAAAATCAAGTAAAATTAGTTAATTCCACTGAATTACTCTATATTACTCTCGTTCCAGTGAATCCCGCTGAAATCTCTCATTCAGTTATATTCGAGAAAATGATTGCTGTGTTTAGTAATGTGACGCCTCGTAGAATGCAACAGGTTTTCAGTGTTTCTCAGCGTCAAAGGCTGTTGCTTTTATAAGACTTCAGCATAATAAAGTCATTAGTACAGAAAAAGCAGGAAGTTGAGGAGAACAGTGTGTGCTGTTGTGAATTTGATCCGTGTCGCATCGAGCTTCAGTAATCCGTCCATCTGTCTGTGTTTGTGAAACTCAATTTATCCGCCTCTTTGTGTAATTAAAGCTCACTGATGACCCTCAGCATAGAGTCAAAGCCATCCACAGATGATGTTTCTCAAGCTGTCCATTGTCTTCAGTTTCTCCTGCTTCCTCATATGTTTATTCCGGTCAGAGGGTGAACCGGTTTTATTAGACCGCCTCGGCTCGGCTCCGGTGGAAGCAGTGGATCTGTAAACACAGACATAAGCAGTTTGTCTCTAATGTGAAAGCAACCGTGGTTATTTTAGCAGACGAGTATTGACAGCCACTCCACAAGGTGTGGATAACAAACCCCAGCGTGTACGTGATTAGTTAGTCTTGCCAAGCTTAGCAGAAACGCTGCTTTATTTTGACGCTTATTATTGTTGGAACAGGTCAGCGTCTCTTAAAATCCACTAGAGGAGAACAACAGTAGATATTTATGGATCCTTTCCAGTTAGCTTTTTTTGTGTGTGTGTGTGTATGTATATATACAGTATATATATATATATATATATATATATATATATATATATATATATATATATGTGGAAAGGGTCGTAAAAATTCCGTCATAATCTATTACCTGTCATTTTAATTTTCATATTTTAATTATAATAACATTTAATTGCTTTTATTTTTGTTCACATTTTCATTTTTAATAATGAACCTAGACGACCAGCATATTGGCTAATGCATTTATATATTATGAAGAGAACAGATGAATAGAGACTGCGTCACTTTTCATGTTCAACACCGCAGTGACAGCGGAGGCCACTAAAAACAACGAAATATGCTATGGCTGGGTAAAATAAATAAATAAATAAAGCATTTCTCTATATTAATAGATTCTTACTTTTATGAACCAATATTGTTTCATAACTCCCAATCGATGCACAGTAGGCTACACCGTATAGTAAGCTTTGTGCGTTGTTAAGGTTATCATTATGAAATAAGTGTTTTTCTCTAATACAATTTGGCCACAATTAACGGCACCCTTTTATTCAATACTTTTTGAAACCTCCATTTGTCAGTTTAACAGCTCTAAATTTTCTCCTATAATACCTGATGAGGTTAGAGAACACCTGACAAGAGATCAGAGACCATTCCTTCATCCAGAATCACTCCAGATCCTTCAGATTCACAGCTCCATGACGGTGCTTCTTCTCTTCAGTTCACCTCACTCATTTTCTACAGGGTTCAGGTCAGAGGACTGGAATGGCCAGCAGAAGCTTGGTTTTGTGCTCAGTGACCCATTTTTGTGTTGTTTTTGAGGTTTGTGTTTGGATTATTGTCCGGTTGGAAGATCCAAACATGGCCCATTATAATATTTCTAACAGAGTCAGTCACTTATTGATTTTTTATCTGTTGGTATTTGATAGAATCCATGATGCCATGTGTCTAAACAAGATGTCCAGGACCTCCAGCAGAAATATAGGCCCACAACATCAAAAATACAGCAGTATATTTAATTGTACACATGGGGTACTTTTTTATCCCTATGTTCACAAAACTCATCTTGAGTGTTTGCTGCTAAAAAGCAATTTTTTTAGTTTCATCTGACCATAGAAGCCAGTCCCATTTGAAGTTCCACTCGTGTCTGATATCTGAATATGCTGGAGTTTGTTTTTAGATGAGCTAGGAGAATTTTTCTTGAAACCCTCCCAAACAACACGTGGTGCTGTTTGACAATTTGTTTTAAGGTTTTCTGACCCTGAGACTCAACTATTTTCTGCAATTCTCCAGCTGTGGTCATTGGAGAGTCTTTAGCCACTCAAACTCTCCTTCTCACCGTGCATTAGGACGATATAGACACACATCCTCTTCCAGGCAGATTAGTAACATTTTATGTTGATTGGAAATTCTTAATTATTGCCCTTAATTATTGCCCAAACATTACAAATTATTACAATCAAGAACGATAATTGTGGTAGACAATTATATTAAGTAAACATGCCTATATTTAACAGATGAGGCAACCTTCGTTGTTGAAAAAGTATGTTGTTTTATGAAATAATTGTTTTTTTTTTTGTGAAGGGTAATTGAATCAGACGTTCCAATCAATCATATCATAATCAGACGACAGTTAGCAGCTCCAGCCATTATGTACGGTAATGAATTCAGCATTGTACTAGAAGGGTAGTTGACTTGAAATACTACGGAGAAGTTGATGTGCTAAACAATAACATGCATTGTAAACTGTTCTGTGCTGATTATTTTAAAATACAAACAATTGTTTACAAATGTTTATAATTTGATATATTCACATCATTCTACATTTTACTTCACTTTAACTATACAATTATTTTCATTTTAAATACATTTATTTGATATTTTATCTTATTTTTATAGACAAAACTAACAGTGAAGTAAAGATGACTAATATGGTTATTTTGTTTTGTTTTATTTTATGGGCAAAACTAACAGTGATGCTTGCCTGAATAAATCACTGATATGGTTATTTTGTTAATAATTCTAGGTTCATTGTGAATAAGTATATTCTTGCTTACACTGCTAGACACAACAAAGCTGACAATTATTTTGATAATCCTTAATATTTGTATGATAATTAATTTTAAACCAAAAGTTTATGGGCAGTCCTGTGCTTCACGAGTTTCTCTAAAGCGAATCTCCTGATAACAGTGGAGTGAACTGAGTAGCTTTCGTCCTTTCGTTCTCAGTCTCTCTCTCTCTGTCCCTGCAGAGAAAAGACCTTGAAAACAGCTGATCCGGTGATCTGCTCTAAGCCAGAGTGCCCGAGTCACCTCTGAAGAGCTCTGATGGCAAAAATAAAGAATAACATGTTCTTTTAGATAGAATCAGGGAGAGAAACCTTTCACATTTGCTGTCCATGTTCCGGCATGAAACATCCAGTTTTCACGATCCAGTCCATTACCAAAGAGTGAAATGAAGTCCCAAACCTACATTATTCTCACTTAATATACTATTCACTCACAAGCAAACAGGGCTTGGTTTTGAGACATATTTCTAATTCAAATCGATTTCGATTCACAAGATTTAATTTTGCTATAGAATTTTATTCAATATTAATTTAGATATGTTTACTAATACTGTAGACTATACAATAAACCATTTGAGTTGTTTTTGTGATGGATTTATACATACATCAAATTTTGAAGAACAGGTTAAGTAAAAATGTAATGACTAAATAATTTGTATATTTAGCAAATTGTTGCTTTCTAGAGTTGCTGTTCCCTTCAACACCTTCTGATGTTCATTCATGTTTATTTGCTGCTGTAACTAGTAGTAAAGAGGAAGAGATGATCGGTTCTCATGACACGTTAAATTTCTAAAAACACCAAAACAGTATTTATTGTTTGAATTTCAGAGTAAAACTGACAGAATTTGAAAGCTTAGACTTCATAAGTAACAAAAAAAGACAATTGCAATTTATTAGATGGGTGTCACAGTGCACACACGAGGAGGATACAAGAACACGCAGACAAGGATGTAACTCAAAATAACAGTCTTTAATAAATCCAAACAAGGCAGGGCAAAACAAGGCAAGGCTGACACAGACAGGAACACCGGGGAGTAACGAGTAGACCAGACGAAATCTAACAGAACAGACAGGACTTAAATACAAGGGATAATCATAGATAATGAGACAAACACAGCTGGACAAGAATAATCTAATGATCACATTAAACAAGGACAGGAAACAAACCAAATATGGACACGAGAGGTGGGAACACATGACACACGACAGAGGACTGACATAACTCCCCCCTCCAGGAAGGCCGCGTCTTAACAGTTCCACTGGGGAGGGGGGGTGGGCGCACTGGAGGCCCCTCAGGACAGACATGGACAGGATCACAGGATGGGGACCTCCAGAGCGGATCAGACAGATCGGAGGCCATGGTGGAGCTGGCAGCTCTGAAGGCCATGGCAGGTGGTCCTTGTGGCCGTGGCCTCTTCCCTCGGCCCAGCCAGAACCCTTCTACCCCCCCCTAAAATTTCCATGGGGCAGCTAGGGGGTATCAGGAGCCCTCCGGAGCTAGACAAACAGGAACAGGACATGACAGGACAGCCCACACAGGGCTAAACACACAGGAACAGGACTGGACAGGACAGCCCACTGGGGAACAGGACTGGACAGGGCAGCCCACAGGAACAGGAAGCCCTCCTGGGCAAGCTTAGAAGCTGAGGCTTCTTCTTTAATAAATCCAAACAAGGCAGGGCAAGACATGGCAAGGCTGACACACACAGGAACATCGGGGAGTAACAAGTAGACCAGACGAAATCTAACAAAACAAGGGTCAAGTAATGCAACATGTACTTTTGTAATGCAACATGTTGTTTGAACTGAAATGTGTGTTCACAGTGTGTGTACACAACCACCCTGTAATGATAAAAATCCACCCAGTGTTTTTTTTTTTATCTACTAAAATCTTTACCCTTTTCTCAAATCGAGCCGATCTCAGATGCCTCACACGGACGAAGGCCGCTCCCACGATAGTTTGATTGACAATAGCGTTTTAGTCTTATCTCAGACCTGCCCTGAGTGAGCTTTCATCAGTTGTTTCACCGCAGGAGCAGATGTAGATAAGAATGACTCCTAAGAGATTGAGCTGTTTTGTTGTTGGATGTAATATTGAGAAAGGGCATCTCAGGAACCGCACTCCAGTGGTTTGAGTCTTACCTCTCTGATAGGTCCTTCAAAGTATCTTGGAGAGGTGAGGTATCCAAGTCGCAACATCTAGCTACCTCAGGGCTCAGTTCTTGGACCAATTCTCTTTTCTGTCTACATGGCATCACTAGGTTCTGTCATTCAGAAACATGGCTTTTCATATCACTGCTATGCTGATGACACTCAACTCTACCTCTCATTCCATCCTGATGATCCAACAATGGCTGCTCACATCTCAGCGTGTCTAACAGACATTTCTTGCTGGATGATGGACCATCCCCTTCAACTCAACCTAGCTAAGACAGAACTGCTTGTAGTTTCAGCTAACCCATCGCTTCATCACAATCTCACAATCTCACAATCTCTCTCCAGTTAGGCTCATCTACCATAACTCCTTCAAAAACAGCCAGAAACCTTGGAGTTGTGATTGATGATAAGCTGAATTTCTCAGACCACATTGCTAAAACTGCCCAGTCCTGCAGATGTGCATTATACAATATTAAGAAGATCAGGCCCTTTCTCTCGGAACATGCAACACAACTCCTTGTTCAGACTCTTGTTCTGTCCAGACTTGACTATTGCAATGCTCTCTTGGCAGGTCTTCCAGCCAATTCTATTAAACCTCTACAATTAATCCAAAATGCCGCTGCAAGATTAATCTTTAATGAGCCGAAAAGAACGCACGTCACGCCTCTGTTCATCAATTTGCACTGGCTACCAATAGCTGCTCGCATTAAATTCAAGGCATTAATGTTTGCCTACAGAACCACCACTGGTTCTGCACCCCTTTACCTAAATTCATTACTTCAGACTTATATGCCCTCTAGAAGCTTGCGTTCTTCAAGTGAATGACGCATTATTGTACCATCCCAAAGACACACAAAAACACTTTCACTGACTTTTCCATTAACTGTTCCCATCTGGTGGAATGACCTGCCCAACTCAATCCGAGTAGCCGAATCCTTACCCATCTTCAAGAAACGGCTAAAAACTCATCTGTTCATCTTTATTTGACCCTCTAACTCTAGCACTCTCTATTCTAATTTTATTTTATCTATATGTCTTTTTATTTATTTATCTGTACTGCGTTAGGCTAACCAAGATTTGTAATAGTGCTTGCACGTTGTTGCTCTTTTGTTGGTTTTGTCTGCTTCTTATGTCCTCATTTGTAAGTCGCTTTGGATAAAAGCATCTGCTAAATGACTAAATAAAAATTAAATAAATGTAATAATGAACATAGCTGTCCTCATTTACTCCTGACATCTGAGCGGCTGAAGAGGATTACGTTTGGTTCTGAAGGGAATGTGCCCTCGATCTGCCTAAATGCGTCTATGTTTGCGCGAATCATTCGTGATCCAGCTTCACCTCCAGAAGAAGTGAGTACTTTGGTTTTTAAAATGAATCTTTGCAAATCTCCTTTCCTAATAATGTGCTAATTAGCAAGTTTCACAATGAATGCGACTAAAGTAAACAGTCCCTCAGAGAGCGGCTTGGAAGAGAGGGGCGGAGTCAGCAGAGCTCATTAACATTTAAAGGAGAATGACACAATACGGCTTGCTCTGACAAGAGCTGTTTTTGACAGGGTAAAAAAGGTGGTTTTTACACTACCAATGAAAAAATGTAACCAAACTATGTTACAGACTTTTCATTAAGACCCTAAAGAATAATATCAATTTGTGGAAAATGGGCATTATATGACCCCTTTAAAGTAATCTAGAAGTAATCAGAAAGTCTGAATCCATTATCTAAAATGTATAATGTAATGGATTACGTAACTAACCACACTCTTTTTGGATTGTAATCACTAATGGACTACAATTTGCAAGTAATCTACCTAGCACTGTCCATAATCTAATTCTAACATCAAAATGAAAAAGAAAGAAAAAAAAAAGTAAGAAAAATCTTGATCAGAACTCATTCCAATAAAGTAACAATTTAAAAAAAATCATTTTTTTCAGTCTAAATTGACCGAAAAACACCAGAAGGTTAACCCACCCCTAGAAACAGGTCAGATTACAGATGTACAATGTGTTGTGAACTGCATTTCACGTCGACTATAAAGCATGAGGGTCTCCGTGGCTTGTGTTTGGGATTTATTGGGTTGCAATCAAGCAGTTTAAAATCAACCTGCAGGACTAAAGTAGTCTGCGGCTCGCAGCTGTGTCCTGCTCTGAAAGCACTTTGAGGACAAACGCCACTCAACACGTCCCATCTGCCCTCAATACATTCAATCTACCGCTCGCTGGGATGCTCCCGTCCTCCACACAAACCACCCGCATCCCCGCTGGACTGCTTTTTAATAACTCCACTCTAATACTGTCTGAATCTGACTGGAAACTGGATTGAGTCATTACCACGAACATGTGCGTTAGTGTTCGACTGCTTGTGTAATTCATCATCAGAGTCAGACTGGCGGCTAAACACAGACTTGAAGATTGCAGTAACATTAAATGTGATTTGCATGACAGATTTTGGGAAAAAGACTTCAGATTGACAGACAGGGGTGTGGAAGACAGAAGGCCACTTTGCATGCTACAGAATACTTTGCATTTAATGATGGTGCATCACAAGATTTCAGAATAAAAAATACAAGGATTTGTGGAAATAAATCCTTCATTTGAGTAAATGTGTTTTAACTTCAGCTTCTTATTTTAGCCAAGAGCTGCCCATTTAGATTGGAAGAGACTGTCTGATGATAAATAAAATAACCAACCACAATTTTCTTTTTTTGTTTTTGAACGCATGAATTTAAAATCGGATCTACCATAAAACTTAAATTAATTCAATGACTTCATTGAATACTCTAAATACTCTAAAGAATAAATTCATTTTTATTTTATTCTATTCTATTTGATGGGCAAAGCGTATTGTATTATCAGGAATCTCTTTGAATAAAAAAGATAATAAGATTCCAAAAGCTATGCTCTACAAATTCTTTATTTGGTATGTATTTGACTTGAATTTTGAAAGGCCATTTTTGTGTGCATTGTGCACCAGCTAAACATATAAATACTTGACACAATTGCAGCATTCCTGATAATAAATCCAGTGCTTGTAACTGCATGTTTGCAGTATATTGCTAAAGAGCTTCAGAGTAGTCTAGTGGGACTCTAGTGAGGTTCTTTTGTTTCAGAGAACATTTGGACCAGGTTTCTGTCTGGAGAAGGAGAGATTTGTAAACTCGTTCACTTTGACAGGGTCCCAGCCGCTTCTGTCCCCTGCGGGCTGCTGTCTAACTAACGGGGCGTTCGGTCATTTGAAGAAAGACCAATTAATCAGCTGCAGACTGCCTGTTAGAAAGCTTTAAAGGGTCATATTATGAGTAAAAGACTGATCTTTTGAATTAGATTTTTTACTGTGTAAACACTGGAATTTCCGCCTCATTCCAGAAAGAGCATCTGATCTGGATCGTTTCAGCTGCACATTCCTGAATGATTTCTGAATCTATCACAATGTGATGCAGCTTTCAAAAGAGGCTGTTATCAAAGGATTGACTATATTAGACTGGACAGCAGACAGACAGTAAAGCGTGCTGCTCATTCCTCTTGTGAAGAGCTGGTTTTGGTGCTGTGACTTTAAGACTTTCATTCAGAGTTGGGTGAGAATCAGATTGAGGAATGGGTCCATCTCAGTTCATGAGTGTGAATTTGAATTGACCACAAAATGCAGCATGATGAATTGGGCTTTGTATTGGAATGACGGCAAGATGAATTTACTGAATTTACTAGAAATCCAGCAGATTTTCATTAGTAAAACACAACAACAAAATGTGTAAAAATGAAAAATATCTTTGGTGTCAATTTAAGATTTCAATCTTCTTAAGCTGCTTCATGTTGTTTTGTTTGATTTTGAAGACTTTGGGGTAAAGTAGAGCATTCTGGGGATTGAAGTGTTGTAAATGTTATATTATGATTTATAAGTAATATAAATGCAATTTAAATAAAAATGTATCAATGACAATAAAAAATGTACAAGAAATATATCAAATAAATGTTTATATATATATATATATGTTGACAATTCATACACTGAAAAAAGATACAACATTTTTTTAAGGTAAGTGGTTGCAAACCATTTATTTTAGCTACATTTAAATAATAAAAATTGTTGAAAGTTAGTCAACTAAATTTGGTTATGTAAATGTAGCTAAAATAAATTGATTGCAACCACTTACCTTAAAAAAATTAGTCAATTCATTTAATCTTTTTTTCAGTATACTGAAAGTAAAATATGCTATTAAAAACTACACTTAAAGCAGTTAACTTTGCAATAAAGTTAATAATAATATGACCTGTTTAACTGTACACAGACGCCCACCTCTGAGAGCAAACACACCAACAGGGTTTGACTCTTGAATTTTAGGAAGCCGTGTATATTTTGAAGATTTCCAGCATGTTTTTGGGGGGTTTTGAGGTTGTTTTGTCAGATGTAAAAAAGGCTCACAGTAGGAAAGCGCAGGCAGAGCAGGTAAACAGGGTTTGAGCGTCACAACACCCTGAGAGCCTGTTCATAAAGAGAGGAGCTGCTGGAAGAGTTGCATAACCACCGGTCTGTCTGTGTCTCTCCTTTGAGGCTGTCGTAGTTTTTCAGACTTGGCCTACCTGTCAGGAAACTTCTTTCAGCGTGGCAGGTGCCCATGAGAAACACAAAGTTAGTGTGCTTGTCTTTAGAGAGGAGACACTTCAGAGCGCTCATTTTCCAGCGATATGAAACGAGAGCGGCGGCGGCTCGCTTAGCATCTCCCCACAGATTTGAGCGAGCAACAACACAGTCGAGGATGAAAGCGTGCGTGTGTTTGTGTGCGTGACAGAAGCGGCGGCGTGTAACGCATCCTCCTCTCGGCTTTGAAACGTATCCGTGCGGCAGAACGGACGCGGATCGAGCCTAATGAGCAAATACACGTGATCTTCTATGAGAAACACAACGGCTCATTGTCATGCAGAAAGGCCTGAGGAAATGATACTTCTTAATTATGTGCATACAATCATCTGTTGCATTTCAGCTAGATATCTAAATCTCAGTAAGGGATTTCAGAAGTAGAGGTATTCTAGTAACCTTAGATTGTCTGTAAATTATAAATTAGGCCTATAACTCATGAGTTACTGTCCTATATATGAGTTTGCAGTTTGGTTTTAGTCTTTATATAATGCATAAATTATGTAATATTTAAAAAAAATTCTTTACAACATTATATACTGCATTTTAAACTTAAAACAAGAAAAACATTTTGCTTTGTAGTTGATCCAAAACATTCTTATGTCTTGATATTTTTATGCAAATTAAGAATAAATTTGGATATGTATACACTATCCGTCAAATGTTTGGGATCAGTAAGGTTTTTTTTTAAATATTTATTTATTTAGTCTCTCTTGTTTACCAAGGCTGCATTTATTTAATAAAAAATTCTGTAAATATTGTTAATATTATTACAATGTACAATAGCTGTTTTCTATGTCAACATATTGTAAAATATCATTTATTTCTGTGATCAAAGCTGAATTGAGTCTTCAGTTACATGATCCGTTAGAAATCTTTCTAATATGCTGATTTGCTGCTCAAGAAATATTTCTGATTATTATCAGTGTTGAAAACAGTGTGGTGCTGCTTCATATTTTTGTGGAAACTGCGATGCATTTTATTTTTCAAGATTTTCTGATAAATAGAAAGTAAAAAAAAAACAGTATTTACTAGAAATAGAAATCTTTTGGAACTTTATAAAAGTCCATATGTCACTTTTGAACAATTTAATGCATCCAAATCCATTATCAGTTTCTTCGAAAAATCTTACTGACACCAAATTTTTTAACATTAGTGTATTTCTGTAATACAAAATACTCCTTTAGATAATTGTTTGGACTACTTGAATGTGCATAGTCGTGATATGCATTCATTAAATGAAATATTCTTCAAATCCCAGTCAGAATTCTCATTTTCGGATGAGCTTTCCCTTTAACAGTCTGCTGTTTTTGGTAAGGCGCTGTAGAGATGCTCACGCTGATCTTTGAGAAGCTGTAAAGTCTCAACGCAGCATGAATCTGAAGATTGTTGGTGAAGCAGCTTCTTCAGTGACACAGAGGTGGCTCAGCTCTCTAAGATGGGAAGGAAGGTCAAAGGTCTGCGGTCTCCGTAATCTTCCTAAAGCTCTGAGACGAAGCCTGCCTCTGAAGAGCGGTGCCTGTCTCGTTCTGTCTGTGTGAGTGTGCTCCTGATCTCCTGTGGGAGAACACAAAGATGGACCACGCAGGGTGATAAGAAACTGTCAGCTCCTAAAAGGCGCTTTGCTGAAAACTGATCCACGGGAAGGACTGAACGATGCTTATCTTCTGAATGACAGGCCAAGAGAGAGAAAAAATGAGTGCGCGCATTACACTGACAGCATTTTAAGGCATCATGGCTGCGCTCTCATTTGTTCCAAAGGTAGACAGCATAATTATGTTACTGTCACTGTAAAAAAAATGCAATTTTTTCTCATTTAAATATACTGAAATTTGAAACAAATTTACTTGAAGCAGCACCGCATAAGATTTGTTTTCAGAGAATATTTATTTAAGACAAGTGTATTTTATGTTATTATTATAGTTTTTGAATTGAATTTATTTTTATTTTTAGATTTTCTGCTTCACTTTCATTTTTGTTAGTAATTTTTGTCTTTTTTGGTTCTTATTTTAGTGTTTTAGTTTTTAAGTCTATATATTTATTAATTTTCATTTAGTATTTAAAGTTATTTTATTACTTCAACTAAACGACTAGCTGAAATATAATAAGTGTACTTTTTTATTTTATTTCACATAATGTTTATTTTATTTCAAGTAACTGGTTTATTTTATTTATTTATTTTTGTAATATCCCTGTGATGCACCGGCAGATTTTTCCCACTTATTTTAATAAAACTTGTGCAGTATTGCTTCTCAGTTAAATTGTTTTATTTCTAGAGTTTTTAGATATTTTATCTGACAATTTTGACTTTTTTTCTCAGAATTCTGTGTTTATATCTTTCAATTATGACTTTTTTTTTCTTTGAATTCTGAGCAATTCAGTTTTTTTGTTTCTGTCTCTGTAATTGTTTTTTTTCCCCTCACAATTCTGACATTTTTCTTGCAGTTGCAGTTAACATCAAAAGTTGTGAGTTTATATCTTGCAATTCTTAATTTTTCCCCCTTGAATTATGAGAAAAATAGTAAAAAAAATAAATAAAAAAAAAGTCTGAATTGTGAGATAAAAAGTCACAATTAAAATTTGTGGCAGAAATGGGCTTTCATAAATCTAACTTACTTATTTGTTCCCAGTTTAAAGGCAGCATTGCATGTAGCATTAATAGAAAACACAACCCTATGCATTGCAATGGAAAAAATAACTGTATATTATAAATATAAACCTGCTTCTATTTCATTCAGTACTCAAAACGTTTAAAAGAGTTTAAGAAAAATTCCCCCAAAAGTGAGTTTTTATTTGGGCGTTCTACATTTTTATGCTTCTTAAACTATAAAGTTATTATCATAACAACATCCTACCGTCAATCTCCATCAGAATCAATTGCATGTGTCCCGCTGAGCTGCTGCCTTTGAAGACCTTTCCAGATCAGTCACTTATGAGGTTCCACCTCAGTAGGCAGCGCAGTGTGATTTGGAATGAAGCTGGTGTGTGTGTGTACTGTATGTGTGTGTGACACAGAGAGAGAGAAACAGCTGGCACACGAGCCGCTGCAGACAGCCAAAACCGCCGACAGCCGAAAGGAGAGTTCATCATCATCTTTATTACACCTCACACAAGCACAAAAGAGAGAAAGCTAGAGAGACAGTGAAAAGACAGACGACAAGAGAATAAGAGCAAGTAGATAGAAAATACAACGCGAAATAGAGAGATAAACACAGATAAAGAGAGACATGGGATTTTATCTCAAGAGTAAAGAGAGAGAAGGGAGCAAAGATGATAAAATGAGTGCTAACCAACCTATAACGGAGGGATATTTCAGGTTGGATCACGACCACCGATCATCTGTTGCCTACAGGGTCTCCTGGGAACGTCCTGCTTACAAGACCAGACCAATGAATCCCTTATTTACATTGTGTTTGCACTCTTAAGGTTGTTGCACACTGAGTTCGAAAATTGTTGCATGTTAAAAAATAAATACGACCTCACGTTGTGTCAGTCATGTTTGCACACTGCCTCCGAAATTTCGTCTGTCAAAAAAAATTTGGATCAGGTTCGATTTTCTGCCTTTTCGCATCCGTAGCATGCATTTTGATAGGAAAGGATGGGAACAGGACTTCAATAACCTTAAGTTATGGTTAAAGCATATGTGAAAGAGCAAAACTCGAGTTGTAATGACGAGATCACTGCATTCATGCTCTCAACAGTTTCATTGAATGTGCAGTGTTGCTTCAATTAATTTGTTTTTTTTTTCTGGAATTTCTAGATATTTTATCTGATCATTTTTACTTGAGATATTTTCTCAGAATTATGACCTTTCATGCAACAGGAGTAGATCCAAATATAATGCTATAATCAACACTCTCCATGATTAGTTAATCTTAACCTCTGTAATAGTAAAAATGTGGCAAAAGTTTTTGAGAGAGCTCCGCATGCAATACTTCTTTCATATGCAAAGATGTCAGCCAATCACAGCAGTGGGCGTTTCCATTGATGTCTTGTAGCAGACACGCCCCTTCCAACAGAGCGGTCAAATCAGAGGCTAAAATCAGGGCAGAAAATGTGCTTTTCAATGAAATTCATGACCACTTTCATTTATTGAATAAACCAATGAGCGACATGTATTCAGAAAGCGCAGAGAGCTTCTTAGGTTGCCTTCAATAGGGTGAGAATCCGATTTTCTGCTCTTTGCAACAAAAAAAGCCATTAAAGGTCTCAGCGTTGTTGGCAGAGAGAATGAATTAGTCACAAAGACGACGTTCAGGGCCGGCGAATGCATTCCTGTGGCTTCTCCCAGCAGGCCGGAGGATGTCGATCCATAACCAGCGGTAATATGTGATGAAATTCATACACATCCAGGGTTTAGTGCTGCTAGTTTGTGTACTCTCTGTGGTCGTAACTTAATCTACTTAATCTTTAGTCTGCTTGAAGACTAAAGGGAGGAAGCTGTAGTACACCAGAGATACTCAGTGGAAAATAAACGGCAAAAAACTTTAATCCTTTTTGTTACCTTATGTTACGCAATTTAAATGTTTGTGTCACATTATTTAATCGTTTGTTGCACCCTCTACAGGACAGGTGTTTCCATCCAACTTATTCCGCTTTTGTTTACTTTTGATTTCATTTTCAAATTATTTTTAGATTGAGTTTATTGTAATACTTTAATACAAATAAACGGTAACACTTTATTTTACAGTTACATCTATTAGTTGGTTATTAGCATGCATATTACTAGAATATTAGCCATGTATTAGTGCTAATTAAGCACATATTAATGCCTTATTCTACATCCCTAATCCTACCCAATACCTAAACTTAACAACTACCTTACTAACTATTAATAAGCAGCAAATTAAGAATTTATTGAGGGAAAAGTCGTAGTTAATAGTTAACAAGTGTTACCTATTCTAAAGTGTGACCGATGTTTCTATAATATCACATCCATCTGAGCCGAGTCAACATGAAACCTCATTTGAAACCCATTTTATATTTGTAATGTGACATTTTTGAAAAGGATTTTTGACCAGTATGTGAAGGTTAAAGGTCACATTCACCTCTAGAGCATCTCCATATATGTGTTAAATTAAAAAAATATTTTTCAGATTTATTTCTTTTGTAATTACATTTTTTTGTAGTAATATTATGTAATGAATGCTTCTCAAATGAGAATAATTTGGACATCTTTCAGACTCCATGCAATACCTTTTTGCACTTGTGAAGCTTTAAAACAGTAGCTGGAAAACTTATTGTGGAGTAACTTCAAGCAACAGCTTTGATTTCTGGGAAATTCACATCACAAACATTCTCCCAGCAGATCTGGACCGACCTGGTTCTCGCTGACTCTCTTTTCTTAAAATATTTGCCTCCCTCTTCAAAAATGAGTAAATAAATAAAAAGTCTGTCAGATGGCTTCTTCAAGTGAAACTGGAGAACCAGATGAAGCACGTCAAACCCTCTTTCTGTCATCTTTACACCTGTTCACACTGCAGATGAACTCTATACGCTTGTTTGCGTTTATAAAAGCATGAGGCTGAAGAGACACTGCACTGTTTTCCTCTGAGGCCTCACATCCGACACATCCATCACCAGCTTTACTGACAAAACACAACTAAAATATATCATATATAATTACTGTGGTATCCTTTGGAGTACTTTACTATGGTATCCGTATCAGATACCATCACTGTACCATGGTACCACCACAGCACATTTTTGTAGGGTGTTTAAGGAGGCTGCTCTCTTCTTTCCCGTCTCTTTAAATGCGGCTGAGGGTTTTACAGCGCTTTTCTTCTGCTCTGGCGATGAGCCGTTTGTCTGTTTAAATTCAGATGAGGTTTGGATAATGGAGCGCAGACCGTTAACAACCATCCAGACAAATTGAGCTGCTCACCACTGATTTCTTATTCTCTGTGATGTGAGCGAGAGCCGGAGGTCTTTTCTGCAGCATAATCTCAGCCAAAGTACTGACGGCAAAACCATGTGGGCTGTGTACAGTGAGTTATCAGAATGTGTTAATATTTGATTTAGGCAAAACTCCCCCTATTCATTCCTTGGGTGTTTTGCAGCATGCTTCTGTTTGACTGACAGCTTTTCTAGAACTGGAACTATTCCAGGTCTTATAACACTCGTCAACTGATTTCAAACTAATATAACGTTATCCTCCTGAGACCCAGCTATGGAGTTTTTGCCTCTGTAGTGGACATTCTATCCTGTACAGAGCACATTCAGGGCTTTATAGAGATAATAAATGTTTCGAAGTTTGACCAGGACCACACCCTCTCCTCGGTCTTTAAAGATGGCTAAATTTAATTTAGTGAAACATTTTACATCCTTATGGAAATATGATTATATTTTGTAATTGTCATTTAAATCTGACTAATTTTCAAATTGTTTGTCATAAAGCAACATCTTAGGAAAATGTTATGGGTTTTCAAATTCAAATATGACTTCCTGTTATGAAACAGGACATCATTTCATACATGTCCACTGTAGAGGACACCAGGACTAAAAGCATGCTTATTATGCATTTTGGTAAACATAACAATTGCATAGGAAAATTTATTATTTATCAATTGTCTTATGAAATATTAGATATTATTATGAAAATCTGGCCATTTATTACTCCCATTATGAAAATTATTTTGTCCCAACAGCAACACATTAATATGCAAATTAGATACAGTGTATAGATACACTGTGTTTAATGGGAAAAACAGTTTATGGACATTTTTACACACATATTGCATAAAACTAAATGGTATATCAAATCATTTTGTTATATATTGTATAACATAGTTGAGAATCATCCTTAAATATAAAGTATAAAAAAATCCTGAAACCTAAAAATGTATTGCTGATTTTAAAAAAATCCCATTGTTTTTGCCTTTTTGATGTCTATTCATGCCACTTTAGTCCTAGTGTCCTCTACAGAGGACATCAAATAAAATATAAATAAAATATAATTTTTCAAAAATGTTATTTTTCAATTTTTATTTTTTCTGATTTTTTCACAAAACCTTTTTTTTGGTGGGGGGGGGGGGAGGGGGGTTCTCAGGAGGTTATATAACATCACATAACTTTAATTTAATCTTTACATATCTTTTCAATAAACAATAAATTGAGTAATTTGCATTTTAGACACACAATTGACATTAGCGTGTCTATGTTTACTCTTCCAGCTAAAATAGTTCCAAACTAATTCAAAACAGTTTCTATGGAAGTATATTTCTGCCAAAAAAAAAAAAATGTTTTGGTAAAGTATAATTATGAGATGAAAAGTTGAAATCATGACTTTAAATGTCATAATTATGACATACTAAGTTGTGACTTTCAAGTCAAAATGATGACATAAAAAGCCATAGCTGTGAGATAAATGAAGTTGAAATTATGAGATAAAAAGTCAAAATTATGACATGCTAAATTGAAATTATGACTTTAAAAGTTGAAATTGATATACTATGAGATAAAAAGGCAAAAAATACTAAATGACTATGTCATAATTACATTTAAAATGTCATAATTTCAGCTTTTCATCTCATGACTTTTTATGTCATCATTTTGAGGTTTTCTCATAATCAATTATGGCTTGATATATCATAATTTCACATTTTATCTCATAAATTATTTTATTTTTTACTTTTAAGGTCAGAATGTCTTCCAAGTATGTCAAATTTCTCATATAAATGACTTAGTATGTCATCATTTTGACTTTTGTCTCATAATTATGACTTTTTATGTCGTCCAGAAGTTTCAGAGCAAAATAATGCGGCATTCGGTCCTAAAAGAACCTGTGTTTGAACGAATTGATTGAGTAAATGATTCAGTGACTCACAAAGGCTTGTTTGGTTCCTGAATGAATCAGCATGATGTTGGTGAATGAATCATTGTTTTTGAAAGAATCATTTGTTGCCACCTACTGGACACACTTGCTTCAGCGTGATCGACCCATGCAGGTTTTTGAGCATTTCCCTAAAACCGCTCCGAATGTAAACACCTTCAGTGCATGCAATTCTGTTTATTTCGACGTCAAAACCAAACAAACAAAGAATTTAAAATGTCAGGTAAATGCAGTTATCTCATGTTGTGTTTATATAATAAGATTCTCTTTGGTAGTTATGTTGTACATGTAAATACAGTCATTATTGCTGCTACTGGTGGTCTTTTAGTAGCATAATTCTCCATTTGTGTTTCCATAACTGCTGTGCACTTGATGTAAAGATTGTTTAATTTACTAAGTTTATTTTCTCCTTCCAAACAAATTGACCTTTTTTAAAAGTAGTTTTGTTAAAGCTGTAGGGAATTTAAGCAGCAGCTCCTTATTACGTAAATGCCCCGTATACATTTACATTTATCTGATGCTTTTATCCAAAGCGACTTACAATTGCTATATATGTCAGAGGTCGCACGCCTCTGGAGCAACTAGGGGTTAAGTGTCTTGCTCAGGGACACATTGGTGTCTCACAGTGGATTCGAACCCGGGTCTCTCACACCAAAGGCATGTGTCTTATCCACTGCGCCATCACCACCCCTACGTATGACAGAAATGACAGAAATGCCCCGTATGACAGAAAAACTACAGTTTGACAAAAGATGACGTGTTTTCACTCAATAGGCAGTCACTAGCAGGTCTACTTTGCTACTGTTAGACAAAATATTGAAATCAACAACAAATGGAAATAAATCTGTTTATCATGCAGACGGAGAGAATGAAATAAATCCTCTCACTGAACTGTATTACAGAAAAGGCTAGTAAGCTTTTTTCACAGGCTTTATCAGCAGCCAGAAAAGAGCCTGTCCTAAATTAAATTAATACTTCAATAAAATTCCCCAGGGGTGCCTAGACCGCAGAAAATCCTGCTTTTGTGCCCTCTGAGAATGAAACTAGGACTTAAATCAGAAAATACTGAGGAAATAAGACTGTCAGACTGAAATAGCAAATGATTGTCCGCTAATTCGTGAGGTCAGTCAGACCTGTGATGTTATCGGATATACAGGTCTGAAGAGATTTTTTTCAAATAATACTAATCATATTTAAAAATATATGGAAATAATCATCATATAATTATAGTTTTGTTCCATTTGGCTGCAGTGCTTAATCTTTACATGAAGAAATCTGCTTCAGAGAATAGTATGGTAGATGCCCAAACAAAAAGGTAGAAATAGTTTTGGTGCTTTTTTATTATTAGAAACAACCAGCAACCATGCAGTGTTGACACAACCTTACAAAACAAATATATTTGGGAATATAATGGAAAATATAATGCAATATACTGAATAATACATTTTCATATATAGGAAACTAGTGCTTATATTTTTCAATATACTGTGATAATATGCATTGACCTTGCTATATATTGATAAATATAAAAAATTATAGCAATGGAGAACACATGTAATTTTATCCCACTTATTCATAGTTAGTTTGCATGGTTACAAAAGTTAGTGGACACACACACACACACACACACACACATTACATAAATAAAGTTACATACATTATTATATACAGTGTAAGTAAGTATATATATTTTTTATTATTATTCAATATATTGTAATGCATCAACACACCATGTGTATATTAGCTATATGTGTGTGTGTGTGTTTAAAATATTTGAATGATTTCATTTTGAATACATTTTCTTTGCAGATTTCATAAATTCTGATGACAAGCTGCATGACAGTTGTGATGACATTATATATTCTATAAACCCATTGGAGTCCATTGAGTGTCAGATGGTGTAGGTGGAGACTAATATCACGAGCGGTGAATAGATTTTGGCTGACCGAAGGAGACTGTAGTGTGGGCGTTTTAGAGGAAGTGCAGTGAATGAGGAAGTCTCTCACTTTAATCCAACCACAATAGCCGGATTTGTCCGACCCCCTCACAGGTAGGAGGGCGGTGTTTGAAATCCTCTATTCTTTGAGGCTGTATATGCACCGCTGAGCACCGGAGCTCTGAAATGACTAGAAATGTCCTTACCCACAATCCCATTCACCCCCGAACACCAATGCACTTCTAATGCAGTGAATTCAGCTCTTTAGTGCCGATGTACACTGTAGCTTCTGCTTCACTTGCTCAGATTTTACAGTTTCTATTAGAGTCTGTCTGTCATTTACTTCGTTCCAGACCCATCTGACTCTCTCCTGTGGAAGAAAGTGCTAAAGTGCTCTTTTCTATATAGTGAAAGCATATTTTAGCCAGGGGCTGTCAAGATTAATCATAAATGTACTTCATATCAGGGGTCTGGAGGCCCACAAGGGGTCTGCAGAAAATTTCAGAGAAAAAAGGATTGCATTGGAGAAATATTTATTATGAAATTTGAATTATTAATAATATTTATTTTGGCTTTAGTACAATGATATTAAATGATTTAATTTTTAATCTTTAACAACACTTATTCCTGACACAGTACACAGTCGAGTGAGTTTTAAATATATATTACTGTTCGAAAGTTGGGGGTCTGTAAAATGTTTTTGAAAGAGGTCTCTTATCTTACAGTTATTATCGTTAACTGAACCTTTTTGTTATTTGAAATAACAACATTCACTGAAATAAAATAAAATAAAATTTAAAAAAACATTTTAGTTCAGCAAGTTGCCATGGCAACATTTCTCATTTTAATTAATTAACTAAAATTTAAATACAAAATTAATAAAAACTACACAGACATATATATAAAGCACCAACAAAATCACTTTAATTAAACTAATAATGAAAACTATAATAATACAAACTATAATAGTATCTCAACGATATTAAAATAACACTCTCTTCTGCTCACCAAGGCTGCAATAATTTGATCAAAAATACAGTAAAATTGTGAAATATTATTACAATTTAAAATAACTGTTTTCTACAATGTAATTTATTTCTGTGATTAAAACTGAATTTTCAGCATCATTACTCCAGTCTACAGTGTCACATGATCCTTCAGAAATCATTCTGATATGCTGATTTGCTGCTCAAGAAACATTTCTGATTATTATCAAAGTTGAAAACAGTTGAGTGCTGGTTTAATGTAAAAGAGCTGCAAACATTCTGCAGTCTAACACTTTAATTGGCGCACATCTTTTATCTGGATTGGTGGAGGTCATTCAAACATCCCACGATGGCGCCCCAGACTCAACCTCAGACCTCACCCACCCTTTAGCATTCAGCCTGTCACTCCAGTAATCTCTATAAGGAATTCATGCTAACAGAGTGTCTCTAAATTCCGTCATCCCGTCTTTAGCGTGTCTCATCTCCATGTATCCGACCGCTAAATGGCAATTCCATCAATGGCCTGTCAGGGCCGGAGACAGCGGCGTCTCTGAGGGGAGTGAGGCTGCATTAATTATGACTCGGAGCGACAGTTAATCTTTGTCGTTTTTGCTCCCGGAGACGTTCGGATGCCACCCCGTTTAGAGCCAGGTCAAAGCCCTTGACCCTCGAACACATGCACGCATAAAGCCAGAGATCTGAATCCCTCCCGGGCCGCGTGTTGATGCGCCCTCACGGACGGTTTGAACTCTCCGGCCTGGGTTGATACGTGCCAACAAGCAGATTTCAGCCAAGTATTTGTGGGTAGTTGTTCAGATTGCATTTGCAGATAGAGTTAACGTTACACTAATGTTTAACGCTTGAGCTCACTCTGTGTTTATGGTCAGATGTCGGCTTTGGTTGTGGTGCCAAAGGGCCCGCCTGGACTTGGCTTGAATTCAGATGTAGTGACACCATTAATAATACAATTAGTGAAAGCAGAGAGCTAAGGACTATTCTGAAGATCTTAAGTTATATATGCACGTAATGCATATTTATGAACGTGGGTGTTTTCTAGAGGCCTGAATATGTCTAATCGCTTGATCTAAAGTTGGGCCGTGACATGAACTCTTTCCTGCCGGAACACATAGGAGATGAAGCTGTAACCGCAAATTAATTTGTGCAAACAAGAGACCCAAAACATGCTTGATAGACATCCTATTCTGTAATAGAGCATAAAAAATATTACAAACATTAAGTGAAATCAAATCAAATCAAATCTAAAAAGCTTAAGCTAGTTGACAATTTTTAGTTATTTAATTTATACTACAACTAACCCTAATAAATAAAAGTTAATAAATACAACTATATAGACATAGTAATAATAGTAAATATCAATATAATAGTAATAATAGTAAATATATAAATATTTGACATTTTGCACATTTCTTTACAGATGCTATCAGTACGTGTACAATATAAAACGTGATTTATAGACATAGATTGTAAGTATGAAATTATATATATTCAATTTTATTCGTTTGCATTTGATATTTTGATTCAAATTATTTTACAAATGTTGTAAATCAGTAGTTTCACAGTATAAAACTATTTATGGACATGAATTGTAAGTATGAAATGCAGTATATTAAATGTATTTGTTTGCATTTTATATTTTGCTTGAAATGATTTTGCAAATGCTGTAAATCACTAGTTTTACAGTATAAAACTATTGATTTATTATAGACATGAATTGTAAGTATGAAATGAAATATATTATGTCTTTGTTTGCATTTGATATTTTACTTTAAATAATTTTACAAATGCTTTAAATTGGTAGTTTTACGGTATAAAATTATTAATTTATAAACATGAATTGTAAGTATGAAATTAAATATATTGGAAGTTTATTGCAAAATAGTCAAATGTATTTGTATGGATTTGATGCTTTGCATCAACTTACTTTACAAATGCTATAAATCAATACTTTACAGTTCAAAACAATTGATTTATAGATGATTTGTAAGTATGAAATGCAATATATTGGACATTTAGTGCAAAATAGTCAAATGCATTACATTTCCAATGTTTCATTTTATAATTATAATATATTTGAAAAGTTGCTTGAGATTGCACATATACTGCTTAAGTTGCATAATTTGCAATGCTTCATGGGACTGCTGAACTTGTTTCTGTTTCTTTTAAATGTTCTATATCTTCTTTTTTTTAATTGCTTTGTAATCAAATTGACTTTTGTCTTCTACACATATACTCACTAAACAACCTCATACTGTAGGTCTGTATGCAAATGCTCATACATAATTATTAAAAATCTGTTTCTCTGTTATTAAAGCGAATGGGATTTTTACTGCAGCAACTTTACTGTTGTGCTCAATCACAGTGTAATTCATAACACAAGCATGTGTTGCATTCTCAGCGTTGCTGCGAGGGCCGATAAAGTGAACATTAGCATAAAATGTCCTTTTCTACACTCAATTTTCCCTTTCAGCTCAACTGCTGTCATGGAGGAGCACCAGTTTGAAGGGAATCTTACTGAGCAAGTGACATTTTTATAGTTAGCCACTTGAAATAACCACATGCGGTTTAATGACAGATACTTGAGGGAAATCCTTGCTTGTTAAGTGTGTAAAAGTGCATTCATGTAGAGCACGTCAAGGTCATGTGTTTGGTTCCCAGGAAATGCATTAACTTTAATGCACGAAAGTTTCTTTGTGTAAAAGTATCATGCATACATGTAGATGTGCATGAGTACAGTATGTTTCTGGTCTAAGAATCTAATCGCAAACGGACCTCAAATTCAAAGCCGAATTCACCCACACCAGACAAACAGTCAACTGTCACGCTCAAAGACACACGTTTGCATCCCAAACGTCACGCTGCCGACTTGGGCAAGAGCACACGGAGGTTGTTTAACCCCGAGAGATCTCAGAGCATCTTTATTCTCTGTCTGAAATCAGCGAGATTGATTCATAGCGCATAGACTGAAATGGAGCTTGCGCTTAACGCGTGGTGACAGATTCAGGCTAGACGCAGTGTGCGGCCGTATCTGTGCCCTTCAGTGCACACTTTACTAGTGCCCTTGAGTGTGTGCTTTACAATCTCATGTGACACACTGAGCTAAACAGAAAGCTTACGTGGCATAACTGCCGTAGCTAAATTAGCATGAGGACAGATAGCAATGCAGCAGTGTTTGTTTGCATTCACGTCCAAGTCGCTGTGAGGCAGAAAACGCCGTTTGGAGCTGCTTTATGCAGTGAAGTAAAAATAATGGCATAAATGAGGAAACTAAGATGATGTTTGTGCAAATTCATGTCTGATTCTGTGGTAAATATGACCAATGTTTGCATTTGAACATGCAGATGAATTATAATCAATGCATGGTTTATTCTGTTGTTGTGTTGGTGACTCTTTATTCATTGAACACAGCAATAGTTGCTTCTGCATGATGATTTATGAGCGGTGTCACTGTCAGCTAGAAGCGCTCGACTGAGGAAACGCCACGCTAAACTATAATAGCTGTGTACGCAACAGAAAAAAATGCCCCATGCAACATCATATTTTTAGTTTACATTAATTAAATCTGCAGTGTGTAATTTATTCACCTAACATAATTGTAATCTATTGCGCTGCAACTACATATTTAACTAGACCAATTATTTTTGCAATTCAGTTTGATGTTGCTAATGGCTCAGAAATGACACACGGCAGCATTTAATTTCTATTTTCCTAGAGAATAGTATCTGACGATATGTTTTTGAAAGAAGTCTCTTTATGTTCACCAGGGCAGAGCTGTATATATTTGATCAAAAGTGCAGTAAAAACAGTTCAATATTATTACAACTTAAAATAACTGCATGATCAGCATGATCAACAGGTGTGAGTAGAAAGAAATTATAATTCACATTGTTCGTCAGTAACAGCATCACAACATACAAAAAGACTCCAGCGTCCAAACTGCTTTTTACATGTTAATGTCATTAACTGTGAATCACATTTGTTCAAGCATGCATGAGCTTTAATCACTCCGGTGCGGTTTAATACTCTTACCTGGAATTTAGAGCATTACAGAAACACGCATTTACATTATTTCACATTATAGAGCTAAAAGGCACAAGATGGAAGATCACTGATGCCGATGAACAGCACGAAACCTCTAATGTGTGCTGCCTCAGATTCAGACGTAATGAGCGTGATTTGAACTAAAAGCACATACTGTCGGGTCTTTCACGTGTTTGACGCGGTGTGACCCTCACTGAGGAATCACAGTGAATTAGCATATCAGCCTGCTGATTATGATCTCCATGTTTAAAGAGCCGTTGCTGCATGTGCTTCCCCATGGATAATTGAGTTAAATGGCCCTTCAATCACGCTTTTTGTCAGAAGTGTATTGTAATATTGAACATAAAGTTTGAAATAAATTAACTAGGCTAAATTTCTAGTTTACAAGCCATCAGAATTAGGACGGGAAAATAAAATTGTTAACACTGGGATTGAAGGCCAAAGTTCAGGTTCACCCTTCAGAGCATCTGTCGATCCCAAATACATTTTAAAAAATTGTTTTGAAAATGATTGAATGTAAATGTTGGGTAGTAGCTGGGTAGTAACTGATTACATGTAATCTGGATTACACCAGATTCCAAAAATTCATCACGTGACACACAGCAGCCACAACAGCAACTATATGTTTTAGTTTTTCCTTTTTATTCAAAACATTCCCAAACGCATTAACTATAGGCCTATCATGAAATATCTTGATTCTCACCCTTACATATAGTTAGTTGATCTAGTGGGCGATGGTCAAAGTAACTAGCTAATAATGTAATCTATTAACTATGCATAAAAACCTGTCTGGTTACTTAATTAACAGATATGGGTGTCATGCCATAACATATTTTTAATACGTCTGACTTTATATTTAATGTGAATTTAACATTGAAAGTTAATGTGAATAAAAACATTGTAAGTTAGGCTACTAATCATAACACTTTCATTGTACAGAAAGAGAGCAAACACACACACCGTGAACACACCTGGAGCAGTGGGCAGCCATTTATGCTGCGGCGCCTGGGGAGCAGTTGGGGGTTCGGTGCCTTGCCCAAGGGCACCTCAGTCGTGGTATTGAGGGTGGAGAGAGCGCTGTACATTCACCCCCCCCCCACCTACAATCCCGAGACTTGAACCCGCAACCTTTGGATTACGAGTCCAACTCTCTAACCATTAGGCCACGATTTAGGCCCCCTCTAGAGTTCAAGCACTCTCAAAAACTCAGATTTAAACCACTGAAGCTGTTTACACAGTGAAATTAATATCGCACAGATTCATACACATATTTGCACGTTGTTGTTTCTGACGAGAGAATTCGCCAGAAAGAGGTATTCAGTCAGCGAGCGAGTTAAGAAAACACCGGCAATTTAGAGATGACTCATCTGAACACCTCTGATTGGTCAATGCATTCATAAACTCAACAGCATCGTGTGTGATTGGTTATAATGCGCAGTGTCTGTCTCTGGCTCAGCGCCAGCCAGCGAACGCAGATTTGTCTTTTGGAAGCTGCATTCAAAATCCACTTTGCTCAAAAAACACTTTGAATGACGCCTCTGCATATAATGATCCCATGCATGCCTATTAACAAGTTAGGTCATAAGTAATATGTTTATTATAAGGTCATAAGTTTAAAACATGATATCAAATTTGCACCTAACATACCTGTACATACTGAATTGTCTATTTTGTATATTGTGTTTGTGCTATTTGGCACATTGTCCATTTTTGTATATTTGTACATTATATATTTATTTATTTATTTTACTATCTGTGTCCTGTCCTGTTGTTGTCATTCTGTTGCACTGTGGAGCTACTGTCACTAAAACAAATTCCTTGTATGTGCAAACATACCTGGCAATAAAGCTAATTCTGATTCTGTTTCTGTTTCTGATTCTGATCTAAAAGTAATCCAAAAGTAGTCAGAACATATTACCTTAAATGAGTAATAGATTACATTTCAGACTGCAATTTGTAAGTGACTTACCCAGCACTGATTTATATATGTACTGTATATATAATGTATGCGTGTGTATGTATATATATATATATATATATATATATATATATATATATATATATATATACATATACATATACACACACACACACACACACTAACATTAAAATTTATATTATCGACAGATAGTAGATGCATTGATATAGATGGATTGATAGATATCATATTTAAAAAAATATATATACATTTAAATATATTTATAATTATATGTATATAAAATTTATAAATGTGATGCCCTTTAATAATTTCACACAAAAAAAAAGTTTTACTATTTACTATTTACTAACCACACTATTTATTATACTTGGGTATAATTTAGAAAAAAAAAAATTATATATATATATATATAATGCCAAAACTAATGTGTAGCATTGAAGTGATGCCATTTTATAATTTTCCTGTGTAAAAGCAGGAGAAAGAGCTCACAGCAGTCGCTCACAGCAGGCTCTTCCTCTCAGCAGCTCCTCGTCTTCAGACTAGCTCTCCTTGTCCTTGGGCGTCCTTGACTTTGCCTGTCTACCTCCGCTGTGGGACAGGGAACGTCGAGATGGAGTGCTTCTCAAAAAATGCTTTTTTGGCTTATTCAGGTCACTTTACATGAAGCGCAGCTCCACACAAACACACAGCAAAACAAAGTGAGGTGGGATTTGAGAGGATGAGAGGCTGCTTGATGACCAGCATTAAAGTGGCTGTTCTGGTGTTGAGGAGGTGATAGTTCAGCAGCCGCAGACGGTGATAAATGCAGGTGTGAGATCACTTCAATTTCTCCACTCCATCCTGACATTTAGACTATTGATCGTCTGCTTATCCCGCAGATGCTCTGAGACGGCCTTCTCGCTCTTTCTTTTGTCTTTCTGTCTTGCCGTTTGAACTGTGACGTAATTCTCATGATGTTTCCCCCAAATTCTCATTACTTTAGTGTATATCTATCTATCTATCTATCTATCTATCTATCTATCTATCTATATATATATATATATATATATATATATATATATCTATCTATCTATACACACACACACACACACACAAACAAACACACACACACACACACACACACACACACACAAGGTAATATAAATACATTACTTTATGCTGTAAGAAAATTCCAGAAATATATTACAATTGTAAATAATTTACAGTATGCATGATGTCAGTACTAATTTTATTTAATAATGGGCTAAAAAATTGATTATCCTTTATTAATGACCATGGCATATTTTCTACTTATATTTACCTTCTTTTGTTCTTCACAATGCATGACATGCATTTGCAAACTGAGAAATAATGATGAAAATTCTAGCTGTAGTTTTAATATGAACCATTAATTTCCTTAGTTTTGCTGCTTTATTTACTCATTTTACAGGAAATAACTTTACCTGTTTATCCAGACTAAGGGAGTGTTCACACTTGGCGTCTTAATTGACTAGAAAAAGTTGACAAGAACGCTTTTTTAGTAAAATAAAAGCTGCCAGCTTCTTTTGTTGCTATAATAACAGCTGCAACGGTAGTCTAGCTGCAGAAATGTCGGCTTACGGGGAGGGTGTCGGTTCACAACGACATTTGCGGGAGCGCAACATTATACGGGAAGGAAACTGTATGGTGCTTCCGACAATTTAGTCCAGGAGCTCCGGGTTGGATGATGCACAGTTTCATCCAACTCCTTGTGCTCCGAAACTAGTACGATCTGTCTGCCGGCTATCTTCTCCTTTTTTTCTCGTTTTTTTGTTGTTATGGAAATGACTCGCTTGTCATTGGTCAGCTGTCAAAAAATGTTTTTTTTCAGAAAAATTCAACTTTTTTCAACTTGAAAAGATGCTCTGAGCTGCAGAAAAAGACGCCGACGGTGGCGTTTTAAAAAGCGCTCAGGACTTTAAAAAAAAAAGCTTAAAAAAAGATGCCAAGTGTGAAGATAGCCTAACTAGTGTTTAAATAAATAAATAAATAAAATTAAATAATAATAATTATAATTTCACTCAAGCAGGAGTAATGTTTTGGCTGTGTTCCTTATGGAATCAGTGGTTTTGAATGAAATGGTTGAATGAATGATTCAATGACTCACACAAAAAAGACACTCATTTGTCGCCACCTACTGGTGTAATAATGTAACCTCTGTGCGTGTGTGTTTGTGTGTGTGTGCACATGTGTATATAATTTCTGAACCACCTCTTAACAGCAAACCCTAAACTTCCGGACTGTTGTAAAGTTTCCTTGCTGTCTCACTCCAGAGAGGGAAGGAACTTTTAGCCAGAGATATTTTTTGCTTGCTTCAGCAGTTGCTGTGGTACAGTAGATGGCGGATCGTTAGCGAGTGACTCAGATGCACAAAGTGAAGTGTCATAAATGAGTCTCGTTTAATCCGCTGACCCCTAATGACCCGTCATCCTTCAGAGGTGCTCTTCGTCTCTCTCTTGTCCCATCTATAAAAGCTTTTGTCAAGACCTTTCCCCCTCCTGCAGGCGTAAAAGCCTTCAGATCGAGCTATGAACACACACAGACCATCGTCCAGCATTACGTCATCTACTGTGCTGTTAAAGGACAGTTTGTTCAGTGCAATTCTTTATTTCTCCATTTTCATGTAATGTTTTGGCCTGTTCAAAGTGGCACAAGAGCATGAAGGATCCATTCCATCGCCACATTACGCTCCGCCGGACAGGTGATCAAATTCATATTGTCAGCGACGGTATTAATGAAGCTCTATTTTTAAGTCTAAAGCAAAAGCCAAGTGCTGTTCATGTAAACCAGCAGCATCTGCTTCTGAAAGGATCGAGGCAGGGCAACTTTCCATCCATTTTTATTTGCTCGTGAATAATTCCTTTCATGAATAATGTACAAATGCTCTTCTGTTCTGGTCTCTCTTCTGTAAAGATATTGTGTCCGCTCTGATCTCTGGTGTGTGTTGAAAACAATCTGTGCTCGGAAAGCATGTGCACAACAGCACAACATGAGTCAGTACAGACACCCGCCAGTTCATTTCATAACATATGTTTCACCTGCGAGCATTTTATTGCAAATTCAATTCAATTTTGCATCTATTAAAGTTGTAACACACTGCCTTCAACTTTTAAAGTAAAAATAAAATCAGAACAAAATATACTTTCTTAATTCATGCTTGCAGTGATTGATTCATCAATATAAGTTATTTCAAGGAAAAGAAGTTCAATAAAATTTTCATCAAATCATTCAGTCTTATTTAATTCTCATTTAATATTCTGTTTGTGTGGGAAATGTTGGATTATGGAAGTAAAATGCATTACAGATGCTGTTTTTTTTAGATATTAATGGCCACAAAGTTTGTAAAACTGTGTTGCATTAGAAGTATTTTAATGATGAGACCTCATTAAACATTAAAGTCATAATTATGCTTTTTTTTGTATCTGAAATAATTAAATGTATCATGTCTGTATCAATTAATTCAAGCACATTTCCATCTCCCATTATATCCTGAAATTAAAGTTTTGCAGCTAGTTGACTCTAAGGTCAAGGTCTCAGGTTCATCAAAATTTCATAATCAATCACTGTTATTATACTTCAGAAGCTTTTGAATCCTATTTAAGCAGTCGATGTGTCGTAACACGGCAGTCGCTGGAAACCCCGTCATGCTAATGAGCAATAAATGCTGCGAACTCATCTGACGTCAAGCAGCATTCAGTTAGGAAACCCACATTCACCCTCATTAATGTGTTTGCGTTTAGCATCGTTGACACTGAGAGAGACTGAGTAATAGAGTATTGCTGTTCTCTTAAACAGAGTTTTTGAAACGGCTGTATTCACCTCCTGACTACCGGGGGATTTCATCTGCAATTACTGGCAGCGTGTCTGCTGTTTTTCTGCAAGAAAACAGTAATCATCAACTGCGCTCGCTGCCGCCGAGAGTACAGACTGCACAGACCGCCTACAGAGAGAGAGAGAGAGAGCGAGAGCTGGAGGACGAGTGTGGGAGAAGCTGAGTAACCACAAGGAATTCTCTTCTTGTATTTTCTCAGCTCTCAGTCACAGAGCAGATCATCCATGTATACCAACTTACATGGGTTAACAGAGTATCACAGGACACAGTAGGGCTGGGCGGTGTGGTTTTGTAAATAATTTAACTAATTATAGTAATAAAGATAAAAAATATATATATTTGTAATATGATTACTATTATTTACATTTACATTTAGCGGACACTTTTATCCAAACCAACTTACAAAAGTGGAGCAAAAGCAAATTTCCAAAGAGACAACAATAAATTCATACAATGCCAGGTTTATTAGACAACTAGATTAGAAAGCAAACTAGATTTAATTGAATAAAATTTTTAAATTTAATTTAATTTAATTTAATTTTGTAAGCAAAAACGGCTCGTAGGGACTCCAACAAGTTTCAAACCCTGATATACCCCGCCCCCGGGAACATACAACAAAGGGGACGAGGCCATGTCGCGCTGCTTTAGAGAAGAGGAAGAGAAAACTAGGGGTGCATGAAAAAATCTATTCATACATGAATTGCGATTCTGTTTTCTAACGATTCTAATGGATTCACAAGTTTCAAAATCAATGTTCTAAAGCAGCGGATCTTCATCTTGTTCTTCGCGTCCCCCTGCTCTGCATCTCTCTCTCTCTCTCTCATTCAGATCATCAGCTCAGCTCTATCAATGAACTGTTCCAATTACACACTTTATGTGTATAGACAGACAGATATTTTTCACATAGCTACGAGAAGCATTAAACATGGACACGTGTGCGGTTGCCGTACTGTATTAAAGCTTTAATCAGGATAAAACTGTATATTAGAAGCTAACAGAAGCAGTAGCATTTACAAATAACAGTGTATCTAAAAGTATGAGACAACAACAAACAAAAAACCTACCATCAAGAGCCATGCTTGCACAGGTTCTGTGCGATCCTCTTTACTAATATTCTCTGCGTCTCAATCGGGCTCATATTGATAAGCAATATAGACGACGTCACTATTTACAATACAAGCGGAGCACATGCCACTGAGCTGAGGGGCAGGACGTTTAGAAGCGCACCAGAGCCAATCACAGCACACTGGGCCAGCTAACCAATCTGAGCCCATCGCGTATTTCTGAGGGAGGGGCTTCATAAAAGCAGGAAATCATCAGCGCGTTTATAGAAGGGACAGAGTGGTTTAGAATAAAGGTAAAATATGTGAAAAATATTGTTTTTTTTTTGTTTTTTAAACGAAGCATTAACACATGTTAGACTGCACCCTATAAACACAATCAAGCCTAGAAAAAAACAGTCAACCGCCCCTTTAAGTGTGATATTAATAACAACGATAATATTTTATATTTTAAAATATATAATAAAAATACACATTTTTATTATTATTTATATTTTACAATAGTGTACTTATATACATTTTATACTTATGCATTTTATTCATATTAATATTATTATTCAACATAAACCATTCTTTTAGAAAGAAATCTAGTTCTATAGCAAACAGACTGTATTATGATTGCCACAGGTTTGAAAGCTGTGAAAACGCCTCATCCATTATACCTGTTTTATAATATTCATACTTCTATATTAGTAAACTAATATTTAAAAAATTTGTTTTACTATTACTGTTTTGTTTTTGACTCCAGTGAATTCAAACATGTGATTTTCTGTCTAAGAGCATGTGTAGCAGCCAGTTATTGTCCACACGATGAAAGTGGACTGTGTTGTCTGATATGGTTCTGGATTCTCAGTGATTGAGCTGCTATAGTTTGTGATGGTGCTTGTATCTCGGCTCAAGTGGGCCGGTGGCGCATGGGCTGGAGATCACACAAGCCTGGAGAGGGTGAATCACATGCTCTCCGCGGTGCGTTTCTGCACGTCTGTGATGTTCTGTGATGTTCTCAGCAGGTTGTGGAGAAGGTGAGCTGTTTTGGCATCTTTAACACTGCTTTCAATAGAGCAGCCGTTTAAACGCTCTCAGCATGTGAAGAGGCTTAAAAATAATAATAAAAAAACTGATAATAATATGGACACTCTCAGTGAAGTTCAAACATGTAACACCTGTGCTAAAATCTGTATGAATCTGTGTAAATTATGTATAATATTTAAAAAATAATAAATTATAAATATATATACCGGAATATATTAAACTTTAATTTTCCCTCCAAAAAAGATAAAACATCTAGTTAGTTATATATATATATATATATATATATATATATATATATATATATATATATACACAGTCATTTTGATAAATATTTAATATTTTAAATTACATATATTCACACATTTGATTATATATACAGTCATGGCCAAAAATATCGGCACCCTTGGTAAATATGATCAAAGAAGGCTGTGAAAATTAATCTGCATTGTTAATCCTTTTGATCTTTTATTAAAACAATTCACAAAAATCTAACCTTTCATTGGATAATAAGAATTTAAAATGGGGGAAAATATCATTATGAAATAAATGTTTTTCTCAAAAACACATTAGACACAATTATTGGCACCCCTAGAAATTATTATGAGTAAAATATCTCTGAAGTATATTCCATTCATATTCACAATTTTGAGCACTCCAGGGTGATTATGAACATGAAATTGCCCAGCCATGGCTTCCTGTTTCACAGAAATATAAATAGGAGGGAAAACAAAGCCCAAATTCCCTTAATCATCCATCACAATGAGAAAAACCAAAGAATATATTTCTGATGTGTAGCAAAAGATAATTGAGCTTCACAAATTAGTGAAGTGGCTTTAAGAAAAGAGCTAGAGCAGTGAAAATTCCCATTTCCACCATCAGGGCAATAATTAAGAATTTCCAATCAACAGAAAATGTTACAAAACTGCCTGGAAGAGGATGTGTGTATATATCGTCCTAATGCACAGTGAGAAGGAGAGTTTGAGTAGCTAAATACTCTCCGAGGACCACAGCTGGAGAATTGCAGAAAATAGTCTCGGGGTCAGAAAACCTTTTAAAAAATTGTCAAACAGCACCACGTGTTGATTGGGAAGGTTTCAAGAAAAACCTAGCTCATCCAAAAACAAACTCCAGCATATTCAGTTATCAGACACGACTGGAACATCAAATGAGACTGGCTTCTATGGTCAGATGAAACTAAAAAATTAGCTTTTTAACAGCAAACACTCAAGATGGGTTTGGTGAACACAGGGATAAAAAGTACCCCATGTGTACAATGAAATATACTGCTGTATTTTTGATGTTGTGGACCTATATTTCTGCTGGAGGTCCTGGACATCTTGTTTAGACACATGGCATCATGGATTCTATCAAATACCAACAGATAAAAAATCAATAAGTGACTGACTCTGTTAGAAATCTTATAATGGGCCATGTTTGGATCTTCCAACCGGACAATAATCCAAACACAAACCTCAAAAACAACACAAAAATGGGTCACTGAGCACAAAACCAAGCTTCTGCTGGCCATTCCAGTCCTCCGACCTGAACCCTGTAGAAAATGAGTGAAGTGAACTGAAGAGAAGAAGCTGTGAATCTGAAGGATCTGGAGTGATTCTGGATGAAGGAATGGTCTCTGATCTCTTGTCAGGTGTTCTCTAACCTCATCAGGTATTATAGGAGAAGATTTAGAGCTGTTAAACTGACAAATGGAGGTTTCAAAAAGGATTGAATAAAAGGGTGCCATTAATTGTGGCCAATGTGTATTAGAGAAAAACATTTATTTCATAATATTTCCCCCCATTTTAAATTCTTATTATCCAGTGAAAGGTTAGATTTTTGTGATTTTTTTTTAAATAAAAGGTCAAAAGGATTAACAATGCAGATCAATTTTCACAGCCTTCTTTATATTTACCAAGGGTGCCAATATTTTTGGCCATGCCTGTATATATATATATATATATATATATATATATATATATATATATATATAGTTTCAATTAAATCTCTTTTTTCTAAGAAAATGTAATGCTATTACTTAAAATATATTAATAATAATATTCATAGTTACTCTTATTTGCTTGTTATATATTTCATTTTTATTAAATAAATGAAAAACAAAAACTTGTGTCCCGCCCCCACATGTCTCTCCATCTGTGAGTGGCAGCTGAAGGTTCGTCCAGGTGCAGTTTGTGTCAAACTTTCCTCACCCTCAGACCGAACACAACTGTGTCCAGCTTCACTAATGAGCCTCAGGTTCTCCACGAGACTGCGGGCGCTCGTCTGGAAGAAACCGATCCTTTTTTCCCCCCAATTTTCACAGCTTTATCCCTTCATCCCGTTTCCCGGCGTCTGCCATTTAAATTCTGTTCTCACCGGGGTTCTTGGTGCGGCACCGCATGGAGAAATATCCACCGGATGCAAAAGGGCCGTGATAATGAAGAGACCTCGAGCAGAAAGAGCACGCCGCGGTTTGTTGATTAGCATTTTAATAAGGCGAATATGGGCAGGGCGCACTCTGATGACCTCACAGGTGACAGTCGGAGGATGTAAATGATTAATTACCCAGAATACATTGGGATCATATGCTTGTTAGGAGGACGAGGAACTCTCTGCCTGCAAATACATCGATATTATCTCGCCGCTCGCTCGGCCAGACGGATGAGCGACAGCAATTAAATGAGAATTAATGAGATTTCTGGAGGTTATGTTAAAAAAGAACAAAGTCTAGTAAGTCTTGCCATTAAGAGACCCAACCTGCTTCTGCAAGTCATTAAACTCTTCAGGGACCAAGTGCATTGTGGATTTTTGAGAGTTTTTCACTGGGATAAAGCCATTAGAGCTGCTCTTCTGTGTGCTTTACGTCTATAAAAAGTGCAGCGAGTGACTCAAGATGAAGTTTTGGAGGCTCAAACTAATGAAAAGAAGCAGCAGATTGATTGAGCTGCACTGTTTTATCTCTGTAAACATATGCCTTACATATGACAAAATAGTCAATTGAGTCTTTTAGACAAAAGCTATAAGAAATAAAAGTTTGCATATGTGCTTTTTTCTCGAGTTTTATATATGACCTATCAGGCTTTTTTTTTGTTTGGCTCATATAGTCTGATGAGAATATAAAGGGAAAAACTGCTAAGACTGTACCAAACCGAGTAAAAATGTACAATTTAGTGCAGATGCTGATATTTTCATGGACAAAAAGTGATGAAATTCTGCTTGTAATGTAAATCAATGAGATCCTTATAACAGATACTTGCATAAAAGGATATAAATATCAGTCATTACTCTATTGTAATTACATCTCCAATAATATGTCTTAGTAAGTTGAGATTTAAATGATCAATACATATAATGCAGAGCAATCCAGTGATGATTGAGAGATGAAGAAATAAACGTTCCTCAAAAGACCCAAGATGTTTTGGAGGCTTGGGAAGATCATTCCTCCACTGAGGAACAGTGAAAGTAAAGCTTCTGGAAACAAATGTTCAGATTTGAGATGCACTGATTTTTCTAGAAAATGACTGATGGAAAATCAAGTAAAGCCGAGCTGCTTCAGTCCAGTAAGTGTTCATCTGGAAATATTACTTACGTCTTAAAAATCAGATTTGACAGCAAAGACACGTGAAGCATGAGCTGAAGGTGGATGGTGTACAATTACACTAAAACGCCTTTTACTTGCAAAAAAAGTCTAAGCTATCAGTCAGACGACACAGAAGGCATGTAGATTGTGTGCAACAAGTTTAACAGCAAAGTTATCAGCGTATCAGTGTGCATGTAAATGTGTTGGCAAACGTGTCTCAGTGTGAATATCTGCAGCCGAAGCCAAGTCAAGCGAGAGAGACGATATTCTTTCACATTACCCATCAACCACAGCTGACATTTACTCGGAGAACATGACGCTTAAATGCGATCTGTGTCAGTGAGTCTAACACAGATGCCTTAATTGACATGGACGGGGTGACGACTTTCTTTAGAAATGAGAAACGGGTCAGAGCCTCAGCGAGCGAGTGAATGTGTTTCTCTAACCGGAGCCGGTGACACATGTCACTGTCAGAACCACAGCCGCTCGTGTCACTCCACACATCCATCACACAAACCAGAGCTGATGCCTTCAGACTGATGTTTGCAGGTGTTTCGCCAACAGAGAAACCCAGAATAACAGTTATGAATCAGAGCCAAGGAGTTATAAAAGAAGAAAATAATAAATGACAACCCTTTAATATGCCGATGTTTCTTCTAGACAGGTATGATAAAACATCACCACAGAGTTTCAGAAGAGAGCCCAGTGTTTTTAATGTTTTTGGAAGAAGTCTCACCAAGGGCCAGTTTTACTAACAGCTTGCGCCAGCGCAAATCGTCTTTTGGCGTTAAAATAGTACAGTCAGGTTTTACTAAAGACGCACCGTGACAAATTAGAGCTGAAAAGGTGTGGACAGTTACTTTTATTCCTGACCTTATTGAATATGCATTAGGAGTTTCCCTTTCAGACGCAAAATATATGGGAGGAGAGTATTCAAATGAAACACGCAATGAGATTTACTAACGTTTGCGCTTGTCAAATTACTGGTATTTGCGCCATTATTTAATCCCCCAAAAAAGCATGTCTTTAACTATTTTGCGCTTGAAATGGCTGCAATTTGTTGCAAGGAGGAGGCACCGCAGAGAACAGAGAGCATCCACACGTATTAATTTATGGAAAGAACACATTATCCGAACATATCATATGCCAAGCCATGTTATTTTTAATTTGCTTCAGGAAATAGAAGATGACTTGGAACCCTGCTCAAGAAACATTTCTGATTATTATCAATGTTGAAAATAGTTGTGCTGGCCAATATTTTTGCACAAACCGTGATATGTTTTATTTTTCAGGATTCTTTGATGAATTGAAAGCTCAAAAGAACAGCATACATAACATTATAAATGTCTTTACAGACCTTTTTGGTCAATTTAATTCATCCTTGATGAATAAAAGTAGTAATTATTATTATTATTATTATTATTTTTATCAGCTCAATCTTTTGAATGATCTATATTATCAATATAAGCAGAAGAGTACATCATAATATTTTTTTAGATTTGTTCACAAAGCATTTTTTGGCATCACATTAATGCAAATTTGAGGGTAAAACGTATTTAATTGCCATGAAAATCATGTTGGAACGCTAAAAAAATAAATAACATTTTTGTATGTAAAATATAATTTATTATTCACTTCTTTAGATTTTTGGTTTAAATAGAATATGCTTTTGTCAGGTTTTGTGAGATTCTCTCTGATGCTTGTATAAAACATGCCTGAGAACTAAAAAGCTGAAGGCCCATGAAAGAGCAACGTTTGAGCAATAAAATGCTCCTCCGGGAGTTTTCCAGTTCATTGGTCGAGTTTTTCAGCATTTCCCAAACTGCTTTAAACACAGTTTAGCGTATCCACGATCAGATGCACGACTCCCATCAAAGTCTCAATCAGGCCGATCACAGTCTCTGACTAATCCATATCACCTTAATTGCACTAATTACATTCCTGATGAATTACTGTGCAGTAGCGAGCAGGAGAGGATGGAGCTGCTGAGAGCAAATCCCACTTTAAAGGCTGTGAATTACATAGATGAAATCCATGAACCAGATTAAAGTGCTTCAATAGAAACCAATCAGTGAGAGAAGAATCCATCGATCTGAAGAAAGACGTGCGGCAGAAACAAATAATAGCCTGTGGGATTTAACAAAGCTTTATTTCTGATACACCTTAATAATCCACAAAGCCATTCATATGTGTGTGTGTGTGTGTGTGTGTGTGTGTGGTTTCTAAATAGATCATCTAAATGCTGCCATGACAAATGAAAGTAAAAGAACATTATTGGACAAATCTGGTTGTGGTAATACGCTTTGCGAAGATCGGATGTTCTGAGCGCGTTCCTGCTTTAATCGAATTATGGGTTACAAAATGGAACATGTTTGATGAGAAACATATTTGTGGTAATTTAATTAGCATGAAACAGATTTAAGTTCAATGGGAGGCTGAGTGTTCTCAAAGACAGAGAAATTGAGTTTACATTGATCTCTAACAAGCGGCATCTGGAGACTGACCTCAGACCTGCTGGGACGCTCACAATCCAATTCTTGGGATTGTATTGATAAGGAGAATATATGAAATATAAGTTGATTTTTACATTTTTCAAATTACATAAAAATGTTGCCACCATGATGCTGAAGTAGAATATACTGAATATACTACTTTTTTTTTTTTTTATTAAGTGTTGTGAATATAAAATGTAATTTATTCCTGTGATCAAAGCTGAATTTACAGCATCATTACTTCAGACTTCAATGTCACATGATCCTTCAGAAATCATTCTAATATACTGATTTTCTGATTATTATCAATGTTCAAAACAGTTGTGCTGCTTCATAATTTTGTGGAAATGTTGAAAGGATGCAATTTCCCTGATTCTTTGATGAACAGAAAGTTTAAAAACAGCCTTTATTTGAAATAAAAATTTTCATAACATTATAAATGCCTTTACTATCACTTTTCACCAATTCAGTGCATCCTTGATTAATAAAAGTATTAATTTCTATCTGCACTCTTAGAGTGCATCATGTGATGTGCATTTGAGATACAAAGCAGGTAAAAATCTTATGATCTCAATGATTTTCAGTGTAATATTTTTTACAGAAGATTGAATACCAAACCAGACAATGAAGGAAATGTGTTTAAATGTTAGCCGTGATTAGTCTGCAATCTTCTGTGGATAATGAAGGAGACGCTATAGCAAATATTGTTCTGCTTTATTTTTTGCTAATGCCCCCACCGAACAAATCTCTCACCTAATAAATAAAAGGAAAACGCAGAGCCAGTTCTGTGCAGGATTTGCCGACCCAGTCATTAGGAAAATTAAACAAAGGAAGTAAAAGCACATTCGTTTTAGCAGCAGAAAATGATCCCGTGGAGATGTTAACATTAATGGGGTTGGCAGTCTCCATTTGAATAATGCAAATTCAACAGTGATCACTCAGATTTATGCAGCAGAATATGAGAGACTTGAAGAGATTTCTTTTAGAAAACATACATCAATAAACGCAAATGTGCAGCCAAATTAACAGAGTCAGACATTTAATCAATGCACCTGCATCGATTTAAGGATGTTTCTAGAAATGAATTACTGCCTCGGTTAATTCTATTACCACAGTCAAGATGAGGCTCTGCATGACCTGCATGCCTTTCTCTGTCTACATGGATACCAGGGAACGTTCTCACAACATTCAAGCTTTTTTCTTTTCTTTTTTCTTTAAGTTATTGGGACAAAACATTGTTAAAGTAATGTTTGTGGAAAGTTCTTCTAACTTTATAAATATTTGATATCCGTTGTCATAATGTTGAGAAAATGTTTTGAGATCAACTCCTTACAATGTTATTTGTACTTATATTTTTTTGTAGCCTTTGCCCCCCCTGAGACCCGAAAAAAAAAAAAAAAGTTGCATGAATTTGGTATTTTTTTTCATGTCATTGCAGTGTTTGGAGCAGAAAAAAAAAATTTGATAAAATTGAAAAATATATATTTTATCAATATGTTATGCAATGTCCACGGTAGAGGACACTGGGACTCCATTAAAAAAATAATAATAATAATCAAAAAACATGAATGAACATGCATAGCCTAGGCAAAAACAACTGATTTTTTTTATTTATTTTTATCTCCAATAAATTTCCAACTAAAGATGATTCTCAACTTTGATATGAAAGATATAAAAGAATGATTTGATATACCATTTTGCTTTATGCAATATGTGTGTAAAATGGCCATAAGAGCCATAAGATCTATACACTGTATCTAATTTGCATAATAAGCAACGTTGTAATCACAACAAGAAATCTGGACATTTTAACGTTCTTAAGAATTTTTAAATAAATATTTAAATAATGTTACATTTTGAGTAAAAATAAAGTTGTCTTACATTGTAAGAATTTTTTTTTACTTTAAATAATGTTATAATCATGAAAAAAAAAAATGTTTTACATTTCAAATATATTGCAAGAAATGTTGTAGCATTTAAATAAAATTAGAATCACAACATGAAAACTAGACATTTTAACATTCTTAGAATATCAAATAGAAATATTCAAATTACAAATAATGTTACATTTTAAGGTCAAAATAAAGTTAGTAGAACTTTGTAAGAAACATTTCTGTAACGATTAATAACATCAGAATCACAACAAGAAAAACAGGCATTTTAATTTTAATTTTAATAATAATATTAATTATTCAAAATAAACTGTTAAGTAACATTTTTTAAGGTGAAAATATAGTTGAAAGAAATGTTTTTGTAACCTTTATATAACATTAGAATCATGACGAAAATATTTCATAATTTTAGAAACATTTGAAAATAATGTTCTCACAATGTTTTTCCAACCTAAGTTTGTCAGCTGTGTAGCATTGTCTGATGAAATGGTTCATGTAGTGCGACTGCTTGTTAATGACTCTTTTTTTAAAGAGTTGCGTGATATTTAGATTTCATACTTTCAAATAATAATTTTTTGTTATTTTTAGTTTGTACATTTAAAACAAGCATCTCCGTCTCTGTGCTAAAATAAACCAAAAGTTTCTCGTCTCAGGCGTCTTCTATATGTAACAAAGCACGTCTGGAGAAACTACGCGTCTGAGAGACATTGTGTGTGTAGTTCAGTGTTTTCTCTCCTGTTAGACGCGGGACTGAGCTCGTCGACTGAAACTTCTCCCGCTCTCATCTCGTCTCCAGCAGCACAGCGTGAATAAAACAAAGTTAACCCTGCATGTAAATAAAGCTTGAGTAGATCAGTGGTCCAAAAGAAAACAGAACAACAAACACAACACATTCAATTTAACAAGTTCAGCTGATCTCACCACAGGAGAAGAGCATTTTAGAAACAGGGTCAAGTGTGGCTGTAAAATATTTATATACATATTTAAAAATGCAAAAATCATATCAAAGTTCTTATCAAAAATCTTACCACTTATCAAGTCTGTTTCAACATATTCAACAGCCATACCCAAATGAGTTGGGTTAAGTTTGACGATGTAAAAAAATGCAATGCAATGCAAAAAATAAAATAAAAAAATAAATAATAATAATAATAATGATAATAATTTTAGATTTTAAAAAGTATTTAAAAAAGCAGCCATAATATAATAAATATAATATAATATAATATAATATAATAGTCAAGTCAAGTCAGTATTATTTGTATAGCGCTTTTAACAATGCAAATTGTGTCAAAGCAGCTTTACATCGGCTTGATATTAAGCTGGGTGGCTTTATATCAGCTTTACAGTATTTAGACGGGAAATAGTTTGTCGAAATAGTGTCATTCTCCTCTGGCCAGACACAATCAGCAGTTAAATCTAGGCTAAAGCAGAATCAGATTGTGCAAAGGACTCATCTGGTTCCTGTGTCTTGTCCCGATGGCCGTCTTGGAGACAGGGTCTTTACTGGGGATCAGTCTCTGGGGCTCATCTAGGTGTCCTGGCTGTAGAGGTCATCTCTAGGTGCTGATCCACCATCTGATCTGGATACAGTCTGGATCTGGGTGGCTACGGTGACCTCGGAATAAGAAAGAAACAGACTAATATTAGCGTAGATGCCATTCTAACAATGTAACAAGTACATCAGGTGTTTTGGGAAGTGTTCCCGGTTCCAGTTGATCTAATTAATGCAGCCTAACAATCCTTTAACGGATTTGAATTATTTAAATGTGATAGTGTATTATGTGTAAGCCATGTTAAAGAGATGGGTCTTTAATCTAGATTTAAACTGACAGAGTGTGTCTGCTTCCCGAACAGTGTTAGGTAGATTGTTCCAGAGTTTGGGCGCTAAATAGGAAAATAGGGTACTTTCCCGCCAAGCAATACGAAATACCTCTAATTTTGTTATAATAGAATGACATTTGGTCCAAATTAGTTAGATTTTGCAATTAGTTACTTTTTTGCAATCCTGCTTTCAGGAAAACACATTTGAATAGTTTCAAGCTAGTTTGTACCTTTCAGAGCAATAATAGGAGAATTTTTGGGGGGCAAAAAAAGGCCTAATATTAGCTAATTTAATGCTGCTGTGTTTCTCAAATCTGAATAAAAAATGTATTATCAACATTATTATTATTATTAACTAATTATCAACTACATATCAGCTTTAATGAACTTCTCAAAATAATAGCAGTCAAATGACAAAAGTTTCAGTTACAATAAAAACAATGTAAAATGTATCATTGTATGAAAGTGTATCATTTCACTTACAATCTGTAAAGGAGAGAAAAGGCCTGTTCAAAAACTACATTTAATGTCAAATAACTACATAGACGTGTTTAATTTTTATTTTATTAATTTTTTTAATTTCCTATAAAATCTGTAATTTTCTGTCTCTGTTCGGATGCAGTAAAACACCTGGCAGAAAACATCTTATGTTTCCATTTTCTTCTGTCACCGACCGCAATTCTGATATGAAAATCAGAATTAGGCATAAAATAATGCCATATATCTGAAAATGGGTTGAGAATTAAACAAATAGCTTATGTGTTTGTGGTGTTTTTCTCCTGATTAAGACTTCTTCACAGCAAAAATGGTTCTCCTAAGCTAAAATGCTTTCAAATGCATCATATTTTGTGTGATATGCTCCATCAAAACCATGCACCTCAACATTAGTAAGAATCGAGCATTGATTTCAATCAGCAAATGAAATGCCATATTATTCTGGGAGCACTTTTTAACTCAGTTGCTGTTTTTCTGAATGGAGCTACTTGTTTTTTGGCTCCTGAAATGGACACCTGCAGGAGAGCAAAAGACTGATCGGAAGAAGCCGTCGGACACAGAGCCTCTTCTGTTGTTCAGCGTGTGTGAGAGCTTTAGGGACGAGACATTTCGAAAGCATGCCGTCCAGCCAGACGCACCTGCAGCTGGATCCCGATGCTTCCTAACGGACTCGGCTCTCAAAATGAGCCTTTAATTGGGTGAAGGAAAAGAAGGCCTTTCATCTGCCATCAGGCTGCTAAACCCAATAGATGAGACTGTCAGTCAAACGCTGCAGCTGCTCGGACGGATCCTGCACAGGCTTATTAACCGCTCAGAGCTTGCTGTATGACGGATGGGATTCATTAATCTCATTTCTGTCTGCCGTGGTCATATTGTCCTCCGTTCATATAGAGATTGCAGTGGCGTTATATTTCCACTTTGGTCTCATATTGTGGTATCATCTACTGCATATTTTCTTGCCCTTAAACAAAGATTTCTTTTGGTCCAGGATAGTGCTGCTGATTTGAGTGTTTTTGGATGGTAATATAATCAAACACACTATCCAGGTGGGCTGGCATTCAGAGGCGTATCTGCAGGTGTGTGATCAGTGTTGTGGTGTGTTATAATCGGCAGTGCACAACTGTAAACACATCATGAGCCAAAGCGAACACGCAGACTCTGTTCTGAACCCTAGTGAGCTGCCTACATAGTCAGTATTTGAAGGCATCATAGGCCTAAAGATGATAAAGGCTGACTGGTTTTGGTCAGCATATAAGGTTGCATCACAAATACAAGGAAATATAGACTGAAAAAAATTATTCACTGAATTTACTAAAAAAAAGTGGTTGCAATCAATTTATTTAAGCTACATTTAAATAAATAAAAATTGCTAAAAGTTAGTCAATTAAATTTGTTTATTTAAATGTAGCTAAAATAAATTAATTGCAACCACTTACCTTAAAAAATATTTGTATAATTTTTTTCAGTGTACTACTAGGAAGAAGCAATCCCAGAATGCACTGCGACAAGCACTGTGAATAAATAAATAAATAAATAAATAAATTCTATACAACATTATTATATTATATACAACATAATTTATTTCAACATCAATAAATAAATAAATATACTTTTTAATAAAACACTGTAAATAAATAAATACATACATAAAAAGTGACACAAATGCAGACTGATCCAAATTTTGTTCAAACTTAAAAAAAATAAAAAATAACATTTTGTTAAAATTCCATTTGAAATCAAATATATTATATTAAAAATAACGTTTAAATAAATAATTAAGTACCACAATAAATAAATAATATTTTGTTAAATTTTCACTTGAAATTATATATGAAAAATAGCATTAAAATAAATTTATAAAAAAACAAAATGACAGATATAGACCCGATCCACATTTTGCGCAAAACATTTTTGCAATCCTACTAAAATAAATAAATGTTAAATTTGCATTTTAAGAAACCACTTTTCATACATACACATATACTGTTATAAATATTAATTAAAAATAAAGCACACCACAAACAGAATATGGATAGAACATTGCATATCACCAAAAAGAAATTGCACACTTATTTTTGAGGTTATATGTAAGGGTTTGATGTACAAACCTTATATTTATTTAAACTCGTTGACACTACAAGTCACTCAGTGAAATAATAAACAAGCAGGTGTCAAATTAACCTGTTGTTTCCTGTTTTAATGAACGGCACAACATGCTTTTAAAGACTTTGATTAACAGGGTAATAAAACAAATGCTTCATCAAAAAATCATTAGTGTGAATTAAAAACATAGTGATGTGTGTAAATGTGCCAACACAGCGGGACCTGAATAAACTTAAGCAAACTATTATAAATAAAATAAAGAACAGCATTCAGCAGTGTGGAGATGATTAGATTCATCTGCAGAGAGACAGAACTCACACATCTCCTTCACTTCCAGAGGATTCATTCATATCCATGTGCAGGTGACTCCAAACATGCAAACACTGTCATCCACCATGAGTTTCAAAACCTGTGTGAGTTTCTCGTCTGTGGAAGACAGACAGCGATTAGCAGGATGTTCACGCTGCTGTTTTCCGATTTTCTCAAGATCTTAAAAGAGCAATAAATTAATAAATAAATACAAAACATAAAAACTATTACGTAAAAGCTAAACAAGCACAGGTCCAGTGCTTTTTTTATCCATGCAGTTTAATAAAATATTTTTGCTAGACTTTAGTCTTAATTCAGTGTGCGGTCAGCAACTTATCTGTTCATTTTTAGTCTTTTAGTTTTAGAAATTGTATGTTTATTTAGTTTTATTTTAGTTTACCTGGATGTAAAATATATAATAAATAAAAAAAACATAGACATATAAACACAATTATAAGACACAACAAAATTAATTACAAAATATAAAAATAAAGTGTAATTCAAAATATGAATAAAAACTATAATAGTGTATCAATGATAATACAATAAGAGAATGCGCAGCTCTGAATGACTGATTTCTCTCTCGTCTGCTAAAGGAGCAGCAGCTCTTGTAAATCTGCTGACCCTCCTACACATTCACACAGAAACCAGCACAGAACGGACAGAAACCTGCAAAAGTGCCTGATGGACTCTGCAGAAACTCAGCGATTCTCAGCACTGTCTGTCCTGACGGCTCACTGACAACATGAGCAATGCAAATGATGCACATTAGAACAAAACTATCAAAGAAAATACAACGTAAATGCACGTTCACTTTCCGTCATGTTTTTGATGCATTTGCATGATTTGGTCACCACTCGATGTACAGTCCTAAAGCAAAACGAGTTGAGGAACGAGGAGCTTTAGTTGAAGTTCTTCTGGGAAATTATGCATTACAAACCCGTCTGGCAGTAATAAAACACCATGCTGGGGCTTTAGACACATTACCTGCCTGAAAGCGAACAAAACGAGCCCGAGATCTCACTCTGCAGCTCTTATTAGCTCTTATTCAGTGAACCACCAAAAGGGCCAGCTCGCTATTTTCTCTTGTTAGCTTTAAAGTCAACATGAACGCACATTCATAATCCATTTTACTGACATATTTCAGGATCTTTAATGAAACAGGACTGAAGTTGGTGTCAGAGCTGAATGACTTGCATGCACACGGATGAGGCATTGCTCACGTCACATCAGGAACTGGAATAAATTAATCTAAAAGGAACAGCAAATATCAATATTTCCTGTGATGCTTGACAAACATCAGTAGTTAAAGGTCAAGGGAATATGAGAGAACATTTCATATAAAGACAGAGAGAAAGAGAGAGAAAATTATTTTCAGATAGTTGCCAAGCCATAATATTTCATTTCCATTTACTTATTGTTTAATTAGTTATGTGTAATAAAATACTGGAACAAAAATGTATAATATAAAACTATATATATAAATATTTTTAAAAACAACAAAAAAACATTTCTTATTAAAATTAAAAATACAGTAAAATTACTAAAACTCTAACTAAAATAAAAAAAAATGTAAAATATAAATTTAAATGTCAAATTTTAAAATAATTCTAAATATTTTATTAATTGTATCACTCTAAACACTCTTGCCTCATTTTCTGTTTTTATTTTCTGAAACATCGTTCAAATGCACTGATAACTACTATTTAGCTAAAATTTAGATCAGATAAATATTACTTGAAATAAAATTTAATTAAATTAAATATAAAACAAATAATTTTATTTCAGCCAAGGTAACATTTCATCATTGTCATTTAGATTAACCTAATTGTACTAAAATAACTAAAACTGAAACTGAAACAAAAATTAATAAAAACTATATAGACTTATTTAAAAACAACAACTTATACAAATAACAAAAAAACTATAAAATTGCTAAAATCTAAAACTAAAAAAATTATTTACACTACAATACACTGATAACTATCAAAAGCCAGCTTATTCTAAAAATCTGACAACATAAAAAATGTTTTCATAAAACAAAATGATCAAGTTTCTTATTGCATGTTTCATCATTCAATATAATCATATGTGACCCTGGAGCACAAAACCAGTCTTAAGTCGCTGGGGTATATTTGTAGCAATAGCCAAAAATATATTGTATGGGTCAAAATTATAGATTTTTCTTTGATGCCAAAAATCATTAGGATATTAAGTAAGGATCATGTTCCATGAAGATATTTTGTAAATTTCCTACTGTAAATATATCAAAACTTAATTTTTGATATGTAATATGCATTGATAAGAACTTCAACTTTAAAGACGATTTTCTCAATATTTAGATTTTTTTGCACCCTCAGATTCCAGATTTTCAAATAGTTGTGTATCGTCTAAATATTGTCCGATCATAACAAACCATACATCAATGGAAAATGATTTATTCATCTTCCAGATGCTGTATCTATCAAAATCTACTTTAGAAAAATGTACCCTTATGACTGGTTTTGTGGTCCAGGGTCACATATAGTGTTTGTAATTGGCCAGATCCTCTGACAAACTGAAGTCATCGTTCTCTAATAGTTTTTCGGGCTCCATTCAGAGCTGAAGCTGTAACTCACCATCTGCTGACGGCCAGCATAAGCTGACCCTGTGCTTCCTGATTGGCTGATCAAACCCAAGCACTTTACGAGCCGGATTGCTGTGAGAGTTTACGACGGGCCTCTGTCAAATAAATCCCACTGAATACGTTTTATTTTACAGCCTCACACTGACATGAATATAGAGATCCGAGTGTTAGTGGCGCTGTATGTACTAACAGATCATAGAAATGAAAACGCTCATAGAAGCAAATACTGTCAGAATCACTAGAGCAATCCTTTGCATTTATTTCATCATCATTGTACAAGAAAATACAAAATAATAAAGTGTTTTATTTTTTAATTACTTTATTATTTTAAAGTGTATTTATTAGTGACATTGAAGTCAAACATTTTTAATGCACTTATAGGCTACAGAGTTTAGTATCTAGCATTTTTTTAAATGAAATACTAGTATATTACATACAGTAAATATATATATATATATATATATATATATATATATATATATATTTATGCATGTAAACATTATGCAAATATTCAAACAATAGGCATTATGTCATGATAACATTTCAAAGTGTTATTTTATTATTCCTTAGCAATATTATTCTTTATATTGATATTTTTAATATATTTTATCATATTTTGGTTTCACTATACTTTTAAAGTTTTAGTTATTTTTTGTGTTTTTGTCATTTTTATTAGGCTTTTTTATGTTCATATAGTATTTATTAATTATATTTATAAGTTAGAATTTTTACATTATTTTATGTTAATTTGGTACTTCATCCTAAACTAAATTATATATATAATTTTATCTCAAGTATTTTTATGGTTTTCTCTCATCATATCGCGTGTGAGTGGCAGTCAATTATCATCTTGAAAATAAAAATGTTTATTTTCCATTTTTTAGAAAAGTAGATATGACTACCAACTGATTTTCTCTCTGAAAACAGTTAAGCGTGTTGCATTGTGGGAAATGTAGTGCCGTAGGTGATACACACTGTGAATGGAATAGATACTGTATACTGCACAAGCACAAATATAAGAGTAGTATAGTAGTATGCTATTTCCAAACACAGTGTACACTCAGTGTATGAGCTGATTTGTGCCTGTAGATCAGAGCTCATGTCATAATTTATTACGCATCAGATATATAGTTTCAGTCACTTCCAAATCAATGTTTGGTCTCGTCATACAGCAGGAGTCCATGCGTCTCAGATCACAGTCGTGTTTTTGAAACTCCAGTCTGAAGTATCCGTCTACAGATGTTCAACTTAAACTTGAGCCTTGTTAAAAAGCAAAAAGTGAAAGTTTTGCAGTAGCAGCAGAAGCGACAGAGCAGAAAGCGTAGATGTTGTGTTTCAAGCGTATCAGAGAGAGTCCGCTCAGTCCGAGTCTCAAACTGGGAGATCCCATCAAACACAGAGTTTAAACACATTCAGGTCCCCGGTTCGTTTGAACAGACTCTCCAGGGATGAGAATCATTAAATCAGGGAAAGAGCTTCGGTTTCTGACCGCAGTCGGAGGGCTGGTGGTAAAAAAGGAGAAAAAGGTGAAGAGAAGAAAGAGAGTGGAAGTAAAAAATGACCTCCAAATGATGATGATAAGTGGCACATTTACTTCCTCAGATCTCCATGTTAGCGATGATCAAAGGATGATATTTTGCCTGAGGAAATCCATTATTTCAGGTGTAGGGTTGGGATTTGAGGAAAAATGCTGGAACTGAATGATCTGCTTGGCGCTCGGTTAAATTAACGCTACTTGAACATCTCCATGAATCTTTTGGGACAGATCTTGAGTTATTTGTTGATGTTGCTACCTTAATATCCAACTCGAAATGTACTTTTTGTTAAAACATAAATAGATATAAAATGTAAAAATACAAAAATGCATTCTTAATCTTGCTTTCTTAAAGGCAGAGTTTACACAAAAATGATTTACTCACCCTCAAACCATCCCTAGGTGTATATGACTTTCTTCTTTCAGACAAATACAATCAGAGTTATATTTAAAAATGTCTCTTCCAAGCTTTATAATGGCTGTGAATGGGGGGGGGGGGGGGTTTGAAGCCCAAAAAAGTGCGTCCATCCATCATAAAAAGTGCTCTGGGGGTTAATAAAGGCCATCTGAAGAGAAGCGATGCGTTTGTGTTAGAAAAATATCCATATTTAAAACTTTATAAACAGTAATCTCTAGGGGCCAGAAAATGGGTTTGTTCAAAAGAAAAAAAAGTATTCTGAAATTGGATCAGATCACAAAATCCAATCTTGGTTTTGATCTGGATCAAATCGTTAGTCTGTGCTGTTCAAAACTTTTTAGTAAAATTAGGATACCTTTGATCCCAAAAAATCAGGATTATACTAATCCCAGCAGAAGGGTGGATTTCAGGAACAAAAATGTAATAAAACTTTTAAACTGGTCCAAAAATAACAAATTACAACATTTGTTATATGTAATATATCCCCAAACAGCTGTCAATATCAAACAAAAAAAAATCGTACATTTAAAGTGCTTAAAATCACATGTAAACTACATTGACACAATCACTAGAGATGAACCAGTCAGAAGCAGTTATTTGTGTAAGTGCAATGCAAAAATGATCTGACAGAATGCAAAAGCATTAACACCGGTCACGTACAAAATGAAGATTTTGTGAAGATAAATGCTGGAGGATTTCATATACTGTAAGACAAGAGGTAGATTACTTGCAAATTACTGATACTGACAAATTGTAGTAACGTACTCCATTGCATTACACATTTTAGGTAATGTAATCTGACTACTTTAGAATATTTAGAACATTACTTGAGATCCAATTTGTTTAACACTGCTTTAAATAGGACAATCTTATATCATATTGATATAAAAATACTTTTTTTGAACATATAGAAGCAGTGACTATTTTAGAAAGGAAAATTTAAAAGATGAAAATTAAGGAAGAACCCATAAATCATTGAAAACGGCTATACTGTGTGAATAAGATGTAATCATGTAATCAATAAAAAAGTAACTGTAGTCATATTATGAGATTTTAAAATGTAATATAATCTAATTACAAGTACTTTTTGGAATCAGTTGCTAGCCAGCCCTCTATATAGGCTAAACTGTTGCTTTATATACATTGTGGCTCTTGCTTTAGCAAATGTGTTATCAAATGAGCTAGCAAAACTAAACATGTTCTCATTTCTTCCTTCACAGGCCAAAAGAGTAGTCATTTATTCAAGTGGAGTTTCAATGTCTCTCCTCATCAGCGACCTGCTTGCATTCTAATGAAGTCTAATAGAAGTGTTTCTAAATGGAGATGTTCGACGAGTCATATTTCCTGGCCTGTGTGGACACCAAGTGTATCCAATTTCCTGTTTCCTCCGGGTTCAGAAAAAAACGAGCGCTTTAGTTTGCTCTCGTTCTGCATCAGAACACACACACACGCCTGTTAGTCACGCTCTGTGATTTCCATTTAGAAAAGCACCAACAAACAGATTTCTGTTCATTATTTGACCCTTCACCACACCCACGCCGGCCGTGCCAATCAGCCCGCTTCCGCTGCGCTGGGCATTTGGATATCCAGCGTTCCGGTCTGTGACACCTAATTATTCTCCCAGAATCCAGCCATTGCTATTCCATCCGCGTTCGCCGTAATAAGCAGCGATATTCGCGCTCATGCTCTGTGGAATTGTTGAGTGTTGGGAACTGTCGTGTGTCATGTAGTTTAGTCAGGAAATAAATAACTGTGACACCAAAACACACGAGACCTCATAAAGGCACTCCGAAGGGAATTTGCTGTTTTCACAGAGCTGTATGAGTGTTAATATAGAGTATGTGTGTGTGTGTGTGTGTGTGTGTGTGGGGAAGCCTAGTTATGGTGCTTAATAGTATAACTGAAGTTGTTTCTCATGCAGTCACACACAGTGCAGTTCATATGACTTGTATTGTATATTCATAATATAATACTTTGGATGAGGAACAGATTGAAAAATATATTTATATATATTAAAAATGAAACGTAAAATACATTTTATGAATATACTTTTATAGATTCGAACTTATATATATTATTGTATTTATATTATATATTTTTTCAAATAATTTGAAAACTTATGTAGTTTATATAAATATTTTTTATGAATATACATTTGACATCATGTATATTAGAAGACACTTAAAAGTTGCTTGAAAATAAAAATAAAAATCAAATATGCATCATATCGGGTTTTATATTTTCATTTAGTGCACATATTGTATTACGTTACTTTTATGATTGATTTAGTTTATGAATGACTTCATAATTTGCGCTTTTTGGGTGAACGGTTCCTTTAAACCTGTGTTCCCCGAGTCTGGTTCTGGAGAGCCATTTTCCTGCAGAGTTCAGCTCAAACTCGAATTAAACATACCTTAATCCATTAATCAGGGTCTTTGTGTTGGGAACTATAAACATTGCAGGGAAGTGGCTCTCAAAAACTGTGAATAACCTGCATTATTTCATCAACACCAAAAACCAGCTTGAGGTGGATCTTAAGGTCACCATGAGGTCTTGAGTCACGGTTGGCTGTGTTTCATTTCAGTCCCGGCTGTTTGTACTGTAAACAATGACAGTTCAGTTCTCTTATTGAGAAGTCCTCATTCTTTACCACTCTAATTATGCAATTTCTCCATCCAGAGCACGACCCTGATTGGCCGCTGGGGTGTAATTAGCGTCTGTTGCTCAGAGTGTGTGTGTGATCGCAGGTGTGATGGAGTGAATTATTAACAGGTCGTCTCTGAGCAGAAACGGGTCAGAATCTCTTTAATATGAGCCCAGATTAATTGCCAAGGTGCCTGGACAAGGTGATAAAATATGAATACATTAATTATTTATTAATAACATCTTCCAGGCTGTTTCTATTTCAGGAATGAAAATGAGGTGTAAATTAATACTTGATTTTTATTTCATCTCTTCATTTTTCTTTTAACCTCAAAAATATGTGTCTATTCTAGAAAGTGCAGATAGAAGCTGGAATTGTATTTATTAAGGGAATAAATCAACCAAAAATAAATAATCTGTCATCATTTACTCATCATAAAAGAGGAATACTGCAAGTTTTCTGAACCCAAATGAGCTTTGTGTGTGAAACAGATTGAAATTGAACCATTAGTCTTTGATCGTTTTCTTCTTTGACAAAGCTGTTTATGGAAATGTTTAAACTTGTTAAATTATGCTTTTTACAAGACATGCAAGAACCGTTTTGGCATCAGATTTCTTGATATAATACTATTCCCTGTTCATGATGGCCTGAAAACATTGTAAGCATGCATTTTCAAAGCTGCTTTGAAATTACGGTATATGCATAGTGAATATGAACACAATTACAAACAGGTTTTAAGATCTGTGGTTAAAAGAAGATAAATCCCTGAATCGTGACAAAACATTCTGCTGATTTGCAAAAAAAGGCCTAATAATAGCTAATTTGATCATGCAGAGTTCAAAGACAACCATAAAACTTTCCATCATGTAGATGGATCTTTTAACAATATATATATTTATTAACATCTTAATATAAACATCATATTATAATATAAACCTTTAAAGTTTTTAAATAAATAAGCCTATTTTCTGTAAAATCAGTAAAATGATGCAGCAGAAAAAATCTGGATCGTGTTTGCATTTTCTTCTGTTACTGGCCATAATTCTGACTTTGAAATCAGAACTAGGCGTAAAATACATGGCGATGATCTGAGAATTGATTAGGTAGTTGCAATATGGCTCAGATTCAGACAAGAATCATGAGTTTGTGCTGTCTTTCTGCTGATTAAACCATAATACATTTCTTCACGAATGGTTGTAAAAGCAAAAATGCTACAAAATGCATCATATTTTGTGAGAAAGGGTAACGTGCTCAAGCAAAACAGACATTATTTTTGGAAATCAGCACCTCAAAATTAGTATGAAACAAGTATTGGATTTCATTCAGCAAATATGATGCAGGATGGTGTTAATAAGTGAATATAATCTTAAATTTCATCACAACTGTGCTGAATGCTGTGTCTGGTATCAGACTGTCCACTCCGAATGAGTTTTGACTTGAGGACGAGTTGCCTCTGGCCAGGCCTTTGCAACGCAGGGAAGCTGGCGAGTGTCCAGACAAAGTCGCTCCAGGTCTCTCTCGCTCCCGAGCCCTGCGGCTACTGCAGGACGCTTGAGAGTCCGAGCACCTGCTGCCTCCAGAAGCTCAGAGTGATCTAACACACACGCTCAGGTCTTCATGAGTCTGTGGGGACTCCAGAAATGATCATATTCTTTGGTGAGCACACAGCTGGGATTTATTTAGAGTTACTGAGAGGACGCAGCACAACACTTTATGACGCTCTGCTGCATTAAACACTGGAGTTTACCGAGATGATAACTCTCTTCCAGAGTCTAGTGAGCTTCCTACCTCGACAGCAATTTTAGGCTGTTCCAGAAGATAGACGGCCACATTATGTTGCGTAATACTTTGTTTTTGGCTGTTATGAAAGACGGCATTGTGTGTTTCCTTCAGTGAAGGCAGTCCCATAATGCACTGCAATGAGTGGTCATTCCCAAATGGGTTTGATTGATATGTAGCAACAAATATATAGAATATGAACATACATTTTACATGAATTTTGCTTAAAACAGATGTAAGAGCAATAGACAATCATAATCCAATATACAAATAAATTTTCATTAAAGTATACATGACATATAACAACATCCTAATAAATATAAAAATGTATAAATAAATAAAGTTCAAGTAGAAGTACTACAAGTGCATTGAAATTAAAATTAAAGCTGAAAATGAAAAAAATTAATATATAAAAAAGCTAATAAAAAATAATAAATACTATAGTTAAAATAAATAAAATGTTCTATTCAATACTGAGAAATAAAATACTGTTATTATTCTCAAAAAAGATATTCTAAAAATAAACAATACTGTTACTAATAATATAATTACATTCTGTTTAACACTGAGAGAAATAACATGGTTAAAAAATGTATTATTTTAATATAATATTAACACCAATATTTGTATGTGTTATGTACAGCTTGCAAGAGTAGTGTGTTATTATTTTCCCTCTCTATTGCATTCAATTGTGAGTTGAATCTCCATGCGCTTCACATGAGGAGCAGTATTTGTGTTGCATGCTGGGTTGCTGTCTATGTAGTGTTCCAAATCTGTCACTTATGAGTGTTGCTTTATGGTTAGCATGCTGTCTAACAAGGCAGTTACCTGTCATAGAAAGCCATAGATGTTTGAATTCAGTTCTAATTGTTTCTTTGTCTCTTTTTCTCTCCATCTGCCCTCTTCTATGGACTTCAATCTCATTGTCTACTGACACACGATCAGCAGGTAAGCACATCTTTTATTCTAATACCATTAGCAGCGGTTTGATACAGAATGAATGTGGTTTCAGTGGAAAGATCACAATCCACTTCCAGCAAATGATTTAGCAGATTTCTGGGGTTTTGATTCTTTTTCAGTTCAGCAACAGGGTTTGACGACACAAATCTAAACTAAACTTCTTGTGTGATAAATTACAATGTTAAGAATTAGAATAGAAACACAATTACCATACTCGGTTTGACATGAGAGATCAGAATAAGGGCCGCAGATAGCCAGAAGCTATCGGCGTCTGTTTACATCTCTTGAAACGCAGGCAGGCTATTACAGAGATTTGAGATGAGCCCCAAAAGATTGTTTGTTCAGACAGAGAAAACCACATTATCAATGTACATAATACTTCAAGCTGGTGCGCGCAGCGGTACGGCAGACGCCTTTCGCAAAAGTTTGTGTGCCAGCATCCGTCTGAAGACATCAAGGCAATTACTGCCGCCCCCCAGAGAAGCGTCTCGTCTCGGCGGAGGACATTTCCTCCGCATTGTGTCTCATTTTCCTAGTAGCTTTTGTTTGGGATGTGAATTGTAGCTATTCAGCCAGACTGGTTTCTGCATAATGCGACACGCTGTCAAACACTGCTCTGCTTTATGTAATGCAGCCTTATTAACCAGCGCTAAGTGCTGCGGTGGTTTTTTAAAATCTCTCATTCACGCGAGAATTTAAATCAAGATGTGATGTACTGTTTAAGGAGTGTTTAACGCAACTACATCATGTGGGAGAAATGTCTGTCATGTATATTCATCATATCAGACGTCTCGCTGTTTCTGCTGCAGCACAATGACAATCTATCACAGATGGTTTATCAAATAAAAAGTGTAATTAATGTTAGTGAAACTACAAAAGACACTTTATTGCACCCTTAATGTAACAGATAATAGATAATATGTATGTGTGTGTGTGTGTGTATTTCAATATGATAATATAACTAAAAGCCATTATTGTGTTACATGAGAAATGCATGAAATAGATATTACAACTTTAGAAAGATTTTTTTTTCATGTTCTTTTTATTTTACTTTTTTATTTTTTATTTTATTCATTTTTTGGGGCGAACTGTTCTGTCCTTTTAATTATTTCTTTTTTTTTTCATCAATATGGAATTTTTACTTTCCGATTTTTTATTGTATATGAATATGATATGAAATAATATATGAATAAGTAATTGAGTCATTCATTCATTCGATTCGTTCAAACGGCTTATTTATTCAGGAATGAAGAAAAATTACTCTTTATGAATGGGCCACTGAATCATTGGTGTGTTGTTTGGAGATGCACAACCATTCTAATGTGGCTTTAATAAGTAATATTTGCGTTTGCAAAACTGAGCAAAAACAGACAATGAATTTGGAGAAAAAAAAATATTATTTGAAAGGTTATTTTTTCCATAACTAATTCATTAGATTAACACATTAAATCGTCAGCCCTGTACATAAAATGAATTGCCTCAGTAAATGATTCAAAGACTCAGACAGACTCACATACACTTCATTTCTAAATGAGTCAGTATGTTTGAATCATTCACTCAAATCGATTCGTTCACTGACTCACTCATAAAAACAGAAATTGTCACCATCTACCGGCTTAAGCATGCAAACTGCTGAGAGAGTCCCTAAAAATCCCCACCACTAATGCAAAGACACTTTTGGTTGTGTTTTTGTTATTATTATCAGTTACTTATATTCATATGCCATGGTATTTATGTGGAACTCCAAGGTACTTAAAAATACTATGGTATTACCATGGTACGCATTCAGACAAACAACATGATTTAAGGAATCAGTGATGTCTGGAGCACAAACGCTGCAGGACGAACTTTAATACATGTGCTGGTGATGCAAACAAAGCTCTAACACTGTGTGAGCAACAGAAACAGTGACACTTATAGCTTATGGCACATCGTTAGATGGAAGTATTTTACTCCACTATGAACGCTGTTGAATTGTTACCACCGTAGCATGTAAACACGCAGGGGAAACGGAGAAGTGTAGCGATGAGCTTCTGTCAGGAGGCCATCTTGACTCCTGCAGGGCTCAGACACACATGTGCTTCTGAAACACTCCTGCTTGTTTGCTGGATTTACGACGAGCGCTTTGATTGGAGAGACGTTATTTCCTGACATCCGTGTTGGACTGAATGCTTCTCTCGCTTCGACTGGGAAAGGGCTTATCTGACAGGAGATGGTGTATGCTGGCTGCAGAAAACTGGGCCGCTCTTTGCTTTAATTGGGTCTTGTACCGAAAGGCAACCGTGCTGCAGAGAATTCAGACGGGTCGGATGGGGAAGACCGCCAACATCGTTCACGGTTTTGCTAAAAGTGGAATATGCACCGTCAGGGACTGCCTGAAAATAACGTGATTTGTAATGATAATTTTAGAAAGATTATGTCAGAATGAACTCCAGGGAGCTTTTTTAGAGATGGAGAAATGTGCATTGAGCAGGTGCAGTTATTACACACAGCATGCATCTTCAGCTCTTGGCTATGATTCTCAAATTCAGTTAAAGACCCTGTGAAATGAAAATTTGACTTTTGTATGATGCATGTCTATAGCTTTATGCTCATCTGCACTATTGTTCAAATGTTTGGGGTTAAGTTTTTATTTAGCTTTTTTTTTTAAGTCTTTTCTGCTCACCAAGGCTGCATTTATTTGATCTAAATATTGTTACTATTATAAATAATGGTTTTCTATGTGAATATGTTAAAATGTACTTTATTTTTGTGATCAAAGCTGTATTTTCAGCATCATTACTCCGGTCTTCAGTGTCACATGATCCTTCAGAAATCATTCTAATATTCTGATTTGCTGCTCAAGAAACATTTCTCATTATCATCAATGTTGAAAACAGCTGCTTAATTAATATTTTTGTGGAAACTGCAATACATTTTATTTTTCAAGATTATGAATGAATAGAAAATAAAAAAACAGCATTTATTTGAAATTGAAATCTGAAACATGTTAGTTTTAATCCAGTTTTAATCTAGAATTCACGAGTTCACACTTACATATATTTAGCACGAGTTACGTAATGCGTATTTGGCGAGTATAGTAATATGTAGTTGGCGTGCTGTCCTGGGGAAGGGCTCTGAGCTCGGGAATGGCCCAAACCCAGAGTATCCCCTATAGTGTGGTGAGAACTTAGTGATATAGGTAGAGAAGGGGTGGTGGAGGGGTGCTGATAGACCGTCAAATGAGTGGAGGTATGTCAGCTGTATTTATATCCGTGAGTTGATTGACTTGATTGCGTGCCACTTGTGATTAATTAGGCTAAGTATTTGACGTGCTCCTCCTGAACTTTGTTAATAAAACATAATTTCACGAGTTCACACTTACATATATTTAGCACGAGTATTTGGCAAGTATAGTAATACGTAGTTGGCGCGCTGTCCTGGGGAAGGGCTCTGAGCTCGGGAATGGCCCGAACCCAGAGTATCCCCCAAAAAGCAATGAGTGTAGGACAGCCGCCAGACTGAGATCCCCCCCAAAATACGCACTAGAGATCTGGCGGGAGCTAGTTACGAGGAGTGGCCTGTATTGCAGGGCCGGGGGAGCCTATGAGCTCTGAGGGAGCGTTTTGGCATGCATGGTTAGGCCCCACCGGTCGCTGGTGTGAACTGCGTGGTTTAGGGCGACCGGTCGGGGAGGGTACTCACAGCATCGGACTGGAATGCTGGAATGTCCAGTTAGCCTGCAGCGTTGCCGATTTAGCCAATTTTATTGCACTACCCTAGTAACTTGTTTTTCAAGCAACTAGCAGCAAATGTGGCGATTTAAAAATTAAAGTGGTGAAGTAATGTTTTTTTTGTTTTTTTAAATCATCCATCTTTTCTATCCATTTATTGAAATGCAATGTGTAAATTAATTACAGGTAAAAATGCTGGTGAAAAATAAGAAAAGTTTGAGTAATTCCAGTGTGTATCCTAAGCACTTGCGCCATGGTTACATAGTGGCATTAACATCCAATGATGTCGTGACATCCTTTAACAACTTTTATCAACAAATTACCTGCCTTTAGCGATTTTACCTGAGGATTATTTGGCAACACTGGTGGTTGTGCCGCTAGCGGAGGCCGCCTCGCACTAGCATCTGGAAACAGAAGCTAGAGACCCGGCTGCATACGGCGTAGCGGCCGGCAGAGCCGCGGTGAAGGCTGAGCCGAAGCAGGAAGCGAGTGAGGCTTTGCTGCAGTGAGAACTGGGGCGGGGCCCAGGCTCGTTGAAGGCCTGCTGCAGAGACCCGATGCTCGCGGAGAGTCGGGTCTTTAGTGGGACAATGGTGGTGTCGAGCGAGGCAATTTCGGGGCTTTCCTCGATCTATTGGTGGCTGGTGTGGATTTAGGAGTGAGGTTAGCTGGTTTGCGGGGTGACGGAAGATCGTGTAAATCTGCTTTGTTTAGAGCGTGTGCCTGGTTGAGCAGAGAGCAGCGGCCGCGACGAAGCCTGGGGGCTCGGTGGCTGTGTCTGGTGGAGAAAGACCGATGCTGGGGCCGGCAGATTGGCCGGAGGATCCGAAAAGATCCCCCAACATAGGTCTCGTGGTTTGGACGGGAGAAGTTGAGTCTGTGATGTAATTGCAAGAGGTGCGGACCGAACGCTGATAGACCATCAAATGAGTGGAGGTATGTCAGCTGTATTTATATTCGAGTTGATTGACTTGATTGCGTGCCACTTGTAATTAATTAGGCTAAGTATCTGACGTGCTCCTCCCGAACTTTGTTAATAAAACATCATTTAAAGTATTAACATCTTTAAAAAAATTAAATAAAATAAATCTTACTGACCCCAAACTTTTGAAAAGAAGTTTATATACTAGTGCACTTCTAAAAGCTGACTGCAATCACCTTTAAGTATGCAAGAAGTGCAAAGCAAGTAAATCATGATTCAAGGCTGTGTTCAAACTAAAGCCTATACTGGGAGAAAAGCTCTTATGTCCCACCAAACCTCCAGTCTTTAAAGGGACATTTCATCCAAAGAAAAATGAAAATGCTGTGATCATTTACTCACCTTCATGTTGTTTCAAACCCGTATGAGTTTCTTTCTTCTGTGGAAAGCAAATGAAGATGGATGGATATTTAGACAGACAGACAGACTGACTTTAAATTCCAGTTCATTTGAATTCAAAATTGCAATCCTGCATTCGGTTTTCTAGCTCAATTCAAATTCAGGAATTGAACTGGAGTGTAGAAGTCATTCTGAGTCCTTGTGTGAGCGGTGCTCAGCTCTGCATGAGGAAACGGAGGTGGTGAATCAGGCCAGTGCATCTGTGAGGAATTCAGTAATGGCTAATCTTTTTAATCGATACATCTGCAGTCAAACGGGCTCCTGGAGGGAGCGCTCTGGTGCCGAGACTGGCCATGAAACATTAATGCATTTCTGCTGTGCAAACAAGCACTCAAGAAACACGCTCATTTGTTCCAGCCTGGCTGCTTCTTCAAAAACCTGCTGCTTCGACGGAGGGCTTTACAGCTGACCTGACAGCATCTCCCACAACATCACTGCTCACATGTTCTGTTGGGCTGGCAGCAGCCCCATTCTCTAAACACAAACTGATATGCAGTTAAACACTCGCCTTTATTTAAAAAGGTAAATATTAATATAAACATTGACTAATTATTTTAAGGCAAGACACCCCAGGTGAACAGGGTAAAAGATATCGCCATACTTCCCAAGTTGATTACATAAAGAATTGCCATTTATTTATTTATTTAGAAAGAATTTAGTCAAATTATTTAAATTTGTATTTACTTATTTACATTTTATTAGGTAAGGGTGCCATTTAATACAAGCCATTTTAAGGCATGAATCATTTTTTTTCACATTATTTTTTTTTTTAAATATGTCATTTTGAATATCAGATATGAGTTTATGGGACAAAAATTTGTGACTGCAGGGGAACTTTACAGATCCCTTTATTATTCTGAAATACCACATTATTAAAAGCCAAAGAGCCCCAAATCTCCATGTGCTATGTACTAATCAGCATACAGTTTTCAGAACAGATATGTGAACATTTGATTCAGACACTGGGTTCAAATTTGTTGTTTCATTTTGATGACATATTAGCAGGGTTATTGTAGTTAACTAAAACTAAAACCGTAAAACGTTTTCTTACTAGAAATAAAATACATTTTAACTGAAATAAGATTAATATAAAAATGATTTTATTTCAGCTAAAACAAATATTTTATTTAAAAATGTCTAATTTTCATGTAGTTTATCTTGTTGTAGTAAAATAACTAAAACAAAAGCTGAAATAAAAATGTATGAAGACTATTAAAAAACATATTTAAAAAAGCAACTAAATTGCTAAAACTAACTAAAATTAAAAAGAAAACAAAAAGCAGGCGGATGATAAATGAACAAATCCCTCTGTGAAAACCTTCAGAATATACAGTGCCCTCCATAAGTATTGGAGCAGTAAAGACAAAATTGCTCTGTTGGCTGTGGAGTCAAGACATTTACAAATATGATTAAAAGATGAATATGAGACAAAACTACAGAATGTCACATTTTATTATTGGGTGATTCAACACATAGATGTTTTACCAGCTAAGAAGTTCAGCACTTTTAGAGTTCATCCCTCTATCTGATGTGAGCGTAAGTATTGGAGCAGTTGCCTCTCAGGTCTTTCTAAGTGATCAGCTGTGTCCTGTTGCATTAATTCTTCAGATATTAAAAGCAGGGAATGTGTCGTATCAGTTATATCCATTACTTCTGCATTCTGAATCTTGCATTCGATGATGACACACAAACCAGGATGAAGATGAGGGAGCTGACTTTGAGAGAAAAGCAAGAAATTTAGATGCTAAAAGAAAAAAGGAAGTCAGTTAGAGCTCTAGCAAAAACAAAGGGCATGGAGAACTCAAGAGTTTGGAAACCACCAGCGACACCAGCAACCAACAACGACCTGATCGGCTGAGAAAACAACAGTAGTTGATGACAGACAAATCGTGAAAATGAACCCTAAAAGACGTGTCTGTAAAATCAGCAACAACTTCCAGAAAGCTGGGGCGATGCTCTGACAATATACTGTCCTCAGGAGACTTTGACACAGAATTACAGATGCTACACAGCAAGATGCAAACCTCTGACCAGCACCAAAAATAGACAGGCAAGACTAGAGTTTGCAAAACAGCACAAAGTTGAGCCAGAAGAGTTTTGGAACTGTGTTTATGGACCGATGAGACAAAGATGAACCTTTATCTAAGTGATGGGAAAGCAAAAATGTGGAGAAAAAAGGGAACTGCAATGATCCCAAGCATACAGCCTCATCTGTAAAGCATGGTGGAGGTGGTGTCATGGCATGGGCATGCATGGCTGTCTCTGGAACAGGCCCTCTCAACTTTACTGGTGACTTAATGTATGATGACAGTAGCAGAATGAATTTGGAAGGGTACAAAACCATCTTGCCTACCAATAATCAAGAAAATGCCACCAGATTCATTGGGAAGTGCTTCATATTGCATCAGGACAATGACCCAAAACACCCTGCCAGTTCAGTCAAGGAATTTATAAAAGAAATGGAAAGTGTTAGATTGCCCAAGTCAATCTCCAGATTTAAATCTGATTGAACATGAATTTCACCAGCTGAAGAAGAGAGTAAAGGTAGAAACTCCCCAAAACAAGCAACAATTGGAATTGGCTGCATTAAAGGCTGGGAAAAGTATTTCAAAGGATGAGAGCAAGAGTCTGGTGATGTCTATGGGTCACAGACTCACTGCTGTGATTGTGCTCAAGGGATCTGCAACTAAATAATAGCTTTTAATCTTTTATATCTGCCTTATGTTCAACTGTCCCAATACTTATGCTCGCATCAATGAGTGGGATGAACTCTAAAAGTGCTGTTCTTTTTATTTGGTAAAACATATGTGTTGAAACGGCTAATAATAAAATGTGACATTCTGTAGTTTTGTCTCATATTCATCTTATAATCAAATTTGCAAATGTCTTGACTCCACAGCCAACAGAGCAATTTTGTCTTTACTGCTCCAATACTTATGGAGGGCACTGTGTATATATATATAGAGAGAGAGAGAGAGAGAGAGAGAGGAATAAAACCCTAGAGTTTGGTGTAAGTTAAACTTTCATGCAAAATTACATAGCATATATATATATATATATATATATATATATATATATATATATACACATATATACACATATATGTGTGTGTGTGTGTGTGTGTGTTTTGACTGTCATGTCTAAATAAATAGTCTGTGCAAAAGAAAGAAAGAAAGAAAGAGAGAGAGAGAGAGAGAGAGAAAGAAAGAAAGCAATTTAGATCAGTGAGCAATGATTTGATGAAGCAGTAGACATGACTCCATTCTTCCCAAATCCTTGCCAGGTATATTAAAGGTTTCCCACAGGATCAGACGGCCTGGTGTCATTCTTCAAAGGAAGATACAGAGGCGCTTCATCCCAGAGCGGCAAAAGGCCAGGTTAACCAAAGATTAAAGCCCGACCCGTAACTGAGAGTGTCATTCAAACCGGCTCGGGCCGCGCTTCTTTCATCATCCTGTCATTAGCTGTAAGACGACAGATACAGCGGCATGGGTAAGAGTGGCCCACGACTGACACCGCGCTTGACAGGTAAATACATGGGCTAAATCAAGCAATCGAGCCGTCATGAGCCTCTGTCACGTTTCTGAGATCACCGGGGAAAAACTGCCAATAGCCACAAAGGCTTTTGTCCGTATCTTGGAATCAGATTCGCCGCACACGTTTCCTTTGATTCGGACTCGCTGGACTGAGCTCTGAGAATGTGGCCGTGCATCTCTGTTTTCTGGCCAAGTGTTTTACTCTGTGACAAAAAGAATCTCGTTTGAAGTGGCTTTTTTCAGACGCAACACTGATTATATTTCCCAGACATTGTCACAAGGTGGGATTTTTCTCAGTCTGGTTCAATCAGCATTGCACTAGTTTCGGTCTAGAGAGTTTCAAAATCACACGATTGAAGATTACCTTACTGAATATTCAAATATCTGTGTGATGACTGCGTTATAAAGTTAGCAATGTATAAACTTCAGTAGTAAAAACACCCTTAGAGCCAGTAAATATGATTCATTTATGTGAATCAGTTCAACCTGTAGGTTTCAGTGAATTGATTCAAAATTTAAATGTACTAATTTGACTACTTTTTTCACTAAAAATGATTTGGCTGTATGATATATTGAATATACAGATATCTATGTAATATAAAATTAAGCAACATATCGAGCCCTATTTTAACGATCTAAGCTCATGGCCTAAAGCGCAAGGCGCAGGTGCACTTAGTACGTGTCCGAATCCACTTTTGCTTGTTTAACGACAGGAAAAACCGGTCGGCATGCCCGGTGCATGGTCTAAAAGGGTTGTCCCTATTCTCTTAATGAGCAATGGGTGTGTTTTGCGCATAACCTGCAATAAATCAGTCTCATCTCCCATTTACTTTACAGTTTTTCTCAGTCGCTTTGGTACATTTCTCGATTCATCCTTGACATTTGCAAAACAGTAAATACTTAGTTCATCTCTCAAAAATAAATATCTGTGTCAATGAACATGTCAGTGCCATCTGAATGACAAGTCCTTGTGTCATTGTGTACAGATAAGACAGTCAAATTGCTTAGTCATGTTGTCAATATAACAGTGTACTCTGGAGGGATGTTCTGATGTAAACTATGGCAGCAGTTTGGATGACAGTTACTGTACTGCAATGCAGAAGGCTGAACTTCTTATGTATGTCATATTTCCTTTCAAAAGTACAAATTTACACATTACTGTATGTGGGATATTGATTGAAAGAGACTGTTTCAAAATGTTTGAATTATTGAGGATATGGTCGATCTCCCAATTTTTAGCTGCACCCTTCAGCCATTGTAAGGCCTTGATTGACAACATTATTTGATGTGATATGCACCTCTGTCCTTGGCCTCTTCTGCCTCTTCCTCTGTTTTGCTTCTGTACACTTCCATGCATCCTTACTCCTCTTCTTCCTCTTCCTCTTCCTCTGTTTTGCTTCTGTACACTTCCATGCATCCTTACTCTTCTTCTTCCTCTTCCTCTTCCTCTGTTTTGCTTCTGTACACTTCCATGCATCCTTACTCCTCTTCTTCCTCTTCCTCTTCCTCTGTTTTGCCTCTGTACACTTCCATGCATCCTTACTCCTCTTCTTCCTCTTCCTCTTCCTCTGTTTTGCTTCTGTACACTTCCATGCATCCTTACTCCTCTTCTTCCTCTTCCTCTTCCTCTTCCTCTGTTTCGCCTCTGTACACTTCCATGCATCCTTACTCCTCTTCTTCCTCTCGGCTGTTGTCCCTGATAGTTTTCTGGATGTTCATCCATTGTCAGAATTTGTAACTTTTGTGTTGTCCTCTGTCTATATATGCTTTCCAATTGAAGGGTCATGAAATGCACCTTTGAGCTATATCAGAGAATTGGTTTATAATTGGTTGATCTATATTCTCTTCATTAGTGAGAGTCAAGATTCACTTGCACAATTCCTCTGCAGTGAATGGGTGTCGTCAGAATGAGAGTCCAAACACCTGATAAAAATCATCACAGTAATCCACAATTAATCCATAATTAACATCTTGTGAAGCCAAAAGTTGCATGTTTGTAAGAAACAAATCCATCAAGATGCTTTTAACTTCAAACTGTTGCTTCTAGCTAAAATAGAGTCCATAATCCATAATAATGCATCCTCCAGTGAAAAAGTCAATTTCCTGTTGTCTCTCACGTCAAAATGCATCCATATACTTGTTTAGAGCTGTTTTGGACTGCTTTCACTTGTAAATGGTGATTGATCTGTGCAGACTTCTCTCCTGAACTAGACCAGACCACCCATTCACTGCAGAGGATCCATTGATGAGCAAGTGATCTGATGCAAAATTTCTCCAAATCTGATGAAAAAAAAAACTCATCTACATCTTGGATGGCTGGTAATTTTTGGGTGAACTATTCCTTAAACCATTCTTCCTTCCAAAATCATGCCTTGTTTATAAGAATATATTTTTTTTTTAAATCATATATCTGTTGAATATCTTGTAAAGGTACTGCATCAGACCCGTTTGGATCAGCACCACAGAGCTTAATGACTTCTTCCTTCTTCCTCCCTGTTTTGTTGTTGTTTCCTTTCCCCCGTCGTTTTTCCCATCAAATATTTGTTCACTCCTCTAAATGAGGTTGCCAGACCTTCAATCTCATTAGCAGGGAAGCCCAACTTTGATTTTCTTTATTAGGAAACGTTATCGTGTTTGAGGCAGACTGGCAGAATGACTTAAAGTGTGGACTCATTAAAAAATTCAATTAAACTCTCTCTCCTCCGTCCGCGTCTAGCTCTCATATAATGGCATTAGTTCTCATCAGCGAAGGTTGCCAGGTTGACACATGCATAATTCAGATATTCAGTGCATCAAAGGTGTGAGAAAAAAAGTGTATTCCACTTAGCAAACAGAATTAGATATTACACCCTTGAAATAGCATCAAACTTTTGTGTTTGCCTGACAACCTGTTACGTCCAAACACATTATTGAGCTGTTGATTCAGTCATTAGAGCTTCACAAGGGTTAAATTAAGTTAGTAAGTTTAGTTATTCTTCATAAAGTTTTTTTTTTTTTTTTATTAAATAATGTTCCAGGTTCAAGACAAGTTAAAGTTATTCTACTTACATTGCAAAACCTTTATATTTAAAGCATTATAATGCATTGTATGATCTCATGAATCACAGTGATAATATATTATTATACTTACATGCAAAAAAAAAAAAAGTACAAATATCTAAACATGCTTGAAACAAGACACGTTTACTTGAGAAACAAAATGACTTATGAAGGCTTGTTTTCTGAATAATTTATCAAAATGTTGTTAGTTTTTGCTGAAACAAGAAATATATATATCAAGATCCAAGAATGTTTAGAAATTTGTACTAGAAAACAAGACAAAATACAAAGAAAATATTTTTTTACAGTGTATCTATTCATTGTTACACCTTTAGTAAGTAAAATGCATTAAAACACAAACAACCCTTCAAAATATTATAATGCATTTTAACTTTGGTTACAATTATTTAACTTTATAATGCATTATTCATAAAGGTTAAGTGTTACTGATTTTTTTTTAAGCCTAAACTCTTTGAAGCTTGAACTAAATTTTGATACATTTTTCAGAAAACAAGACTCAATATCTCAAGTCATCTCACTTCGCAATTAAATGCATCTTCATTTAGGAATGTTTAGATATTTGTACTGGAAAACAAGAACATCATTTTTTGCACATTTGGCTTCTCAAGACCAGTTAATTCTTCACCTGCTCACCTCAGCTGTTGGTTTCACAGTTTATTGTGAAAATGCATTGAAAATGAAGCATGAGAGAGACTCTGCATGAACTGCAGACTATACAGCAGCTCTTCGACTCGACTATCCATCTCCTATCAGAACGAACAGCCGTCGGAGTCTGAAGGGTTCCTCCCTCCGTTGCGATTGACAGCTGCGGTATCTGTATGCAGTCCATGCGTCTCTCCATAATAAACTTATGCTTTAATGAGGAGAAACTTACTAAAAGTAGTGATTTACTAACTTAACTACATTTTTCAATAGTGTCACAGCTGTTTTCAGAACAGTAACAAAAGTAGCATGATAAAATGCTGCATTGTTGTTTATTTGTCATATACTGTACAGCCGAGTAGTTAGCCGAGCTGCAGTAATAACAAACACGCTTTCCTAAACTGTTTTCTGTGTGTGTGTGTGTGTGTGTGTGTGTGTGTGTGTGTATGTGTGTGTGTGTGTGTGTGTGTGTGTATGTGTGTGTGTGTGTGTGTGTGTGTGTGTGTGTGTGTATGGCATATTTAACACTCGGAAGTCTGATTCATTTCAAGCACATTTGGATGGTTTATTTTTGGAACCATTTCCATAAATTCTTTTGAGTCTCTATGCAGCATTTTAAGTCTATTTTACAGTGCAATAATTAGTTACAAGCTGCTGTTCATCACTATTTTGGTTTAAAATGTTGTAGTAAACTGATTTTAGTTTGCCAATATAGCTAATCATTATTTAAAGAAGCTACAGTTTCTGTCAGTGAGACTTTCTTTTGACAGAAAATATTAACTTTTATTCAGCAGGGATGCATTAAATTGATTAAAGGTAGTGAAGACATTTATAATGTTATAAAAGATTTCTAATTTAAATGAATGCTGTTCTTTTGAACTTTATATTCATCAAAGAATCCTGAAAAATCAAACATATCAAGGTTTCCCCAAACATATTCAGCAACACAGCAGTTTTCAACATTGATAATAATCAGAAATGTTTCTTGAGCAGTAAATCAGTATATTAGAATGATTTCTAAAGGATCATGTGACGCTGAAGACTGGAGTAATGATGCTGAAAATACAGGTTTGATCACAGGACTAAATTACATTTTGCAATATATTCACATTTTTACTGTTTTTATTGTATTTTTCATTAAGTAAATGCACCCTTGGTGTGCATTCTTTTAATCTATAGATGTCTATATTGTTCGTTTAAAGCTGCAGAACTTCTGCTCAAGGCCACAAATAACTTTCACTCGAACCATCCTAAGATATCCTCAACAGAAAGAGGACAGCACAGGAGAGCGTTTGATTATTGCTTAAGCTCAAAATATGTCCATATTTATCAACACGAGGTTAAAGGCTAATCAACCCATTAACGGAAATCCTCAAGGGGTCAAACAGCCTCCGAAAACATCTTTATTAGTTGCTGACCCACAAAACCTGTTAGGAACTATCAGCAGCAAACACTCTCCACCCCACGAAGCCTCAAGCGATACCTCAGAAAAAAAAAAAAAAAACCCATAAGCAGCTCAAGCCGTCTCGCGGCGCGGTGGTGACCCGACTCTCGCTCGCTCAAATTAAACACCCAGCTGTCTAGAGACTAGCTGTTTCCTTTTCCTGTTCTCACAGACATAAAAAGGAGATGTTATAGAGGTTAAACTTTCATAAAACACTTTGCTTTTCTCCAAGTGATGCAACCCGCTGTAAACTCTCGGCTTTGAGGGTCTTTAGTTTTCTGGCATTTATACAATGCACTCAAGAGCCGGAGCCACGGAAAGACAGCTCCTCAGTCCTGCGTCTTCACTGCGAGGAGGGAATTAGCTCTATGCAAATGTTGCCGTGTTCCTTCAATAAAAAGGAAACCACTGAGCAGGTAAGTCTACAGTCTATAAAGCACACTCACACAGAACGAGGCAACCTGCCATGAAGTTAATAAGACTTGTGCTCTATTAAAATAAAAAGACAACAATAAAAGCTTCCATTTGCCACACCCCAGCAAACAAACCCTCGGCGCAGCACTTTAAAGGGGCATGGGCCAGATATTGAAGAAAAATGGCCCCGAGACAGAAAAATGTGTGAAGAGAGGCACAAACTGGGGCTGCAGAGTATGAAAGGTGAAATTAAAGTCTAGTCGGGCTGGTCAAGCGTATGAGGCTCTGTTGGGAGATCCATCATTTATATCCGTTCAGGTTTCAGGCCGTGATGCTTAGCAACGGAGAGGCTGAGGGATCGGATCGGGATGTGAGAAAACAGACCTGACATTTACAGGTAGACGATCAGAATGAGACGCCTGCAGAACTGATCTGAAAACGGATGAACCGCTGGATGTGCAGAGGCATGTGAGTTTGAGAATTAATTATGTATTATTCAGTGAAAAAAATGGAGGCATAAATATGTTTAGAAAGATATTCTGGAGTACAGACTATGTACTTGATAAAAAACAATAGATAGACAGACAGACAGACAGACAGACAGACAGACAGACAGACAGACAGACAGACAGACAGACAGACAGACAGATAGATAGATAGATAGATAGATAGATAGATAGATAGATAGATAGATAGATAGATAGATAGATAGATAGATCTCTGTGCGTCTGCAGAGGTTTTTCTCTTCAGCTCACAGAAGGGAAGCAGGAGTCTAGAGGAGGATGAATTTTCAGTGTGTTTCGTGGCTCCATCGCTCTATTTGTCATCCTGAGCGCCCAAAGCAAGGCTCAAACCCCAGAGGTTCTGAAGGAAAGCACAGAGAATGAATAACAGGTGTGGGGCGGTAAATATCTGAGCCGAGAGGCCAAGCGATAACTGCAAAACTACAGGAGATGAATCATCCGCAGAGACACGGCTCTGATCTGAGCACATGGACCACAAACCCACACCAGATAACAGTCTGTGCCTGACATGCTGACAAAATCATCCCAAAGATCGATTTTATTGGAAGAAAAATGGAGAATAACATCAGGCTATCAGGGGTCGATCATCTAACATCAGGATGGCGTCACGCTGTTGTGTCACTGAGCTGATGCGAATATTTAAAGTGATTTCAAGGAGAGTACACTGAGGATTTCCTTCACTAATGGCCATAAAAATAAAGTAGTTATCAGAAGTGAGCCATTAAGATCTACTACAAACTTAAATGCCATGAAATGTAATTTACATACAATAAGGCCTCATTTAATGCTAAATGGTCATTTCTTTTGCAGAACAACTGCATAAGGCGTTGTGTATAGATGTGCATATTTATCATATTTTCTGTTGCATTCAGCATCATGTGTGGCAAAAATCAAGTGAATTGCTGTAATGCTTAAACAAGAATTAATCTTCATTATGACAGCCTGACAAAGAAACCTCCTAATTGAACATCTGTTTTTACCACTGAAAGGTTACAAAAAGATGTGCAAAAGTTGCTAAATGCTTTCTTTGGAAGAGAGTTTTTTTGAATATCACATCACTAAAGAAAAATTAATTATTCTTACATATGAAATTAGGTTCAGTTTTATTTTCTTAAACCAGAAGTATATATAAAAAATTGCTCTAATTGAAATAAAATAAATGTTAACTGATATATAGTAAATATATTAATATATTTCAGCTAGTTGTGTTTTTTGGATTGAAGTACTAAAAGTTAAATAAAAATGAAAAACTATTTAGATATTTAAAGGAAGACCAGAAACTAATAAAAATGACAAAAGCACACAACAAAATTACTAAAACTAAAAAAGAAAATTGAAGACAAGTAAGAAAAAATCGAATTACTAATAAAAACATTAAAATTACTAAAAAATAAAAACTGAAAATATAAATATATAAATATATGAATAAAAACTATATAGTTATTATTAAAATATACTGAGATAAAAGAATGAATTACCTAAGCCAATTTTACTCACACTCAACAAAATAACTAAAACTTAAACAAAAACTTCCTAAAAATTAATCTATACTTTTCTAGTAATAAATCAGTGATACTAAAATATCTCTTAGGTTGACAAATACTTACTAAAGCCAATTTTATCCGTCAATTTCAGCCCTACATGGACCGGTTTTCCTCTTTCACATCACAGATATATGTGTGATTTCATATACGGTAAAACCAGCATCTCAGTGTTGTTAAAGACGGTGACCCGCATTTGAGAAACCAAAGCCCGGCTCTAAATTCTATTTGAAATCCATTTGGATCCATAAGTCTCCATTCCCTCCTCTCTCAAGTGCAGACAAACAGTCGCCTCGTCTGGCAGCCGGAGTAATTTAATTTAGGAGCAGGAAACACGGCATCCACTCGGCTCGCACGTAAGGCCGCTGTTATGCAGCGAGTTTTTATTTAAGGCCGTCAAATAAATGTAATAAGAGCCCTGCGTGCCTCGAGGAGCAGGAGCGATACGCCTCAGTAACAGGCGAGTTTATGGATAAACGGCAATTATTGAATTAGACGCTATATTTAGATCTGAGACGCTCTGCCACTGTGTGAAACAGAGAAGCACGTAATTAAACACAGAAACAGTGACGCACATAAAGTTGCACACAAGCACGCTGCAGACACAGCATGCTTTTGTAAATGGCAGATTCATTTGCGCTCCCAAATAAAGGTGTGATATGCTGAGCGCCCGTGGGCTATTAATGGCTGATGCCGGAGCTTCAGGTGTGAATGAGGCTCTTTGTGAGTCACTATGTTTGAGATCAGAGCGTCGCTCAGCATCCTGATGAGGCTGAGTCTTATTAAAGCGCTGATGACTCATGCACTTTGACATTTATCATCCTTTATGAGGATTCTGCCTGATATTAGTGCATTACCTGAGTCGTGCGATTCGGCCTGGCCTGCCGCTGATATATCCACACAGTACACTCTGTAAACTTTACACACACTGCAGTGACAAACATAACCAACTTTAAATAGCTTAAAATAACTCTTCCAACTGTTGCTGTCATGAATGTACTTGTGTACAATAATGTCCACTATAGGAAGTCCATTAAGTCCATTTTCAGTCCATTAAGGTTTTCTTGCATAGTGACAATTTCCATAACAATTAAGCCCATAATTCTCCTTAAAGTGTCTTGGACATGTTACATTTCGTAAATGTAATTTTATAATTATTTAAATAATTGTTTCATATTCTATTTTTTTATATGTGCAGTTATATGATTTAAAAAATATATATATAAATATGTTTTTAGAATAAAATAAACTATAAATCAATTATGTTGAATTAAAATAAATTATTTACAACATATACTATCATTATTTACAAAAACTTGAATCTAATCATTCTTTTTATTTTTTTACAGAAATGAGAATGGGATTTTATTGTACTATGCTAATTGTAACGCATTCAGAGATTTATCTCTCATTATTTTAAAGGTAAATCTCATTACATTACAATTACAGTAAAAATTATTTAAAACAATGACTTTTTAAATAAAGCGTTAAATGTCATGCAAACAATTTTATGATGCATCAAAAAAAGAAACAAGAAACTTCATGGTATTTAAAAAACTGCATGCAAATCTATTTCTTTCTCTTAATTTTGTGTGAAATATAAATATGACAGGTTCACGTGAGGATGGTTTATCGGTCAGTGGTGGATGTGGCATAACGGCTGACAGCTTTACTGCGGTGTAAACAGACTGCTGAAGGTGGTGTGCTGTAACGATGTGTGACTCGGCAGCAGCTTGCTCTCGGATCGTCTCTATGGGAATGTAGATGGGCTCTGGTGTCCTCCCTCCTGTCACAGGCTCTATTTAAAGACATCCTTCACTCGCGAGTTCAGCCGATAGCGGCCCACTCTCAATAGAGAATCAATCAACACTCATTTACCAATTAGAGCCATTATTCTCTAGAAATAAACACGTCGTGGCTTCCCCTCATCCTCTCCTGAGAATAGACGAGTCCTAGACATTGATTTGACTCCAAACGCAGGGCTGACTGATGCATGAGTCTGGAAAACATAATATGATGTGGGGTTTTATATTGGCATATGCAGTAATGCAATCTGATCTGCTGCAGGATCATATCTCATGATGAACATTACGTGACGATCACAGCAGGTGTTGTTACTACTAAAATGATTAAAATAAATAAATAAATAAAGTTAACCTATTTGATGAAAACAAACTATAAAAAAAATAAGTTGAAGTTGAAGTACTAAAATTGGCTATCTAAAACTAAAGAAAATAAGTTAAAGCTATAAAACCAATAAAAATAATGAAAGTACATGACAAAATGATTAAATTAAAATTAAACTGGAAGCTGAACAAAGAAAAATAAATATAAAATGTAAATTTAAAACCTAACCTTAGAAACTAAACACGAATAAAACAAAATAAATGGAATAAAATAAGTTTACAAGTTATAAAATAAGTTAAACTGCTAAAATTACTAAGACAAACTGAAATAAAAAAAATCCAAGCTAAATAGAAATGTTATAAAAAACTAAAACAATTACATAAACTCAAAATGACTCAAATTAATATATATATATATATATATATATATATATATATATATATATATATATATATATATATATATATATATATATATGTGAATTAATTGTGTTATTTTTATTATATATATATATATGTGTTTTTTGGCCTTTTTGGTTCATTAAAGAGCACCTTACCTGCAATTGGACCCTGACCTTGTCTTTTCCACGGCACCCCTCTTAGCGTTCCGTGACATATATAATAAAAAGTAACAAAATTAATTCATTCAAAAAAAATGCTGGGTTGAAAACAACCCAACTTGGGTTATTTGGCAACCCAGCGCTGGGTAAATATTGGACAGAACACATGCTGGGTTATTTTGACCTAGCTGGTTGGGTTAAACATTTTCACCCACCATGCTGGGTTATTTAAGTCATCTATTGTTTAAAAATTATTATATTGTTGGCTTAAAATGGGCTGGAAATTTAAACAAAATTCCCACACAGAATTACTAGGCAACAGCAATAATCAAAAGGTGAACATTTACTATTAAGCAAGAACACCCATGGACAAAATACAAAACAAAACTCATTTATTTGGGTGAATGCAGCATAGATTACAATATTACATACATTTAAACTGGTTTAACAAGCATTTTAGAAATCAAAAGGGCAGATTTAAAAGTATCATTTTAATTTAAGTGTATTCAACCGTTCTCTGGAATGGTTTTAGTGGTAATTCTCGTGCCGGTGTGTCACCGAAATCTGAGCGGATGAAGGGCTGCTGTTCGCCGGGGGAACTGCCAACTTTAGACCGTGGCCTTACGTTTCACTCGTAGCTGAGAGATGGCGTTACTGACTTCAAAATCTGCCCAAAAACAATCAGTACTGAAATTAGAGAACATATTTTAACATCAAATTAACTTACACTCAGTATTATAATAAATAAAATCCATTGATGTTATGCAAGGCAAAGGTGTTTCCATCATGCGAAACGACCACTGCTGATAATATAATTTACACTACATTAAAGACTTTATAAATGAAATAAAATGTATACAAACCTTTATTTCCTGGAAAGATTGCACCAAATCGGCAGCAGTGGTGCTGAGAACCGGTCTCTCCTGTGGGCTTAAAAAGCCCGTGCTCTCAGCGGCTTCATTGTTGAAAAGTTTCATCGGACCCAGAGGTTAGGAAAAACATAACCCAGCACCTGGGTAAAAATATTAAAAACAACCCAATAAAATGACCCGACAGCAGCATTTGGGTTAAAAAAAAAACATGAAAAAAACAGCATTTTTTGTGTGTAATAATGTAAAAATTATATAATGTAAAAATCATATATAAAATAAAAAAATATATCCAAAATTGTATTTAAAATTTAACTTAAAATGTTAAAGCAAATGAATTAAATAAAATAAGTTTAAGTACAAAAATTCCTAAAACAAACTGAAATAAAAATAAGGCTACATAGAATTATTTTAAAAATGTTAAAATTACCAAAACTGAAGTATAAAAATATAAATATACACAACAAACTAATAAATTGACAAAAGCACTAGCACTAAAAATAAAACAAAATCTAAAATGAAAAAAGAAACTATAAAAATAAAAGCTAATTCAAAATATTTTTAAACTTTAAAAAAAGTTGCCTAATTAAAATCAAATGTTTAATTTGAAGTGCTAAAATAACTGAAATAAAAAATTAAATTAAAGCTAAATAGAACCCTAAAACACTAATGATAAAACCCCATAGCAAAATTGCTTAAACTACAATGACTGAAAATATAAAAAAAAATTGCTGATTTAAATTATTAACAAATATTGTATAAATTATGATAAAATAACCCTGATCACAGCTAATTAAAACATATTTGATATTTTTAATATTAATATTTAATCAGTCATGTAGAAAAGAATTTTAGACCAATGAGATTGCACAGTGGGCGGGGCTACACATAAACAACAACCAAGCGCTGCACAAAATGAACCATGGCTGGTGCTTCAGACAGAAACTCAGATTTAATTGGAAGCTTTTATCACTTGATGCATTGTGTCTAGTTAGGACACTGCTAGCGAGGAGGAATATTATCTGTCTTGTTGCAGTAAATTGCTGGAGTCATTTGTAAAGGCTTATATAATCTTTGGGCTGCATTAATATTTAATGAAAGCCGCTTCCTCTGGCCTTGTAATGAGTTTAAAGGAATAAATGAGAAATTGGTTTAAGATGGTCTTTCAGGTCACGATCCGCCATGCATCTCCGTGCAGAACTGATACGGATCCATCTCAAACATTCACGGAAACGTTTTCAAGGCCGACTCCATTATTCATGCTAAAAGAGCGGCGTTGTAACGACACGCGCTCTGTGTCGGTGACAAACACGAGTGGAGGTATCTGTCATCTGCTGGCAAAACATGTCAGTCACGGCGCAGACAGATGTCAGCCACACAAGCTCACGTTCACACGCACAGATCACATCAAACCCCTGCACTCCTCACAAACGCCAGAAATAGCTTATCTGAGCTCCGTAAAAGTTTACTCCCTGCAGAGGACGAACAAGGACGGGCTGTATAACACACAGCCTGCCACCAACTTTAGAAACTAAATGTTTTATTTGTGTGAGGAACATCTGGGAAGCTACTTTGACTCTAGCTTGCTAAAATACAAGTGCCTAGCTATCTATGTCTTTTTAATGATGGATAAATAAAAACAATCATAATAAAACACTAAAAGAAATATTTTATTTTTACCTGTATGTCATGTGACCATTAACTGACATCAGAGAACCATGAACACATAAAATATTAAAATATATTTTAACGGATAAATTTTCAATTGATAAAAAAGTAGGAATCCCTGATCTAGGCCTATATGAACTGATTTGCTACAATGAATCAGACTTTGTAATGCTTATTCTAAAAGATAGAGTTTATTTGATCATTGCCTTGTTCAGTTGTAAAGCTACAATGCCATGCAAAGCAATTAGTCTTGCTACAAAAATACTTGTTGGACAAAACAGCTCAATACTGTCATGTAAAGGTGCTGTAAGTGATTATTTTATGAAATAGCACACCAAAAACCTGACACATGACTAAAATAGTCGTCCTGAGATCACGCCAGTAAACAGCACAAAAAGACTGTGGGACGCTATTGTTTAGCTAGTCAGAGGACTAGCGGCCGCGCTCATTACCTGTCACTCTCAGCGCTCAGGACTTGTGTTTGGCCGACACGAGGCACAGAGAAGTGCAAAATAGAGTCTGTAGTTGTGCTGTCACATGCAAAGAGAAACAAAATTGCCTTTTAAAAGATATCATGATGCGGCGACAGCAGCAATTAGCAGCAGAATCTCTGTTTTAGCAGGCGTTTCTCCCACTGGCCTCCTTGCTTCTTCCTGAAACGGACTGGAGGATTTCGCGTTGGATTTTGAGTGCTTTCCGGTGTATATTTCAGTCACATGCTTTCTGACATCAGTCCTCGGAGTGTCCGGGACACAAGGTGCATTGGTGACACGTTTAGCGCTGTTTTAGGCCTATAATGCTGCACTGAATGTCACTTTTGCCGTTATTGCTCAGCAGGGGGTGGCGATATTTCGGGAAATGTCACCGGTTATGTCGGACCGCTGACGAGGGGTTAATAAGACCACGCTGTCAGCCGCCGCTGGTAATCATGATGTGCCATGAATGAAAGTCTGGCAGAGATTATTTTTAACATTTGAAGAATGTCACTGTGTAATTGTGGGAATTTCTGCAATTCCTGCATTTTTTACTCCCACTTAGAAAGAGAACGTGGAGGGATTTTTGTTTTGCAAGTTTTACACCCGAAAAATAACATGATTACAACAGTTGTTCAAAGCGATGTTCATGTGTGCCAACAGAGACGCTGCCAAACAGGGCAGAACGACAGCACAATTCATTAGCGTGCTACATTAGATCGGACTAAACGCTGTCAGCCCGCCAAACTAAGCTGAGCATGTCAGTCCTGAACAGTGTTGTTAGAATTTGTTTTTATTTCAGTTTCAACTCAAATTGTCAAAACAACATTTCTTATTTTCATTGAAATTTTTAAATTTAAGTTCTTCACATATGCTGTACATTTTTTTACATATTTATATTTAATTTTAGCTTCAATTTCAGTTGTTTTGTAAGTTTAATTATTGTTAATCTAATATCTCATTTTCATTTAAGCTTTTCAGCTGATATTAATAGCTTTTAATTTATTTATTTATTTATTTCCGAGGCAACATTTCTAATGTTTAAGTTTCTAAGTTTTTTAAATATATTATCAAGTTTTCATCTGAAAAACATAAACTTGAAAATTTAAATGAAAATTGGATATTAGATTAGAATTAAAAAAAATTTTTTTATTAAAATTAGAAATGTTGCTTTGGGCAAGTAACTGAAATAAACTGAAGTTAAATTACTAAAATGACTAAACTAAATCCGAAATAAAAACAAAGCAAAATAGAAAAATAAATAAATAAATGAAATATGAAAACTGAATATATGAAAATAAATGCTTATTCAAAATGTTAATAAATATCATCATAAATATTAGCAAGCACTATTTATTTCTCAAACATGACTCATGCCCCTGTGCAAGACAAATAACACAATACATGCACATATACAATATAAAAAATCAGCAGCATAATTTTCATTGGAAATTACGCTGATTGCTTTATTTGCTGGAATCAGTATGAGCAGCCCTTTTCTAATCAATGAAATGCTGTCTTTCTGGACAGAAATGTTTGCAGAATGACTGCTTGCATTAGTAAAGCCCTGTTCACAGTGATTCATTAGGACAGCCTAAATGAAGCAGTAAACTGCCTCTCTGAGAGCATGTTTGAGAGTTTAATTACACGTTTGGTGAGCGTGTGTCTCAGACAGGGCCGAGATTTTATCATTGTGCTGTGACAGCTGAAGGCCGGTCAGAGAGAGGAAAGGATCAGTCGACGGTTTTCTGGTTATTAAAAGGTGCTGAGATGGAGACAGGCTGTCTTGAGGGAGAAAATTATATTAGACTCAATCCGTCTCAATTTGAATGAGAATCTCACAATGGAAATCCGACACGTTCTGGAAACCCTGCCTGTGGCTTTTGGGAGAGACACCATTAAGAGTCATTCATATCCAGTCCGGAGAAGATCTTAATTCAGTTTGAGATCAGATTATGCGAATCTCTTACAGAACATGGAAAAATTTCCTCGGGGATCCTCAGAAACGGCTCCAGATCTGGTTACTCCACTATTCATTAGCACCTTTGTGCCGGAGAAAAGCCGAATAATGTCTTGATTCTGTTCCGTGCCTAGCTGTTGGTTTTTCTGGTGGCATGATCCGCCTGACAACAGCCGTGCATCTAATTAATGGGGACGTGAAGCTCATTAAACATGACTCTATTGTCCCAGAGCTGCTACAGAAGACTTTACGCCGTCGAAAGGTTAAGAGCGACAGCGATATGAGGCCGGCAGTAATTTACTGCACAGACGAGTAAATCAGTATTTACTGAAGAAACTTCAGCTGATTGGGATTGATTGATTTCTGTGCTGCAGAAGTTGATTCAGATTGAAGACTGAAGCCCGGAACAATCACTCCTGTTATGGTGGTCAGCAGGTGCACTGTGGGTAATTAAAAAGAGCAAACTTTAAACAAACTACGGTTTTGTGCCTCGAAGCATAATATTGTTACATGGTTGCTTATCTGTTCTGAGTGATTGTAAGTTAATGTTAAAATAAAATAAAATAAAATATATTTTTTGTTGAAAAACAAAGATGAAAATAATAAAAGTAAGTGCAAACTGAAGTACTAAAATTGCTAAGACTGAAATAAATAAATAAACATAACAATATTACATAAAAAATTACTAAAGCTTAAATTAGAATGACAACTAAAAATACAAAAATAAGAGCTCATTCTAAATATTAATTAATAAATATTATAATAGCATATAATATTATCTAAATAATACTAAAATATAAATATTTTTAAAACTTAATAAAAATCACTAATGCTTAAATTAGAATGACAACTGAACATGTAAAAATAAAAGCTAATTCAAAATATTAATAAATACTGAATTACTGAATTAGTACATAAATAAAACTATATTAATAATACTAAAATAAATCTAAATAATAAAATATAATAAAAACGACAAAAGCACATAGCAAAACCACTTAACCGTAAACAAATAAGAATGACAACTGAAAATATAAAAATGAAATATGAATCAAAATATGAATTAATAAAAACTATAATCGAATATAAATGATACTAAAATAAATAGAAATATAAAAAAACTACGAAAAATTACAAAGCACATAAAATCTCTTAAGCAAACAAAAATTAGAATGACAAATGAAATAAAAATAAAAGCTTATTCAAAATATTAATAAATACTATAATAGTATATAAATAAAACTATATACCTAATACTAAATATTAAAAAATAATGAAAATTACAAAAGCGCATAGCAAAACCACTAAACCGTAAACAAATTAGAATGACAATTGAAAATATAAAATGAAATATAATTAAAAAATGTATTAGTAAATACTAGAATAGTATAAAATACTATATAAATGATAGTAAAAAAAATAGAAATTTTCAAAAAAGACTAAAAACACTAAGGAAAAATGCCAAAAGCATAACAAAATCACTCAAACAAACTATAATAAGAATGACAAATGAAAATATAAAATTTAAAGCTAATTCAAAATATTAATAAATAATATATATAAGTACTGAATATAAGTAATACTAAAATAGCACTGATTGCTGTGCAGTTGCTAGGATGGTGTGGGTGGTTGCTAGGATGTTCGGAGTGACTGACAGCGGTCTGCAGGATGAGTTACTCACTGAAGTCTCATGCTCAGTATTAGAGGTTTAGAAAAACAAGCCCTCTAAAACCGTTTATGTGGAGTTACCGTAATCACCAGACTCTGCTCTGAGCTGTTCCTCCTCTGACTCACAAACTACTAGTTTCTATGGCAACATTCATAAAGCCAAAATAAATCCATGTGCAGCTTTGCTGTTGATGACAGGAAAATACTGCATTAATTAATGCAAAAATATTGAAGAACAAAGACTCCTCAGCTATATTAAAATGACATATAATACAGATATTCTGTATGTGTCACAGATGCTCCCCAACTACCTTTAATAACATTTCCTACAAAGTAGGAATACATTTAAAATTCAGTTTCAGAATTTGCAATTTGTAATAATGAATTTGAGAAAAATGTAAACAGCCTTTACAACTATGAAATTTGCAATTATATTAAGCAAAAATTTATTTTTAGGATTTTTAAGGTTTACATGCATTTAAGATATTAAGACATTTTTATCAGTTTTTTTATGTATATCACTATTTAATTTTGCTTTATAAAGACTTATCAGAAATCATAATAATAATTGTGATTATTTTTGTCTATTTACATCACTTACACTAGTATGTTAAAAAAAACTTTAAGTTAGAAAACTAAAAATTCTTTAATACAATGACAAAGTATTAATATCTTATTTAAAATATATATTTAATTTTGTGATCCTTATAATATCACTCTTAATATTTTTCTTGCAAATGTAAACAATTTGATATTTTAAGGTGACCAACCTTCGTATGAAGGTATGAAATTAATGAAATTAAAGTGGTTAATATGAACTGACGCTTGATACCAGTGCTATCATAAACTGCAACATTTATGTTCATTAAAATAACTTTAATATTTAAAATTTTGCCTTTACTGCTAACTGAAATAAAATGTTTTTTATATTCTGTTTTATTTAAAGTAAACATTTAAGTTGAAGCACTAAAATGACTAAACCTGAAATAAAATGAATAAAAACGAAATAGACTAAAATAGAATAATAAAAACTAAAAAAAAATAAAAATACACTAGGATTTACAGGTACACTTTATTTACAGGTGTTTTACCCATATTTTGAATTATGCATGGCATTGTATTGTGTTTTAGGGTTGGGAGAAATGTCTATAGAAAATTTACTGGTAATTCTTACAGTGTATAAAAATGTTAAAATATGAATAAATAGTAAGAATAGTAATGATTCTAAAATAACACTGCTTGATGCTATATACTGATTGTGATCTCACAGAATGAACCGAATGAAAGAAATGATGGCCGCGGGAGAAATGACCCAATCTTACGTAAATAACTCTTCCTGATGGGCCAAAGGACAATCAGGACAGACAGCCACAGCTCGATTTAATCTAGGGAAAGTGATATGGATTGAAACGCACAGGGTGGCAAACCCTTCGGCGGAGCCGGAGCCGGAGCCAGAGCCGTGTGTTTATCACAACACTCTGCCAAAGTGAGTGACGTCTCTCTTGAGCATTCACACCGCTGCGAGTGTGATGATGATAGCGCTGCGATGCTTATCTCTGAAGAGACCACTTTGAGACGGAGATAGCGGCTCCTCGTGAGGGGAGAGAATCACTCCGGACGGATCCCGTTACCTGTGGCTCAGTAAATTAATCACTGAAGATTCAGATTTGATCACTGGAATAAATGACATTCTAACATATATTCACATAGAAAACAGCTATTTTAAATTGTAATATTATTTCACATTTTTACTGTATTTTTGATCAAATAATTCTTTGGTGAGCGGAACAGATTCTTAAAATCTTACTGATATCAAACTTTTGAAAAAAACAAAACAAACAAACTTGCCATTGAAGAAAGAAAATTAACAACAAACAAACAAGCAAATAAATAAATAAAAATCAAGATATATTCTCTCAAACACTGTATAAAATATCTCAACTAATATATATATAATTTTCATTTTATTAATTTTTTTTACTTACTACTTCAGTTAAGAGGTTTAATTTATTTTTTATTTTTTATCAAATACATTGGACAAATGAATTTGAATATATATATATATATATATATATATATATATATATATGTATAGTTTTTAGGATGTTTAGGTATTTTTACTGGGAAACAAGACAAAAGTACTGATTGAGGAAGTGATTTGTGGTTTGGAGAAGTTGTTCTGATCACTCAATGAGCAAACTGACGTATAAAGCGTGTTCACGGAGCACAAGACCAGATGTCAGTTCTGATCCCGGTTTGCCTCTTTCTCTCCCTCAAACCCGATCTAACACCCCGGCCATCTGCTCCATAACAGTCAATATTTATCCAACAGGAACAGAGACCGAACTCGACTTCACACCCTGCTTAAATCAAGACTATTTTTGCCTTGGTTTCCGACGTGATACAAACAAGTCGAGCAAAAGCCCCAAGCGCTTCTGCTGCTGGAAAAACGCTCATCAACACTGAATCCTAATGCATCGCAGTGCAAGATCTCTAAATTAGTGGTTTGGTTGCTGAATGAGTCATCATGAGAATCGTGAGAAACTCCAGCAGAAAACACACATGCATGAGATCTGGAGGCCTGAAGGAAATGGATTTATGGAAGATATTTTAACAGACCAACATGGTCACGTGACCATTGCTCAATCCTTCTGCAAAGCAACTCAAGTTTTGTCAACTCCAAACTGTTTTTCTGAGGACTATTGTTCCAAAAATGGTAAATCTAGTCTGTGGCATCACAAACGCTGTGATTGTTAATATAGCTGAAATGTGTCTGTGCTTGTAGAATCACCGAATGAAACGAAAATAATGACTGTTTCCAAACAGGTAACCAGTAATTTTACATCAACTAAATCACACGCTTCAAGGCCATATTTTACAAACAATTTTGACAGTTTTGTTTGCATCTTCACTCAAGTTTTCACTGGCACCAGATGTTTCTATTTAAAAAACAAACATTTTAATGAAAATGTGGTTGTGGTCAGACATTGTTATGCAAGCATTGTTATGTAGTTTTTACGGTGTTCTGAGTGATTTTTATCATGTGTCTGGGTGGTTAATACTTATAATCAATATTTTATAGTTACTAATAACTATTAACACTTATATACGTTGTTTTGCAGTAAATATATCTAAACATCCTTAGAACAAGTTAATTTAACTTGATAATCAATACTGCATAAGACATTTTCGTAAAATCAGTCTTGAGTCATAATATATTTTGTCTTTAGACACTGGCAGATGTGTTTATTGCAAAAGGACTTTGTTTTAAGTTTGTAATTAGTCTTTTTGTGGTGAAATATCTAAAAATCCTAAGCACCGAGATCAATTTACTTCAGGAGCAACGCTGCAAAAAAATTATTAAGACTTGTTTTGATAGACTTTCTTTAATATAAGTGTATTTTGTTTCACTTCTATTGAGTATAAACAACTTAAAAACAAGAGACACAATGTGTAAGTGCAGTAGGACTAAATAGAAATGGAAAAAAAACAATCTATGAAAGAAGCAGTGTGGTTTGCTCTTTTTTTTTTTTTTTTTTTTTTTTTTACTATTTTAACAAAGCATTTTAGACACCCTGAATGTGTGAGCAATGGCTTCATAATGACTTCATAAAGTTTGCGTACTCATGCTCATCTGTGTTGTAGCCCAACCAGCTTCTGAACACATAAGTCATGAAATTTAGCTGGATTTGTCGATCTATAATTGATCTGAGCAGTGAGGAACATACATATGCTAGTGGACATCGTTTGCTTGTAAGCAGAACTGCAGCACTCGCTTTATCTGGGCTATGCGTCCCTGCGGAAAACCAAAGGAAAAAGCTGCTGTTCAACAGGCCAGAGAAATGAAAATAAAATGCCCCTTTTAGATGTCCTCTGTGTTGAGGACCCTTCAAGGGAGAACATACCATGCATTCACTGAAATCTCACAAACACATAATTATTTTTAGAATCAAGTCCAAATCCAAATTTTTCGAATCTGTGGTTTTGCAAGAACAAAAAAAAAACTTGTATTATATGTAACTTCACTGTAAAATACTGTAAATTTTATTATTTTTGGAAGGAAAAATTAATTACCATATAATTTACAGTAAAAACTGTAAAAATCTTACAATAAACAGTGAAAATTTGTAATTAAAATTTTTATAATTTTACTGTATAATACTGCAAAATGTGTGGATTTTGCATGTAAAAAAAGCAATGTATTACCAGATAATTGCAGTGAAAAACAGTAAGTTACCTTATCATATACAGTAAAATTGTAAATGGCTTAACATAGCATTATGTGTAATTTTACTGTAAAATACTGTTCCAAACCCATAAGATTTTTCTTCTGTGAAAAACAAAAGGAGCTGTTTAGCAGAATATTCACTCTTGTCTTTTCCTAGTGAATGTAGATGCATGCCATTAAACTTTCACAAAACTATTGCAAAAGTACTCATGAAATTTATTCTAAATTTTCTAAAGTCAAATGATGCTTTGTGTGGGGAGCTAGCTGAAATCGGAGATCTCAATTTAATTTTCCTTTTCTCTGCAGTTATCAAATGCCTAAATTTGGGTTTGTTTCTCACACAACTGTTATAAACACTTGTAATTAAAAAACCTCAATGACGTTGTGATTTGGTCTGATGAGATGCTGTGTATCCGTGTTTAGTCCAAAGAGTGTGTTCTTCACTCCATCAAAGCCACTCTGTGTTTTTGGGCTTTGTTTCTCTGAGTTCTTTGTTTCCACATGAGGCTAAATGATTCTGAGACTGTGAGTTTGACAGTTACACAACAAAGAAAGGGTGTAGCCAGCATAGTGCAAGTCGATCACATTTGCATAGTAATACTCTTCTTTACAAATGTTTACACAAGAACATTGTCCTTCGGGAAATATTAAGCAGCTTGAAGAAGATCTCTTGAAGTTTTGCCCTCGCAGTGAAACATGCAAAGACAGACAAAAGACACTCAGAAGCCCCAAACCACTACATCATCTTCAAAGAGAAACTCATGACAAAGGCATTGCAAATCTCACTATGTTTTTACACGTTCTGAAGAAACATAGTTCTGTTTGCCAGTGCTAAACTGGCTGCTTTTTAACTGGTCCTGTATGACGCATAATGCAATGTTTAACCATTTACAGTTTATCAGTATATATCATATATAATGATAAACTGTAATTGGTTTAGCATTGTGTTATACATAATTTTTACTGTAAAATAGTCACATTTATGTTTTTGCAACTTTAAATTACCATGTAATTTAAGGTGATAAACAGTAAGTTACTATACCATAAAGAGTAAAATATTTTATGTTGGAATATATGTATTTTTACTGTAAAATTCTGTAAAATCTATATTTTATATATGCAAGTTAAACTTATGAATTACCATAATTTGTGGTGAACTGGAGCTTACCTTATGAAGCTACCTTACCGTGTACAGTGAAAAGTTGCAAATGTTTTTGTGCATTATATATTATTTTACACCAAATAAAATACCACCAAATCTGTTTTTTTTTTCAAGAAAAAAATCATATATGTAAAATATTGTCCAATTAGTTTTTTTGCAAGTAAAAATTCATTACCATATATGGTATAAAAAAAAAAAAAAAAAAAATGGTTAAATAGTTTAAAATCGCATGTTATGTAATTTTACAGTAAAAATCAAAATTTGTTTTTGGGGTTTTTTTTTGGTGGTTATTAGTTATTTTTAAGGTAAAAGCAGATTTTGATTGCTCGGATATATTAAATCACTTATGGTTATAAGTTGTAAAATACACAGGCACCAATATGACATTTTGTAAGATTTGAAACATTGTCACTGTATTTTGCAGTACATTTCTAGAAACCACAGCTGTAAATTTAAAATGACATTTTTACAATGTGGGAAATATTTGTCTGTTTTGTTGGGCTCCAGGTGAAATCACTTATAAAAGTCCTAAATATGAGAGACTTGACAAACACCTATATATTTTTGTAAATTGTTTAAATCATTCTCTATTCTCTATTTCCTATCATTTTTAAGCAGCAATCTTTCTGTAGAGGAGGTTCAGGTCGTATGTATATTCAGTCCTCATTCACTTTTTTCACTCAGTTTTTTGTCTTTGCATATTTAATGTGGGCCAAACAACACTGAATCATTCTGACTGTACTCTTCTCTTGCAGTCGTATTGTTTCTCGGGCCTCTCATGGCTGTGTTCTGCTAAAACTTTGGCCTGAATGTACTTGAGCTGAAATCCAAGCGCCTCTCATTGTTTATTAATGTATGTGCTGCGAAGGCCACAGTCAAACCCTCTTATCTGCCTCTCTCTCGCCCCCCTTCTGAACTCACATCCACTTTATCTTCTGAATGCTAAGTGCCAGCACACCTTCATAAAATGTTTTGTCAAAAGCATTTTAAACAATCAGCGGCGGGGGCTTGCTAAGGCTGTTATTATTGCTCATACTGAGGCCTGAACTCTTTAACACTTCTAGCTACACAAGCTTGGGTTTGTGTGCTGTTGCAGTATGAAATCGCCATTCATAACGCAATGCAAGTGTTGCATTCTCATGGCAGACATTTCCATGAATTATCTTCATCTTCAGTCAGTTTTCTCATTGACTACTGTCATGACAGAGCAACAGTCTGAAGAGAATCTGAACAAGATAGTTGAAGTTAAACATTATCATTTATCTCTAACCCTATAAACACATATCGATTCAGGACATGACATATCGGGAAGCCCATAAAATCTTAAGCACATCTTTTCATTACATGCAGCCGGTGTTTATGGGTAGTTAGTGGGCCGTGGGCGACCGCAGGGCAGAGCTGGCCTTTCTGTCTATGGCTTTCTGATGAGGTTAACACTCTTCTAATGTGCTAATATGAGGGTGAGGATGTCCAATCATGAATTAATGCCACCCCAACACCCTCAGCAAGGACACAATCTCTTCTGCATCCATTCTCATGATGCAATCTTCGCTTTGATGAATTAGGCCAGGCAGTTCATGCGATAAGAGAATAAACAGCGATGCAGAGCCCAAAATAAGAAACAGGCTGATGATAATCTGAAGTCTTGGCTTAACAAACCTCCCTGATCAGAACCCAAGAACAAAAAGAGTGACTCAGAGCCAGTGTAAAAGAGTTTATTTCTTATTTTAAAAAATAAATAAAATAAAATGTACTACCTGCTCTTCAAAAAATGGAATACTGGTAAACTATACAAAAAATAATAATATTTTATTTTAGAATTATTTTATTAAATAATTTCAATATTTTACTTAAAATATTATTGTATATATTTATTATAATAATATAAAAATATTATTTAATATTATTAAAAAACAAAAAAGACACACATATCTATATATAATACTAACTACTGTACAACATTTATTTATTTATTTATTTATTTATTTATTTATATTGCCCATTTCATCCTTGATTTCTTACCATGAATAGACTTTAGTTTGAGTTTCTCTTTTAAAACAGAAGATGAGATTTTTGGGTAGCGCTTCTGTGAAAATGAAATGACATCTTGGAAATAGAGAGAAACTTCCCGCTGTGTTTTCTGATATCAGTCTGGCCATGACTCCTCACAACACATGAAACAAATTGACCGTAACGAGAAAATATTAATAGTCTAGTTTATGTGCTGGAAATTGTCAATTTACATAAATAGTAAATGTGTTAGTGGGTTATATTTGCTTTTCAGTCCTGTTTGCCCCAGAAGGCAGAGCATACTGTATATATAGATGCATCATTACTTTAACGACCTATAGTATGTAGATACTCCAGATATTAATGACATAGTCTTAATAAACACATCTGAGTTCATCACTTGCAAAATAATAATGTGAACTGCTATCAAGATGAGTGGGAATGCAAATGGACAGCCTTGGATTTGGGCACAGCACAGTCTAATTCTACTCTGGCCTATAAAGATATGGCAGAAATAGTAAGAGTAGTACAGTAGTATGCTGTTCTGATTTCACAAAATCTGAATGGGCAGTTTGGTGCTTCACTGGGAGTTTGATCTCACAGATGATAATTAGTGATGCTCTTTCTGTCTGTTTCTGGGCATGCAATCCTTTTTTCGACACAGTATTTCTCTGTGCTCTCTTAGCTTTTTGTTATCATTAAACATTTATTGATTGTGTTTATTACATCATCTTTAATATGCACAACTGATGAGGTAGGAGAAATGCAATACCCGAAATATACATGCATCGTCAGCTGCATACACTTTTATTGCATGAAAACATGCAAGGATGCATAAAAGCAAATGTTCCCAAACTAGCCATTATGTCTGATCAATTCGTAAACCCCCAAGGTGCCAAAGCAACATGTATCATTTTTATTTAGCAAGTAATAAAATAACTAAAACTAGTAAATTAAATTATTAAAAAACAATGACATTAATTAAACTAATACAAATTTTTTAAATGATTAATGATTAAAACACACACAAACACAAAAAAAATCAATAAATCATTTAAATAAAATCAATAAAACTAAACTATAGTAGTATACTAAAATAACTCTAGCATAGTAATTGTGATGCTTGCCCTATAAACAGCAGTAATTAGTTCAGACCTGCTATGTTTAACCCAGCGATTGAGTTGCACTTCAGATCTGTGGATGTTTTGTACGCTGTTGTGACATGATGAATACACTGATGCATGTCTTTGTGGATGTGACACGCTTTCATTCCAGCAAGTCCTTGGCAGATTTACAGACGCAGAAATGGGAAACTTGAACGCCTGGTTTTTCCAGCAGAACATAGTTTCCTTTTCAAGGATGTCTCCTCTTGAAGAAGTAAAAAGCCTGTCGTTTAAAAAGATGAAGCGCACATAATCAGTAAGCAGGTGAATTCTTCAAAAACACATGCTACGATTCATCCTTGACACAAAAATGGGGAAACAACTCGATGAGATGCTGAAAACATCAGGGGAAACGCGGTACAAAAATACTCTGATGCATGAGTTTAATCACTGCATACTGAGAGCAGAAACGAAACGGCAACGGTGCAGGACCAAAGTTTAATACTTTCAGATCTCTATAGTAGTGCTGGTGATGATTGCAAACACCACTAATGAATATCAACTGTAATATCACACAGAAATCTTTAGTTCTTTATAGTCTGTAAAAGAAAAACAGTGCAGTTATATTAGAGTTATAGACCAAAAAAAATCATTCCAAAGAAAATTCATCTATCATTGCAGATGAGAACTATTGAATTTCTATTAAAAAAAAAAAGACAAAAACAGATTGCATCAGTCATATCCGTCTGCAGATTCCCACAATACCTTCTGCAATAAAAATCCTATTATGCTACATTCAAAATCCATCTCATGCATTCAGTTCACTTGTTATTGCTGGGTTTATTATCACTCCTATCAAACTTCAAAAACAGCATTAATAATAGCAAACTGAGCTAGTAAAATTTGTTTAAAACCTCTAGAAACCAAATCACTGCACAGGGTAGGTTATGATTGAGGTTCTCACACTTTTCTTATATTCCTGCAGTGTGCAAATGTTCTGCATGTACCCAGGAAACCCAGATGACCCACTACATTTGCTCACATTTACATTAAACAACAGCACACTGTGGAGTATTGTATTCATACGCAGCTGATGTTGAATATCAAGTGTCAAAATTTGAGCAAACTCAAAATTGCAGACATTTTTGCATGCAATTGGACTAAATATTAAAAATGAGCATTTTACTGTTTTTATTTTTTCAAGGAAGTAAGTGATGCCACTTGCTGGATTAAACCTAAATATATTGTGGTATGTTGCAATTGACAATGCAATGTACTGTTTGATACTTTAGCTTTGCACTTGCAAAACCAAGGTCAAGGGTTCGATTCCCATGGAATGCATGAACTGATCAAATGTATGGCTATAGCCTGAATGCAGTGTAAGTCACTTGGGATAAAAGTGTCTGGCAAATGCATGCATGTAAACGTTCAACTTTAAGTCTAACATCATAATCTCTAGGGTTCTGCACAAAGTGGGTTTGATCAATAAACCCCTGTTATTTCAGCATCATTGAGATGGTGTGCAGTTTTTATTAATATTTTGAATTAGATTTTATTTTTGGATTTTAATTTTAGTTAGTTTTAGTCATTTTGTTGTGTTTTATGTCTATTTAGTTTTATAAATTTTTATATCAGTTTTATTTATTTTAGTACATCGAGTTGAACTAAATGAAAATGAGAAACATTTACTTTGTAACTAGCTAAAATAAGTCTATTTTATATATTTTATTTGCAGTTTCAGTTATTGTTCATTTTATATCTGACACAGAACAGCCTGATTCCCACCCTAGCCAATCCCAGCGTACCTCATCACCTGAATACTGATCACCCACACCTGTTGCATCCCGCTCATTCTGCTGTGTTTAATAAATCTGCTAACTAACATCTCTGTGTCTGGGCATCCTTCCGTAACAATATCAAGTAATTCTATATTTTATGGTTTTTATGGTTAAAGTAAGTTACTAAAAGGTATTTGTTAATAATTTTTATATTTAATATTTTATTTTTTTCACTGTAGTTTTAGTAGCATTATTTTATGTTTTTATCTTTTTTGGGGGTATTAGTTTTTTTATTACTTTGTTCAATTTTAGTTATTTTATTACTTCATCTATTAAACAAACATGTGAAATGCTGCTTTGGCAACTAGGTAAAGTAAAATATGCTTTACATTTATAACATTTATTTTATTTCAAATAAATTCAAATAAATAAATATTAATGTTTTTGTTTTTTACGCAGAAAAATGGTGGTGAAGCTATTTACACCCAGAAATTGCTTGTAAATATCACTAATAATAACAAAGAAACTGCAAGTAACACTTAATTAAATGTGAAATTGAAGCAGAAAGACTGTGTATTTAAACATACACTAATAATCTTTTTTTACTAACTTTGAAAAACTATTTGTTTGTTTGTGTAGTTTAACCCTCTTCTGCTTATTTCAGGATTCTGTTGAGGTGTTTTGACACGTTAGACTCCAGACTTGCAATCTGCATTCTTCAAAATAAAAGGTACTTTATGGCCTATATGGTTCTATTAAGAACATCCATAGAACTTTGGGGAAGTTTGGGGAATTGGGGAACCAAAATTGATTCTTCAGTGGCATGGCTTTGAAAACCCATCTTTATTTTGAAGAGTGTGCATCTAGTCTCTTTAAGAGTCAAAAGTTACAGCTTTTACTGGGGGAAAAACCGAGAAGTGAATGTTGAATTATCCTCACACAGATTCCCAGCACAGCATTATAATGGAAATGCTATTGACCTTGGGACTGAGGTCTATAAAAGAAGATTATTAAAAATGTTCTGGAGCAGCAGCAGGGGTGGCCGCCCAAACAAACACTGATAAAGTAAAAGACTTCAGCCCAAATACTCCCCTGACAGGCCGATGAATCAATAGTGGAAGGCGTTTATGCATCACGGCCTGTCGTGCTGATGTACCAATATCCTACATCACCAGCTTTTACACGGAGAGAGACAGCTGTGCGTGAGCAGCGCAGAGTCATTTAAAGCGATCAATATCAGCCAGCCGCTGACCCACAAAGCCAGGAGCTCGGCAAAGGTGGTTATATTTAGCAGGAGCAAAGTTTTCCCTCATAACCGCCGCACTACTGCCTCTCTCTAGAGAAGTGGGCTAAATTAACAGACGACCCGTGTGCCACGGAAGGAAAGTTTCGCCGTGTGGCCTAAAGAAGGTAAGGCCAACAAGTTTCCCCGTAACTTTCTATTCGGTGTCTCTCGAGGGTGCCGCGAGTCACAGGTCTGCTCTAATATAGGCGGGTGATGAGTTTTCGCGTGTCTGCTCACAAATCTGAAATTGTAATAGGATCCTCATATGGTGAATGAATAATGAATGAATAATCAATTAGTCACACGCTCAGCCGGGCGGCAGAGCCGGTCATAGTCGCTGAGGAATATTCTGGAGAAATCATTCCCAGGTTATGAGTGACAGCAGAGAGCAATGGTGTTTAAAGGTAAAAATCAAGATGTCTCACTCTCATGTTGGTAAAGGAGAAGTTTTGAACCGGTTTTCATACAATGAAAGTGAACTATGAATTTATTTATTTATTTTTTCTAGCTCAAAAAATACACAATAAAATCTGTCCATAATCACTGATAATCTAATCAAAATGATGTTTGCATACATTAAGATTTAGTTATTTTTTAACCTGTTTCTCACATACAGCCGCCTACACTTATGTGGACAAAAGCAGCCTAAGCCAGGGTTATTGTAGTTAACTGAAACTAAAATTAAAAACAAATATTTTCATTACTTGAAATAAAATAACCTGTTAACTGGTTTTTAAATATACATATATAATTATTTAAGTTTTCGTTATTTAGGGCATTGTTAAACTGAACTAAGCAACTAGCTGACATAAAACCTTTTTTAATATTAAAACATTTAAGGTTAATTGGTTTTAGTTTTCTTAATAAATCAAAATGGAAATGTTGCATTGGTAACTATCTGAAATGAAAAGTGTTTTACATATAAAAATATTTTATTTGTATTTCAGCTTGTGCTAAGGCAACATTTCTAATTTTTCCTCATTTTACTAACATACAAATTTATAAAAAAAATATATTTATAATATATATTTATAATATTATATAAACATAAATATAAAACTGGCAAAACACCACAAAATTACAAAAACTTAACTATTTATTCAAATATAGTAGTATTTCAATGACAGTCAAATTACACTGGTCTGAGCATCTTGTAATGGCTTCTACCAAAGAAATAAGAAAGACATATGGGTTGAAAATGACATGAGGGTGAATACATGATGACACAAAATTCATTTTAGTTTAACTTTCCCTTTAATCTATCAGAAAGAAAAGATTAAACCAGGAAAATCCAGGTGCTGCACTTTTCTTGTGGATTAGAGGATCACTTTGGTTGAGAGGCGGCAGGAGCGTGATAAAGAATTCATTTCACCTGCAGTAATGAAGACGAAACTGTTGAATTATACATGATCTGAGTATACCTTATATCTATATCATCAGCCACCATCATCAGGATCAAAAACCAGCAGCGTCAGACGCAAGACTTCACAGGCTCTTTCCTCAAAGACTTATTAAAACTCTTGAATGAAGCAGACAGTGAAAGCAGTAGCTTAACCTTCACAACATGTAAATACTGAGTCCAAAACATGTCATGTCCTTGCACTTTTTTATGAAATTGAATTTAAAAAGGGGAAATTATTCAGTAACAGGGTTCTGAGAAACTAAATATTCAACAAATTAACTAAATGCAACAATTAATTATTAATATTTATGGAAGCCCACTTCTGCTACTGAATAAAAAAAAATGCATTTTCAGAGTTTATATTTCAGAAAATAAACTCACGAATTGCAAATTACAAAGTCAGAATTGCATGATAGAAACTCACAATTCTGACTTTATTTCTCCAAATTGCAAGTTTCTATCATGCAATTCTGACTTTGTAACTTTACAAACCCACAGTTCTAAGAAAAAAGTCAGAATTATGAAATATGTTTAGAAATAAAGTACATTCTGAGAAAATCTGTGAGAATTTGCAGTTGCTAGAAAGAGTTGCAATTACCTTTTTTATATTATTTAGTGGCAGAAACGGGCTTCCATAAATGTCCCCATTTAGTGTTTAAAAATAAGTTTTGTGCTTATGCTAAATATATAAATTTTTTAGGTAATAGCTGCCTTAACATATCCAATTTATTTCTCTAAAGAATGTGTTATTCTTCCTTTTACTATTTTATTCAATAAAATAAAATTAAAAGGAAAATTTTTCAGTAATAAGCAGTGTTGGGGAAAGTTACTTTTAAAAGTAATGCATTACAATATTGCGTTACTCCCTAAAAAAGTAACTAATTACGTTACTTTTTATGGAAAGTAATAACTTTTGTGTTACTTTTGCATTACTTTTTAAATATGAGGAGGGCTTGATTGTTTTTAACACAAGAAGTTCTAATCATAGCAAATATAAAAGCCCTTTCACACCAAAACGTGTCATGAATAAACCTCAGGCTGAAGGAAGAGTAAATTCACGTCTGTAAAGTAGAACTCAGGAGAAGAGGGTTAACACTCTTCAGCAATAAAAAAAACAATGAAGCACAATTGTTAGTTTATCTAAAGTAATTTTTGCTTATTAGTATGATTGAACTGGATCATCAAAGGTCAGCAGCAAAGACATTGGTTAATAAAATGGGATTAGATACATTTGTGTTGTTTAACATATTTAATTATTGCAGTTTGCGTCATATTCTGAGTTCGCATTTCACTGTTTTAATTCATTTTGATGAATACTAAATCTGTTTTTTGCGAGTGGGATGAATTAATGCACATTCACATTTAGTCTAGAACTACAGTAACAGCATGTTCACACAGCGCACTGTCAGTCAATAAATGGGAAAAAAGTAACTGCCGTTACTTTTTTGAAAAAAATGAATAAGTAATGCGTTACTTTACTAGTTACTTGAAAAAAGTAATATTATTCCGTAACTCGCGTTACTTGTAATGCATTACCCCCAACACTGCTAATAAGGCTAAGTTTCATGCTTATGCCAAATATATCCAAATTTATTTTACATAATAGCTTTTTTTATCTAATTTATTTCTCTAAATAACATGGTATTTGTCAAGCCCTTTCACTATTTTATTCAATAAAATAAAATTTCAAGAGAGAAAATTGTTCAGTAATAGGGCTAACTAGGTTTCATGCTTATGCCGATTATATTACAATGTATTTTAGAAAATGGTTTATAACACATCTAATTTCTTTCTCAAGGGAACATGGGATTTGTGTTTTTATTGCATCTGTCCAGAGCATCATTAATTATCACAGCAACTGAGAAAATCCTCAAATAATCAACATGTCACTCACAAGGAAAGCTCAACAGAAAGCGAAGGGAAGGGAATCTCTCTCCTGTAATCATCTGATCTATCTATGGAGGTCTGCTTCTCCATTCCTCATTTGGTGTGCATCGAGTGTTGCACAGACGTTTATTTAAACAGATTAATTCTTCCACGGCGTATTATTCATAAAGTAGCTCGCTGTGACCGAGCACAGCCTCGCTTATATGATGACATGTCACTCCCTTCAATTGACTGAAGCGAGACTAAATCGTCATGAATAAAACAAAGAGCCAGTAAATAAAGCAGCAGGCCGTGATGCTGTGCTAACGCAGGCGAAGCCATCCGCCGCGCGCTTCCAGGTGAAGGAGCGCTCATGATCCCTGGAGAACGACAGACAGAGAGAGAGAAAGAGAGATGCACATTAGTTAGCGGCTCATGATGACTGGAGCGCAGCCAGAGCGAGAGAGAGAGAGAAACGACACGCTGTCTTTCCGCCGGAGCACAGAGTTCCCCTCAACAGAAGGTGCAGCGCCACAGGAAGTAGAAATGGGACAAGAAAGAAAAATTTGGAGGACAAATTATTGCACAGAAGTTGCTCTTTTTCGTAGCTCATGAGACTTCATTTGGATGAAGTATCACTTTTGTCTCGGGTGTTTCTCCTCAAATACCTGAGGGAGATAAAAACATACACAAATGAGAAGAGTTTTGACACTTTGTGACGGTATAAAATTATAAAATGAATGTGACCAGCAGCTCAGAATAGGTATTACTTAACTAAAACTAAAACTATAAAAAAAACTTGAAATTACGTGAATTCAGTACGTTAACTGAAATGAAATAATATAAAATATTAAAAGCTGAAATGTGTTTTACTTTAGCTACTTGCTAAAGCAACATTTCTCATTTTCATTTAATTTAACTTGTACTAGAACTAAAACTGAAATAAAAATAATAAAAGCTATATAGACCATTAATAACAAAAAAAAACAACAACAACAATACAAAAATGAAAGCAGAAAAAGTAAAAAATAAAATCTTATTCAAAATATTAACAAAATATAATATATTAGTGTAATATTATCTCAATGAAACTAAAATAAGGCTCAGATAGACAGACAGACAGACAGACAGACAGATAGATAGATAGATAGATAGATAGATAGATAGATAGATAGATAGATAGATAGATAGATAGATAGATAGATAGATAGATAGATAGATAGATTAAGTTGATTAAAAGTGACAGTAAAGACATTTATAAATTTATTAAATGCTTTTTTGAATCCTGAAAAGTAAACTGTCACGGTTTCCAAAAATATTCAGCAGCACAACTGTTTTCAACAAATGTCACTTCTTGACTAATTTCAGACAGCCGTTGCTCATTCCGATCGGTCCTGAAACAGATGCTAAGCTGCGTGTGTTTCATTAGCATCACAGAGCCGTTACACCGGCTTCACATCCCCCCGAGGACCCCGATCCGTACGGCTCCATCTCATAACCTCACCATACGAGTGGAGAAGCTGTAATCCGTGGGATTCAGGTTGTGAAGAGGGAATTCTCTCCTGCCAAACACCCTGCCCAATCCCTGAGATATCAGCATCTGAGCGCCGCCACGTTGCTGCTCCTTGGATCATTTACCGAGGACGGCTTCAGTTAACTGTCACTCGCTGGAAAAGAGCTGTAACCTGCTAATAAAGTGACAAGAGGCGTGGGGTTTTGCCAGGCCTGTTCTCCACCCGTCAGTGAGCACCTGATCGGCCTCGGGACGCCTGGAGCACCTTCTGCTGTCCTGGCTGTGCTTTAACAAGACATCTTGTGCGCCACTAATGGAGTAGTTAACCCCAAAATGAAAACTCACTCACCCATGGGCTGCTCCAAACCTGTATGATGGTCTCGGTGGAACACAAATTAGATTTTGTGAATAATTTTCATCAGTTTATGAGTTTAAAATGGCCACATGTGAAGCTTCAGCATTCAATAAAAAACTATATAAAGCATAACAGCATTTAGTTTACTTGCTTTTTTTAATAATTGCGCCAACGCAAACCATCTTAAAATAGTACTGTCATGTTTTACTAAAGACACGCAGTGACAAATTAGTGATGAAAAGGCTAGCGATGAAAATTTATTTTGCGCCTGACCTTATTGAATATGCATTTGTTTATTTCATAGCTATTTCATAACTAGTTACCTAGCTGGGGACTACTTTCAGGCGCTGCGTAAAATCACTGCGCCTGCTGCACTCATGGAACGGCAGCAAAGTTCCTTGATTATTACGCCGGAATGAGAGTATAGTTCCTAGCCATATCGGCCTAGATACGTTTCCGTCAGTCTTAGTACACGATGTAACTCCAGAAGAGTCAAGTTTTAAATAGGAAAATATTGAAACTCTTCGGTCATTTTTGAGCGAGATGCTAACGGTCTAATCAGATTCAATGATCTATGCTAAGCTACGCTAAAAGTGCTACCGCTAGACCCGGAGATCGGCTGAATGGATTCAAAAACGGTAAAACTCAACTGTTTAACTCTTGGGGAGTTTGGAAAATGAGCCGATTTCAAAAAAAAAGTGGAGTGTTCCTTTAACGCCCGAAAAATCATGTCTTACAGCAGGTGATAATTTGCGCTGCTCTTGGTAGATTGCGCAGGTCATTATGGAAATGATCTGACTGCATCTGTGTTCTTTAATGTATGCATTGTCAGTAAATCACATGCAGAATTTCCCTTCCCATCGGCGCTTTTATGGAATTTTATTGAATGCTAATTTGCCCTGTTTTGTAAATCTGGACTTATGTCAGCAGCAGAGCTATTTTCATTTTGAAAACAATTTAAATAACTAAAGATATACAATTAAAAAACACGATTAATACAAGAAAAAAAGGTTTTATATACAGGTAATATATTTTAAAATTAATCTATTACATGAATATTACATGAATAGATCCAAAAATAGCTACAAAATATGAGGAAATGTAAATAAACTTCTTGAAAATAAACTGTACACAACACAATGCAGGTTGAATACCTGTAAATAAATAAATATAATATATACACATATTATAAATATATATTACATGTTATAAATAAATATAAGACATGTGGAAACATTTTTCATATGAATAGTACACTGTGCCCTATTTTTTATGATTTTAAGAGTGTGTGTGTTTGTATATTTATATATATATATATATACTGTATACTGTATATATATGGCCAAAAATGGCAAAAAAAAAAAAACATAAGTAAACTTATTGAAAATATATAAATATATTAGATATATTAGCAATAGACAGTCTGGCCATTTTTGTTTGTTTGTTTTGTTTTTGTTTTTGAAATATCTGGGGGAAAAAATATGCTTTTTGAGGGAATGCAATGTACAATATAATTGTATTTTCATTGACAATATGGGCCCAAAAAGGTCAATAATTGCTAATAAATATGAGGAAAGTAAATAAATAACTTTAAATATCTATATTAGTGATGCATATTTTAGCCAGTTTTGTACATTTTGAAAAATATTTTACAAAATATGAAAAACATATCTTACGACAAGAGGGTGAGTAAATGATTAATTCAAATGTTTGAGTAGTATTTCTTTACATCAAAGTCTTCCAGGAACGGAGGAACTTGTCTGCTCTCTCGCTTTCCCCGAAGGGAAATTTGTTTCTCGCAGTCAGACTGCATTTGAAGCAGTCATGCCATTTGCTAGACAGACGAGTCTCTTTTCAAACAGGATCCACAGAATCGGTGCAGTATAGTGGTTTTGGGATGAAGTAGATGCACGTTAATGAAGCCTCCTGCTGAGAAAACCAGAGAGAAAGACAAAAACAAACCAACACACTGAGTTTAATCTGGACACCCATCCCATGATTAACTAGATGGTTTTTAACATCAATGTGGAATCAAAACAGAGCCTGTTTTACCTAAAACACCTTCCTGGTCTTATTGTGCAAATAACGTTTCATCAACACACACATTTACACATCTGCCCCATGGAAAACTGATAAAAGGAACACATCCAAAAATTAGGACAGGTACAAGAAATGGCTTTTGTCTTCCAAACATGCATTTGCTAACAAACGTGAAGTAAATGGCTCTTGAGGGACGCAGTAAATCTGGCTCTTAGTTTCATGTCCTTGCTGTTTTTGGCAGTGTGCTGTTGTCGGGCCGGAGGGACACAGTTTGTCTGTCCCGCATTAATATTGATGGGATGTCGGGGCAGGGCCAAGTCTCTGTGTATTCAAATAAACACTCTGCTTCAGATAAACTGAAGGGCGTTCACTGGCCTCGGCTGCTCAATTGACACGTTCCTGCATGTGAGATTGACATCTGAGGTCAATGGCTCCAGTCTGCAGATATTAAACTGTCTGAGCAACGTGTAAAGTGACCAACTGTCTTCTGTGTGTTATTTAAGATGGCATCATAATAGACCAGAAATAATGGCACAGTGATTCTTGGTTTAAAGCTCTCTGTACAAAGAGAAATAAGTTTGTGCATGTATGTGTGTATAGAACATGGTTATTAACTAGAACTAAAACCATTAAAATATTTGCATTACTTGAAATAAAATAAACATTTTTTTTTTACATAAGGTGACATTTCTAATGTTCATTTATTTCAAGTTGAAATACTGAAATAAAATAAACTTTTCCTTTTAACACACTATTTAACAACAATTTTGTACGATTTTACTGTTTTAGCAGTAGAAGCACTAAAGTAACTGTGTGTGTGTGTGTGTGTGTGTGTGTGTGTGTGTGTGTGTGTGTGTGTGTGTGTGTGTGTGTGTGTGTGTAAAATTGTAACTTAAATTAAAGTGGAACAGAACATATAAAATAAAATATAATAGTAAAATTCAAATTCAAAATATTAACAATAACTGTTATAGTATCTCAAACCCATAAAAAAACTATGAAGACATATTAATAAAAAAATTATTAAAAACATAAAAAATCAAGAAATAATCAAATCAAATTCAAAATATTACAATAACTTTAATAGTATCTTAAAACCAATACATTTAATTGCTTGCATTAACATTTACATTTAGTCATTTGACAGATGCTTTTATCCAAAGCGACTTACAATTGGGGAATACAAAAAGCGATTAATCTTGAAGAGGCAATCAGACAGAGGAAGTGCTCGTAACACCAAGTCTCAGTCATTGTTCAAATAAGTACAAGCTAGTAAGGGAGGAAGAGAAAGATAGAGGGAAAGAGTGAGTTTTTTTTTTTTTTTTTTTTTTTTTTGAGTTTAGGATGAAGTCAAGTAATGCCGAAAGAGATGAGTTTTCAGTTGTTGCTTGAAGATTGACAGGGATCCGGCGTTCCGGATAGGGGTGGGAAGATCATTCCACCAGCCAGGAATGGTGAACGAGAATGTTCTGGAGAGGGATTTTGAGCCTCTCTGTGATGGTACCACGAGGCGTCGCTCACTGGCAGATCTCAGACTTCTGGAGGGGATGTAGGTTCGTAATAGTGATTGGAAGTAGGAGGGTGCTGAGTCTGTGGTAGTTCTGTATGCAAGCATCAGTACTTGAAATAAAATAAACATTAACTGAAACTGAAATATAAATACAAAAATACTTATTTTATTTTACCTAGTTGATATTATTTTACCTTCTAAAACTTTAAACAGAAAATATAAAAATAAAATCCAAAACCGAAACTAGTATCACAGTGACAGACTGTGATGCAGCTGTTGCTAATGCTCATGATATTTATGTTACTGATGCAAATATAATGTGACTCAGACCCAAAATATGACTTGTGGGATAAGAGGATGAAAACAATCTCAAACAACATTCAGACAAACCTAATAATGAAATTCCAAAGGGCCGTTTTGGAAAACGACACTCAAATGTGTTTTCAGACAACCACGTTTCTCAAACGCAGCCGAGGAGCAGATGAGCGATTCAGCATTTCCAGGATTCTCCATGCACTCAAAAGCCAAATTAAAATACTATTTACAGATGCAAATTCAATATCCGTCAACTTCTCCGAGAGGATTTTACAATACTATCACTGGCTGATGCTGTAAATGAGCCATGGGTGGGGGCAGTGGGATTATTCATGCAACATTTACACTAATGAGAAAGAGACTTTCCTCGGAGCGCTCCTGAAGCATACTGGGGGAGTATTTTCATAATCTCGGTGGTAGATCCATATAAACCTGAGCTGGATATTAAATTATAAGAATATTAAAACTCTCCCTGGGGTGAAGCACGAGGCGTCGTCCGGAAGGAGGGCTGGGAGATTTTAATAAGAGTAAAATATTATCTTGGGCATTTGTAATAAAGGGAGAGTGCTGTATTTTCTCTCTGCCCTCATATTCATTCATTCTAAGAATTATTTATTACTGCTGAAGGAACTGACATGGTTTTTCTCATTAGTTGTAGAGGCTGCCATCGTGCAGACAGATATGTGATGCATGTCAGAAACCATGTGGACATCTGAAAATAACAGAGAATATCATAACCACTGCTTCACTTTATATAGACTTGATATTTTGGGACGGATGGGCTTAAATGTGATGAAAATGTTGTCACAATGCAAAGAAACATGAACAACTCTACTTTATTATAGTTTTCAAATAAAACATCCAGTAATTGGCAAAATAAATAAAATGGCAGATCTGCAGTGTTGTCATTTATGAGGAAACTCTAACAATTTCACATGAGATTTTAAGAAAAGGGTAACAAGACTTCAGTCATGAACAACTGAGTCAGTGAATCAATGAGTCACTGATAACACAGATACTGCATTTAAACTGCAGAAACAGTTGCTAAATGAGTGAGTGAATCTAAACGAATCTAAACGAAAAGTCTTCTTTTGTACGTAGATTTGTAAACATTTTAATAAAGAATAATAAGGCTTGATTCGGTCATGAACAACTCAGTCAATTGAGTCAATGAACCAGTGAGTCACTCATACGCAGATGATTCACTTGTCACTACCTGCCAGCGACCTGCAGTAAGAGTCACTGAATGAGTGATTGAATCTATGAATGTCTATAGAATGTATTTGTCACCATAACTACTCCATGTGAACTGCAGAAAGAGTGAATGAGTGAATGAATCTAAACAAATCTTTTTGCTGGAGAAATGCTTACAATGTCTCAAAAATACATTTGTAGGCATGCAAATTCAATAAAAGGATAATAAGACTTGATTCGGTCATGAACGACTCAAGTCAATTGAGTCAGTGAATCAATGAGTCACTGATAACACAGAGATGTTGCCTACGGCATGTAAACTGCAGAAAGAGTCAGTGAATGAGTGAAAGAATGTATTTTTTTATCTTAATGACTTGAAATGAGTCGATGAATCTATGACTCACTCAAAACACAAAAGACTTACACTCGCAGTATGTAACCTGCATAGTCACTGAACGAATCTTTTTGCTGATCGCATTTGAGTCAAAAGATTTTCATTTAGATGTTAAGTGAAATAAAACCTGTGCATGTTCTTGACATGTTCATGTTGTCTAAAATATCAGCTGAGTGAGAAGATGTGCTCCAATATAGACTACTAATTTAGATTTTCAAACAACAATGTCTCTAAAGAGCTAAAAGAAACATTTATTTCAACTCAATGCACAGGTCTATATACATCCTCCCATGAGATGGCTGTTGCTTTATCTATTGATTACAAGACTAGCTCTGATTGATTCCCCCTTTGCTGTTACTAATGCAGGTAATTTAGTCCCACGGCTGTTGTAATCCGACGCCTATCATTCACTGCATTAAACAGAGGCTCCCCGGCTCGCCTGCGACTGATAACGCCGTGTAAAAGATGGAGGCCGCAGATTACCGGCGGTGTCAAACGAGCGGCGTGTGGTGAGGATAAACCTGCCACGCTACAACACTGCCGTCTTTATCAGATTCGCGTGAGGGGAAATAAATGAGGCGTGCACTTCGTCTCGGTGGCGTATTCAAGCGGTGCATGCACGCAGAGGTGCGAGGAATTAGGCCCAAAATGAGGCTGATTTGCAATAAATCCTCATCATCCGTACCCAGATCAGCCAGGAACAAAAGAACCCACCGGCTTGCTGGCGGCAAAACTTGCACTCCGGTGACCCAGCGGAATAGCAATTGGTCGTTTCTGCACATTTCCCCCAATTAAACACATTCCCCTGGAGCGCAAGGGTCAATGGGGTCCAACAATCGCTGTAGGCGAGATCCCGAGCGTTTACGTGATCCATTGCCTTCATTCTGACAGGAAAATAAATTGATGTAATATGCATTTTAGCTATCAAATTCTATTAAAATTGGCTTTGTGAGAAGCAGTATCAATTTTGGACGTGGTATCCTCAGCTAAATATAATCAGGCGCTCTTCGATTGATGAGAAAAGCTGAGCGGGTTCATACAATCGCTGTAATTTCATGGAGGTGTGCTTTTGTAATCAAATGTTGCGTGCGCTAATGATTTCTTTTTTTTTTCTGGAAAGCTTCAAGACAATGATTAGGCGAAAATAGCCCTGCATCAGCAAAGTGGGAATCGGAAAACCAATAACTCAATAATTTGCCATCCTATTTCCCATAACAGCGCATTATGTTTTTAACTGCATGGCTTTTTAAGTGTGTTTCAGCAGAATAAATCAAAGTGTATATCTTTGCTTGTCTGTGAAATTGAATCCCGTTCTAATATCTGAGCGTTCGCCGTCGCATTTAATGCATTCGAGTGCAAATAGCACATTTTGTTTATTCCTCTGTGTGTGTGGAAATATTTAGAGCATTAATGATCTAATGCTTCATTATAAATGCAAGCGAGTTACAGTCGAATGAAGAGCGGTGGGGAGGAAAATAGCACAGGGGGAAAAGATGTTATTTTGTGAGGACTGATGAAATATTGAATGCTTTCTCATGACACCGGCCCTGTAAAATGAGATGGGGGGCATTTGTTGTGCTCAGGTCTTCTTCCCAAGAGAGCCTTGAATCGATCGCGAATGGCCGGCCCAGGCTTCTGCTCTCTCCTGTTAACATGTAATCACAAACCTGCATCAGGTGATTGACAACATCAAACATACGCTACCTTTCACCCAGAAACTCTTTCTTATGACTTTAAAACGTGATGTGCACTGAAATAATTGTGGTCTGAATGAGTGCATTGACCAGTTGTGTAGTTATTATCAACAAACACAGAAGCTTTTTCAGCCCTAATGCAACAAAACAGAGCAAAATATGCACTTTAATGTGTCTTATAGAGTGCATTAGTGTGACACTTTTTCAGCAGCATTGGTTCCCGGAAGTATTTTTCCAATACATTTTTCCCCATAAGGATTGTAAAAAAAAGTCTTCTTTAAAGTATTATAAACCATGAACCAAACCAAGCAGCTACAAAGTGAATCACAACATCACAAACTTTAATTTGAAGCACATGTATTTAAAAATCTGACATAAAGTCACTGTGCACTTAACAGATTTAATGAGAGAAAGAACTACAATCCCATAAAGCATTGTGAATGACATAATTTAACTAAAAATGATAGAGAAATATAAAACTATTCATTTAAAGTTGTTGATTATATCTATATAAATAAATATATTGCTCACAGTAGGTCATCTTTAATAGTTTATAAGTTCAAAATATATTTCCCTATGGAGAAAATGAATGGAATTTTTACTTCTGGAACTGACTTTTGCACTCTATATCATTCTCGCATTGAAGTCACCTCATAAAATGGTTGAATAAGGAGTATTTCCTGGCGAGTGGTTTTCTTTAACTCTATAAGAAATGTATGCAAACTGCATTGATCAGTCAACATTCTCAACTTATGATCCATAATAATTCGCTTTTGCAATGATTCTTGACTTGACGTACCAATAAACTAAGTTTTCTACAGCAGTGCAATTAGGAGTTGCATTTCTTAAAAAGTTGAGAATGGAGGCGAGCACAGGTATGTTTACATGCTCTAATTTTCATCAATTGCAATTAATCCAGTCCGATTTCAGATTCTGAAAGTCGTTTACATGGATGCTAAATTTCAATTCACCTATTTGTTTACATGTGCATCACATGTATTCCAGTCATCCCGTTCAGAACTGGAGAAAGTCCGAGCAAAAAGTGTCACTGCAATCTCATCCACTGACCAGTTCATAAAATATGAGACATACATAAATGTATGCATCACGGCTCTGTGCATGTGCACGACGTATTTTTGAATCCGATTGAGGAAACAATCTAATTCAAATCAATCATATTGATCAGATTAGGTATAACCATTCCTTTCAATCCAATCAAAATGTCATTCACATACAGCTCAACCAGAGGATTTCAATACAATTATTGACAGATTGTTTGGGTGCATGTGACCGTAACTAGTGTAAAATACCTTCCTCTACAGTCCGTTTTCTCTAAGTCATTTTAGGAAAACTTTGAGTAGTAAAATTCCTACAGAACAATTTAAATAGAAACAAGTCAAGTGCTATACAGTAAGGGCCTAGAGCTAGAAAATGAATGGGGATAACATATTTTATGGATAGGCAACACATAACACATGTTATGGATGGACAGATAGGTGGTTTATGTCCTGCTCCATCATGAGTTAAACCACAAGTGAGGGTTGCTTTATTGATGGAGGTGTTATGAATATTTGAAGAGGCTTTGAGCCGCCTGTGAAAGAGTGCTGGAGGTTTTTTGAGCATGGCATTTGTCTCCCACCTATTCAAAGCCTTAACAGCCATTGAGGTGGATGCTGGGAGATCCGGTCCAAAGCTGACGATCCACCAGCACAGGGAACTGAAATGTCAGCAGCACTGGCACATCGCCGTCCTCTTGAAACCCTGACACATTCAGCACATCTCTGAAGCCCAAAAGAGCTCCTGAATTCTCCATATGTGGCCATTTGAGGGACTGAGGTGACGGTGTAATTATGAGACGACACCTTGAAATGAGAGAATGCCACTGGTTTGGCACAGTGCAATTTTAGCTTGTAATGCAATTTAACCTCAAGGGTGTTTTAATTTTGCTTATGTGTTAATTAAAGATTAATGTTATTTATTCAGCGTTAATGTTATTTCTCATCTCATCAAATATTATCATTTTTGCATGGATTTAGCCAATACCCGACTGATTTTATGCTTCAGAGTTGTTAATTTCTTAAGATTTTCTTGATCAACAAAACATGTACAGTAGGAATCATAAACTTTTGTTCAATAATTCAAAATCCAATGACTTTATAATAGGAAAAATCCTATTGGCTTTTTTGTCAATAAAAAAAGGTGGTGAAACAGGAAACAGGGTGATGCTAATTTACAGGTTATGTCATCCCAGTGCTCTATTTATTATTTTGTTATGGCAGGGTTTCTGCAAATTTTATGAAGATAAATTTAAGACCTTTTGAAGATCATTTAAAGAGCATTTTAGGAGTAAATCGACAATCTGTCAATATGTTCTCTAAATGTAAACGTCTAAGGAATAACAATGAGTTGTATTTAGCAGCACTTCAGAGTTTGAAAACACAACTTTCAACAGATCTCTATTGCTTTTTAATTCATTTTACACACACAAAAATCGCTTATTTATTCTTAAATCAAGATACAAAATTTCCACATAAGAAGTCTTGTTTTCTAGCGAATTTATCAAAAAGAGGTTAATTTATGATCAAATAAAAAAAGGACAAACATCTACTCAGTCAAAACTATTTAATTGAAAGGAAACACAAATTTTGATACCCCTTTGACAGATTATCTGTTTTTTTTTTTAGATAACTCTTTCATTTTTATTGAAATTCTCAACAAAAAAACAAGGCTTCATATCTTCATTTTATACCTCAAGTAAATGTATCTTGATTTAAGATAAAATTTGGAATTTTATTAGAAAGACAAAAATACTGACAAAGATATACATATTTTGCAATGCATGCAACATTTATTGCCTTCAATTGACTTTCTGGTCCACTTTAAGAACTTTTAAGGCCTTAATATCTGGAAAATAATACTTTTTTTTACCTTTTTAATACCTCAGGTAACCCTGTATGGCATCTATCTACAGAAACACTTACTGTGACCTAGGATTATTATAACACAAAACAAATTTTTTTTTATTTTATATCAGGAATTTGCCATTGCATCATTTCTCATTTTAATTTAGTTTAACTTGATGGACTAAAATATAACAATAATAATAATAATAAACTATGCTTTAAAAATAAAAAAAATAATACAAATAAAAACAAAATTACTAAATTTTTAACTGTAATTACAATGAAAACATTCAAAATGCTAATATAAACTCTAATAGTATTTAAACTAATACTGCTGTAATGCAGCTTCAAAAAACCTCCAACAAATAAAACTCAAAAAATAGCATTTGTGAGCGGACCATAAATCGAGACACACCTCAGGCGGTTAGTATGTTTAGTGTCTATAACCTCTTGATTTTTATTGTTAATTGAATGCGTTTGTGGTGCGCTCTTCTGAAGCTCTGAGAATACATAACTGACCTTTTCCTCCTGCCCACTTGCTGGAAGGTCATGCAGAGACACTGCTCATCTGTACAGTCTGCTATGGAATCACAATATACAGAACCTTGACTCGAGCCATCATTTCTAGTCCCATTGCTATATAAGTAGGCGTTTAGTATGCAGTGCGTTGCAGATTTTGCTCCATGCATATTGTTTCCTTCATGTCATGTCGGCAGGTCTGTATTTCCGACATCATAATTATCATGCTTGTGTGACCAAACTACATTGTGAGAATGATGAAACGCATAAAACATAAAAGATTCACATTTTCTGATCTTCATTTTGTTCTTCTAAGTGCTAAAATGTTTTTTGGAGAATATAAATATATGAAATTGCCCAGCGAGTTATTTATTCTGACCCAAATCACTTGAAAGCCCATCACATCCTAATCTTCTGAACTTGTACGGATGAACGTCCCAGTATAACTTGAAAGCAGCATATATGTCATAGTCTTCTAAACCATTAACCTTGAGATTTCATGAATATCAAAAACTCAGCAAAACGTTTTTTTTTTTTTGCAGTCAAAAAAGCTGATGAAAGAGAATGGCTACGTTTGGAATTGCACACTACCGTACTGCTTGTAATATTTCTCCTGGATTTAATAACTTTCACGGTATGCAAATGCTCAGTATGCATTTGCCCAGTGTTATTTTAATATCACTGATATTGAATTAGATATTACTTTTATATTTTCTGTTTTTATTTCAGTTTATTTAGTTTTTGCTAAGAACCTAAACTAAATGGAAATAAGAAAGATTGTCCTGGGAACTTGCAGAAATTTAATTTAATTTTAATATTTTCATTTATTTAGTTAGTTATTTCATGTTAAAGTAATTTCTTTTCTCTTTTAAATGTGCTTTTCATTGTAGTTCTTAATTGATTATACTAACATGAACTCTCGTGATTATGATGGTCATTGTTACTGTGAATACTGCACACTAGTCAGTAAGCAGTAAACTAGTACTCTATTCTGCACACAGCCAGTGGCAGTGTGTGTGCTGGCACTGATCTAAGAACAGTGAGGGAGGGTGCTTTGCCCGTGAGGATCACAGATCACAGAATTTCCCTCATTATGACACAGTCAGAGAATCATCACACACAGAGAACTATCCAGAGCTTCTGAATGCCAATTACCCACCATCAAACACTGTCTCAACGTCTTCCCCAGCCCTCAGGTCGGATCATGTTAGGGAATCACAGGAGAGCGCAGGGGCCCCGTCCCATTTCACTAGAATGCCGTGAGGTAATCAAGACAGACAGAAAATGAAGTTTACCAGGGTCTATTAGTAATTAAGGTTAATTGGCACATGTATCTTAGCCTGTCATGCTCGCTGTGAGTGTTGATCCTGTTAAAGATCCAATGAGCCTGGAGTTACAACCTACAGACAAACGCCATTAACACTACTACTGTAGGTTTGGTGATACTATAATAAAAGTATAATATGCTTATTAGAATAACATGGCAACTTTTAGGCTGTGACAATGACAAATACACTAGCTCCCATTTTAATAAACCTGTGTAATATTAAAAATCTTAAAAATCTAAAAGCTTATATAGCAGTCATCCATCTATTTATATCCTCGTGAAAAAGAAATGTGCTTAATTGTACTGATTAACTGTACACTTGTGCACTTCAAATCTTAAAAGTGTATTTTTACAAAACTCTACTACTTCTAAAACTAGTAATATTAGTTTCTGAACAAAGTGTACTTTGTAATAATATCATATTGACATTTTGACCTTGAAGTACATTTTAAATGTTTTAATAACCATTTTTAAAGCCTTTATTAAGCAATTAGTCTGATTCTGATTAAAGTACATTTTTTTATGTTTTGACTAATACTAAATCACATGTAAACTTGATTATAATTTTAAATTTTAATTGATATTACATTTAAAGTTTATGTTTTAAATGTACTAAATGTATTTCTAAGACAATATTAGTAATTATGAAACTACATATAAAGATGTAGGCCTGCATAGGTCTCACTTATGTTGGTCAAAAAACTAAGGTAATTAACTACGTTAAACTAATTGCATTTAAAATGCATGTAAACTATAATATATTTTAATTCATTTGCAACTAGAAATGCTGGAATGCTAATTATGCTAATGCATAATAACTTTTTTCGCAACTTTTCAGTATGCGTACCAGATGACAAAAGATGTTTCTCAAAATTACATTTTGATTGTTTGTTCTATCTGTTCTGTTGGTTGAATTCAGGTGATTGCTAACTCATTTGACTGATTCAATGATACGATTCCACTCTAGAGATTTCTTTTTATTATCAGCAAAATACATATGAAACAACATATCACCATAATACAACTATAGAACATTTATAAGAAGAGAGGGTACATAGACATCAATTATGTATATAAATATGAGTGTACAAATAAGAAATTATTATATAATTGTATTACAGAAAGCTTTGAACATTGGCGGTTACATAAGCATCAGTAAGCACTCTTATATATGAAACTCTTAAATGAAACATGTATTGCAACTATATATATATTATTTATTTATTTATTTTTTTGGTTGCTTTCCTGTTTTTGAAAAAAAAAATTGTGAATATGAAATTTACATAAAAATAAAATAAAACTTTTAATGAAACCAGCATCATTTGAGTAATGACCCTTAATGTAATAACTCATGCTTGTAGGATAAGAAAAAAAAAAAAAAAATTATTAGTTTTGTTTTTAAATACTGACAACAATAAAACCCTAACCCCCGGTTTCACAGACAAGGCTTAAACCTAGTCCTAGACTAAAATGTAATTCTGAGCTGTTTCAACTGAAATAAACTTGCACTGACTGATCTTTAAACATATCAGTGCCTTTGTTTTGTGTTAAGATGGACACCAGTAATGTTTTTTGTAAGGCATGTTAATAAAAATTACTTAAATGTCCTAATTGAACAATGGCCTAATCCTGGTTTAGTCTAAGCCCTGTCTGTGAAACCGGGCCTAAATGTCTTTTAAAAAAAATCTCAGGGTTATATCAACAGGACCGAAAAAAAATAGAGTGATTCAGTTGCAAAACAGCATATAGTTCTGATTCCAAACAGGCAAATAAAAATGCAGACACATGACCCGAATGATGAAATAATGCTCCTCGGGTCTGTAAATCTTAATCAGTATTGAGTAAGGTTTGACACAGCTGAATTTGGCTTTGTCAATCAGATCCTTTTAGGCAGATTGACTGGTTTTGTCTTTGACGAGATGTGTGTTTGTCTTGTAATCGTATGTACATACAGTCGATGAACATATTTTGGCATCAGAAGATCCTGAAACATGCAATACAGTGTTGAAATGCAAAGAACAGAGATAGTGAAAGCTCCTGTGAATGCAGAATATATGTGAAATGTGGTTAGCTGACCAGCATGTTGAGCTATAGATGCTCTCAGCAAGCAGCAGGTTTGAGAGACTGTATCTTATGTGCATTTAAACCACTTTCTCTTTCTGTTTTATATATTTTTAAAAAACTGGTTAACCTGTTTGAAAGCATGAAAACTGTTCAGTATGGTTTACCATCTCTAAACCAACTTGACCAAAACGCTTTATCAAGCATCTAAACCAAGTGTTGAAGATGTGAGATTGTAGCTTATTTCTGTAAACTGATATCATGAACTCTCCGGCCATTGACTGTTTCATGCAGCAGTATCTCTAATTGACATTCACGCAAGTCATGCTTGTCAATCATCTGATTGGCAGCTCCTATGACCTATAGCGTCGCTGCTGTACCCTTTGGGGGGCGGCGGCTTGGACAGGTGAGGAGGAGAGGGGATGTGCAGCTGCTGCTGTTCTGAGTGTCTGTTCGTGAGCAGGATGTAAATGAATTCAGATCAGATCAGAGAGAAGTTCACAAAAATATTATTCAGATATTCTTTTTAGGTGTGGGGAAATTTAAATTTCCAATTTGTCCAGTTGTGAGTATCATTGTGTAGAAGTTACCATTACTTTCCTGAAAGTGTTCTCTAAACCTCAGCATTTAAATTCTCGGAATGTTGGTTTGTAATGTTTGGAATAGTGAGCCTTTTTTAATATTTTTTAAATGCTGCTTGATCTAAACCAGAGATTTTTTTTTTTTTTTTTTTTTTTTTAGCTTCGGTTTTTGTTAAGTATAATAACCCTAGTACCACCAAGAATGTCTTCTTTTAACATTATATGTGACCCTGGAGCACAAAACCAGTCATAAGTAGCACAGGTATATTGGTAGCAATAGCCAAAAATACATTGTATGGGTCAAAATTATAGATTTTTCTTTCATGCCAAAAATCATTAGGACATTAAATAAAGATCATGTTCCATGAAGATATTTTGTAAATCTCCTCCTGTAAATATATCAAAACTTAATTTTTGATTAGTAATATGCATTGCTAAGAACTTCATTTGGACAACTTTAAAGGTGTTTTTCTCAATATTTAGATTTTTTTTGCACCCTCAGATTCCAGATTTTCAAATAGTTGTATCTCAGCCAAATATTGTCCTATCCTAACAAACCATACATCAATGTATAAATCTGCTATTCTTGCCACAGCCATTAATACACTTACATTAACCAAAATTAAATTACTATATGAACTATTGGTGAGTATTTATAAAGAATGCATTTTTACAGTAATAGAAGCATATAAAGTAAAACGTCATCTGATAGTTGGCTAATATATATAATCAATAGCCAGCATGACCTATGTGACATCTGCAAAAAATAAAGTTGTTTCCGAAATGGAACAACTTGTTTGATTTCAATAAAAGACAAACATAAGTTTCTTTGGAATAAATTACACTGATAAAGACCATGTTGACAGAATGTTGACTTTAACACTATTTTAAGAGCTTTTATTTCATTAATATAACATTAGCTAAAGGTTTTGGAATGTTCCCTGTTAAGTGGACTGTGTGTGTGTGTTTTAGAGATCCAGCACACTGTCAAATTCACCAAGCGCAGCATCTGAGCCTCTTAAATGGATTTTTGTCTTTTGTTTGTGTTGAGTGGGAGCTGTGATTCACTCTCTTTATCAGAAACACAAAACAACAGCCACTCCGCCAACCTCATCCTGAATGACAGACTCCTCCTGACACCAGGCCTGCTCTCTCCGTCTCTCTGACAGCATCTCTTTCTCTCGCACAGCTCAACAGCCTCCGTGAGACCCGCTTTTCACGCACCATCAAACCCGTCAGCGCTCAGGCACAGATACTCCTCTATACACACTGCCCAGGAGTCTTTCAGCAGAATCACCTCCACACACACAAAGCACTAGTCTGTGGATCGATCGGTCTTTAAAGTCAACATTAAAAACATACAAAAAATATTTGACGCAGCACAGCTGTTTTCAACACTGATAATAGTAAGAAAAGTTTCACCAGCATATTAGAATGATTTCTGAAGAATCATGTGACACTGAAGACAATAGCAATTATGCTGAAAATTCAGGTTTGCATCATAGCAGAAATTATATTTTAAAATATATTCAAATACAAAATGGTTATTTTAAATTGTAAAAAATACTCCACAGTTTTTACTGTATTTTCGATCAAATAAACAGCCTTGGTAAGCAAAACACACTTCTTTCAAAAACTTTTTTTTTTTTTAATCTTGCCAAGGCTCTATTTCATTTCTTTAAGGAATAGCTCACCACAAAATGAAATTTTGTTAAAAATATCCGTACTCCCAGGCCATCCAATACGTAGATGAGTTTGTTTCTTCATCAGATTTGGAGAAATTCCGCATTCCATCACTTGCTCTGCAGTGAATGGGTCAGTGCAATTACTGGAGAAAACAATATTATGGATATAGGACTTGTATTTTGGCCAGAAACAATGGTCTGAAGTTAAAATATCTTAATAATGGATTTATTAACGGCACCCATTCACTGCAGAGCATCCATTGGTGAGCAAGTGATGCAATGCTACATTTCTCCAAATCTGATGAAGAAACAAACTCATCTTCATCTTGGATGGCCTGAGAGTGAGGACATTTTCAGCAAATTTTCATGGGTGAACTGTATAAACACTAGTCTTATTCATTTACATTTACATTTAATCATTTAGCAGATGCTTTTATCCAAAGCGACTTATAAATGAGAACAATAGAAACAATCAAAACCAACAAAAGAGCAATAATATGTAAGTGCTGTGACAAGTCTTTGTTAGCCTAACATAGTATAGCAAGGTGTTTTTATATAATAAATAAAAAGAAAACAAGTACATAGAATAGAACAAGAATAGGGAACGCTAGTGTCATTTAAAAACAAAACAAAAAAAACAAGTCAAAAGAATAGAAACAGAATATAAATCTACACGAATATCCTGCAAATATCAAATCACAAACATACAGGAGATTAGCTACATTTTTCCAGTTGAATAATTAGTTTTCTTAGAAGTAAAATTAGTTGTGAAGACCATTTCATGTTGACTTTAAACTAGAATGCATCAAAGCGGTCAGGATTTGAAGGTGAATATCCACAGTGATGAGTCTTGAATATACCATCAGTTTCCATGTAGAAGCCTCAGTGTTTCTAAAGGTCAAAGGTGATTTTGACTAGAATGTGATCAGACTGAAATCACAAATAATTTACATTTAAGTGACATAAATGTCATTGCATGTGTGTGACTGTGTGTGTGTGTGAGAGAGAGAGTGTGTGTGTGTGTGTGTTTATGTTTGTGCTGTGAACAGAAGCTCAGTCAGCACAGGTGGCCAGAGGGGGCATGAGCCCTGAGGTGTCTCTCTCACACACACACACACACACACACACACACTGCCTTCTCTGGAGTCCAGCTCCACTTTTACAGACCCTTGTGCCTGGAAAACAAGACTTTCATACTTTGCAGTACCTGGACGCTGTCTCTCTCTTCTTTCTGTCTGTGACTCTGTGTCTGTTTTCCCCCCAAAGGCTCTGTAAGCATTCACGTATCACTGGCTTTGGCAAACCGCTAAACACACAAACACACACACTTTCCCCTCCAACTCTCACACACACAGGCATCTCAACTTCATGGGTTTTGTCTCTTGTCAAGTGTGACAATCTGAATAAATCTCTAGGTTCAGGTTGGGAGAGAGATATTTAAGTGATTTTAGTATTCAGATGGAGTCAATGTGTGACTTCTGAAGTCATATAATAGCTTAGTTTTGATTGTGATCAACCACAAGTAACTAATACAATTTCATACACTGAACAAAATTATAAACGCAACACTTGTTTTTGCCCCCATTTTTCATGAGCTGAACTCAAAGATCTAAGAATTTTTTTATGTACACAAAAGGCCTATTTCTCTCAAATATTGTTCACAAATCTGTCTAAATCTGTGTTAGTGAGCACTTCTCCTTTGCCGAGATAATCCATCCACCTCACAGGTGTGGCATATCAAGATGCTGATTAGACAGCATGATTATTGCACAGGTGTGCCTTAGGCTGGACAGAAAAAAAGGCCACTCTAAAATGTGCAGTTTTATCACACAGCACAATGCCACAGATGTCGAAAGTTGTGAGGGAGCGTGCAATTGGCATGCTGACTGCAGGAATGTCCACCAGAGCTGTTGCCCGTGAATTGAATGTTCATTTCTCTACCATAAGCTGTCTCCAAAGGCGTTTCAGAGAATTTGACAGTACATCCAACCGGCCTCACAACCGCAGACCATGTGTGGGCAAATGCTCACATTCGATGGCGCCTGGCACTTTGGAGAGGTGTTCTCTTCATGGATGAATCCCGGTTTTCACTGTACAGGGCAGATGGCAGACAGCGTGTATGGCGTCGTGTGGGTGAGCGGTTTGCTGATGTCTACGTTGTGGATCGAGTGGCCTATGGTGGCGGTGGGGTTATGGTATGGGCAGGCGTATGCTATGGACAACGAACACAGGTGCATTTTATTGATGGCATTTTGAATGCACAGAGATACCGTGACGAGATCCTGAGGCCCATTGTTGTGCCATTCATCCACAATCATCACCTCATGTTGCAGCATGATAATGCACGGCCCCATGTTGCAAGGATCTGTACACAATTCCTGGAAGCTGAAAACATCCCAGTTCTTGCATTGCCAGCATACTCACCAGACATGTCACCAGACATGTCAACTCTATGCGAAGGAGATTATTTTGGACTGCGAGACCCCCCCTGGACCCCCCCCCCCCCCCCCCCCCAATACAGTAAAAATGCACATTTTAGAGTGGTCTTTTATTGTGGCCAGCCTAAGGCACACCTGTGCAATAATCATGCTGTCTAATCAGTATCTTGATATGCCACACCTGTGAGGTGGATGGATTATCTCGGCAAAGGAGAAGTGCTCACTAACACAGATTTAGACAGATTTGTGAACAATATTTGAGAGAAATAGGCCTTTTGTGTACATAGAAAAAGTCTTAGATCTTTGAGTTCAGCTCATGAAAAATGGGGGGAAAAACATAGATAGATAGATGGATGGATGGACGGACGGATAGATTATGTTAGTTTTATATATATATATATATATATATATATATATATATATCTACATAAACACTAATAATAATAATGTAATGTTTTACATTTACATTTACATTTAGTAATTTAGCAAATGATTTTATCCAAAGCGACTTACAAATGAATTACCAACTTTTAAGGAAATTATGTGTAAATAAATATTAATTTGATATATAAATAATTTTATGTTATGTTGATCATTATATATAAAGCTTGTTTTTAAGGAAATTATAATATATAAATAAAAAACTTAATTATATATATATATATATATATATATATATATATATATATATATATATATATATATATATATATATATATATATAATTAGATGTTATATTGACCATTATATAAATAAATAAAAAATAATTATATAAAAATAATTATTATATATTACATTTCTGAATAAATTTAACTAGCATGTAAAATAATATAAAATGTGCAAAAGGTTTATACATTTGTATGGATGACACTCGAAGGAGAATATATGTGAAAGTTGGTGAATCTGTTGACAAAAAAAAAAAAAAAAATATATATATATATATATATATATATATATATATATATATATATATATATATATATATATATATATATATATATATATACTAAACTGTGGGTAAAAAAATATATATTAATGATGAAGTTAAGTGATATATCCAGCATATTTCTGATTTGGTGTTGATAAAGTGGCATTTGAGCTTTATTAATGGGCCTGTGGGTGTACATAATACAAACAGTTTGTTTTTGTTTTCTGAAGAACTTGTTAATGAAGTTATTTGTGGATAACTTGCCTGTCTGCAGTTTGACTTTCTGTTTCTGTTATTATTGTTCTCTTTATCTCTGTGCAGAGCGGCACATCATATCTCCGTCTGACAGCTCGCTTGTTGCTACGGGAAACCTCTCATTAAAACGTCTTGACGATCACAGATGATAAAGGCCTTGACGAGCACAGATGTTAAAGTAAACATGACTGAGATTTAGAGAAAGATTCAGATACACAAGAGTCTGGAAGATTCTGTCCAGACATGCAGAGGGAAATTAAGCTGATTCACAGAAGCTCTTGAAATTCTGGTTTGAAAATAGGAAATGGAAAAACAACAGGCTGTGTGAGATTAGAAGCACACAGGGTTATAGACAGAAGAGGAATGGACTTGATTGCTTGTGCATAAGAATGACCAAACTTTATCATTTTTAAAAGAGGAATTATTTATTTATTAATAAATTTATACTGATGCTTTCAAATCTGCATATTAGAATGATTTCTGAAGGATCCTGTGACACTGAAGATGGAGTAATGATGCTGAAAATACAGCTTTGATCACAGGAATACATTACAGTTTAACATATATTCACATAGAAAATCATTATTTTAAACTGTAATAATATTTCACAATATTACAATTCTTACTGCATTTTCATCAAATATACACAGCCTTGATCAGCAGAAGAGGTTTCCCAAACTATTGAAGTACTGTAGTGTTATATATATTAAATATTGCTTTTTACAGAATAGTCAATAAATGTAATATTTTAAGCAATAATAAATATTTTTTGAATATATGTAATATTACATAATACAAATAATAATTTGATTTGATTACAAATATAAAATATTGCCTTAAAAAATATTATATATGTTATATTATACATACATTCAATACTGACATTAAAATATTTTTTATGATTAGAGTATCACATAATTTGTTCAGCAAAATTCAAATTCTATAAAATAGTTCAATCTTAATAATTATTTTAAAAGTACTTTCTTGATTAGAGAATTTCATCTCTCACTCAGCAACATGATTTGATTATTGCATTGTTCGCTTAACAACATATTGACATCAATCTATTGTCAGTTGTTGCCTATGTAGAGTGTTCTACGCGAGCCACACACAGGCTTCAGTGACAGTGCGCTGTGTTAGTAGCCTATGCAGACAGCAGATACTGAAGCAGCTCACTAGGGTTTGGAACAAAGCATAGAAGTGACAGAATGAGAGGGTGTGATTATTCTAAAGGTTACACAGCCCTGAGTGATCAGAGGCGCTCAGACAGCGAGTGTATGCAGCAGTCGGCCCGTCACTATTGATCAAGCACACTTTCATTACTCACTCTCTTGCTGGAGGTCAGCTTTGTGCTATTTTTACGAGGCTCTAATTTTTTGTGTGTTTTTATTCTTGCCACTTGCTTGAGTTGGTGTTTCAGCCCTCTGGGAAATGCCAGCGAATCACAGACACCATAGACAGGGAGACAGAGCTTCACCTGACGGCACTGGGAGTTATTTTGGTCCGGGTGCGTCAGTCAGACGGGCGGCGCTGTGCTCTGCGTATCCCATGGTGCCGCTGGTCACCTGCTGTCATTAGCACTCTGAGATCCAGAGGGAACAATCTCTGCTGTTCTAGAACATCACGTCCACACCTGACACAGCGCACAGTCAGCACTACCAAACCATGAGATATAGGAGCCAAACATTACAGATTTAATAGATAATATTAAAAATACATTGTATATACGTTATTTATATTAGTACATTTATTACATAGCATTTATTACATTATAATTTAATTTATTTTATTATGATTTATTAATATATATATATATATATATATATATATACACACGTTTATTTCTGTGAATTATGGGGGCTTTCCATAGACTTCTATTACTTTTACACTGACCAAAAGTATTTTTTTATCCCCAACCCAACCCTAAATCTAAACCTACTCCTCACAGAAAACCTGTTTGCATTGTTACACTTTCAGATAAACATCATTTACTATTTTTAATATGTTTGTCCCCTTGTGGGAACCGCAGTCTGGTCCCCACAATGTCAAAAATTTCAGGTTTTACTATCCTTGTGGGGACATAAACAAGTACACACACACACACACACACACGTATAGGTACTAGTTTTAAGCAATATTTAATAATTTATAAACATAGTTAACAAAAGGATAAATATCGATTTTTTTTTTTATAAAATAGAACACATTGCTTAAGACAATTATCTAAAATATTTGTAAGCAATATTAAATATTTGGTAAATATTTGTCATTTTAAATAATATTAAATATTATAAAAAAATATTATTATGAATATCAAATATTGCTATATATATTATTAAATAAAATATATAATATATTGCATATTATATTATATTATATGTATTTTTGTTTTCATTATTTTATTCAAAGAATTAAGCTAAATAATTTTCCTATGCAGTGCTTAATATTTTGGGACAAAAAAGTGTGTTTCACACATATTACAATTCACTTAACAGGAATAAATAATTATTTACAGGGATAAATGTATTATTTAGATTTACACTTGCATCAAAATTCAAACACTGCATACTATTTGTTACAGGATGTTGTTGTCTATATTCAATTTCATTGCTAATCCAGGAGCTGAACTGGAATTTGAAGGCCTTCTCAGTAGCACTGGTAATGAGACAGGCCTGCAGCGCATACAGACACAGACAGAGAGACAGCACGGGCATGAAGCCCAGCATAACCAGAGGGCAGCTAACACAAAAAAAGATTAGAAATTCTACCGGAAACACAGAGCCTGCAGCACGCTCAGACTCGTGCGCGCATGTGTGTGTGTGTGTGTGCGGCCTGAATGAAATGAATGGAAGAGCCTGCAGTGCTGGAGAGGGAAGCGCTGCTGCAATATCATGCAGGCTCTGGGTGTTTTTGCCCCGAGATCTTGGATCTGACAGCCGAGGGCAGCTGCAGCTCTGAATTCAGCTCCGCTCCTCCAGTTGCCGATTCGCTGTGTTTAAGTCGGGTTTGTTGATCTGCCTTTGACAGTCTGATCCTGACCTGTCAGATGACAGGTGTCAACCTGCGTCAGGGAAACGTCTTTGAAACTGTAGCTGTGTGGATACGAGACACTCATAATTTATAGGTGAAGTGCGTTTCAAATAGGTTTGCTGATAGTCTGCAGGCTGCACCGAACTCACATCACCACTCATCTCTGCACTTAAAGTTATGTTTGTATATTAGTATTTGAACATAAATATGTTCAACTAAACCTAAAGTTTTTGTATACTACATAAAACATTTCTAAATTAAACAAACAGGCTGACAAACAGACAGGCTGAATGAGAACGCAAATACACTTTCTGACAGCAGATGGCGCTTATGGAACAACAGCGATACAGTGTTTTCTTGGTTAACTCTGTAAACAAAGCAGCATTGCACTTAAAAACACTACTTAATATGAATTACACAGAGGCAAGATGAAAAGAAAATACATCTTAAAATGTTCTGAAGACAGAAGACAGTCAGATACATTCACATAAACTCCCTCCCCCAACTGTATCGCGATTTGTTTAACATCTCAAGCAACATATATCGTCACTTTTTTTATCGATTTTCAACTGGCTCGGGGTGCATCGATACATTCCTAAAAACAGCAACTGTTGTCAATTTATGCATTCATTAATTTTGTCTCTTTGCTAAACTAAGCATTGCTAAACTAAATTGTGCATCTTGTTAAGGAAGTTGTGCTGTTGCATTGCAAGTGCTTAGATTATTGATATTCAGACTTTCAAAAAAGGGAAAAGTAAGTAGTAAAAATAAAAATCACTGGCAACCACCCACATCATGCAGCGATGAGTTTTGCGCATGCAAACACCTTCAGAAAATGTACAAATCTAGTTTTCTTTTGAAGTCAGAAGCGGATGACTTGATGCTATTAGGCAGTGATCACATTTGACTGCTTTAACATAATATGCATCAGCTGCAGGAACGCACTGATACGAGGTTAAAATCTCTGCCCTTCAGTCAGAAGATATGAAGATCTCCAGTGTAAATCAAGCGCATCATCCTTCCCAGCGTGCATGGGGAACGACAAGATGTTTTCTCAGCCCTCCCTCTCAGCGCGTGTCAGGTGTCTGCAGCCGCTCTCTCTGTTGTTTCAGCGCGTCTCTGAAGATCTCCTGCCGCAGCATACATGCGAGGGAGTCGCTATAGGTCAAGAGCTCTTTTGCATTTTAATCAGCTGCTTGCCAATTAACAGCTCTGTGTAAGTTTGCTGCGCGGTGTAATTTATTTAGCCCATGGCTCACTTCTGACAGGAACATTTGTTTACAGAACCCAGTCGCAACGCACAGCTGGAGCATTCGCACGCAAGCAACCTGCGCTTCTGTTGTGCGATCGTGCCTTATTAGAACGAGTTCACAAACGTTCAAATCTGAAATCAACTTAACTTCTACCTCTGGGCTTGTAAGTTGTATGAATTTTGTAATTGTGCTTTGAGCACAAATTCCAAATTTTGCATTCCAAACTCCCATCACTGATTAACTAAATATTTTTTAATGTTTTCTAAAACAGGCCATCTAAAATTATGCTCAAAAAGGTTGCATTTATTTGATTAAAAATACAGTAAAAAATTTAAAAATTTTGAAATATTTCAAAATAGCTGTTTTTATGTGAATATATGTTTAAATGCCATTTATTTCTGTGATCAAAGCTGAATTTTCAGCATCATTATTCCAGTCTTCAGCGTCACATGATCCTTCAGAAATCACTCTAATATGCTGATTTGCTGCTCAAGAAACATTTTTGATTATTATAAATGTTGAAAACAGTTGTGCTGCTTCACAATTTTGTGGAAACTGTGATACATTTTATTTTTCAGGATTCTTTAATAAATAGAAAGTTCAAAAGAACAGCATTTTTTTGAAACTGAAATCTTTTGTAACATTATAAATGTCTTCACTGTTGAAAACAGTTGTGCTGCTTCTATCAAAATTTGGGGTTAGTATGGTCTTTTTTTTTAAAGAAATTAATACTTGCATTAATCAAAAGTGACAGTAAAGATATTTATAATCGTTTTCTATTTCAAATAAATGTTGTTCTTTTGAACTTTCTATTTATCAAAGCATCCTGAAAAATAAAATGTATCAAGATTTCCACAGAAATTTGAAGCAGCACAACTGTTTTCAACATTGATAATAATCAGAAATGTGTCCTGAGCAGCAAATTAGTATATTAGAACGATTTCTGAAGGATCATGTGACACTGAAGACTGGAGTAATGATACTGAAAATTTAGCTTTGATCACGGAAATAAATTACATAAAATAAGGGTGAAAACACTTATTTTAAATTGTAATAATATTTCCCTTTTTGTTTTTGTATTTTGCATCAAATAAATGCAGCCTTGGTGAGACTTCATTAAAAAAAAAATCTTTATCCCAATTTTTGACCTGTAGTGTATTTTTTATTTGAAATTGTCTTATTTCTGCTAAAATTCCTCAAATTTTATTTATTTCCTGACTGTTAATAATACTAGCACTTTTAATATGCAGTGAATTTTTGCTGAAGTGCAGTTGCATATTTAGCTGTTTGCATGTGTTTTATGCTTGTGATGAAGCAGTATTACAGTGATCTCGGAGTGAGAGAGAACATCAACCTCTTCAGGCAAAATCTCAGAACTCTCTGCTCTCTGTCCGCATCACACCACTCACATCTCATGTCAAAACATTTGAGAACCAAGAAGCAGAAGTCACGCTCCTCTGGAATACGTGCTAACAGTTGGACTAATGAAGTAGTAAACAAACGTTTTTATCATGAATATTCATAACCCTGATGAAAGACAGTGATGATCGTAGCATTGTCTCTCAGCTGTAAACAAGAAACTATATGAACCTGTGTGGTGTTTTACACTATTTTTGACCACGTGAACGTGGTTTTATTATCAAGGTGTATGTGTGCATGTACATCCATATGCTTAGGTCTGTGTTTCTTACAAATCTCACATTTCAGGCATTCAAATATGAATATGTGAAGGCTGTATGGTTTTGCTTGTTCTGGTCTTGATAAATTCACAACATGCACGCCACTTAAAGGAATAGTTCACCCAAAAACAAAAATTTGCTAAAAATGGACTTACCAGAACAAATTTTGAAAAATGTAGTTTTGCATAACTTGCTCACCAATGGATCCTCTGCAGTGAATGGGTGCCGTCAGAATGAGAGTCCAAACAGCTGATAAAAACATCACAATAATCCACACCACTCCAGTCCATCAGTTAACATCCTCAGAAGACAAAAGCTGAAACAAATCCATCTTTAAGATGATTTTAACTAAAATAAATCATCCAAATTAACACTTCCTCCAGTGAAAAAGTCCATCTCCTGTTGTCTCTCACATCTAAATACAGCCACACATTTGTTTAGAGCTGTTTTAGCTTGTAAACTGTTACGGAGCGGACGAGACGAGATGTGAGACGTACGGATCCATGTGCAAATCTTTATTAAGAGACGTGATCATGAAATAGCATGGATTCAATAATGGCAAACAGGTGCAAGACAGGCAAGACAAAGAGTAATCCTAGGACAATCGTGGGTCTACGATCAGCGAACAATATCCAACAGGGCAAGGCAACAAGATAATCCAGGTACAAGAGCAACAGTCCAAGCGAGGTGCAAATAGAGTCCGAAAAAGCAGACAAATGGTTAATCCAAGATACACACGCAGGAGATCAGGAAACAGGAAACAACAAGGCAACACGAAATGACTAGACTTAGACTAGAACTAGAAACCAGGACTGGAAACGTGAAATGGCTCCATAGTGTAGCTATCACTAGAAGAGTGATATACGCTAGGCTAGACAATACTCAGTGATCTGAAAGAGCGCATTCAGCTGTGTATGTGCAATCAGTGCAATGGGTCATGGGAACTGTAGTCTGGAGTGACATGTAAAAGTATGTGTGGTGTGAGAGACAATGTAAAGAGAGGACGACATCTGGTGGTGAGCGTACGGAAGTGCATGGAGAGGATTCGTGACATAAACGGTGCTTCATCTGTGCAGACTTCTCTCCTAATTCAGACCAGAACACTTTTTTACTTGAAGAAGCAATATTATGGATATTTAAAATGGAAATTATGAATTGAAGATTAAAATTATAGATTTGATTTTATGCAAACACACCACTTTTGTCTTCTCAAGGTGTTAACTGATGGACTGGAGTGGTGTGGATTATTGTGATGCTTTTATCAGCTGTTTGGACTCTCGTTCCGACGGCACCCATTCACTGCAGTAAGCTTAGTGATGGAGTGCTACATTTCTCCAAATCTGATAAAGAAGCAAACTCATCTACATCTCGGATGGCTGAAGGTTGAGTAAATCTTCAGCAAATTTTCATTTTTGGGTGAACTGTTCCTTTGGATGGGGTTCTTCTAGTTGAAGGATATTATGAATTTAAAATACTTGTGAAATACCTCCTATTTTTTTATCCATGGGGGAGGGGGGCATTAATACAATGTTCAAAGGTGTAAAAATAATCTTTTTGAGTTCTTCAGGTTGTCATTTTTAGACACGTAATAGATGACTGTCTCTAAACAGTACTGTATACCATATAATTTGTGTGTGTGTGTGTTTGTGCGCGTGTGTGTGTGCACGTGTGTGTGCGTGCTTCTCGATTACACATTTGAAGTAAGGTCACATGGTTACACATGGAAAACTGTAATTAGTGAATGTTTCTCATTCACTCTGTAATTACAGAATAAGTGCTTTGGAATGCTTTAGAGTGTTTAAATGGAATCAGAAAGACGCAGCGTGTGGCCTTTATGTCTGTTGTGCACACACACTTGGGGCTGTTCACACAAGACGTGTTTTTGTATTCTGCTTGGTCTTGAGATGCATTTTTAAGATGGCATTTTTTATCCCAGTTTAATATGCAGAATCCAATATGCATATCTTTACTTTTACTCTTTATTCTCTTCTCATGCACAGCTAATCTGTTTGGCTCTCTGTCTGTCTGTCTTTCAGGCGTGAAGTTCAGAGGAACCACTCAGTCCAGACAGGTGAGATCATGCAGATGTTCTTCTTTGCCCATAAACTGTTTGTATTCTTCACTATGGGAACACATATGACTCTATTAAACAACATCTCTCATGCCCTCATATTATCCCGAGGGAAGGGGCAGATTGCTGGGCTGTAACCTGCCGTCACTAATCAAATGAACCCTGACTTCATAACGAACTAATCACCTCATTATTACTGGATTTATGATTATTCAATTCATTGACTTTATTGCACCTTAATGAATTCAAATGAGAAGTTAAATTGATATTTGCCACAGGCGACATGTTTTTGGAAATCAGGTGATGTTGAGAATTAAGCAAAAATCCTCATAATTTAGCGGATTTAGATATTCAGAGTGAGTCACAGAGCACAGATGAGCTGTAATGAGACACATCCATCCGGAGGAGCACAAGAAGATCACAAACAGGTGAATGGCGCCATCTGATGGATGCAAAATAGACTGATAGATCAGCCAGACTTTTGGAAATGATATAAAGGCATCATTATGCATATTTTGCATTGTATATTATTAAATATTAACATTAACATTATTGCTTTTAGGATTTTTTTTTTTGCATTTATTTATTAATTTATTTTTCATCATTAAGGCTTCAGTTGATTATGTGCCCTTTCCTCTAATTAAAGGAAGATGTATATAAAATATATGTATATCTATATATGTATGCGTGCATGTATTTATTTATTTATATATATATATATATATATATATATATATATATATATATATATATATATATATATATATATACATACAGTTGGGCAAAAAATATTTAGTCAGCCACCAATTGTGCAAGTTCTCCCACTTAAAAAGATGAGAGAGGCCTGTAATTTTCATCATAGGTACACTTCAACTATGAGAGACAGAATGGGGGGAAAGAATCCAGGAAATCACATTGTAGGATTTTTAATGAATTAATTGGTAAATTCCTAGTAAAATGAGTATTTGGTCACCTACAAACAAGCAAGATTTCTGGCTCTCACAGACCTGTAACTTCTTCTTTAAGAGGCTCCTCTGTCCTCCACTCGTTACCTGTATTAATGGCACCTGTTTGAACTCGTTATCAGTATAAAAGACACCTGTTCACAACCTCAAACAGTCACACTCCAAACTCCACTATGGCCAAGACCAAAGAGCTGTCGAAGGACACCAGAAACAAAATTGTAGACCTGCACCAGGCTGGGAAGACTGAATCTGCAATAGGCAAGCAGCTTGGTGTGAAGAAATCAACTGTGGGAGCAATTATTAGAAAATGGAAGACATACAAGACCACTGATAATCTCCCTCGATCTGGGGCTCTACGCAAGATCTCACCCCGTGGGGTCAAAATGATCACAACAACGGTGAGCAAAAATCCCAGAACCACATGGGGGGACCTAGTGAATGACCTGCAGAGAGCTGGGGCCAAAGTAACAAAGGCTACCATCAGTACATTTACATTTATTCATTTAGCTGACGCTTTTATCCAAAGCGACTTACAATTGCTATATATGTGAGAGGTCGCACGCCTCTGGAGCAACTAGGGGTTAAGTGTCTTGCTCAGGGACACATTGGTGTCTCACAGTGGATTCGAACCCGGGTCTCTCACACCAAAGGCATGTGTCTTATCCACTGCGCCATCACCACCCTATCAGTAACACACTACGCCACCAGGGACTCAAATCCTGCAGTGCCAGACGTGTCCCAAACACACCGCCCGGACAACGAAGGAGTGGCTTCGTAAGAAGCATTTCAAGGTCCTGGAGTGGCCTAGTCAGTCTCCACATCTCATCAAATCTTTGGAGGGAGCTGAAAGTCCCAAAACATCACTGCTCTAGAGGAGATCTGCATGGAGGAATGAGGAATGGGCCAAAATACCAGCAACAGTGTGTGAAAACCTTGTGAAGACTTACAGAAAACGTTTGACCTCTGTCATTGCCAACAAAGGGTATATAACAAAGTATTGAGATGAACTTTTATTATTGACCAAATACTTATTTTCCACCATAATTTGCAAATAAATTCTTTAAAAATCAGACAATGTGATTTCCTGGATTCCCCCCCATTCTGTCTCTCATAGTTGAAGTGTACCTATGATGAAAATTACAGGCCTCTCTCATCTTTTTAAGTGGGAGAACTTGCACAATTGGTGGCTGACTAAATACTTTTTTGCCCAACTCTGTGTGTGTGTGTGTGTTTACGTACAGTGCCCTCCATAAGTATTGGAGCAGTAAAGACAAAATTGCTCTGTTGGCTGTGGAGTCAAGACATTTGCAAATATGATTAAAATATGAATATGAGAAAAAACTACAGAATGTCACATTTTATTATTAGCCGTTTCAACACATATATGTTTTACCAAATAAAAAGAACAGCACTTTTAGAGTTCATCCCACTCATTGATGTGAGCATAAGTATTGGGACAGTTGAACATAAGGCAGATATAAAAGATCAAAAGCTATTATTTAGTTGCAGATTCCTTGCGCACAATCACAGCAGTGAGTCTGTGACCCATAGACATCACCAGACTCTTGCTCTCATCCTTTGAAATACTTTTCCCAGCCTTTAATGCTTTAATGCATAAATAAACACAGTACACATACATATATTATGTAAACAAAAACTTATTTTGGATATCCCTATAGGATATTTATATTCTATAAAAAAGAAACCTTGCTTGCTTTTATGATTATTTATAAATAATTTATTTATTTATTTCACTTCTATTAACAGCATCAGTCGATACAGTGCCCTTTCTGATTAAAATAATATTGTCAGTTTTATTTAAATCCATTTTTATATATGATTTTATTTATACATTGTCTCAAATTCTCTTTACTTGAATGCATCCATCTTTGTAGTTTCTCATTATTGTAATAGTAATTAAAATCATCCTATCTGAACACAATAATTTTGAATCATTATTGAATTCAATACAATGAATAATGCGTAGACGTATTAATTAATTACTTCATATTTAAAATATTATAATTATAATTTGTTCTTTCATCCTTAATAATGAGAATTTAGGGGAAATTTATTTACAATTTCTAAATTAATTTAAAATAGTTTAAAATGTATTTTTCTTTTTTGAGAGAGAGAGAAACAAAATATCTAGTCCTCTCTTATAATGTATCTTATAAAAATTCATTTAAAAAATAGTTTAAAAATAATAATTTTTTTCTTCTTTTCTGGTGCAATAGATTTAAACATATTCCTCTTATAATGTCAGTGTGCTTCATGGGATTGTTGTGTGTATGTGTGTGTGTGTGTGTGTGTGTGTGTGTGTGTGTGTGTGTTTAAGGAGCAGTGCTCTCAGTTCAGTGAGGTCGTGGGCAGCATCTCAGCTCGAGTCAACCAGCGTTCAGAGGAGAGCGACGTCGACCCCATCTCACCGATGCAGCTACCAGACTCCCAGTGGAAACGACAGGCCGCCACGCCGGGCTCCCGAGAGCATGACCCGGGCTCTCAACGGGTCACCAAACGCCACCGGAAACTATTAAAGACCAGCCCGGTGCTGCGACCCCACACGAACTCTTCCCTGCTGAGCTCACGCCGTCTCTCTGATGTCCAGGAGTCCCGCCGACGGATCGTACGCGAGGTCTGCGGGAAATATCGGAGTAATATTTCACGGACGATAACGCCGCATCATGTCTCGCGGATTTACGTGGAGGACAGACATAAACTGCTGTACTGCGAGGTGCCTAAAGCCGGATGCTCCAACTGGAAGAGAGTCCTGATGGTGTTAGCTGGTGTCGCCAACTCAACGCAGGAAATCAATCACGTAGCCGTTCATTACGACAATCACCTGAAACGCCTGGACAGCTTCGACAGGCAGGGCATCACTAAGCGTTTGGAGACGTACACCAAAGTTCTGTTCATCCGAGAGCCAATGGAGCGACTGGTGTCTGCGTTCAGGGACAAATTTGAGAGCCCCAATTCCTACTACCATCCTGTCTTCGGAAAGCCCATCATCTCCAAATACAGAGTGAACGCATCGCAGACGGCTTTGAAGACGGGAAGCGGCGTGACCTTTCGAGAGTTCATCCACTATCTTTTGGACGTGCATCGTCCCGTGGGAATGGACATCCATTGGGAAGCGGCCAACCAGCTTTGCAGCCCCTGCCACCTTCACTACGACTTCATCGGGAAGGTCGAGACCTTGGAAGAAGACGCCAACTTCCTTTTACGAAAGATCAGGGCCCCGGAGAACCTGACGTACCCCTCGTTCAAGGACGGGAACCCCAAAGCGGCCAGAACTTCCATTCAGATCACCCAGCATTATTTTTCGCAGCTGAACGCGACTGAGCGCCAGCGGGCGTATGACTTCTATTACATGGACTATTTGATGTTTAACTACTCCAAACCCTACAAAGACCTGTACTGACGCTTGTGCTTTAACTGCTGGTTACCTGTGTGCGCTGTCTACTGTCCGATCAATGCTTCAGAGACTAATTAGACTAATCCATAATTACACCGTCTCACATCCTCTTTGGAGATTCAGCCGTCGATAACCCGGAGCACATCACTCATTTACGTAAATTGCTCTTTATTTGCCATTAAAAAGTCTGACGTGTGTCCCAACCAGGCGTGACTCGACAAGTTACCAGTGACTAGCTCATCTGTCACACTCACAGCATAAATTGAGCCTAGTGTATGACAACTCACGGCCAATCACAACTATCAAATGTTTAGTATAGATGCACTACTGTAGTAAAAGATTGGGTCAATCAGAGTTTGAAATTAAAAGAAATTGATACTTTTATCCGTCAAGGATGCATTAAATTGATTTTTTTTTTTTTTTTTTTTTGACAGTAAGGATATTTAAAAGATTTATATTAAAAATAAATTCTTTTGAACTTTCTGTTCATTAAAGAATCCTGAAAACAAAGATTTAACACAATTTTTTTTCTTCACATTAAAATAATAATTTAAAAAGGTCCTTTCTTTTTTGGGTGTGAAATTTAAATACTTCCATATAATTTATTTTTAATTCATTTTAATTTTGGAAGAACTTTTTTGGGGGGGGGGGGGGGCACAAACAGTTTTCAACATTGATAATAATCAGAAATATTTCTTGAGCAGTAAATCAGTATATTAGAATGATTTCTGAAGGATCATGGAGTAATGATGTAGAAAATTCAGCTTTGATCACAGAAATAAATTACAAATTAAAATATATACACATAGAACACAGTTATATTAAATTGTAATAATATTTGACAATTTGTACTGTATTTTTGATCAAATAAATGCAGCCTTGATGAGCAGAAGAGACTTCATTCAAAAACATTAAAATATCTTACCAAGCCCAAACATATGCGGTGGGATTTTGGACCAATGAGGTGTCAGTGTAGGCGGGGCTACATTAACTTGTAACCAAGTATTAAACAAAATATCTCAATTTAGGAGAGAAACTCAGAGAGAAACTTGTTGCTTTGTTGTGTCACGCCTGTTACATTACGCTGGTCAGAATATTACACCATGAAAGTAGAAAGGGCAACATTTGTGAAAGTAAAAAATGACCCTTTTATGTTATATCTTTCATCTCTTACAAAAAATACCATGGTATTATTATTGTTAGCAAGGTATTCTTTGCAAAAAATTAGTCCAGCTATGGTGCAATGAAGGTATCACTTGCTAATACTATGGTATTTTGACATATACCGTGGTGTACTATGATGTTTCAGGGTACTTTCTAAGAATACCATGGTACTGCAGTCATACAGCTAATCTATAATAAAAATAAAAATAAAAACCTTGGTAGTTCACTTTTGTAAATACAATAGTATGTGAATATGGTAAAACAACTTTACCATGAAGTATACTATACAGTACATGAATATAGTAATCATGATCATTGTACCATGGTATTTTTGAAAGTGTTTCCTCCTATTATATATATATATATATGACTGTAAGAAGATCACTCACTTCCCTTTAGCAAACACTCAATCCTCCACCACTAACTACACTGATATTTTCAGATAAATCTATAATCTATCTATAATTGTAAAAAGGGCATTCAGAGGATTATATTTTTCTATGTATTTGTAAAACAGCTTTAGATGTGATTGATGCGTTTGTGCAAATTCATCTCTGAAGCCACTGACCATCTTTTGGGTTTGTGAGTATGAAACGATCTGTGCACTAGATCCTTAATCCTTGTTTATAAGACTAGGATGTGTGTGTGTGTGTGTGTGTGTGTTTATGTGGTTTATGAGGACACAAATTTGTATAATGACATCGGTACGACAGAGGTATTACAATATGAAGGTGGTTTATGAGGACACTGCCTATGTCCCCGTAATTCAAAAGGCTTAAAAAACATACTAAATGGTGTTTTTTTGAAAATCTAAAAATGCACAAAGTCTCCTGTGAGGGCTAAGTTTAGGTGTAGGGTTGGTGTAGGGCAATAGCACACACAGTTTGTTCAGTATAAAAACCATTACGCCTATGAGTCCCCATAAACCACAAAAACCAACATGTGTGTGTGTGTGCGCGCGTGCAACACTACGCTGATGTCTTGTAAGTGAGTTTATTTCCGAACACAGCACATTAAATGACTATATAGAAATGAACAGATTTTATTTATCCAATGCAAAATACACAGTTTAAGAGCTATATATGATGAGCATAATATATTTTTATTTTATTTGATTTTATTAGAGATCACAGAGAGTAGATGTATGTCAAATGAAGACGTGAGATGGTGTGTTTCACAGTAAAGAGTGTTTCTTCTGTCACCTGCGTCCCTCACACTTCTTTAAGAATACATTTATGAATAAATATATATATAATATACATATATATAGATCTATATGATATCACACATACAGTAATTGGTGAATGTATAACTGTTGTTGGTGCAAAACTGTACAAATCCATATGATCTATAAGCCCTTTGCCTTATTTGACACTGCCGGTGTTTCAGGAAGAGCTGCAGTCGCAGACTGACAGTGAATAAACATTTTGTCTTTGGCCTTTTTTGTCTTTTTCATGTCTCTTGGCATAAATATGTTTTCTGAACAGTGAACATCAGGTGATATGGATCATTCTGCTCTGCTGTAAGTGTTGGAAACCACGTCCAGACAAATCCACATTATTTCATAAATGCACAATATGTATTTATATTGATCTTTTTTAGTATCAAAAATATTTCTGATGCATTGATGTTATAATAATTTATATATTGTGATATACATAGGTACATTTTATGTTTTCCAATTTATGTTAATATAAATATGTAAATTTTCAGTGTTTTTATGTCTTTCAAGATTAAGTAGAAAAGCAATACTTTTGTAATTATTTAGAAATTAGTATGTATTTTTTATGTTTAATTTTAGGATTAAGTAGGCTACCAGATAAAAAATACTTAATATAAATATTTTTTAATAATTTGTATATTTTTATTATTAATGGATAAATTCATCAAATTTTAATTCTGAAAAATAAAAATTTAAAGTTACATTTCACTTTACATTATACTAGAAAAATGAATGATTCATTTTTAGTAATTTATGTCTTTTAAGGTTAAGTGCTGGAAAAACATACTGAATATTTTTTTAATAATATTTATATTTTAATACAAATCGTCACAGGTTACCTGAAGGGAACGAGACGCTGCGTCGAAACGCATATGGGAACGCCTTCAGCGTGACCAGGCTCTGAATATGATGTGTAATCAGTCAAACAAGGGCGAGGCGTCACGGGCGGGGTGACGTCACGACCAGGAAGCATATAAGCACGTGCGGCGGAGCCGGCTTCAGCTTCAAGTCATGAAGCAAGCGCTGGCAGGGATGCCGGAAGTGTGGCAACGCGACGCAGCGTCTCGTTCCCTTCAGGGAACCATAGTTACATACGTAACCTGAGACGTTCCCTTCCAGGAACTTCGAGCTGCGTCGAAACGCATATGGGAACGAGATACCAACGCCACCAGACTGACAAGTCCCTGCCTGGTGTCAGGACGAAAGGACAGAGGAGCCGGGAGTGGCTCGGATGTCGAGGTCATAGAACCTAATGAAAGTCAGGGGCGTGGACCACCCAGCTGCGTTGCAGATGTCCTGCATGGAACACCTGCCCAGAAGGCCTTGGAGACCGCCACACCTCGGGTTGAGTGCGCTCTGACTCCCACCGGCGGGGGGAGCTCAGAGGCCTCGTATGCCAAAGCCATGGCACCCACAATCCACCTACTAAGAGGAGGGCTTCGTAGCAGGAAGACCCCTCCTAGGCGGACCATAGCACACAGGCAGCTGGTCCGACTTTCTCCACAGGGAGGACCTGTGGATGTATGCGTTTAGTGCTCGCACTGGACACATACGGTTGTGCTTCTCCTGGTCTGGCTCCCCGAAGGGAGGAGGACAGAAGGCCTGCAGTACGACTGGCTGTGGAACGACCGATGGGACCTTCGGAACATACCCCACGCGGGGGTAGAGGAATACTTTCGCCGAACCGGGCGCAAAGTGAAATAGAGGCCGTAGTCAGGGCCTGAAGGTCACTCACCCTCCTCAGAGAGGTGATAGCCAATAAGAAAATGGTCTTGATAGTGAGGAGTCTCTCAGTTATCTCCTGAATGGGCTCGAAAGGTGCATTGCACAGAGCCTCCAGAACCACAGCCAGATCCCACGTAGGGACGAGATCGTACCGGAGGCCTCAGCCTCAGCGCACCGCGGAGGAAACGTGTAACCAGGGGGTGTCTACCCACTGACTGGCCACCGGTAAGGGCGTGGTATGACGAAATAGCTGCCACGTAGACCTTAACAGTGTAATGGGTTACCCCTGCGGAGAAACGGGCCTGCAGGAACTCCAGTACTGCACCAACGGGGCAGTTGACTGGGTCGAGCTGGCGGTCCCCGCACCAAGAAGTGAAGAGCCTCCACTTCAAGACGTACAGTTTCCTCGTAGAGGGAGCTCTGGATTGGAGGATGGTCTCGACAACCTCGGTTGACAGACCGGAAGCTATGAGCTGTGCCCCCTCAGGGGTCACACCAACAGCTTCCATCACTCCGGGCGAGGGTGCACCTCGGTGCCCCCGGCCTGTGAGAGGAGGTCCCTCCTGACGGGCACTTCCCACGGAGTGCCGTCGAGGAGAGATATCAGGTCCGAGAACCATACTCGGCCCGGCCAGAACGGTGCTACTAACAGTAGACTGACCTCGTCCCGGCGCACTCTCGCCAGAACTCCAGGGAGCAGAGTGATCGGGGGGAAGGCGTACAGACGGAGCCTCGGCCACGTCTGTACCATAGCGTCCAGTCCCAGAGGAGCTGGAGGGGTCAGCGAGAACCAGAGAGGACATTGTGCTGACTCTTGAGTCGCAAAGAGGTCCACCTGGGCCTGGCCGAAAATACCCCAAATCTGCTTCACCACCTCGGGGTGAAGCCTCCATTCCCCAGGCCTCAGCCCCTGCCTCGACAGGATGTCTGCTCCCACATTGAGATGCCCAGGTATGTGCATAGCTCTCAGAGATAAGAGCTTGCCCTGGGACCACACAAGGATCTGGTGTGCCAGCTTGTACAAGGGGCGCGACCGCAGACCTCCTTGGTGGTTGATGTAAGAGACCACTGCCGTGCTGTTGGTGCGCACCAGCACGTGGTGATCTCTCAGGTCTGGGAGGAAGTGCTTGAGTGCACGGAACACCGCTAACATCTCTAGCCGATTGATATGCCACGTCAGGTGGCAACCTCTCCACAGACCGCGGGCAGGGTGGCCACTCATGACCGCACCCCAACCGGTGAGGGAAGCGTCCGTCGCTAGCGAGACGCGGCGACAAGGAGCTCCCAACACCGGGCCCTGGGACAAGAACCAAGGATTCCTCCACATGTCGAAGGCACGGACACAACGGCGTGACACTTTGACAGCGCAGAGTGAGTTTCCCCTCAGGGAGACCCCCTTGGTCTTGAGCCACCACTGTAGGGGTCTCATGTACAGCAGGCCAGAAGGTATCACGCTGGACGCAGCTGCCATGAGCCCCAGCAGTCTCTGAAACTGCTTGACAGTGAGTGACTGGCCTTCTCGCACGCTCCTGACTGTAGTAAGGATCGACTCGATCCGAGCAGGGGACAATCGTGCCTGCATCGTGGTCGAATCCCACACCACGCCTAGATAAGTGATTCTCAGAACCGGAGAAAGCACACTTTTCTTGGCGTTCAGTCTCAACCCCAGTTCTTTCATGTGGGCGAGAACGACATCTCGATGCCGAACCGCCAACCGCTCTGATTGAGCGAGGATCGACCAATCGTCGATATAATTGAGTATGCGGATGCCCTGCAGTCGCAACGGGACCAGTGCCGCATCCACTCACTTGGTGAAAGTGCGGGGTGAAAGTGCTAGGCCGAAGGGAAGAACCCGATATTGGTACGCTTTGCCCCCAAAGGCGAACCTCAGGAACTTCCTGTGAGAAGGAAGGATGGAAACATGGAAATATGCGTCTTTGAGATCTATCGTGACAAACCAGTCCTCGGACCTGATTTGAGTCACGACCTGCTTGATAGTAAGCATCCTAAACTTCAGCTTTCTGACTGAGCGGTTCAGTAGACGCAGATCCAGTATGGGCCTCAGCCCTCCATCCTTCTTCGGAACAATGAAGTACCGGCTGTAGAAACCGGACTGGGTCTCGTGAGGAGGAACCAACTCGATGGCTTCCTTCCTCAGCAGAGTACCAACTTCCTGTTCCAAAACCAGAGCCTTCCCGGGGCGGACCGCAGTCATAACAACCCCGCAGAACGGCGGGGGTGGCCCGCCGAACTGAATACGATAGCCTCTCGCTACGGTCTGCAGGACCCAAGGAGACACATTCGGCAGCCGCTGCCAGGCTGTCAAATGCTCTACTAAGGGAATCAGTCTCTCGAGACTGACCTCTGGTGCAGCCAGACCGCTGTCTCGAAGCGGCGCACCGGAAGGAGGCACGTGGCCTGGCTGCTGGGGCGAGTTTCTCGGCTCCGCGCTGCCGGGCGGACAAACCTGAGAAATATACTCGCTGGGACCGGCTGTGCCCTGGAACAGCGGCAGGGTCAGCAGACAAGTCCCTGGAGGGCACCGAGGGGAGACGGTCACCGTGTGCCGCGGTGTAAGCCGCTCCACCCCAGTAGGGGTCGTCCTCCGTAGTCCTGGGGCTCACCCGTCAGGACCTCTGAACGAACCAGACCCTGCAAGGCAGGACCCAACGAGACACATTCGGCAGCTCGCTGCCCAATGATCTTCTAAGGGAATCAGTCTCTCGAGACTGACCTCTGGGTTCAGAGAAGCGGCCAGACCGCTGTCTCGATGCGGCGCACCGGAATGAGATGCGTAATCTGGCGGCTGAGGCGAGTTTCTCGGCTCCGCGCTGCCGGGCGGACAAACCTGAGAAATATACTCGCTGGGACCGGCTGTGCCCTGGAACAGCGGCAGGGTCAGCAGACAAGTCCCTGGAGGGCACCGAGGTGAAGTGAAGTGAAGTGGTCACCGAGTGCAGTGGTGCAAGCCACTCCACCCCAGTAGGGGTCGCCCTCCGTGGTCCTGGGGCTCGCCCGTCAGGACCTTTTGCGCGAGGAGCTGGTATGCAGAGGAGGCTGCGCCCGCCCAGCAGCCACCTGAGTTTAGAGAGCGCGCATACCCTCTGCCCACCAAAGATGTTGTAAGCAGAGCAGGAGCCTTCAAAGGCGATGCCGTAGAGGGAGACAGATAGCTCGCAAGCGTCTGTTCAACCCGCGGCATCGCCGCATACCCGCGCTCATTCAGTTCCCACGGGAACGAATGGCCGGGACGAAAAAATTTCACCCGCGATCTCGACACCTCGGTGAGGAGATCGGGGAAAACGGAAGGCTCCTGTGTAGTGGTGGAAATTTTGATTCTTTCCAGAGACTCGTTCATTTTTCGTTTGTTCACCAAAATGATTCGCTCAGATTCGTTCACTAATTCGTTCAGTGACCATTTTTCCATATTACACAAATACGTCAGCATGTGCGGCAAAATGTGTTGTTCAACTAACGTATTTACTTGTTACAAAATAAAAACCGATTTGGCTTCATTAAAAAGTGTGCCCTTCTCATTAAATGAATAAAATAAGTCTAAATAAGTGATCAAAGTCATTACTCTTTTTATCTTTTAAATTACACTCTTTTCGGATGACCAAAGCACAAGTGTTTTTTTATTTGTTTGCATACTAGGCTAGTTAACATTTAATTGTTTAGGCAGAGATTTACACGTTCAAATCTGAGATTATGTTAAACGAGGAGTTATTCTGTATGTAAAATATGAATATAAACAAGCGTGGCGTGCACAGTACGGATACCTGTGCTTTGCATCCGCTTTCTGCTGATTGATGAACTAGATTGACAGAATGGCCGACCTACCCGGTCAACGAACTGGGTATAGCTACCAGTTCGTTCAATTCGTTCACGAACGGGAGATCTCTCTCTCGTTCAGACTCAAAACAGAGCCATCTCGGTCAATGATGCTATTATATTCGTTCGTTCGATCCAACCAATTACATGCCCCTTCTAAACCCGAGCTGAAATGCTATTTGCTGACGTGAGTCACGTGACGCAAATGAGATGGGATGACGTGACGCAAATAATCAATACTAACATAATGAAATATTTTTTTATTTAAAAGTATGTAACTGTTCAAACATAAAACAACAATAATATAAATAAAACAAAATGATAAATAAAATAAAAAACAATAATATAAAAAAATAAAACAAAGAACCAGTTGTTCGAACGACGAACGTAATAATGAGACGAGATGTATGTATGTAACAGTTCATTTGACTCTTTCAAACTCAAAGCAACTCAATGAAGGGCGTATTCGTTCACTAGATTCAACAAATCACATGCTCCGTCCTCGTATCATACTCGAAGGCTATTGGCTCGAGGTTTAGTCATTCTTTGACAGATGAAACGGTCCAGAGCTACGCATGCGCGCAATAGCGGCGCGCTGCGGTGGAGGGAGGAATTTCAGTGAACGAGAAATATGAGTCAATGGATTACGTGAACGAGAATGATTCGTTCACCTAAAAGATTCGTTCAAAAAGAACGATTCGTTCACGAACGTAACATCACTACTCCTGTGTAGAAGTAGCTCTCTGGGGCAAGAGAGGCGGCGAAACCTCGTCAACGCTCGTCACATCAACCTCCTCGGAGGACGCAGCGTCAAGCCCTCGTCTCGGGGGAAGAGACCGCTTCCGAACCGAGAGACGGGGCGCCAGATCAGGCGCGGGAGGAGATAGGGAATGCCCGTCTGACTCTCGCCAGCCAGATCAGCCTTTTTCTCTTTTTTTTTCTCTCTGCAAGCCCCGCGAGCGCAGCCGCCGCTCTGCCTTTTTTTCTCTCTGATTTAAAGGCAGAAGCGGGACCGGCTTTATTCATTTTATACGAAGCATTGAGCCCTCGTCTCGGGGGAAGAGACAGCTTCCACACCGAGAGACGGGGCGCCAGATCTGGCTGATACGGGAGGAGATAGGGACATGCCCGTCTCACACTCGTCAGTCAGATCAGCCTGCGAGCCCCACGAGTGCAGCCGCCGCTCTGCCTCGGCAGCAGCGGGACCGGCACCGCGTGGGGAGCTCGCGAAGGCTCCCTTCTCGAAGAGAGCCCTCCGGGTGCGGAGACCGATTTTGCGTGCTCCGCACCCAGGCAGACCACGCGCAAATCGTGTGTGTCCTCGCTCATGATATAGCGAGGGCAAGGATGCACACACGACTCAAAACATGGTCTGAAAGCTTCACCCCTGAGCTTGCCCTTGGCTTTGGCATGATACTGAATGCTTTCCACTTAAAACTAGGACAAACAACAGTAAATAAGACTGACACACACAGAGCGCTTCGCTGAATGACAAAAAGCTGAAGCCGGCTCCGCCGCACGTGCTTATATGCTTCCTGGTCGTGACGTCACCCCGCCCGTGACGCCTCGCCCTTGTTTGACTGATTACACATCATATTCAGAGCCTGGTCACGCTGAAGGCGTTCCCATATGCGTTTCGACGCAGCTCGAAGTTCCTGGAAGGGAAAGGTTGATTCTTTAAAATTAAATATTAGGAGCAAAAACATTTTTATTTTTTGTTTATTTGACGTTTAATTATAAGACATAAGTAGTAGACAAAACTTACTTATTAAATTACTTATTAATAATAATTTTATAATTTACACATTTTATAATGTACATGGGTTAACTCTGTTTTTGATGTCTTTTAAATTAAGTACTAGAAAATATATTTAATGTATACTTCTTATATATTTTATATTTAATGTATACTTTTTATACATAAACAATTTTTGACAATTGTTTAAATGTAAGATTAAGTAGCCTACTAGAAATATATATATATATATATATATATATATATATATATATATAATTTTTTTACATAAATATGTAAATGTTCTATTTTGGTAAAAAAAAAAATGTAAAGTATGTTATATATTTATTAATGGTCGAACATCACTATTAGTATTGCTCAAATTGATTTCAACAAACCCAAACACTAAACATTACCTCATCCTAGCCATATTTCCCCATCAGTTTTATATAGTATAATTTCATCCTGATGGATAAAATCAAGCCTCATGAAGTATTCGGTGTTGTTTAAGGGTCAATCATTTTTGTGTAAATCCCTGTAGAGCCGCTAAATCATGTTGGATGGGGTTTTACTGACGCTGCAGAATGAAACAAACACTGATTGATTTTCCAACATCTGAATCTGTAAGTAAATCACATCAGCTCCTGAGGACACAAACACACGCCTCGCATATCAACGAGTCTTCAAAGCAAACAAATACATTTAACTCCATTATTTACTCCGTCTTCAAACCGTTTAGGAGATATTTGATGATGGCAGGAACGCTGTTTAACCCAATCTCACGAATGTGCGTTCAATTGACACGATTTTCTGTTTCTACTTGGCATAGCCTATTTAAATGCAAAAACGTACTTTTGGCATGCATATGATACACAATTGGTAGATTTAGGGGTGTGGGGTAGGTGCGTATTATATGCACGCCAACAAAGTGCGTATCATATCATATGCATGATAATTCAGTCCAACTTTATTCAGAAAACAGAACACTCTTTAGCTGGACGACAGTCTGAGAGAAACTGAGAGTTGTTAGACAGGCAGAGAGTGAGACAGAGCTCATTTAATGCTGAAGGGCTCAAAGTCTCACAGGAGAAGTCAAGTGCTGGATGAGAAACTTCTCAACTTTCTGCCAGTAATGAGAGCGATGGAGGAGAGACGAGAGTCACCGAGCCCCGCCGTCTGATGCTGCTCAAGAGCTAGAGATTCACTTCACCAGTCACAATTAAAAGAATCGAGCTCAGTGTGCAGAATCTGAGACAGAAAGCATTTGCACTCGTCTCTCAATCTGTAAACTTTTGTAATACTTATACTTACGAAATAACATTTTAATGGGAACGAGAGCAAAACATTCTTAGAACAGATTTTTTTGTCAGTTGAGTTGCAAAGATAGGCCTACCAGAGACTGTTTACATGGAATGATGAACAGCAGCAGCTGAACCACTAAAGGATGATTTAGACACTTTGCATCTGAAAATAACACACATTTATACGGATTAATTATGAATTCTATATATAATAGGCCTGGGATATCTTGGCCCCATACACTTCCATTATAAGTGCATTAGTGTAAACACCATATGTGTTTCTTTTACAAACTAAGGGATAAGTTGAGATCATTTTCTGTGGTAATCAACACTAAACTGATAAACGTACATCATATTACACATGCACTACCGTTGAAAAAGTTGGGGTCAGTAATTTGTTTTAGGCAAGGATGCATTAAATTGACCAAAAGTGACAGTAAATACATTTATAATGTTCCAAAGTAAATGCTGTTCTTTTGAACTTTATATTCATCAAAGAATCCTGAAAAATATCACGGTTTCCACAAAATAAAGTCACATCCAAGTGCACACGTGACTGAAGTGTGAAAGTGTAATGATAAACATTAGCCACACGGTGGCAGCACTGCTGCTCTGGCGCTATTGAGCAGCATTCATTACATTACAGCCTATTAGTGAAAGCAGACAGGCTTCGATCAAAAAAGGGTTTTAAGAAGTGGACTTTTGACTCCTGAACACGAAGAAGACAATTAACGTGGAGAAGAGGCACTTGACTATTAAATTCAATTCAATCTCAAGATCCATCAGGAGAAAACACACTCTAAAACATTTCCATCTGCTTCAGCTTAAAAAGTTTAACTACTGCTTTCAATTTTTAATATAATAAAATAAAATAAAAATTGTATTCAATATAATGAATATAAGTTTTTTCTAGAAATATAATAACAAAAATATTAAACTGTATTATAATGACTATACTGGAATACAGCTGGACAAATCAAAAGCATGATTCAAATAAAAAAAAAGATTATGATTAAGATTAAAAATCAAAATTATGACATAGAAATCATATATGAGATGAAAAGTCAAAATTACGGCAACTATGACAAGAAAAGTCGACTTATGTAAACTTTATTTAATCTTATAAATATGATAAATATGACTAATCTCATACTTTTTATGTAAGAATTTAGATTTTTAATCTTATAAATTGTTTAATATGTCATAATTTAGATTTTTCATTTAATACGTACAACTTTTAAGATAAACTTGTAATGGCTGCATTGTAATTTGCATACGATTGTCATCTGATGAGAAAGAAGGGCTTTGTCGTGTGTTGGTGAGCGTGGGGCTCATATAGGGGCGTCTGAGGTTTCCTCTGCTCTCCATCAGTCTCTCTGACAGGCTGCTGTGGGGGGCCGAATCTTCCCATCAGCCCGCTGGAGAGAGGATGAATGGATCTCCCTCACAGGACTGCATTAATACTGCATCCAGAGGAACCAGGAGCTCCTGAGGAGCCAATCAGACAGCAGATATCAGAGACACGCCCACAGCCCACACACAGAGGACAACTTCTGTCTAAGCAGTACTGATCTGATATTTGATTGACAGCTGATTTGATTGATGCTGATGGTGAGACTTAACTTTTATCATAATTATAGATTTTAATCTCATAAATGACTTATTTCACAGTTTGGACTTTTCATCTCATAAATGTAACATTTTATGTCATAATCATCTATTTTCTTGTCATAATTTTGATTTAGATGTTTTAATTTGAGTTTTTTATGTATTTTTATTCTAATAAATATTACGTGGTATGTCATAATTGTGACTGTCATAATTATAGATTTTTAACTCATAATTTAGATTTAAATTTTCATCTCATAGATACATTTGTTATAAGTATTCATTTTTATGTCCGAATTTGTTTAGTATGTCATGGTTTGGATTCATAATCTCAGTTTTTCATCTCATAAATACAACTTGTGTCATAATTATGACTTTCATCTCATAAACAGGACTTAGTCTTATTAATACGACTTGGTTTGTCATATTTTGGACTTTATGTCATAATTATGGAGTTTTATTTCATAATTTTGACTTAATTAAAATTTTTGATCTCATAAATATAATTCAATTCAAGTTTATTTGTATAGCGCTTTTTACGATACAAATCGTTGCAAAGCAGCTCTACAGGAATTTAAGTTTCCACAATATATTTATATATTGCAGAACCTTAATATGGATATAACATCATAATTATACATTTTTGTATGTCATAAATAAGGATTGTTATCTCATAATTTTGTAAATTCGATGTAGTATGTCATAATATATAATTTCAACTTTATCTCTTGAAAAACTGATTTTTGTGTCATAATTATTACATTTAATAACATAATTATGACTTTTTTGTCATCATTTCTATCTGATATGTTTTATGTCATAATTATGATTTACCAAAACATGTTGTTGTTGCTGTTGTTTTTTTCGGAAAATAATTACATAATACACAGAAATAAGAAATTACATAATACATACAAATATATATATATGTGTGTGTGTGTGTGTGTGTGTGTGTGTATTAATAAATAAATTCAACACAAAATATCACAATAATTATTTTATAAGTGGCATTTAATTAAATAAAAGTCTAATAAAATCGAAAATATGTATTAAAATGTATTTCCTCCACATCCTGTAGTCTTGTTTTAGCTCTCTCTACATTAAAACATATTTGTGGATAATTAAAAACATCTCCGTAATAAACACCTGCATCTGTCTCACAAGAAGACTGGAAATATCTGCTCGATAAACTCAAGCACACAGCTGTACAAACACATGCATACTTTCTCTGACAGAGACATAAAAATATACACGGCGTCCGTGAAAGCTGCTTCACAGCAGAACAGGAAGGCCATTGAATAGGCTAAGATAACCGTAAAATAATAATAGGAGACGCTGAAATGCAGGCTGAAAATAGACCAGCATGGAGGCAGTGAGTTGGGGCTCAGCGCTTCCGGCGTGACTATTAACGACACCTGCTTTAGCGCCGGAAGGCCTGATTGTTATTCTTATAGGGTCATGCATTAATGCATATGTGCTCATTTACATACACGCCCCCCTCGCCGTGTGCATTCCCATATCTGAGTGATTATTCCTTTTGCTGGCTATAATTCAGAAGCAGCATTATTCAAAATATCAAAAAACAGTTGATTATGCTGCAAATATGGCATCCATCACTGTGACATTTAAAGAAAGGCAAAAAGCAAAGATTGGATATGTTTCCTCATCAATATGGAGATGCTGCGTTAATTTTTGAAAAGCCATTGTTGGCTTTTATTGCTTTTATAGGCACGCTGCCGTCGCCCAGAGCCATGGATTCATCAAAGACAGATGCACAACGATGAGCTCGAGAAGCGTTTCTGATGTTCTCATGACAGAAACAGTCACTGAGGAACAACTCAAAGCACCAGGCAAAATATATAATACACCACAGCATTTCAGAATTCAACTATCGGCTCCCAGTCAATTCATAAATGTGAATGTGAACTGAATCGGCCCTGTTGTGTTCTGTAGAGCTGCTTTAGAGCTGAACTGAATTTGTTTATAACATCAACGCTGTTACTGAACTGACTCGACTGTCTTCAGAAGAGCTGCTTAACTGAATTTGTTTTATTAGTATTAGTACAGAAATTAAGGAAAAAGCCATTTTGTGTCATAATCATTATGACACAAAAAGTCATGTTTATGAGATGAAAATTCCAAATCATGCCATAAATCCAAATTATTGTATACTAGATTGAAATTGACATACAAGGTGACAATTATGACATTAGAAGTTATATTATATGACTGTTTATATGAGATAAACAGTCAAAATTGTGACCGATCCAAATTGTCAAATCGAAATTATGACATAAAAGGTGACAATTAGATTAGAATTAACTTAAATTTTATTTGAGATGAACAAAGTTGATGAAATACTAAGTCAAATTTATGAGAAAAACTATAACAGTAATATATATATATATTCATTCTGATTTGACATTTTAGGCTTTCACATTGGATAAGTGTCTTCCAAATGCAAAAATGTAAAGCTTATGTAAAAATCAATAATAATTCTGATCTAACATTTATTTTTAAAAGATCTTTTAACACTTACAACTTTAATATCATAGGAACAAGTAAATAAAGAAACACAATAAAATGGGTGAAGCTTTCAAAATATTTCCTTTAAAAACTTTTCTTCAATAATCCAGTAGTTTTAAGGGACAAAAAAGAAACTGCAGACTGGTTGAGGACATGAGGCACATGCTCAACTGAAAGTGTGTCACTGCTTGGAGACTGGCATCATTACTGCCGTCGCACTTTCTACAGGAACATCATTTCTTCTCATCTTCATGAACTGAATTCTGGAAATTGTCTCTTGCTGAGCGTCTTCAGGTGGCTTCAAACATCTGATCAGACCTCAGCCAGCCTGACATTAACGTGACAAACTTTTAATGAGATTCAAACTAAGTTGACTTCGGCGGCACAAAGAGTCACAGAAGAGGAAAGTCAACAGGTTCTCATAGTCTGTATATTTAGTAAAGTTCAATCAATGAACAAAAACAACAAAATGTCATTTTTCCAGCACAATTGTTGAATATGAATAATGCAAGAGTTATGTGCAAGATCTTTATTTAACATTATTAACTGTTAATAGGCAGAATCCAAACCCTGCCAAATTTAAAACATGGTTCTTCATGAATTCTTCATTAAAGAATTTCTTCAGCAGATTAGATTTTGGCTTTTTTGTTATATGAAAGTCACATTATAACTGTCTCAGAAACTTTCCCCCATGCCTTCATTAATTTGTATCTATTTTTAAATGCCTTGTGCATAGGTTTTATACTCTTGTAAATTAATCCATCATAAAACTAAGATGATGTAAACAGGGCTATTAACCATAAAAAAATTATTATTCGAAATAAAATAAACATTAACTAAAATAAAGTTAAAAAAAAGTTTTCCTCTAGTTGCCAAGGCAACATTTTTTTTCATTGGGCTAAATTTTAAGCTTTATAAATAAATCTAAAACTGAAATAAAAATGTTTACATAGGCTTTTTTTTTAATCATACAACAAAATGTCTTTAATTAACCTTTAATTAATCTTAGAACAGGAAATGGAACATAAAAACAAAAATTCACATAATTCAAAATATTGAAACTGAAAATTGATATTGAAAATTCCACTAATTTATTCACATTTGATTAGTAATCTTATTAAACTCAATTTATATATTTAAATGTAAAATGTATTTTAAAATATGAATTTATGTATTAATATTATTAATGATAGTTTTACAATATTAAATTGTTATTCTTTATTTTACATCATATGTTTTCTAAATATTCCAAAATCCTAAAACTTTCTTTGTATTTCCAGGAACATCTCAGATTTTCAGTGCAGACTTTCATACTCAACACTATGATTGATTTGCCCATTAAACACTCTTCATCCTCATTATCATCACTTGAAAGGATGTTTTGTGGAAATCACTGTCATCTCAGGGAATCTGACCCACTTCAGCTTCTCCTCTCACAGACAGCACAGCAAAACCCATAAATTACAGGAATTAACTGATGGCAACTAAAGCACCCGGGGCAACTTTGTAAGCTGTTTAAATCTTTAAACTTACAACATCTTCTGCACACGGCTGTAGCTGAACGTACTGCAGGGCTGTTGTATTAATGAGGGGGAAAACTACAAACCGCATTCCTCCTGCGTTTGTAAGTCCTGAGGAAAACACTCTCTGGCCTCAGGACCACTTTCTTCTGTGTGTGTCTGATACCTGCAGGATCGCTCAGCTTTCCTGCTTCTGTAATCAATTAAGCAGTTGTTTTGAAAAATATTGTTTTATGCATTTCATATGTTAAGAGATGATTATCACTTTCAATCAATTAAACAGCACTGCTAAAGCATGATCAATTATTATTAATACATTAGGACACTAGGGATAGTTTTGTTTTTTTACATTTGATATGTTCAAATCATAAATTTAGAGTTTCATAATTGCTTTACTCTTCAAATTTTGCTGAAACTCCTATGATAACAACATGGTTCCAATTGTGACAACTTATAGTGTAACCCCATATAGTGTAACAGCATGTGTTGCATTTAGGGCATGTTGTCACAAAAGGTGTGTTTGATGAAAGTAGTAAAGAAAATGCCTCTGAAACTCTTTTGCCATGAGCACCGCATAACAATGATAATTTAATATATAGGAAACACCAGGACTAGATGCTTGCTATAATATTTCTGCATAGTGTGTTGTTGTTGTTTACATTTGATGTGTCATAAAATGACACATTTAGGGTTTAAAAATGTCATAAAAATGGGTTTCAGAATTTTTTTACTCTTTAAAATTTGCTGAAACGCATAAAATAACGGCAAGTTCCATTGTGACAACTTATATAGTGTGGCAACATGTATTGCTATTGGGGCATGTTGTCACAAAAGGTCAACGTGTTTAATGACCTTGACTCTGAAACTTCATTGCCATGAGAACATGAGAATATTAACATCAATGCATTAGGAAATTAGTGCTAGTTGTTTGCTTTAATTTATTATTATTATTATTATTATATGTATTTTTTTCATTCAGTATGTCATAAATCATGTTTCATAAGTGTTTTACTCATTTTCTGAAACTCCTATAATAATCGAAGGTTCCATTGTTACAACATTTCTCTTCTAAATATTCAGTAAATAAATTGACTCTGAAACTCTTTTGCCATGTGCACTGCAGAACAGCACTACAAAAGCATTATATACAGGAGTTCAGCATTTATTAGCATTTTTACACGTGATGTGTCATAAATCGTACATTTTGGGTTTCAGAATTGTTTTACTCTTTAAAATTAGCTGAAACCCCTATAATAATGGCAGGTTCCATTGTGACAATTTACCCCATATAGTTTGACAACATGTGTTTCTATTGGGGTATGTTGTCACAAAAGCTTCAATGAAGTGGTATTTTGGAAATGTTAAGTGCTGTAGTATTTTTGTACTTGAGATGTTAATGTTTGCGTCTATATAGAAACTGACTGATACAGACATTATACAGAAATTGAATAAAACTGTGACTAGCTCCAGCCTATTATTCTACATTACTTGAATTAAATCTATATAGGCTATTTTCCTTATTGGAAGCCAGAGAGAGCTATCCTTCTGTTTGTCATTCCTCCATTCTATTACTGTAATAAAACGAATCATTATCTTCATCATCTTTGAAATCTGTCGTTCCTCCGAACGCACACCGGCGGGCGCCAAACATCACGGAACGCCTCGTTCAGCATCAGTCCTGTTTGTGAGATCCACAGTAATTACGGGTCTCAGCGCAGCATCAATTATTCACACTTATTTACACGCAAATAAACAAACATTCAGATAAATAAATAATCGAGTACCTGCGCGGGGAAAGCGGCGCAGCTGATGCCCAGCACAACTGTCTTTATTTGTTTGCCTGCTGTTAAATAAATGAAAATCCGGCGCGAGAAGTGTAAGATTGTGTTTGTGCGGGTTTAAACCGACGTTCTGCCCCGTTTGCACGGGAGATCCTGCAGCAGCAGTCATCTCCATCTAGCCGTGCGCAATAATTGAAATGGCGCATTTGGCTGCGGGCGGACTGTGAGGGCGCACAGTGAATGATGTCCAGACGTCATTTGCTTTTAATGGCCTCCAGGAAATTTGCCATTACAATTCTCACAGACATTAGAGCACGGAGAGGAGCGAGGGGGAAAGCGCCGCATGCATGAGCACCAGATCCAGATTTTCGCTAAGCAAAAAGAAAACGCGTCTTTTATCGCCACTTTATCAACAAGTTCCAGTGCGCCTCCTGCTTTCGCGAGAGCGAAAAGAGACTTTTACTCGTTCAGGGAAGGAAAATGTGTTGTTGCCTCTGTGAAAGAGCCTGGGGGAATGTTACATCAGACGAAATGACAGTGATTAAAATCAGCCTTTCTGCCTCTCCAAAGTCTCAGGAACGGCGTGGTGACATTTGCCTGATGCGTAAACCGTTATGTGCTGAACTTTAAACCCTCGCCAGCTATTTTTACTTTGTGAAAGAGCTAAGCGAGGCTAAATAATCGAGGGGAATATCGGGTTTGCATCTGTTCCAATGAGTCTGCTCGGGTTTGAGTTAATTGTCCTCTAATCCTGTGGCCCCAGAGGCGTTTGCGCAGCCTGGAGCCAGAATTCTTCTGTCGGCTCTGCTCTGATTTAGAGACGGATTATTGGCTTCCTTCTGCCCATAAGCAAAGCAGCAGATTCACCGTGGCCAAAAAAGACAGTGGCGAGGCTGATATACGCGACCGAATCAGAGTATTAAGAAATAAGAAGATCAAGAGGGGGAAGGAGAGCTCTGGTCTCCTGGAGAAGGTAAGACAGTCCTGCGCGCTTTTGCTCTCCAGCTCTGAACGCGTCCAGACAGCAGCAGCGCAGCTCGCTATAGTCGCCCCGACCCATCGCGATCCACCTCTGACATGTTTTAATGCAGTTTGACGCGCTTTTCACTCCGGACAGGACGAGAATAGCTAGGCTGGATCGTTTATCGGATAGAAACTTGACCGAGAGCGAGCGACGCGAACCTTCATCTGGGAGCCGATTGATCGAACCGGACTCGGATCGCGATTCGGACATCTACGATGTTTGAAACGGTACCATTTCCAATTAAATCTCATCTCAATGTAGAGTAGATGATTCATGTTGATGGTGCTTTTGTGGTTTGTCGAGAATGAGCGCGACGCCGCGAAAACGCGACGCGTCCTCAAACGCGTTCACGCTTCATGTCCTGTGAGATATTTCAAGATTATTTTCTGATTCTGTAACGTTATTAAACACCCTCTAGGCATCGATAACCTGTGTTATTAAGAGGATATATGCCTCGTACCTGAAGCTTTATCGCTGTGAGTGAGACGCCATGTTGTGAAATGATCTGAATTGAAGTTTTAACCCCTAGGGCACCGACCTGAAACCGGAGAAAGCAAGCAGGAAAAGTGTGTGTTGATTTCATTGTACGCGTAACGAACGTTTCCACAAACGTCCAAAGGTGTTTTAAAGCTTCCGCTATTGACTGTCGAAACAAACGTGTTTATATTTGCTTTGAGAGGTTGACAGGAAAAGCGAGGATTGGAGGAAACCCGTCTCAAAGTTTGACGTTTGTGTTTTGAACGTGGTAGCTGGTCTAAGATAGTCCAAGCTAGTAACCAGCTGCTCAAGATGGTTTTGGAACCAGCTTAGACTACCTACCTGAATGCAGCTACAAGTTTGAAGATGTATTTCCAAGCAAACTCAGAACGTTTTCCAAACATCGCCACAGTAGTTTTCCATTTGATTAGGTTTTGGGAATCAAAGTTGCAAGAAGGTTGTGTATGACTACCTAATACAGGACATTCTCTGATAGTTATTTCTGGTTTATTTTTATAATCTGGGGTATTTTGAGGTCATAAACATGAGTTTGTGAGACATTTTTCTCATGTTGTTTTGACCATCTTGACTTTTCTTTACTCTTCTACCTGGTTCCTCTTGTTAACAAAGAGAGAGAGAGAGAAGGGGCAGATCCACTGTATTCCCTCGGCATTAATATCTGGGCTTTTGGTTACAACGCCCGTAGCTATATGGAGATGAGGGATAGCTTCATATGCCAAAACGTCTTAAGTCTTTTTTCTTTCAATGGAATCTGTAATGTATCATCTTGCTTGTGTATTAAATGAACATTAGTGCTGAGGGCTTGGTGGCAACACCCTGGAAAATTCTGCCGTCCGCCTTGAGCGCATCGCCTCCAGCGCTGGAGCTGAGCGGAGCCTGTAACAACCGCCTTCTGTTTACCATGTATGGTTAAAATAACAGGCGGGCAAATGAGCCAATGCATGGAAGAACTTGTCGTTGAAATCCCTTTGAACTCCAGCTTCACAATGAAGCAGTCTTTCTTATGACAACTGGAATATGTTAAGTCGTATTTCCATGTGGCCCTGCGTGATCCGGGCATTGTGAGGTAAAGTTTTGACTTGTATAAACAAGCCTTTGGGTTTGGACAAAGTCTTTTCAGTAGACAGTCTTCAAGTGAAATTCAGGAGGAAAGTGGGTTTGTGTGTGAACGCTGTTCGATTCAAGTTTGGCCATTTTTGCATATCCTCAGTACAGCAGGATGTCTGTGGGTTTATTCTGATCACTAGAAGTGTAAAATGCACATCAAGACAAGCCTACATTGGCGTGCATTCATTTAGCAGATGCTTTAATCCAAACCGACTGAATGCCACCATCCAAAGTTTCAAAATGGCTCTAAAAAGAGCTAGAACAGAGACCGTAAAATAATAGCGAAAGAGTCACTTAAGGTCGTGCACTGACAATTGCAATTTGTGCATTGAAGTTCAAGAAGTTCTGCTGGCCAAGATGGTTTGGACCCTAAATGCAACTACAAGTTTAAGATTTATTTTCCAGCAAACACAAAACGTTTAAAAAAAAAATTGTACAGTATGTGTTTCCTGTTTGACGTGGTCCCATTTTGTGCATTAAAAATTGTGTGCATTTTGAAAAATTCAGCATTTGTGCATTAACAGTTGTAAGTCAAATGCATCTTTGGAGGTCCAGTGTTGGTGGAAGTTGAGCGATTCTCAGTTCACTAACAACGGATTCGTGGTTGGAAGTGATGCCTGGCATTCCACGTGAACGCGCACAATGCCCTCGTTTCCCAAATGTTCAGATTGGTTGCTGAAGTGTCGGAGGATATCACGTCTAACACATAACACGACCTTTAATTAGAAACTTGCCGTTTTTTTTCTCTTTCCCATCTCCGGAGGCGAACACCTCACATATCTCTCTCGCTCTCCCTCTCTCTGCAGCGTTAATAAACATCCTTCTATCCTGCCCTCGGGCTGCACCAGTGAAAAGATGCAAACATACTTCATTAGAGCTGTGGCAATAATTTGTAAGCTAAATATGCGATGGAGCAGATGAGAAAACGATCTGATAAGACGCGCACAGACGTTCAAGGTGGGAGAGACGCTAAGGCACCGTGAAGGCGCATCAGCAGCATCATTTCTCCATGGCTTTCCCGTTTGTCTGCTTCCAGGAAGGGAGAAGCATGTCACGCCTGTCTCTGACCCGGTCTCCGGTCTCTCCTCTGGCCACGCAGGGGATTCCACTGCCGGCTCAGCTCACCAAAGCCAACGCGCCCGTTCACATCGATGTGGGTGGCCACATGTACACCAGCAGCCTGGCGACTCTCACCAAATACCCAGACTCACGGTAAGACCCCTGGCCTCTTGTAATGTTACATAAGAGTGTGCAATCAGAAGTTTAACTACAAAACGCCACGTTTGCGTTATTTTTGTGCACTTTGGCTTTTTTAGGGTGTGCAAATGTTTGTTTTTAGCATTTTTACATTATACAAACCATTCTGAATGGTTAGAATCATTAAAATGCATGCTCATTTAAGTTTGTTTTTTTAATAAATTGTATTATTCTGAAATTGCATAATGAAGTTTAACATGCTCTTTTGTTCATGTAGCTCTGTAAAGCAAAGCAAAGCAAATTCACATCAAATACTGAAACAGTCACAAATGCATTTGCATTTTGGTTCATTTTCTTAGTGTTAAATTAGAAAAATATGCTAAATAAAGTGCTCTCAAATTGCATATGTGATGTTGGTTGATGGAGTGTTTGATAACATACAGTAGTCTGAGTGGTTTGCTCAATTAGAGCTGATTAGAGGCTAATTATCTGTTCTGATGACGTCTGACTTATCCTGAATGTGAATATGACCAGAATTCCCTGTGTGTCGCTCTGTCTGATCCATAATTGTGACTTTATTAGGAGAGAGACAGAAATGTAAGCGCTGCTCTTGTTGCTTTCATCATAGAGTGAGATTAATTCTGATTTTGAACAGAGAGAGAAAGAGACTTGTTTGAATATTTAGAACTTTTGTAAGTATTATGACTGAAACACAATAGAAAAGTTTGTTTAGCTTGATGGGTGAACATTAGAGAGTATAATTGCATTTTGAGTCTACAATTTGCAAAACAATTTTGTTACTATTATATTTTCTCTGTGTTGCTATTTTATGTTTCAAATGTGTGTGTTTTAATTGGTAAACCAGTGGTTAACATTGGTAAGCATATTCTATTCTATTCTGTTCTACTCTACTGTACTCTATTCTATTCATTAGTTCACTTAAGTCATACAGAAAGATGTCTAAATGGCATTGCTTTAGAAACAATATGGAATGATGAATGATGGAACAATATGGAATGAGGAATGATGCTGAAAATTTAGCTTTGATCACATAAATAAATTACATTTGAACATATATTCACTTAAAAAGCAGTTATTTGAAGCTGAAATAATATTTCATATTTTTACTCTATTTTTGATCAAATAAATGCAGCCTTGGTAAGCAGAAGAGACTTCATTGAAAAACAACAAAAAATCTCACCAACCCCAAACTTGTGTCCATCTAAAAGAATGGCATTCATACAAGAGTGTTTTCATTTGAGTCCACAAAAGACTGACCATCCGCACACATTAGCACCCACTTTCACTAATCACACTGACACGTGGGAAACACACTCATGGATGCAAACACACACACACACACACACACCAGCACAGCGACAGTTAAACAAACGCTCTCCCAGTGCTGCGCCTCAGAGGCCGAGCTGACAGCTGAGAGAGTCCAGTTAAAGAACCTTAAGTTGATGGTGTCTTTTAATAGATCGATCCCTTAATAATGCAGAGCGGGAAAAGAAACTTGCTCTATAACTAATGTGTGAACATTCATCTCCCTCCAGCTCAGTCTGCTGAAGTGACAGGACATATGAAAGTTTCATGCTCATTCTGTGGGGTCTTTCTGACAGAGATGGGTAGCATGAGGGCAGTTGTGAACAGCAGCTAATGATCGCGAGTGTGTCAAGCGTGTCGTGAATGTTCATCCTAGCATTATTAGTCATTTATGCAGAAAGTATGCATTTGAGCATGATTTGTTGACCTGTATCACTTTTAAGGTGTTACTTGAACAAGCACACAAATTTGTTTTCATTGATCTTTTTAAATATTTTTTTTTCAATACATGTTAAAATGTTGTTGTTTTTTGGAATTTCAGCTGAAGATCATTTTTAAACACACTCTTTTTAATACAAATTTACGTTATAACAACAACAGCAACAACAAAAAACACATGAAACAAAGCAACAACAAAAAAGCACAATGCATGAAACAAAGATTCACATAAAAACAATATTTAACATTAAGATTAAAATAATTAAGTAAATAAATACAATTCAAAAATATTTCAATGCATGTAACAAAAAAGCAATATCACAAAAGGAATAGGAAACACAAGGTTTTGACTCTTTGAAGCTGAACTTGTTTACATCTGGAGTTAATATCCGTTTCATGCAATCCAGTCGCAATTATTCCGTGCTAAATTTAGGGTGTAAATGGGATCCAAAGCATTTTGTGACTCACTCATAATACATATGTGATCAGATTTGTAGACTTGCATCCTGGACCTGCCTACTCACCTGTCAGTCATTTAAATTAACATGTGCATTTAGCAGATGCTTTTATAAAAAGCGGCTTACAGAGGAATAAAAGCATTTTGTCACAGAGCAAACAATATTTATAATATTAACTAGATTAGGAAGTGAGCCGAAAGAGAGAGAAAATGCAGATTTTTGCTTCTTGAATCATGCATGTGTGCAATAATGCATGCAGTCATGCATATATTGTGAAGTCTTGGCATGTATTTGTTTAGGGCTTTTTCAATTAGATTGTTGCATTGCATGCATTGACACATGTAATTTGCATTTGGATCAATACCAGATGTGAACAGGACCTCAGTGTCAGGTCAGACTGGTGTTTGTTCACTCAGATCTCTCTTCTACATGACTGGTCCTGTTAACAGAGGAAGTGAAGACAGTCTGACAGGAAGTGTCTGCCTGAAGCCTCACACCCACCGCCGGCAGGACAGATGCAATGTGCGACTCAAACTGAAGCAGAGTTCATTTCTGTTTGTCTCATTTTGAGACACAGATTCACCGGACTGAGGGAGAATCACATGCATTCAGGTGCTGCTGCTGATTTACTGAAAGAAAACCGACAAATAGAGAGAGAAACAGGCTGCGATCACAGATCCAGTGTCTATATATATATATATATATATATATATATATATATATATATATATATATATATATATATATATACTTTTAGATTATTAATAACTTTAAAATTTTTTATTGTATTGTACTGTATATCTTCAATTACATTTTCCTTAAAAAATAAGGAGAATTATATTTTAATTAATTAAAATTTTTATTAATTTATTTTTTTCAGTTAATTCATACATACGTTTATAATAAAACATTTTGTATTTTTATGAATCAGAAATAACGCTAGGAGATTTTTTTTATTTTTAAGAAAAAAAAAGAAGAAAAAATATATAATTTTTTTCAGTTAACTCTAAAAGTATTAAAAAAAAAGTTTAAAAATATATATATATTTTTTATTCAATTTAATATTTTTTAATGATTTCAGTTAACTCTGAAATTATAAAAATTTACTGTAATAGCTGTAAACTGTTTTATTGTATTTTTAATTACATTTAATCACAATTATTAAGTGTTGAAAGGTTAAAATCAGGAGAATTATACTTTGTGGCTTCTGTAGGATGCATATTACATTTTTCAATTATATTTGTTTTTAATATAATAAGTAAATATTTGTAATATTTTGATAGTATGTTTATGATCATAGTTAACGCTGAAAGTAAAATATAAAAATTTGATTTTTTTTTTTTTTATAATTAAATTTTGTATTATTTTTTCTTAACTGCCTGCTAGCTAACTTCTTGTTTTAAGCCACATTTTCCAAATCCAGCTTTTTCTTCAAAAGTGAAAATGTCACCACCAGCACACTGTAAACTCAAATCTTGCTGAAGGTTGATCAAGGCCATATCTTTATTCATGTGCTAAATATTTCAACACAGATTAATCATAGGTCGAAGAAGTTTAATTTTTCAAGATTTCAAATAGTCAAAAGTGTCTCTAATTGAAGAATCGCCTTCATATATCACACACGGACTGAACCCGCTCTCAAAATCCTGTCGCTTTGCGTATAGTGATGCCTCGTCTCTTGCTTTCATGATCAAATTGAACCATATTCACTGCTCTGAATGAGACTGACAACCGTATTCCCCTGCTGTGTGAACACAGCCACAGAGATTTACAGGAAAAGGAGGATGTGGGAGAGAGTATCAGAGAAAAGATGGAGAGAGAGACGGGTGGGGGAGAGGAGGAAGAAAAGAAAAACAGGCAGCATTTTAATTGCTTTTTAAAAAAAGTGCAGATGAAAAACAGTGTTTGCCTGGAGGGGCATGGTGAAATTCTAGCTGGAAGAATTGCAAGACCATATGAGAAAGGACGACCGCAGGCGCTACAGGGAGATGAGTATTGGTTTTTTATAAAGCATTTTGCATCGATTTCCAAAGGGGGGAAAAAGAGAGAGAGGAAGAACAAGAGCTTTAGAAAGTGCATAAGGTGACGACTATAGAGTAGACTTGCGTGGAAGAGTGTATGAATTACATCGTGCATTAAAGAAAGAAACAGTCTGTAAATACATGCACCTGGCAGAGCTCAGTGAACTGTGTTTGTGTTTGCAAATCACTTCCTTACGCCGAGTCAATAGGCGACGTTCGACAATAAACGCCTTTATACCTCGGCTGTTGTTCGTTATACAGGCTTTGACAAGCAGTCGGCCTGATTTCTTTGTGCTTATGAGAGCCGTCAGCTGATCCAGGAACTGTAGCGATGATTAAAGAGGAGATTGCATCGGAGCGGTGATAGTGCTGTCGCTGGGCTAGGAACGGAAGGAAATGCTGATCATATCAGAGTTCATAAAGAGAAGTGCATGGAGAAAGATGAAGGTATTTCCAGGTATCCAGTGTGGAAGCTGTGCCTCTGAATGAGGCATTTGTGCTGTACAATAGATTTAGCATTGAAATGTTGTTTTGTGTGCATTGAAAATGATTATTCAGAATCTGAAGTTTTAGAATTAGTAGATTAGTGGAAGAATGTATTAGAGACTTCTGCACTTTTAGTCTAGTGATGGACACAAACTCTGTTCCAAAACTTTGTGAGCTGCCTATATAGGGAGCATCCCAACAAATCATTGAAGTAGCTGATTTGATTTTTTTATTGTATTGTACTAGGCAATAAAATAATTATAAATTTAATTTAACAATTTTATATATATATATGATTGCAGTTAACTGAAATTATACAAATAAAACTTAAAGTTAAATTTTTTTTTATTCTTATGAGTTAATAGACTCTTGGCTAACTTTGTGTTAAGCCAAGTTTACCTAAATCAGCTTTTTTTTTTTTAAATGAAAAAATAGGTTTAAAAAAATGGTAGATTGGGAGAATAATGTATAATGTATTAAGAATGTTTGCTCCATTCCAAAACCTAGTGAGCCAACTACATAGGGAGCATCCCACCAAATTATGGAACCTCATGGAAGTGACTGACTAGATATTTTTTAATTGTATTCTAATAGGCATCAAAATAAGTTTTTGTTTTTTAACAAAAATGTTTTTTAATGATTTCAGTTAACTCTTAAAAAAAAAAAAATTATTTGTATATTTTCAATGAAAAATATCTTTTTTTTTCTTCTTATGATTTCAGAGTTAAAAGACTCCTGGCTAACTTGTTGTGTTAGGCAAAGTTTTCCTAAACCAGCTTTTTCCCAAAAAGTGAAAAATAGGTTAAAAATGGTACATTGGGAGAAGAATGTATTATAATTTATTAGTGTTTGTTCTGATCCAAAACCTAGTGAGCTGCCTACGTAGGGAGTGTCCCAACAAATCATGGAAGCTCACAAGTAACTGATTTTATTTTATTGTACTCTAATAATCATCAAAATAAATGTTTTATTTTTGTTTTGTTACGAAAATGTTGGGGGGGCGTTTGTGGGGGGTTTTTATGATTGCAGTTAACTCTGAAATTATACAAATTTAAACAACTTTTTCATTAATTCATTCCTATGATTTCAGAGTTAGCAGACTCTTGGCTAACTTGTGTTAGGCCAAGTTGTCCTAAATCAGCTTTTTCTCAAAAAAATAAAGTGTGTCTGTTTAGAATTTTTACTGTACTTTAATAATAAGCAGCTAAATACACAGCAAATGGGTAAAATATTACATTTCTTATCACCTAAAGCTATTTTATCAGTATTTTTCAGTTCACAAAGACATGAAAGTTTATTTAGAGTCACGATTTCTCACATTCTCTTGAATTCAGCATCTCACTGATCGGGTTGTAATGTGTTCTGGGATTGCAAGTTAAAAAATGATCTGGCCTAGACACTTTAAATATCCTATTATAATAAAATAGCATCATTATGGTCCTGTTGCAATAACACACAGTGCCAAAATACTGTTTGTTTAAACAGTATTTTGAAAATCTGTTGTTTTATCTTTTTAAATATGCTTAAAAATAAAGTTCTTTATTGGCATCAATGGTTCCATGAAGAACATCTTACGTCCATGGAAACTTTCTATTCCATAAAAGAGCTTATTAAAATGTTCTTCACAATAACAAAAAATGTTGCTTTTAAGATTTGATGACTGAAAGGTTTGCAAAATGGAGTGCTTATATCTGTCATTCAAATAAATGACATAAGATTGTAGAAAATAGGTCAAGATATTTTTGGTGTGATGTCAACGCCTCATGTTTTGTTGCACAGGAAACTCAACTGCAAGCAGTCTATACTAGTGTTTTCTAAGTTAATCATCGCTATTACTCATAATAGTGACTGTCTAGTTTACATATGTAAATCATCTGCAGGCTTTTATGCGACTGTCCTGCTTTGACATCATGTGGGAGTTATTAATTGGCATGTGACGGTTGAGATGATGAACCGGAGCTGTGGTGAAGTCTTTCCAGCGCTGTATTAGATATCTCATAGCAGTGAAGGACTTAAAACGCTTTTCTCAGCCACTCAAATCCGCCTAAAGCCTCAGCTTGTTTCAGAAGCGAGCGTTAATGCATTTTTGGCTGGCCACTAATAAAATTGAAAAATAAATGCTAATTGTTTCATGCATTTAAAGGAGGCTGGCCTCACTCCATTAACTGTGTGTGTGTGTGTGTGTGTGTGTGTGTGTTTTAATTTTCAGGATCAGCCGGCTGTTTAACGGAACCGAGCCCATCGTTCTGGACAGTTTAAAGCAGCATTACTTCATCGACAGGGACGGAGAGATTTTCCGCTATATTCTCAGTTTCCTGCGAACCTGCAAACTGCTGCTGCCGGATGACTTTAAGGTAACGGCGTTACTCCGTTTGAAGCTTGTTCTTCAGTGGCTCTTTGGAGTATAATGCATGTAGTGTGCACCCTCTATTATTAAACAAAATAGTGCATGAAATATCATGCAGCAAGTCATGATAAATATGTTAAAGAGTAGCATGCTGCATTGTTGTCACCTGACCTCATTGGAAGTTTTATTTTAGTATAATTGAGATACTATTATAGTTTTATTACTATTTTAATTACATTTTTATTTTTATATTTTCTGTTTTAATTTTTAAGGTAATTTTGTTGTGTGTTTTTTGTCATTTTTGTTTTAATGTCTATATAGTTTTTATTATGCTAAGACATATTGTTGGTCCTGTTGTATTTGGTAGCTCCGCCCATAGTGCAATATTATTGGTGGAAAATCCACAGATTTATATTCAGTATCAGATATGTTCTGATTGGCTGGGATTGTGTCACATTGCACAGTTTTCATGTAGCCGTGTATCTGGACCACAACAATGACATGAATTTATATATGAATATATATATATACGGCTGATTTATCCGCATGAATAAACTCTACTTTTATGTCTTTTAAATCTTGATCTGGATTCACTTTTGTCTTCCTCTCTCGAGTCGGACAAAGAGCCCAGTTTAGACTGGTTTGATCTGCTGATCAGCGTGTGTGAAATCAGACAGAAATGCGAACGGCAGCCGGCAGGGCATCTTTATCTGTAAGACATCGTGACTGTCATGGCCTCCGGTGGCATATGTTTCGCTAAATCAGTGTAAATGTGGAGCTAATGCCTTATATGTTTTGCGTCTCTCAGTGAAAAAAGCATCATTTGTACCAGAGATTATCAGTTGCTAAGCTGCTGGAGTAAATAAAGCATGATGCTGCTGGTGTTGGGCTTTTAATGTCATTTCTCAAAGTTTTGTGACCATTTTAATGAATGATCTTTTGATTTTAGAATAGCATGCACTGATGATTCGTTCGTAATAAATACAGTGAGTAAGACTTCACTTTTCAAGGTTTGTGTCACGTAGGATCTGACCTCTGCATCAGCATGTGTTTGACAAAATCAAAGAGAAATGGTCATCTCTTATACGTATTAGATGGAGACGGGGGATATCTCTGAATCTCTCTCTCTGTCTCTCTCTGTGAGATGTTGTCTTGCCGGTGGGCAACAGAATAAGATCATTATTTTGGATCACAACAGGCCTGTCGGATCGCCTGAACATGGGAATTCATGCTAGCTAATCGTCTGTCTCTCTATCTGCTCGCTTTCTTTCTTCACCTCTCTTGTACCTGGCTCTTCGTCATGTCGGTTGCATGAGGCTCGACTATAAGAGGAGCTTTAGAGAACGAGTCCTGTTAAAAACAGAGGCCCAGGTGCATCTTTTAATACCTCAGCGTTCCCTCCAGCGCCGATGCACCGCATGCATTTTGTCATCAGCACTGTGAAGGGCAAAAGAAAAGAAAAAAGACACGGGCAAAAATAAAAGAGCTAAATATCCACATATGGAGGTTAGAAGTATGTTCAGACCAAAGTTATATATATTCATAAACATTTTTCACCTATAATGGTCACTTACAATGTTTTGAAACAATCAAAACTTATTTTGTAAATATTAAATTGCATGCATTTTATATTTTCTGCTTGTTCACTGCAAAAAAAGAGAAAAAAGTTCTTCCTCAGTATATTTGTCTTGTTTTCAAGTGCAAATATCTAATTAATCTTAAATCAAGATGCATTTACTTAAAAAGTAAAAGACAAGATATTAAAATAAGATATGATTCATTACAAAATAACTTTGTGTATTTATATTTTTATAACTTATATTGCATGTATTTTAATCTTATTAAACATATTTCTGCTGATTTAATGCAAAAACAAATCATTTTTTTCCTTTCCTGTAGCTCAAATAGTAGAGCATGGCGCTAGCAACGCCAAGATCATGGGTTCGATTCCCAGGGAAAGCAAGAGCTGATAAAATGTAAAACTGTAACTTGAATGCAAAGTAAGTCGCTTTGGATAAAAGCGTCTGCTAAATGCATAAATATAAATGTTTTTTATTTTTATTTTTTTCCACTAAAAATATCTACATTTACTTAAAAAAATCAGTTGACATAAGATATTAAGTCTTGTTTTCTGAACAAAATTATCAAAATTAAATGTTTAAGCCTAAAAGATGAAAACACATTTACCAACGAGGTATGAAAAATAAACTTAATTCAAAAGGAAAACAATATTATTTGACAGATTTTGTTTCTTTTTTCATTTCCTTCTCAAGTAAGTGTATCTTGAATCAAGAATACTTAGATATTTGTACTCGAAAACAAGACAAACATACACTGTAAAAAAACAGATGCTGCTTTAAATTTTGAAGCTAAATCAAATGCTGCAAAAGTAATTTAAACTTAAATTGTATTAATTGTAAAACGCCTTCAATGTTCAAGTTCAATCCTCTATCATTTAAAAATTTTTTTTTAATAATTTACAGTAATAAAAAAACATGTCATGAGTTATTGATCATAAGAAAATAATTTTTTGCAGTGTTGTCTTGCTGAAATGTGCCATGTGAAACTGATTAGTCAGAATTATATTTTTAGTGTTTTCACATTGTTTCACAGCAGCTTTACAAAAAAAACCATTGTTAATGTTTATAATATCTTAATATCTTTGTGCCTTAGTCACATTTAGCAGATTAGAACTGAGCAATAATATAGTTACAATATAAACAATCAAGATTTGCTATGTTGTATTTATGTGAGTATACTGTATACGAAGTTAAAGTCGAGCATACTTCTATATCCAAGAGCTGAGCGAGAATGTAGTTTAACACAATCACTCTGTCTGTTTCTGCAGCAAAATGCAGAGATGCTGTGTGTACCATTACTCTTGCAGTTTAGTTACCATTCAGGCTGTGTGCACTTCATGACTGTTCATATCAATCTTTATGCAGATTACTCTGCAGACGTTGCACACAAAGCCATATCCTCAGTTGAACTCCAACATTTTCCTCCCTCATCCACACCTCGGCTCCTCCCGCTCCGTGATGGAGAGTAGAGGAAGAATAGTACCATCTGGACTTGTGGGAAATTAAGGGAAAACTGAAAGGGGCAAAAAACCCCTGGCAAGACATCCCCGAGAGGAAGAGAGCGAGCGTTTGGCAGTCTGCTGTTGTCTGCCTGGATAAAGAAACGCTGAAGCCTGGAGGTCCGTCACTGACGGGCTCCAACGAGCACATGAGATCCTGCCAAACGTCTTGACTGTTGCCCCGCGGGCGGCGCTGATACCCCTCTAAGCCAAACATGCCACCCTGCACCCCAGTCGCACTGCTTTTTAAAGATTCATTCACTTATTGGCTTTTACTTATGTATTTATTTGTTTCGTTGCTTTATTAGCGGCTTTTGCAGTAAAAGCATCAAAATCGTTCATTAAATATTAAACGTCAGCGTGCAACTTTCCTGCAGTTTCCACTTATTTTATTTAGAAAGTGTAAACATGTAGACATGGGCAAAAAAAAGAGCAATATCCACGTATAGAGGTTAGAAACGTGTGTTATATACATTAATAAAATGTTTCCATTTATAATGGCCATTTACAATGTTTTAACTTATATTGCATGTATTAAAAAAAAATGTTTGCTTGTTCGTTGCAAAAAAACTTATTTTAAAACTTATTAAACTATATTTATATATATATATATATACATATATATATACATATATACACATACACAGTACAATATTATATAAAGGAAAATAAGACAAATAGTGTCGAAGAATGAATATAATATCTTAGTTTCCAGTATAAATATCTAAACAGGATAAACCAGGATTAATTTACTTAAAACATAAAATGACATATGATATTAATAATATTGTTTTCTGAAAAAGTATCAAAATGAAGAAAAGTGTAAACAGCTTGTATATATTTATTGTCCTTTAAAAAGACAGTTCATTATTCTTTAAAAAATTAAAAATGTTTAACCTAACACTGTAGGATTTTAATGCATTTGGTTTGTATTATATATATATATATATATATATATATATATATATATATATATATATATATATATATATATATATATATATATATATATATATATATACACATACATACATACATATACATAATATATTTACACTTCCATTCAAAAGTTTAGGGTTGTAAGATTTTTATGTTTTTAAAAGAAGTCTCTTCTGCTCACCATTTGATTCAAAATACAGTAAAAACAGTTAAATATTATTACAATTTAGAATAACGGTTTTCCATGTGAATATCTGTTCAAATGTAATTTATTTCTGTGATCAAATCTGTATTTTCCGCATCACTACTCCAGTCTTCATGATCTTCAGAAATCATGCTAATATGCTGATTTGCTGCTCAAGAAACATTTCTGATTATTATCAATGCTGAAAACAGTTGTGCTGCTTCATATTTTTGCGGAAACTGTGCTACATTTTATTTCTCAGGATTTGATTTGAACTTTGAAGAATAGAAAGTTCAAAAGAACAGCATTTATTTGAAATACAAATCTTTTGTAACATTTTAAATGTCTTTACTGACACTTTTGATTGATTTAATACATCCTTGCTGGAAACAAAATTATTAATTTCTTAAAACTAAAAAAAACATTTGAATGGTATTGTGTATAATAAATAAATAAATGATAGATGCATATTCCTCATGTGTCTGTCTGTCTGTCCAGGACTTCAATCTCCTGTACGAAGAGGCGCGTTATTACCAGCTGATGCCCATGATCAAGGAGCTGGAGCGGTGGAAGCAGGAGCGGGAGCAGAGGCGTCTGGCGCAGCCCTGCGACTGCCTGGTGGTCCGCGTGACCCCTGACCTCGGCGAGCGGATTGCCCTCAGCGGGGAGAAGGTTCTCATCGAGGAGATCTTCCCCGAGACCGGTGACGTCATGTGTAACTCGGTCAACGCTGGCTGGAACCAGGACCCGACCCACGTCATCCGCTTCCCCCTGAACGGCTACTGCAGACTCAACTCGGTGCAGGTAATGCCATGTGCTGCTCTTATCTGTCTGAGACATTAGCTCGCTTTATTCCTGCATGTTTAACATCACGTTTCATCTGCTCAGTGGAGGCGTGTTTGTTTAATGTGGGTGATGTTTAGAAAACCTGAAATAAATAATAGTTTCTCATACTGTCTAAATGTTTAGCAACTTGATTATTAAACTAGTTCCGTATCACTGGATTCTGTTCCGAACCCTATCTAGACAGCATTATTTGGCATCACGGATTTAGTCCGGACATGAAAGATGATCTAAATAGCATGAAACTAAATGTCTCATTTAATCAAAATATAGCACTGCGTTACTGTACATAGTGTTCAGATGTTGATATATAAAATACAGTAAAAATGTGAAATATTGCAATGTAAAATAACTGTTTTCTATGTGAATATGTGTTAAACTGTAATTTATTTCTGTGATCAAATCTGTATTTTCAGCATCATTACTCCAGTCTTCAGTGTCACATGATCTTCAGAAATCATTCTAATATACTGATTTACTGCTCAAGAAACATTTCTGATTATTGTCAATGTTGAAAACAGCTGTGCTGCTTCATATTATTTTTTTTTTGGAAACTGTGATGCATTTTATTTTTCACGATTGTTTGATGAATAGAAAGTTAAAAAGAACAGCATTTATTTTAAATAGAAATGATTTATTAGCCTATATTATAAATATCTTTAATTTTGAAATAAATAAATACTCTTATTGATTCCAAAGTATTTGAACATTAGTGTATGAGCCATCAAAAAATAATAATAAAAAAAAAATTAATAAAGATGGGGAAAAAAGAAGGAAAAAAATACAAAATACATGCACAAAACAGTACTTTCCATATGGCAAGGAACAAAAAAAATCTGGCCAAAATATATTTTAAATATACTGTATGCTAAATATTTGTTGTGAACAATTTAAAGCATCTCCGCTGAATTAAGGTATTAATTTCTTTCAAAAAAAGAATGGGAAAATCTTACCGACCTCAAACTTTTGAACAGTAATGTATTTTGCATGCATGGTTAAGACAATCCCAGAATGCATTGCTGCTTAGAAAAAAATAATAGTTCATGATAGTGAATGGAGTTAAGAGATTTTAACAATAAATATGTTTCATTCAGTGCTGAAAAGTATTGCTAAAATAGTCAATTACAAATAACTTTTATTGATTTCTGAAAAGTATTTATAAAAATCTAATATTTAAAGCAAACTATTTACCAAGTATTTGTGTGTGCATTATGTATTTTTGAGCTGATTAGAGTATCATATAAATAACTTTGAAGCATGTTATTATCAGACTATTGAGTGTTGGTTGAGTTTCATCAGTTTCATGTGAGTAGTGGAGTTGTTAGCTTTTGTCTTGCTTTGTTTTCTGTCTGTCTTTGATTGATAGAACATCTGAAGACATATAACATATGCATGATAGAAATCATTATACCACCTATCCACGTTAAAGCTGATGGTATATTAATAAAAAGGAGGCTCAACCTGTATTTCAGACACACACTTTAACACACACACACCCGTCTGCACCTCACCAGCGCCCCCTCAGGGTGGAGCACAGCACGCAACAAAACGCCTTTTCATGTGCAGCCGTATTTTTTCACTCCCTCAAAAACAAAACGCAAGAGCGAGAAGAAAAGAGAGGCTAGAAAATGAAATGCATAATTTACACGTTTCTCCTTTTTAAGACACAGAGCTTCCCTTTTAAAAAAGACTCCAACGTAACAACGCCCAGAGCGGTTGAAATACACGTATTGCATTTTTTAATACCATACTTACACTTTCTCAAACAGCCTCAACCCCTTTATGCTTCTTTTATAGATTTCTAAATGGCTTGCAATATAATTAATTGGCTGCATCAACTAACACAACATTTTCTTTCTGCGTTTCCAGTAAGAGCGTGTCCCTTTCTGTCTGCCCTCTGTTTGCTCGCTCGAGCTCTATTTCTTTTCTAAAACAAGTGGATTTGTGAAGCGATGAAGCAGGTCTTTTTGTTTCCGACAGGAGCTCATTTATCTGTTGCTGAAGCTGGTAGCTTTAACATGCATCTCTTTTAAAAGGCCATGAGAGAGACTCACTGTTGCTCAGCTAATGATGCATAAACAAAACATAAGCACACAAACAATGAGTAAAACACTCTGTTTTTGATTTGATTGAACTGTTTTACTTCTAAGTATACTGATAATCAACATTTCTCAAACACTCGTCAACCGTATTGAATCATTTGGATCTTTTTACAATGCATTCTGATTGCTTTAGTGATGAAGGATGCATGCCATGCTGCTTTAGATTTTGGTGAAATGAGATTAATGCTGCTGTCTGTGTTTTGAAACAGCAGTCATATCTGGAATGTAGTGATGATGTCTTAAAAGTGTCATCTATTTAGGCAACTGACTAGGATTTGGAACAGAGCTCACTTTTCACTTAATGCATTGCAAAAACGTTTTCATCATTAGTATTTTTGCCTTATTTTCCAGTAAAAAAAAAAATATATATTTTAATAAAATCCGTTTGCGTAAGGAGTCAAATTGCTTTGTTTTTAGGCAGTCGTGGCCTAATGGATAGAGAGTTGGACTTGTAACCTGAAGGTCGTGGGTTCGAGTCTCAGGTCCGGCAGGGATTGTAGGTGGGGGAGTAAATAACCAACACTCTCTCCACCCTCAATACCACGATTGTGGTGAGACCCTTGAGTAAGGCACCAAACCCCCAACTGCTCCCCGGGCGCCGCAGCATTGGCTGCCCACTGCTCCGGGTGTATGTTCACTACTGTGTGTGTACTTGGATGGGTTACATGCAGAGCACAAATTCTGAGTATGGGCCACCATACTTGACCACACCCTTTCCCTTATTTCTGTTCTTACAATTGAGCTTTTCAAGTAAATGTGTTTTGTTTTAAGGATTATGAAGAAAATAATTTTGTTGCAGTGTGCTTCTCTAATTGCGTCGGTGACCTTGTGACCTCTAGAGCGAGTGTTGCTTCACTTTAGTCTTTTTAGACGGGCAGCACACGGGCAGCCTGGTTGGGAGGATGTAGATGGAAAGGGTGTTTTCTTTTTACTGAAATGATTTTGAACACGACACTCCTGTCGGTTGACTCATTATCGTGTGAAGGATATAGTAATCCTGTCTCACTGTACGACACAATACAGCTCTGATCTGTTTACTGCCTGGAAACATCGCTGCAGGCCACTAAACAGCCACACCTCACCTCAGACAGACAGAGGACAGAGCTCATTAAGAGAGTTAAACGAGTTTGTGTGGCTTTTGTCTACATTATATGTGACCAAATGCCCTCAAAAGGATTGTAAAACCTGGTTTATAAGAAGAAATGTATGCTAAACGCTCAGAACACCCTTATGAGAAACAAGTAGCAGACTATTAAAAAGAGTAGATGCTGTGGAAAGTGCAAACTAACTGAATGTGTTTGCAGACTTAATTGCATGTTAGTTGCAAACAAACAAAAATATATTTAATTTTAAATTTATATTAATTGCAATTAGTTGCAAAGAGTGCTTTTTTGTGAAGCAGGATTTATGTTTTGAATTATGGTTCAATGTAATGGCGTGCACAGACATTTGTAGTGACGAGAGAAGAAGCTAATAAACCAACTGAGAGTGAAAAATAACAGCAGATGAGTGACACGTCTGGAACTTAAGAACAAGTGAAAGCACCTGCGCTGAGACAGAGAGAGAGATTGATGGAGTCTGGACACTGAGAGAGAGTGAGAGGATAACAGACCACGCACGTGAACCGCTTCAGAGAGGAGAAACATTTAGCCAACACACACACTCACATGCTCATAGTGTCCCAAAGCTCCATCCATATCTCACAGTGATGGAGGACCGGGATCAAAACAGACGCTGGTGAACCTCCATCAAACTGACAGACGTGCCACAGATACACGACACAGAGCCGTTCACACACACACTCACACACACACACACACACACACACACACACACACTCACTCTGACACACACACTCACTCTGAGACACACTCACACACACACACACACTCACACACACACACACACACAGACAGACACACACACACACACACACACCCACACACACTCTGACACACACACACTCACTCTGAGACAGACACACACACACACTCACACACACACACACACACACAGACAGACACACACACACACACACACACACACACACCCACACTCACTCTGACACACACACTCACTCTGAGACAGACACACACACACACACAGACAGACAGACAGACACACACACTCACTCTGAGACACACTCACACACACACACACACACACACACTCACACACACACACACACACACACACACACCCACACACACTCTGACACACACACACTCACTCTGAGACAGACACACACACACACACACACCCACACACACTCTGACACACACACACTCACTCTGAGACAGACACACACACACACACACACACACACTCACACACACACACACACACACAGACAGACACACACACACACACACACACCCACACTCACTCTGACACACACAATCACTCTGAGACAGACACACACACACACACACACACACACACACAGACAGACAGACACACACACACACACACACACACACACACACACACACACCCACACTCACTCTGACACACACACTCACTCTGAGACAGACACACACACACACACACACACACACAGACAGGCACACACACACCCACACTCACTCTGACACACACACTCACTCTGAGACAGACACACACACACACACACACTCACACACACACACACACACACACACAGACACACACACACACACACTCACTCTGACACACACACTCACTCTGAGACAGACACACACACACACACACACACACACAGGTTTGTTCATACTGCAGTTAAATACGACGTCACTCGTCTACTGAATGTTTAATCTGATTCTGTTGTTATTTATGAGAATGACAGACTGATTCTCCTGAAGTTACTGTTGAAAACAACCAAATTAAATCACCAAAGCACGTCTCTGGTCACTTATTTCTCTTCCATCAAAATGAGCTGCACTAAACGTGTAAAACCAATCCATGTTTCTTATTGATGCTGAATCATGCACACAAATGCACTACCGCTCAAAAGTCTCTTCTGCTCACTAAGGCTGTTTATTTGATCAAAAATACATAAAAAATAGTTAAATACTATTGTGATTCAAAATAAGTGTTTTTGTATGTGAATATGTGTTAAAATGTAATTTATTTCTGTGATCAAAGCTGTATTTTCAGCATCATTACTCTCCAGTCTTCAGTGTCACATGATCTTCAGAAATCACTCTAATATGCTGATTTACTGCTTAAGAAACATTTCTGATTATTATCAGTGTTGAAAACAATTGTGCTGCCCAATATTTTTGTGGAAACTGTGATGCATTTTATTTTTCAGGATTCTTTGAATAGAAAGTTCATAAAACAGCATTTATTTGAAATATAAATCTGTAACATTGTCTTTACTGTCACTTTTGATCAATGTAATGTGTCCTTTCTGATAAAAGGTATTCATTTCTTTAAAAAAGATCTTACTGACCCCAAACTTTTGAATGGTAGTGTACATATCACTGACTTTAATTTATTAATTTATTTAGCAGACACTTTTATCTTATATATTCTACACCTAAACTATGTGGCATTTTCAAATTGACATTGAATTTTGGTTCATTTATGAAACTCTTTACCAGTTTTTAACAAGTTCTGCTCTGTCTGAGGACATTTTCAAAATGTTGCCTTTCCAGGTATAATGAAATAAGTATAAAGAATGATCTCTGTCTGATTCTCCGTAACGTGTGTGTGTGTGTGTGTGTTCCTCTCACCTGTCCTGATCTCGTCAGAGTCTGTCAGGGAGACAAGCGTCTGTTCTCGATTGTCTTTGCCGGGAGTCAGACTCACGTGACGCTCCTGTGAGAGATTCCTGGTTTCCGTTGGGTCATTGATGTCATTATGAATCTGATTTTTTTTAAGTGAGCATCTGATGTGTCTGATTTAGACTGAATGGAGGCTGCTGTGAAACAGAGCAGGTTCAGATGATTGAGGATGAATTCAGGCTTGTTTTTGAGCTTCAGATGTCGGTTTGTTTGGTTGGTGTGAAAGCAGGTTTCCAAACTCACGAGAGTCCATCAGAAAATCTGATCCAGGGAGCCTCAGTTCACAATGAACATGATGCAGTCAGCAGTTCACTTCTGTGAGTTAGGATTGTCAATTCATGATTTATTTAGGTTTTTTTCTTATTATATTATAAAGCCCTTTGTATTATGTTGTTTAGCAAATCTCTAAATAAACCACAGAGAAGTACAAACCATACAGCAAAAAAAGTTTTTAAATGTATATTTCTAAATTGTAAAATATTTTAAATATTAACATATACTTGCTGAAATGTTTCAAAATAAATTTATGTAAATATACATTATGTATACATGCATACATTATATTTATGTAAATATATATTTCCAATATATTCTAAAAAAAAAAACTATTTGGTATATTTTTTTATTTATAAAAAAATCTCTCTCTCTCTCTCTCTCTCTATATATATATATATATATATATATATACACACACACACACACACACACACACACACAAATTACAATACTACAATAAATGAAAAGTTAATTAAACATTATTAGGTCATAAATCAGGTTTTGGTCTCTAGGCTTTTCTATCCAGATTTTCATTAAGTCTAAAATGTATTTTGGTAAATGAAGGTTGAATCTAGATTTTTTTATTATTATTATTGTTATTATTTTAAAAAATATATTTAATTTAGATTTACTGTTGACAACATTTTTCAAATAAATGCTGTTCTTTTGAACTTTCTATTCATCTGTGAATCCTGAAAAATAAAATGTATCTCAGTTTTTACAAAAAATATTTGGCACAACCGTTTTCAACCTTGATAATAATCAGAAATGTTTCCGGAGCGGCAAATCAGCATATTAGCATGATTTCTGAAGGATCATGTGACACTGAAGACTGGAGTAATGATGCTGAAAATTCAGCTTTGATCACAGAAATAAATTACATTTTAACAGATATTCACATAGAAAACAGCTGTTTAAAATTGTAATAATATTTTGGATTTTTACTGTATTCTTGAAGGAAATATTTTGGATTGACAGTGTGTGTTGTATGTGTGTTTCAGGTGTTGGAGCGTCTCTTCCAGAAGGGTTTCAGCGTGGCTGCGTCCTGCGGCGGCGGCGTGGACTCGTCTCAGTTCAGCGAGTATGTTCTGTGTCGCGAGGACAGGAGGAGTCAGTCCACAAACACGCCCATCAGGATAAAGCAGGAGCCGCTGGACTAGAGACACGCGCTCAGGCCCTCGGCCCCTCGACACACACACACACAAACACACACACACACTCTCTCAGCGTTTATACGGGGAATGTAATCAAACTGCACCAGAAACCCAAAGAACTCCAGCAGGATATGAGTCCCGCCCTGTTCCGCCCAAACCACCAATCGTCCTCACAGAAGGCAGGCTCCGCCCCTCTGCCAGTGCAGTGTGTGTCATTATCTCGTGACGATTGCGGCGCGGTGCTCACAAGTAAAAAAAATGCCATCGTCAGGGGCCGAGGGTCCAATTTTTTGGATTTTTTTATTTCATACTTATTGTTTCTAAAGATGTTTTTCACTCCTTATAGCACCATGTTGTATGAGGTTAGCAGTACTAGGCTGGAGTTTTGTGTTTATTTCTTTTGTTACATGAAGGATGAAGGCATTCCGTTTGAGAGACTTTCCTGGCAGGAAAACGCTATTACGCCCTCGGGCTGCATGGCCGAGCAGTCTGGGCTTTAATGCGTTCGCTGCTGAAGGTTTCTTTGTTTAAAGGAGCTGCAAGCAAACGTGTCTATTTCTGAAGCCAGAGCATTAAGCATATCGTTAAACATCTGAAATTTTTATAAGCTCTCCGATGCTTGAATCAAATGAGTTCTGAACTATACGGTACCTATACAAAGAGTCGTGTGTGTCAAGAACAAAATGTAAGGAGCTTGAGGCAAAACATGGGCAGATGAAGACGTATGAGTGTGTGTGTACCGTACGTTTGCACTTAAATGCGTCGTGAAAACAAGCCGCCCGCGTGTTTAAAGATTCAGTGGAAATAGACTCGAGTTGGAGCGCGCTGACAGAATGAGGGTACTAACTATGATGCATTAATTTTTAAACCATCTTTGCGAATGAATGATTGTTATTCATCAGCCCAGTTTTAGTTTGAAGTTGTCAGTTTTCTATTTTGATGTCAAGATGCTGAGTAAACGGTGGATACGTTGTGATAAGGTGCTTGATTTCATCAGGTGTGTGTGTGATGAATGTGTCCAAACGCTCAACACAGAGAACTAACATTACAGAGGTGTATTGTTTCTCTGTCTGGAAAAAAAAAATCGTTTGCAAATATAAATCTTTTGCCATAAATGTTATGTAAAAAATTCAAACTGTTCCCTCAAAACCAATTTTTAAATGCATTATTTAGCCTACTAGCTTTAAGCCTTCTATTGGCTGAACATTTAAAAATATTATCATATATATAATTAAAATAAAAATTATTTTTTTATATTTTTATGCATTTCGTTGTGAATATTTAATTAATAAAAGTTTTGCTATTTGATTTTCAAATTAAATTATAATATTCATCATCCAAAAATCATGTTTTATTTTATTACCCTGTATTTTAGTGTCCCTGAATTAATATTTTGAATCAGTTTTATTTTTATTTTTTCTAATTTTTGTTTCTTTTTTTATTTCAGTTTTAGTTTGTTATTTTAGTACATCAAGTTATTTATGAGAAATAATAGCTGAAATATATAGGCTTATTTTTGGGGGGGAAAATTAATATTAAATTGTAAAGAATCATAAAAGTAATGAGAAGAGGCAATAGGAGGGTTTTGTCAACCAGGTCTATACAGAGTTGTGACATTATGCATTCCTTTTTTCTTTTCTTTTTTTTTTTGTTTGTATGGTGTATTTCTGTTGAGAATCACTGTTGCTGAGTTTTGCCTCGAGCTCCGAGCCGACAGTCTGTTGTTAGTGATGTGTGGCTTCGATTCCAGTGTAGATCTTCATCATCATCATCATCATGGTCTGGGCGGAGGTCACTTCCCTTCCACCAGATCAAAGAGCTACAGAAGAACAAACTCCTGCTGTCTGTGTTTGTGATTCTTCTCGATCAAAAACAAGCTCATTCTGATTTGTTCACTCAAACCCAAGCTGAAAACGCTGCAGTTTAGAGTCTGAATGTGTTCATTAATGCACTTGTATTTTTGCATTACGTGGTAGTCTTTGCTGTCTGATTAAATGTTCACAGGCTTCAGCTGCATCTCGACTCTCCGTAGGGAACCTGCTCGAGCTGGCCTTTGTTCTGACCCAGATCTGGTCCAGTTCTGTCACAAAGGGAATGACCAACCACCCTTTCATGCGCCGAGAGCTATCCCAGCATGCCTCTCCACACAATCCTCATATGCGTTCCCAGGACGGCACATTTATAAAGCCAAAACACCCTCGGAAGATTGCAGTGTGGATGAAGTGGTGTGTTGTTTACGCTCTGATCTCGTTAGGTATGTCAAGTTTGCCGAACAGAAAAGCGCAAGGTTTGTGTCAAATTATGTTGGATTACTTTCCACGTTGTTGTGATGCATTTCAGGACGCTGCGGATTCGGTCGCGTCCATCAGGCCTAAACGCTGGTACTATGTACAGTTATTTGTATATTGAATCATTCAGATGCCGGTTTCTCTTTGTAAACGAACCCGAGAAGAGATGCTGACACTCACAAGACTGACGGAAAGCAATATGATATGTACATACAAATGACAAAAGAAGATCCTCAACATTTCAAAATGTCCACCAAGGTGAAAATTGTCATTATTTAATGTATTAATAATTAGACTGTGGTATTAAAGGGCATGTGTTTATTTACAGTGACTTCTTTTTTATTTACTTGCATATTTGCTATAATAAAAAAGGCGTAATATTCACCTGATATTTGTTTGTGCTTTTCATCCACTTCTATATAAACAACCCTGTCAATAAATAAAATTGACTTGCCTATATTTTTTAATTTTATATAAATATAATTTATATATATACACTGTATTATAAACTATATAAACATTTTATCTTATATTTTTATACATTTTATATTAGTTATACTACATATATAACTAAATGTTTAAATATAGTTCAATTAATATATCACCATTACTTTCTATGAAAAGAAAAACTTTTCAAATGATAAATTGTTTAAACTAATGTAAAAATAAATAGGATATGACTAGATTAAATTCTGACTCTATATTTTTAAATTTTCTATATATATCAACATTTGAGATGGATCAAAACCTTATCAGAGTTGTCCTAAAACCAAAACAATACCCGTTCTTGTAGAACAACTTTAACTTTTTTGATCCACTTCCACTTGATGTATGTATATATATATATATATATGGAGAGAGAGATTATACTGTACATATAATTTCTACAATCACAGTTATGAAATGGGGAACCACACATATGTAAACAACATTTTGAAGTTTAGTAAACAGCTTATTTATTCCTTTACAAAATAGGTACAAATACAGAAGTATGTTCGCACAAACAGAAATATTTCAGGATATGTACAGAATTTACCAAAAATAAGATAGTTCTAATAAACACAAGGTCTTGTAAACAATATATACAAATTATCCGTTGATCGAAACATTAAATTCCAGCTGTGCACGTCAGTAATACAATATGAAGAGAGTCCTAATAATATTTTGGCTACAAAGTGTAAGTCATCGAAAGAGCCTCCAGCGGAAAACAGAAGGTTAATAAAGTCGGTTTAAACAACCCAACAAATACATTTGTGCTTGTTTCAAATGGGACTGTCGGGGAATGAAGCGTATTGCCTGAAAAGTGGCAAACGTGGATGCGAATGAGAAACTATAAATAGGTAGAAAATTAAGTTTCCCTTTTAGAGTTTTAGCAAATGGACTGATTTCAGCTGGATGTCAGAAACACTGAAAACCAAACTAAAACCTTCCATGTGCGTTCAGTTTCACAAACACAAACTGCAAAGCAACAGGATTCATGGTGCATAGAAGAGCGAGAGGATCCATTTCTGATCGGACTCAGAATGAAGAAAGGTCGCAGAGCTTGACCTCTCCTGACATCATGTACGGCGAACCCTTGCCAAAATAAATGCTTACGGATTCGAGTTCTTCCTCTTAATTGAGCTTATGTATGATAAATGAAGGACTGACATCAATAACTTAAAATAGCTTAATGTATCGGCACACAAACAGGATAATACTGAGTTTAAAACAGGTAGAATTGGTTTGAAACACGGTCGAGGGCAGTGAAATCCAGTTTTAGAGTCCAGATGAAAACATGAAATCAAATTAAATCGCTAATACTTTCATAATACATTCTCCTAGTATTAATGTGATTGATTCATCAGTGCATGTTATCCTAAATTAAAATGTTTGTCATAACCTGCTGCTGCATTCAGGTTGGAATGAACAAATCTTGGGATTGGTTGGGAAAGTCTCGCCTTTTCTGACTGAATATGGTGTTTGATTGGGAAAAGCATCACAATCAGAAGTCAAACGTTGATTTTAACGTTCAGACGATGTGTTGGTGTGGTTGTATTGCTATAGCTCAGATCTGCTGGCCTGATTTCGGGAAACATGGGATTTGTGCTCCTCATGGGAACATATTAAAGCTACATGAATCACAACAACAGACACAAGCTTCAAGATCGATTTAGAAGGAACGCTTCGTTCCGAGTTTAAAACGTGATTTTCATCTGGAAATCATTTCTACATGCTGTTAAAAACAATACTCATAAAAAAGTCTATTTACATTAAAATCTCGCTGATAAAAGTTTTGAAAAAGAGTTTTTAGTCAACTTTTCATGGGGTTTTAAACACTGTGATTGGCTGGACGATGATGATGATGATGATGATGTTTGGGAAAGTCTGCATACGGTCCAGAGAACGACGCAATTCTTTAACAAAGTACACTGGTCACTTCAAGGCGTTTCGTCTCAAAGATCGTCACTGTAAGCGCTCCGTGTTGAATATACAGCAGAATGACATCGGCACTGCGAAAAACACTCACTTCATCAGGAATTTAAATATATGATACTAAAAAGAGCAAAAATGCATAAAATATTACAAATAAATCAAATGTAGTGAAGCTTATTTTAAAAAACACAACAAAAATGCTAATTTGAGAAAATATACTTAATTCAAGAAATATTCTATGTGGCCACGTTGCACTAATTTGTTTCCTCATTTTAGTAAATCATTGCAAATTTGTACCAATTTGTTCTCTCATTTTAGTAAATTGTGGCGAATTTGAACAAATTCATTCCATTGTTTTAGTAAATTGTGGCGAATTTTTACTAATTTGTTCCATTGTTTTAGTAAATCATGGCAATTTTGTACAAATTTGTTCCCTCATTTTAGTAAATTGTGGCAAATTTTTACTAATTTGTTCCCTCATTTTAGTAAATCGTGAAAAATATGTACAAATTCATTCCATTGTTTTAGTAAATCATGGCAATTTTGTACAAATTTGTTCCCTCATTTTAGTAAATCGTGGCAAATTTTTACAAATTTGTTCCCTCATTTTAGCAAATCATGGCAAATTTGAACAAATTCATTCCATTGTTTTAGTAAATTGTGACAAATTTTTACTAATTTGTTCCATTGTTTTAGTAAATTGTGACAAATTTCTACTAATTTATTTCCAAATTTTTTGGGTAAATCACGGTAAATTTGAATTGACTTAATTTGTTGTTTTGGTAAATCGTCGCCAATTTGTACCAATTTCTTGCCTTATTTTAGTAAATTGTGGCAGATTTGTACTAATTCTTCCCTCGTTTTAGTAAATCATGAAAAATTTGTAGTAATTTGTTCCCTCGTTTTAGTAAATTGTGGCAAATTTTGACTAATTGATTTCCTTGTTTTAGTAAATCATGGCAAAGTTGTAATAATTTGTTCCCTAATTTTAGCAAATCGTTGCCAATTAGTACCAATTAGTACCCTCATTTTAGTACATTTTTGTCTCATTGTACTTATTTGTTCCCTCAGTTTTTGTTTCCCTAGTTTTCATTCAAATTGAGAGAAAGAATAAGGACAATGTGGCCATGATTTACTACGAAGGCAACAAATAGTAAATTGTGGTCACAATTTAATGAAAAAAAGGGAACGAATTAATAAAACGAGCAAATTAATTCTTAATTTGGGCCACACAAATATTTTTAACTTACATTTTATATATATTTGTGTAAATTTATCTTATTTTGTGGATTTTTTTTTTACTGGAAAACAAACAGAAATACTGATGAAGAAAGTGATATTTGCAGTGTCAGATTCATTCATTCACAAACAAACAAATGAAAAACGCTCCTTGGTGCAAAGCCGGAGAAACAACCATTAAAATCCACTATCATAAATACAGTTTACCTAATAACGTTGAGGAGAAAACAGGAAACATCTTCATTTTTTTCTTTTTGTCAAAGCTTTTCTATCAAAAGCAACGCTGACATCACGAGGTCACAGACACAGAGGCGGTGAACGGGGCTGAAGGCACGTCGCAGGGCTGAGAAGGAAGTCGGTCGTTGGGTGAACGTCTGCTCGGGTGGTTTGGCTGCTGATTCCTCTGTAGTGTGGAGAGTTGGCTACTTCAGGAGAGCACGGTACAGTAAGAGAGATCTGCTGGTCTCTCTCTCCTGCTCCATGTAGAAGATGAAGTCCCTGAAGTTGACGCGTGTTATTCTCTGGCGGTTATACTGCCGCGACGAGCTGGACAGGGCCGACGATCCGCCCGGAGAACCTGCCGAACTCCCCGACACCTGACGACAAAACACAACAAACAGAGCACTGAACTGATTTGAAGTTCACAAATGCTTCCAAGTTTGACATTCTAACAAAAAAATCATAACATGAAAACATTATTGATTTCAGAATGGAATGGAAAATGTTTAATATCAAACTTTCTCAGATAATTTTTTTTTACTGAGCTTGTCGCAATTCACTCTGGAATTGTCTTATCTGTGAAGAATACATGTGCTGCTGACCATATTTGAAGGCCCCCAAAGATGACAACACCGCTCGTGTTTAAACTTTTAATTTAAAAAAACTAGAAGTTGCAATATAGTAAATAGTTAAATTAATATTCTAATCACTGAATGTTCCATAAAGAACCTTTAACATCTGAAGAACCTTTCTGTTTCACAAAAAGGTTCTTTGTGGCGAAAGAAGGTTCTTCAGATTATAAAAAATTAAGAAAGAGATGGTTCTTTAAAGAACATTTGACTGAATGGTTCTTTGTGGAACCAAAAATGGTTCTTCTATGGCATAGAACCTTTTAAGCATTTTAAATTGTATTGATTTTCCTAACTTTTCCAGATCTAGAAATCACACTTTTAAAATTCCTTTATTCAGTATATCAGGTTGTCTACAGGCTGTCAGGAAATGTGTTTAAATGGTTGTTTTTAAGGGAGTAAATTATTTCAATATTCATTCAGACTTCATTACATCAAATGTAAGCAGACGAGTGTCACTGATCATGTGACTCTTTTCTGCTTCCACTGAAGCTCAAGATGCTCTTCGGATCATTGCAAATCATGCTGGAGAACATGATCATCAGGTTTTGTTCATCTTCAGTGCTGCTGTCAGTAAAGCAAAGCCAAATACTAAGGCTTTCCCATATTCATACTTTTTTTTTTCTTCAACTTTGAGCTGTCAAACTCTCATAAGGTACAGGATGAATCAGATTTAGCTCCACGTCAGTGGACAGATAGAGTCACACACAGTCTATACAGGCCAACAGTCTTAAAACACTGCCATAAGGCATAAAACTGGAATTCATTTCAGCATTTCTGATCTAAAAAGCAAAAATGGCTTTTCATATACTTAAATACAGTGCTGGGTAGATTACTTACAAATTGCAGTCCGTTACTGATTCCAAATTACATGACAACAATTGTAGTTATTGACATAATCCCTTGCATTACACATTTTAGGTAATATAATCAGATTACTTTTGACCTAACTAGTTTGATTTAAATAGGATAACCTTGTACCATATTGATATTAAAACACAATGAGTAAGATATTCCATTCGTTGTATTTAACAACATGAAGTGCATTAAACATTATATTAGATTAATGTTAAACTGAGGTTTGTAAAGGGTTTTTGCAAGTTTAATGAAAAGCTGATAATTAACTGAATGATTAAAAATTTTAAATTAAAATAAGTAATTTTAAAATAACATCACGCAAAATAAAATGCTTGCCAAAGAAATGAAATGTTTTATTTGTTTACCTGCATGTCAGAGAACCGTGAACATGCAAACGTGATCCTTATTTATTCAAATGTTTATTTTAAAATCTCAGGGGTACCACAAATAAAAATATATTAGATGAAAAAAATCTGTTTGGGAATGCCTGCATTACATGCAATTAAAAAATAACGTGAATTTGTGCATTTTAATGTGTTTGAAAGACAAAAGTCTTCCAAAGAAATATACATCGTGCATAACCTACTGAGTAAAATAAAAGAAAATAAAAATGTATTCATCAGTAGTTGATGCAATGCTGAAACATTTCTTAAATCTGAACTGATTTTTGTAAATCCACTGGTCAAATGTTGTGTGCCACCTGAATAATGCGTGAACGTCCACAAAACTGCAGACTTTGAGTGTATAAAAGCAGCAGGCTATTTTAGAAAGGAACATTCAGAAGATAAAAAAAGAGGAATTAGGGAGAATCAATAAATTATGAATCATTTATTGCTATAGAGTGAATAATATGCAATCATGTAATCAATAAAAACGTAACTTTAGACAGATTACGAAAAATATAATATAATATACAAGTACTTAATTTTTGGAATCTGATTACATAGTCCAGATTACATGTAATCAGTTACAACCCAGCACTACTTAAATACAAGTGGATTACTCTGAGATACTCGCTTTATCTCAAACAGGCTTATTCTTCTGCTCACATTCTGTTCATCTGCTTCTTTGGAGTATAAACTGAAGCAGAAGTCAAATAAACACACAGATTCTTACACGCTGAGTCAGACTCCGTCTTTCATGAGTAACAGAGAAGTATGGGATGGTAGAATCCACGCAACACAAACAACCGCGCAAAATAAAACGAAGTCTCGCTCTCCAACAAACGTCGCACAATTAGACTGATTGCGCTCGGGAAAAACACAACAGCGAGACACGCAGGCCTAATGAAAAGCAGCTGACGCGTACGCACGTTAACCCAAGCTTCATACGCCACCCAGCGCAGGGTGGCCGCTTCGCTCTCGTCTCCGGCGAGCCGTCGGCCGATCTGACGGGTGGAGTGTGCTGAGGTGGGGTGAATTCAGGACAGGCAGCGTGCAGGACGCCCTCGGGGCCCGGGACCTCCAGAAGAAGGATCTGGCCTCATCAGGTCAATCAGAGTTGATGCAATGCTGTGAAAGGCAGGCATGCCTTCTGCCATGGCAATTAATGCCAATCACAGCCTGGACCAATCAAATGCATCAATCTACCTGGACACGCTGACGGGCCTCTGGCGGGTTTGTGTGCTCAATATTCACGTGCAGGCATGTGTTTCAGAGATGAGCAAAAGAAAAACAGAGGCAAAGGATGAAAATGTGCATGAAGAAAGATATTTTTGAATCAAAATCAATTACAAGATATTTGTGAATTGTTTAGAATGATTTCAAGCTACATGTTTTGGCCCTTAATGATGATCAGGAAAAAGTACGAAAGTCTTAAAATATAATGTTTTAAAGGATTGTGCCACTGAAAATTAACCATGGTTCAACAGAGGTCAAATTAATCAAATCATCAAAAATCAGAAAATAAAATGCAACCAAATGCCATGTTTTATTTTAGTATTATTTACATTGTTTTTCTTAATATTTAAAATTAGCATTTTTATTTGTTTTTCATTTTAGTTTTTAACAATATTGTTATGTGCCCTTGTAATTTGTATTAGTTTGAGTTCTTTTTCAGAATCAGAATCAGAATGAGCTTTATTGGCCAAGTATGTTGACACATACGAGGAATTTGTTGTAGTGACAGAAGCTCCACAGTGCAACAGAAAGACAGCAACAGGACAGGACACAGATAATAAAAGAATAACAACAATTAACCGAAAGGCAATGTGCAAAGCAGCAAAAACACAATATATAATATAGACAACTGTGTATGTACAGGTCAAGTATGTGCAAATTAGAAATGAGAAAATAAAGATAAAATTAGTGAGTGTGGTGAATGGATAGTGTATTATAGTTGTGTGTTCCACGTTTATTGTTGAGTGTTCATGAGATGGATTGCCTGAGGGAAGAAACTGTTCCTGTGTCTGGTCGTTCTGGTGCTCAGAGCTCTGTAGCGTCGACCAGACGGTAACAGTTCAAAGAGGGAGTGTGCTGGGTGTGAGGGGTCCAGAGTGATTTTACCAGCCCTTTTGCTCACGCTGGATAAGTACAGTTCTTGGAGAGTGGGGAGGGTTGTACCAATGATTCACTCAGCAGTCTGGACTACCCTCCGTAGTCTTCTTAGGTCAGATTTGGTAGCTGAGCTGAACCAGACAGTTATTGAAGTGCAGAGGAGGGATTCAATGATGGCGGAGTAGAACTGTTTCAGCAGCTCCTGTGGCAGGTTGAACTTCCTCAGCTGGTGAAGAAAGTACAACCTCTGCTGGGCCTTTTTCACAATGGAGTCTATGTGAATATCCCACTTCAGGTCTTGGGAGATGGTGGTGCCCAGGAATCTGAATGACTCCACTGCAGTCACAGTGCTGTTCATGATGGTGAGTGGGGGAGAGCAGGGGGGTTTCTCCTGAAGTCCACGATCATCTCCACAGTTTTAAGTGTGTTAAGCTCCAGGTTGTTAAGACTGCACCAGACAGCCAGCTCCTTAACCTCCTGTCTGTAAGCAGACTCGTCACCGTCCTGGATGAGGCCGATCAGTGTGGTGTCGTCTGCAAACTTCAGGAGCTTGACAGAGGGGTCTTTAGATGTGCAGTCGTTGGTGTAGAGGGAGAAGAGCAGTGGGGAGAGCACGCAGCCCTGAGGAGCTCCAATGCTGATGGTACGAGTGCCGGATGTGAATTTACCAAGCTTTACTAACTGCTGTCTGTCTGTCAGGAAGCTGTTGATCCACTGACAGAAGGAGGTGGGGACGGAGAGCTGGGTTAGCTGAAGTCCACAAACAGGATCCTCACATAAGTCCCTGGTCTGTCCAGATGCTGCAGGATGAAGTGCAGTCCCATGTTGACTGCATCATCCAAAGACCTGTTTGCTCTGTAGGCAAACTGCAGGGGGTCCAGTAAGGGTCCAGTGATGTCCTACAGATAAGCCAAAACCAGTCTTTCAAATTACTTCTTTTTTATTTATATTTAGTTTATTTGTTTTAAGGTTTATTTGTTATATTATGTAATGCAGAGGCTATTTACACCAGTGCAAAAAAAAAAAAAATGTGGAAGTTATTTACACTGTGTAAATAGAAAAAGTACAAAATAAACCATATAAATAGCAGTAGATTCTGTTTGGACCAAGTATAAATGGTAACAAACAGCTTCTCCAAATAAGCCAGTCCAGATATTAATAGATTCATATAAGGTAAAACATCTGAGCAACAGTGCACAGAGTTAGTGAAAACAGCCTTTGCCAACAATTTATACTATTTGTACTCATAACTGAATTGTATATACATGTTTATTTTTCGATTAAATTAAATTTGTTGATTAAAAAGTTATTTATTGTATTTTACTATATGGGAGCAGTTGGTCACGTTTGATCTTGTTAATATTTTGCTCAAAAATACTGGGTTCAAATCTCAATCATTTTGAGTCCAGGAGTAACTCCTGTGTTCATACAAGCCAAGTCACAATGATTTACAATACAGACTGTTTCAAAGCAGCTTTACATAAACAAAATAACAGAATTAATGTTGCTAAGATCATCAGTTATGACATTTTAGCTGTAAATCAGCTCTAAAAAAGACAGTGTCATTATCCCCAGTTTATTCAATGACACAATCAACTTTGAACTAAATTAAGCTGAATAATGACACTATTGTCTTCTACAGAGCTGCGTAAAGTTCAATGAACTTTGCACTATTATTGAACGAAACGGAGTCATCAGTTCATTAATTATGAAGTTATGAACTCAATTGAACAGATTGAACTCAATTGCAGATATTCAGCTCAATACAGTTCAGTGTTGATTCAGTTCAGTTCAACAACTGCATAAAGTTCATCAATTATGAAACGATTCAGTTATAAGAATCGCTACATATGACAATAGTGTCATTATTCAGCTCACATATACATTTACTCATTTAGCAGACGCTTTTATCTAAAGCAGCTTACAATACAATAGAGTTCAATAACTTTTATGTTAATACATTTTGAAACAATTCAGCTATAAAGCAGCTCTACAAAAGGCAATAGTGTCAATATTCAGCTCAGTTCAGTTTAGTGTTGATTCGATTCAGTTCAGTTCAGTTCAGTAACTGTGTAAACGTAATCTATTATGAAATTAATTTGATTTAACTATAAAGCAGCTCTACAGAAGACAATAGTGTCATAATTCAGCTCAAGTGTTGATTCAGATGAGTTCAATAACAGTGTCGATGCTACAAAATTCATCAATCATGAAATGAATCAGATTCAACTATCAAGCAGCTCTGCAGAAGGCAACAGTGTCATTATTCAGATCAATTCAGTTCAAGTTTTGTTCTCATCCGAGAACTGTCAAACTGATAATATTACTGAATATTAATACACACACAGAATAATAATTTACAGGATTCATTTGAATGCGCTTGTCACTGCTGAAAGTTTGCGGTGTGTTTGTGGCCCATGCGTGTTTTCTGGCCTCAGGAACACAGATTGGCTCCAGCGCCTGCAGGGCCACATGGAGGAAAAGTAAGTGATCCAAACACAGGCAGAAAGGTCAGTCCTCCACCGGCGCTCACGTCTTTCCTCCCACTGTACGAGTCCTGCAGCCAAAGCCAGTAACCCAAACACAGCCCTGTTGCTGTCTGTTTCCATGGAGATCCGTGCATCTCGTAACCTCACGTTAACAAGTACATAAACGCACACACACACTCAGCTGATTCAGACGAGCCAAACACACCAAATGACTGCTGATTTACATTTGGGGATTGTCGAATCAGTCGACGAGATGTGGATTTGGCGAAGGTCAGCGTGGAGCTGAAGGAAGCGGAGAAGAAAAGATTTGTGGGAAGGCAAAAATCCGTGAGGCAAAAAACAGCATCTGTCATTTTATCAGCGCTGAGCCGCTGGCGGGCATAATGTCATATGACATATCCATCCGACAGCTAGCACACGGATACCTCCATACATCTTTTCAGACAATTTCTGACTGCGTGCACGTGTTTGGAGCGGAGAGAGACGAGCCTGCAGCCTCCTCACCAACATAACGCTCATGACAATCTGCCAGCGGCAACAACACACACACTGACACTGACCAGTAACGAGTGAATCAGACCTCATTTACACAATATGTGTGCTCAGATACATGAAACGGATTCATTACACTGCTAAATCTGATTTTAGCTCATAATGATCTGGGAATGGGAATCAAGATCTTTTTTTTAAATAATAAAAGAACCACATGATTTCATGACTTATAGTTTAGAAAGAGGATGGTATGACCAAAACCATATTAAAAACTTTGTCAACTGATTCTACATCAATAAATCATCAATCATCAAGGACACAATGAGTTAAGTTCCATATGATTCATAATAATTAAAATAAAAAATTAAATAAAATAATAAAGATTTAAATCTGCTGAGAGACTCAATATGACGTCTTATAACAACAACTTTACATCTAAAATAAACAAAATCCTTAAATCTTATAAATAATAAATAAAATTAATAAATTAATAAAACAAATATTACTGTAAATTTAAATGTGTTAAGAGACTTAATATGATGTCTTACAGTAACCAAAAATAATAATAATAATAATAATCAAATCAAATAAAAAACAACTTAAATTATTGGATTTAAATCGTGAGAGGCTCAATATGACATCTTATAATAACTGAAATATATTTTAAATATTTATTCTAAATAGATAAATGAAATCTTAAAAAAATCTCATAAATCAATAAATAAAAATTGTTAGATTTAAATCTGTTGAGATATACAATGTGACATCTTACAATAACAACTCAAATACATATAGAGGATTTGAAATCACAAAATAAAAAATAATAAAATAAAATAAAAATGTAGAAAATAGAAATTAAATTATAAATTTAAAAAAGAAAAATATTAGATCTTAAATCTGTTGAGAGAAACTCAATATGACATCTTTTAATAATCCAAAGACATCTTGAGGATTTATTTCTAAAGCAGTAAATGAAAATTGTCTTGCTGTCTGCTGTCTATGAACTTCTGACCTTCTGACCACACGCAGCCCCTGTTGGACATCTAACAAACACATTTGGCCTCTCAGTTCTGCTTGTGAGCTTTGTACGTTTCTATTCCTCCCTCCAGTTTTCAGAGCATGTCGTTTCTAGACTCAAGATCAAACTGATAACAGGTTGGCACTTTTATTTGTACACTGATCACAGACTGTGTACCTACTTCATCTCGTACCAAGGAATCACTTTCCCTCTGCGTGTAGCTCACGGACGGAGCCAGATCAGCTCCCACTTTGCTAAATTTACTTTGGGTTAATAATGTATGTTTTCCACTGGTGCCGTCTCGGACTTTCTAATTGTTTCACGGCTGGCAGGAAGCTGAAGTAAGCTGGTTGAATTTGCATTGAGTCCATCTTCAGCTGCTTTCTGCTGATCAGAGTCTTTCTCTGAGTGTTTTTGAGTGGCGTGAAGCACGAGCCCTTGATGCTGGAGCCAATATTGGACTTGGCTGCGGTTTCACCTCAGGGCTACAGGTTAATGGTCTACTTTGCCAGACACACACACACACATTACCAATACTGCTATCTCAGCAAACACACCAACAGAAGACGGCTGAATATGAAGCGGTAGATGGAATCAGAGAGAAACACAGATGGAAGTGCCGTTAAAGACTGAAAGAACAAACTGATGAAATCTGACAGTGGGACGATGAGCTGTTCATGTGAGGTCGACTGAAGTGAGTTTGACCAGGGAGAGAGAGAGCAAGAGAATAAATGAGTCAATTATTAAAAAATTTATATAAATTTATATAAAAAGTATATTATGCATTAATATGTAAAGTGCATAATAAATATATATATATATTTAATATTTAAGGATATCTATAATTTCACTTATTGTATGGGTAAATTCAAGAATCTCCCCCCAAAAAATTACAAAAAATGTCATGCATTGTGATATTATTTTCATGACAATTCCCTACATTTTCTTCTGAAATTCTCAGACTCTTTATTATGTATACATTTATAGATACGAGAATTCGGGAAGGGAAAAAATGGTACAATATTACAACAATAAATTTCCACATAATTCCTCAAATTAAAAGCAAGAGAGAGAATAAATAAATTATTTAAAAAATTCTATGTACTGTAATATATTGAGAGAGAGAGCGTGAGAAAAATAATAAATAAGTCAATTATTTAAAAAAAACTATATATTTATAAAATATTGAAGGGTATCTGCTATAAAAAACGTCCCAAAATAAAAATGTAATAAGTAAAACAAAGGATATTTTGCATCGTGGTTTTATTTTCATGACAATTATTATTTTTTCCAAAATTCTCTTCACTATTTTTCATTATAAAGAAAAATGCTGCATAAAGCTAAAAGGTAAATTGTTCTAAAGCAGGCATCATGTTTTTATGCAAAATATTTCTTACTCATTTTGATGTGAAAAGTGACCTAGGCATGTATTTAACCAAAAAGTGATCTTGAGGAACTTTCATAAGCGGGATAAACCAGACGAACACTAATGTTCACCATCATTCAGAGTCTGAGAATGATTTCAGACACGATGACTGGTGCTTTTCCATTAGGACCTCAGCGCTCTCTCGGTCTCGCTGTTGTCAGGAGTGTGGGAGAGGAGAGGCCCTCCCATCATGTCAGAGCGACTGAGGCCGAGCCAAGAGCCAAAGCTTTCCCACATGTCTACCTCCGCTCAGAGCGGAGCACCAGCCTCGCCGCGGGGCCCGAAGCCTCTTGCTCTCTGCTCCACACCGGCAACGGCCATTAATTAAGACCAGAAACTCCCTCTCACTTTTCCTCTCCTCCTCCTTCGCCAGGAGAAAAGGCCGATGAGGACATTTTGAAAGAGTTAGCAGATGTCGAGTGATTGGCCCGAGGCGTTTTCGACATCGCCCGAGTGATGTATTTGATGTGGAGTTTATTCAGCTCCAATAAACGTATAAAGAATTACAATAATAATTTACAGATGTATATTCCGCGGATTATACGCGCAGCCCTCGCTTTGAACTGTGCCACGGCAGCCAAGATTAACAAAGGCAGGAGAAAAGGATGAGGATGGCTTTGTTTTTCAGCTTTCTGCTAATCAAAGGGCCAGAGAGGCTCGAGAGAACCGCTGTTATGTGTGCGGTTTACACGCCTTCACAAGATTCAGATTACTGATTTGCTGGATGAATCTGTTTGATTCCTTTTATTGTTTTGGTCTCTGATGAAGCTTGCACAATAGTGAACGTGTTAAACTATGAAAATTATAATTGCAGGCCCATCACTTGAGAGAGAGAGAAATACAGTATGTAATTAAAAATTTAAATATATATTACATACAATGCATATAAATGCAAGATAAAAATAATATTATTTAAATTAATAATTAATTTAAAAAAACTTTTTCATAGAGAGAGATATATAATTTATATAATGTATATTTTATATATATATATATATATATATATATATATATATATATATATATATATATATACACACACATGTATATATAAATAGTAATATTAATTATATTAATATAAAATTATATTATTAAAGAATTGTTATTATTATTATTATTATTATAGAATTTTTTTATATATCAAATAATTTTTTATAATTTATACATTTTATTAAATAAAGAAAAATGTATTAAAATTTTTTTTTAATAAGTGTAATTATTATGCATGCAGCTTTTATGATTATATTTTTCACACCACAGGGCCATTTAAAGAGAACTATTGGAAAAACCACCAAGGTAATACTATGCTACTACAGTATTACCCTCATGGTCCAATAAAACAAAACAAAAAAAAAAGGCTGAATGTGCATTTCATTAGACATTATGAAAAAGCTGTCATATCACATACTAAGTCGCCTCATTTCTGAAACAGGGAGAGAGAGAGTTGTGTATGATCTTGATGAAAAATGGCAGAATTACATTCAAAACAAACAACTGCAATTCGCCGCCCAACTAAAGAGCAACAAATCTCAAAAATGGCGGGCCGGTAAGCATCTTAATGCCCAACATAAAACACGAGGAGAAACACGGCCGGCGAGCTCCATGGCGATGCATAGCAACTGCAGAATTTCAGTCAAGGAGAAAGAAGGCGAAAAAAAAAAACACCTTATTACTTCTAACTCCTGCAAGCCATTTTGGTCTCCAAAGGTTTCAGAGCGCCCGAGGCGCAGTGTCTGCAGTGTTTCGGGAAATGACTTGCCTTCGCACGAACACGGCTATGTTCTGCAGCAGCCGCGCTCTCAGCATCCCCTCTCACTCGCTCCTTAACCCTTTCCTGCCTCGCCTGCCTCTGACTCACAGACAGACGCTCACACCCACTCAAACGGCATCTGGTTTGGCTACTTAAGCATGTGAAAACAAACATGGCGATGAGGAGGTCATGCACGACGGACAGCAGAGAGAGAGAGAGAGAGACATGCAGGTTCGTCTGCTCACCCACTCGAGTCGAGCATCGCAAACTCGTTGACACAACACATAATTAAAACATCTCGCTGGAGGTCAGGAATTTTCTAATTAGTAGACAAAGCTGCGATCGCGAACGCCTCGAGTCGGAGCGGCCGCAGGTTCGAGATGAAAGCGGGTTTCTACCTCTCCGAAAGGGTCAGTGAGCTAAACGCCCGGAAACTTTGCTGGCAAACAAAACTTTCCTTGCAAGGAAACTTCAGCTTTCGGAGCCTGAGAGAAACAAACTCGCTAGACGCCAAACAAAAGGGCTAATTAGCAGTCATTACTTTTCTAGAAAATGTGAGTGTTGAGAGCAGTGAAATCGAGCAGGAACTATAATTAACTGGAAGTTCGTTGCGGGGGGAGATCAGAAAGCCTGTTCCTCTCAGAACCGGCTGTAATGCGATGCACGCTGAGTATTTGTTCCCATAAACAGAGCAGTTGTCTAGAAACAAACTCTTCTGAGCAGAACCGCTCAGCCAACAGGGTTGCGTGAAGATAAACAGGGGAACACGACCCAAACACATGTGAGCGAATCGTGCTATTTTCCACCGTGCTGACCCTGATCTCCTCTGACTCAATGTAGAAAAACTCACAGACCATTAAAACGAGACTTCAGCCAATTCGTCCCAACGAGCGTCACTTGTGGAACTTTAAAAAGTAGCGCATTAAAAATTCAAAGCGTTTCACATATAAAACGAACCCAATTAGAGTTGGAACGGGAAGTCGGCGTAATGAGTATCAAGTCTAAACGCTCGTCCTCAGAAGATCCCGCTAATGAGGCCTTGTTGGTTTTGCTGCCCTCACGTTTTAAACGCCGTGGTGGGGAGTCGTTTCTGAGGCTGTTTTAAAATTTCATTTGGATTTGGAAATCGTAGGTGGAGCTAGAGATAATTGCGAAAGCCTTTGTGCCACACGTCGCAGGAGGTTCCCAAATGCCACTTTTTGATGTCTTTGTGAAACTAAAACTACGATGCTTGGCAAGAAAACATTTTAACCTAAGAACCTCCGACGAGGTACAAAGGGTGACCTGACAGAAGGAAAGCATCTCTAATAAGGTCGTTACGAAACAGCGCTGCACAGAAGAGCTATTTTTGAACGTGAACGCGGGGGAGACTGTTTGCAGAGAATCAAACTTTCTTTTAATGCTGATGTGGCAACAGACATCAAGACGACGATCGACCCAGTGCTGTCAAATCCTCAAGAAGCTCGACAAAGACCCAAAACATCTCACTCCGAATGCATAAAGCATGTGCACACACCACGGAGAGATCATGAAGACTTAAAAAAGCTTCAGAAGAGCCAAAGCGTTTGCCCTCCATGAGTCCCATGACTATTCAAGTAGGTTGTGTACCTACTGGGACAAAGTCTGGATTCTTCAGGTCGTCGGGCTTCTCAAACTTCTGTTGATGCAATAAAAGTCATGTTTAATATGATTGTGTCCCAGAAAAGAATAAAGACTCTTAAGGCCCTTTCATAAGACTCGCATTGATGTTTCCCAATGCACTGAACTCTATAGAGCGGAGCGTCGTGCAACAGATGCCGGTGGTGTGTTGTGTGCAGGTCAAGTCTGTAATGCAACACTTAAAGTCCAACTTGCCTTTGCTAGGAAATCTGCAGGACAAAAATCATATGCACTGTTCCATTTAACAGAATAATTGAATGCAAATGAATGCCATTTAGTCTCTTTTGCTCACCAAGGCTGCATTTATTAGATCAAAAATATGGTAATAAATGTGAAACATTATTATAATTTAAAAGAACTGATTTGTATGTGAATAAATTGTAAAATGTAATTTATTTCTGTGATCAAAGCAGAATTTTCAGCATCTTTACTCCAGTCTTCAGTGTCACATGAGCCTTCAGAAATCACTGTAATATGCTGATTTGCTGCTCAAGAAACATTTCTGTTTACTATCAATGTTGAAAAAATGTACATATTGAGAGAGCTGCTTCATATTTTTCTGGAAATCACAATACACTACCAAAGTTTGGGGTAAGTAAGAATGAAAAAATAACTTTATTTGTGAATGCTGCATCATATGACACTGAATACTGAAGTAATGATGCTGAAAATTCAGCATAGCATCACAGAAATAAATTTCATTTTACAATATATTTCCCATAGAAAACAGTTATTTTAAATTGTGATAATATTTCAAATTTGTCCTGTATTTTTGATTAAATAAATGCAGCCAGAAGAGACTTATTTAAAAAGCATTTAAAAAAAAATATTCCAAACTTTTGACCAGTAGCGTATCTATGCAACTAATAAATAGCAAAACAATCTTTTTGTGGAGGTCAAACTGATGCATGATGTTTGAAGTTCTGGTGTGAGTCAGTGAAAGGGATCGCTTACATGGGAAGTTCTTGCATTGGACCTCTTTAGATGGTTTCTTTTACAACATTTGACAGTCTGAGTGCAATGAAGATGCAAAAGTCTGATTCCAAATGAAGTCTCTGAGTAGATATACACATCAAACTGTGTTAAGCAACCATCTGAAACCAAAATCCATTGTTAAGCTGAAAGCTAGGCCCGTTTCATCACAGAAGGCCGGCGGGCTTGCCTCGTACCCACATCGCTTTACGCACCAAATCCGACTTCCTTTGTATGTATGTGCAAACCTTATCTACATATTGACTCAGTTTAAATCTACATTCTTGCAGTGATAATTGCACAAGTTTGCAGGAGGAAGTGTTGAAATCTTCCTGTACCTGAGGCAGGAGGTTGGGCGGGGGAAGCCCATTGGCATTGTGGGAAAACACCTAGAGCGCCGTCTGATATCCAAACAGCTTCACAACACAAACACACACACAGCAAAAGAACTAATACACGAATATACACATGCAATCATACAAAAAAGAAAAAGTTTAGACAGATTGTGTTGCAATAAAACACAAAGAGCAGGAATAAAACATGATTGTGTGCCCAGAGAGAATCAGGTCGGATACACAGAGTAACACGAGCCAGCATAGCTGCTTGTACCAAGACCACCCATAAGAGACATGTCAATCATGTAGGTGTGTTCATACACAATCAATGCCGTGTAATTATGAGCATATGTGTATGATGGCAAGTAGACTATTTACTAGGCATGCATGATATTGTTACTAAATTGTTTGTTTACACACTACATATTTAATTGTGGATGCTTGTTTCTGGGTATTTAAGGCGAGTTTAAACTAATTTAAATGCAGAGCATACAGTAAATGAAACCTTTAACAGCACTACACATAAAAACAAGAAGTACTATTTAGGAGTGCATTTAATGTGGTGTATTACTTAGTGCATCCTAACTAAAATCTCCTTTAGTCAAAATATACATTTTTATATTGAGTTTTAAGACACAAAGTGTCCTTTTTGTTGTATAATTTTCCCATTCCTTTTCTATCACAGTTTAAATGCAGAGAAACTATAAATCATCTGTAAATATGTTTGTTTAAGCATCCCAATCACAGCAACATGGAAATGCGTTTTGGTGGTGGGACTATCAGACTGACTGACCAATAGCACACAGGGGGAGTGGTCAAAAACCTGTTTGATAACAGACATTATTCTTGTAATTTTGTTTTATAACTGGAACACTATAGCTTTAAAACACTTGTAACCTAAGATCAATGTTTTTAGTTTATCATAAGTTTATCTATATTTACATTTATGCATTTAAAAGACGTTTTTTCAAAAGAAGAATCATCTGTATAAAAGAGTTTAACTTTGGCCATTTATCAGATTTATCAGCTATTACATACAAATATTTATCTTATCAGTTTGAGGCAGAATTTAATTAAATAAATAGGTGCATCCCCAGTGTTTACACGCATTCAAAAGCAGTCCCTCCATCACAGCGACCTGAACGTGTAATGAACAGTCTGAGACTGCAGTGAGGAAAATATCAGATCTCCTTCAGAGCGAGATCACAGAGAGTATCACTCAACTGTGTTCATTACGGCTCGGAATACATAATTTATGGATTGTTAAAAAATACATGTCTGGATTCATCAGACAGCAATATGACAGATGTAGAAAGCAGAACTTGAGCACAAGCGACTGTGATTTGGGCTGGTGCGGAAAATAAGAGCGCTTGAATGGCGGTTTGATGGCGTAGCGTGCTTTATAATTACCATCTGCAGGTTTCAGTCAGTGTCACACAAATAAAGAAACAAAAACAAGCAATTCGACATGCTCATTTGAATTCATTCATTTGTAGATTTACAACAGCAGTTCTGAACAAGCCAAACACATTTAACATGCTCACATGCATATTAATTAGACTATAAATTTATATACAAAAACCTACGAATGCACGACCTAAGTTAAGTGAGTAAATGTCCTATTGCTTGAGTCAAAACGATGTATTGTTTAGCCAAAAAAAAGGCAGCAAAGAAAAAGAAAACATGGCGAAATCTGAGAGTTAATTAGGCTCGCTAAATAAAATCCCTCAGCAGGCCATGAGGTAAACGGGCTCTTAGCAGACGGATACGAGGAAAGGCAGGAGTCCCTGTGCACGGATTACTGACTCCTGCATTATGCATTCAATGATCGATTCTAAATCTTAATTACCCGAATCACAAACACACACCGGCTCTAATGAACTGTGTGCCCGTCAAACAGCTGGCTGAATATACACTGAACAAAATTATAAACGCAACACTTTTGTTTTTGCCCCCATTTTTCATGAGCTGAACTCAAAGATCTAAGACTTTTTCTATGTACACAAAAGGCCTATTTCTCTCAAATATCGTTCACAAATCTGTCTAAATCTTTGTTAGTAAGCACTTCTCCTTTGCCGAGATAATCCATCCACCTCACAGGTGTGGCATATCAAGATGCTGATTAGACAGCATGATTATTGCACAGGTGTGCCTTAGGCTGGACAGAAAAAAAGGCCACTCTAAAATGTGCAGTTTTATCACACAGCACAATGCCACAGATGTCGAAAGTTTTGAGGGAGCGTGCAATTGGCATGCTGACTGCAGGAATGTCCACCAGAGCTGTTGCCCGTGAATTGAATGTTCATTTCTCTACCATAAGCTGTCTCCAAAGGCGTTTCAGAGAATTTGGCAGTACATCCAGCCGGCCTCACAACCGCAGACCACATGTAACCACACCAGCCCAGGACCTCCACATCCAGCACCTTCACCTCCAAGCTCGTCTGAGACCAGGTTTGCAAAACCAAAGAATTTCTGCACAAACTGTGGTTTGCTGATGTCAACGTTGTGGATCGAGTGGCCTATGGTGGCGGTGGGGTTATGGTATGGGCAGGCGTATGCTATGGACAACGAACACAGGTGCATTTTATTGATGGCATTTTGAATGCACAGAGATACCGTGACGAGATCCTCAGGCCCATTGTTGTGCCATTCATCCACGACCATCACCTCATGTTGCAGCATGATAATGCACGGCCCCATGTTGCAAGGATCTGTACACAATTCCTGGAAGCTGAAAACATCCCAGTTCTTGTATGGCCAGCATACTCACCGGACATGTCACCCATTGAGCATGTTTGGGATGCTCTGGATCGGCGTATACGACAGCGTGTTCCAGTTCCTGCCAATATCCAGCAACTTCGCACAGCCATTTAAGAGGAGTGGACAACCTGATCCTGAACTCTATGAGAAGGAGATGTGTTGCACTGCATGAGGAAAATGGTGGTCACACCAGATACTGACTGGTTTTCGGACCCCCCCAGACCCCCCCAATACAGTAAAACTGCACATTTTAGAGTGGCCTTTTTTTGTGTCCAGCCTAAAGCACACCTGTGCAATAATCATGCTGTCTAATCAGCATGTTGGTATGCCACATCTGTGAGGTGGATGGACTATCTCGGCAAAGGAGAAGTGCTCACTAACACAGATTTAGACAGATTTGTGAACAATATTTGAGAGAAATAGGCCTTTTGTGTACATAGAAAAAGTCTTAGATCTTTTAGTTCAGCTCATGAAAAATGGGGGGAAAAACAAAAGTGTTGCGTTTATAATTTTGTTCAGTGTATTTATTAAGATCACGGTTAAATTGAATTATTTGGTCAATTAGCCATGGACGGCTCTGGTGTCTCAGAGGACATGGGAAGAGGCAGGGGTGAGGTTAATCGCCCTAATGACATTTAGCATCTCAAACAAAATTTTGTGACATATGCTGCCAATAATGATAAAACGCACAATTACGTATTAAAGGAATAGCTCAGCCAAAAATAAAACATTTGCTGAAAATGTCCTCATCCTCAGGCCATCCAAGATGTAGATGAGTTTGTTTTTTCATCAGATTTGTAGAAATGTAGCATTCCATCACTTACTCAGCAGTGGATGCTCTACAGTGAATGGGTGCCATCAGAATGAGAGTCCAAACAGCCGATAAAAACATCATAATAATCCACAAGTAATCCACACCACTGCACTGCATCAGACGACATCTTGTGAAGTGAAAAGTTGTGTGTTTGTGAGAAACAAATTCATTATAAAGGCATTTTAACTTTAAATCATTGCTTCTAGAGTCCAAAATATATAATAACTAGTGCTGTCAATCGATTAAAAAAAAATTACTAATTAATTTAAAAACTAATCGCACATTTTTCTGAAATTAATCGCGATTAATCCCACCTAACATTAAAGTTTTTAAATATACTTTTATATTGCAATAATTTCACATTAAATCTTCAAATTAATGTACAAACATAAAGACAGTATTTTTTTAAATATTTGTTTAATGGCATCTTCATTTTTATGACTGAAGGCCAGTATCACTGATACCAATTAATACTGATTTCCCTATAAAAATGTTTCCCCCTAATATTTAACCATTGAATATAGCTATTCAACTTTACATTATAATTAAGAGCTATACATTTGAACATTTATTAGACTTTAGAAATAACTTCTGATTTAAGTGAATTTAAAACAATCTTCACACAATCCCATTATAATAAATGTCATATTTATCTACCTGTGCCCCTAAATACTAAATACAGATGAATCCTTAAAACTATAAAAGTTATTGATTTCCTTTTTTTATTTTGTTCTTGATAACTTCATGACTTATCACGATATTGCATGCTCATAGATTTGCTATGAAATGATACAGGCTATGCGCGCGCCGGCACATTTGTGCGTGTATTGAAGATCACGTGCTGCGAGCAAGTATGCTGACCCATACTCGGAATTCGTGCTCTGCATTTAACCCATCCAACGTGCACACACACACACAGCAGTGAACTCACACACACCGCGAACACACACCCGGAGCAGTGGGCAGCCATTTATGCTGCGGCGCCCGGGGAGCAGTTGGGGGTTCGGTGCCTTGCTCAAGGGCACCTCAGTCGTGGTATTGAGGGTGGAGAGAGCGCTGGACATTCACTCCCCCCACCTACAATCCCTGCCGGCCCGAGACTCGAACCTGCAACCTTTGGATTACGAGTCTGACTCTCTAACCATTAGGCCATGACTTCCCACGTATGTTGCTACTGGGTGATTTTAACATACATCTTTGCTGCCTGGGGCATCCTTTGGTTGCTGAGTTTAGTAATATATTGGACTCGTTTGGTTTTTCTCAACATATAAATCAAGCAACTCATGTCCTTGGTCACACTCTTGACCTTATTATGTCATATGGTTCCTTTGTAGTTGATGTTTTCATTGATGATGCTTCCTTCTCCGATCATAAACCCATTGTTTTTAAGGTTCCTGTTGTGAGCTCTGCTACTGTGAATAAGCCTGTTGGTTCTTATTCTCATTTTATAAACTCACTGACTGTTTCTCAGTTCAGTGAACATTATCTAACTAATGCTGTTGAAGAATCTATCTTGCATTCTGCAAAGACGTCCTATGGGCCTAACAATTTGATTTCTCTCTTTTACACAGATTGCACCAATATTTTAGATTCGATTGCTCCTTTTAAATTGAAACAACCTAAGATAAAATCGTATTACTGGTTGGATGACAACGCTGACTGTCTCTTGAGATTTTTAAAGAGTGTCTGGTTAAGTTTCAGAGCGCTGCTAAGTCAGCCAGATCAAAATAGTTTTGAGATCTGATTTCTGCACACTGTCATAGACCTAAGATTTTATTCTCCACAATAAATTCAGTTATTAATCCGAATTCCCAGTATTCTAGGGAGCTGTCAGCAGGGCTCTGTGAGAAATGTTTGACATTTTTTGTTGATAAAGTGAGTGACATTCGCTTATCTTTTACTTCACAGCTCTCAGACCTGTCTTTAAATTTGCCTGCTAGTCCATTTTTATTTTGTCATTTTCAACATGGTCTCTTTAATCGAACTCTCTGATCTCGTTAACAAAATGAAGACTACCAACTCCTCACTAGATGTTGTTCCCCCTGAGATCATAAAAGCAGCCTTTCCAGTAATTGGACCCAGTATCCAAGTGTTGGTTAACTCATCCATGGATACTGGTGTGGTTCCAAATTGCTTTAAGCATGCGGTTGTTCAGCCGTTGCTTAAGAAGCAAGGTTTGGATGAAGGTTGCTTTAACAATTTTCGGTCTGTCTCGAAATTATCCTTTTTGTCAAAACTTTTAGAAAAAATTGTCCAATCACAGTTTATCACATTCTTAAATACAGCTAATTTATTAGAACCTTTTCAATCTGGTTTCACTGCTTATCACAGTACGGAATCTGCTTTGCTTAAAGTGTTCAATGATATTTTGGTTGCAGTAGATGCCGGTAAAAATGCGGTACTGATTCTACTTGATCTTACAGCTGCCTTTGATACCGTGGATTATAATGTTCTTATTGGGCGGTTAGAACATCTGATCGGTATCAGGGGTACAGCTTTACAATGGTTCAACTCTTATCTCAAAGACAGGTCTTTTTCTGTAGAGCTAGGCAAGTTTTTCTCATCATCTGCCCCAATTATTAGTGGAGTACCTCAGGGCTCTATTTTGGGACCACTTCTTTTTAACTTATATATATGCCCTCTGGGGGATATTATCAGGAAGCACAATGTTTCTTTTCATCTGTATGCTGATGATACACAGTTGTACCTCCCACTAAACGTTGGTGAGTCCATTCAACCATTGCTGGAGTGTATCTCAGATATTAGATATCTCAGGCTGCTGACTGGGGCAAAGAAATATGACCACGCCACTCCAATTTTAGCCTCACTACACTGGCTTCCCGTCCATTTTAGAGTTCAGTTTAAGATTCTGCTGTTTGTCTTCAAAGCTCTTAACAATCAAGCTCCGTCTTATCTTAAAGCTCTTCTTATCCCTTTTTCAATTACTAGACATTTAAGATCCACTGACAGGGCTCTTTTATGTGTCCCTCGCTCCCGTTTGAAAACCAAGGGTGACAGAGCCTTTTCAGTCAATGCCCCTCGTCTATGGAACCAATTGCCTCTAGAATGCTGCCTTGCACCTTCCATTACCAGTTTTAAATCACGATTGAAAACATATATTTTTTCCATTTTAATTTCAATTTTATTTATGTTTTATTGGTTGTCTTGTTTGCTTCTTTTCTGTTTTCTTTTCTCATTTAAATTTATGCTACATTGTTAAGCACTTTGGATAGCTTTGCTATGTTTAAATGTGCTATATAAATACAATTTACTTACATACTATATACACTTAGGAGCCCGGAGGGGTTGTGCTGTTACTGTTAGCCAAACCAGGCTGGTGACCATTATGATGAGTCGCAGACCCCTCATATGACAGTTTGTTCTATGAGAAGCGCCGTTTCCAGTTGCACGGTCACATAAGGGTCTCTAGGCCTGTCTAGTAACAGCCTCTATGACCCTCTAAGAACGGTATTTACAAATCCATGTTGTGGTAAGTGCACACGCTAAGTTTTTGAAATCCACATTGTGGTAAGATCGCACATCAAGTGTTTCGCGTTCTTTCTAAAATCCTGTACGGTAGGGGTTACGCGATGCGGCTTCATGCCCTTTCTTTGAGCTGGCAGGCCCCGGTTTCGTCTTGGGCCCCACTCTACCTATTTCTCCCAATGCTTCTGGGCTGGAACAATATGTGCTTCCAAGGGTTTGCTGATACAGCTCCCTCAGCGAGCTCGTGCAGAGCGAGCGGTAGCCCCTGGTGACAGGCCAGGACCTATTTACTATCCTAGGCGCTTGGCCGTATTCCCTTAAAGGAATCTTTCTTATGATTCTAAGCCTTCGAGCTCTACCCTGAGTCTGGGAGTCCTGGCCCTTAACAGGTAAGTTTTTTTTAGGGTATGCAGCTCTGGTCTTTGGTGGTAGGGGATAATGTCACTGACAGCAGTCAAACCGTCCCAGGGGCAACTCCCTTAGCCTGGTAGAGTTGGTACTTAGTGCTCGCCTTTGTGCTTGCACTCCCCTCAGCATGGTGGCGTGGGTATTCCATTCCCCATAGCGACCCCTAGAGGACGCAGTTCGAAGTTCCCTCGAAAGGGAATGTCTCAGGTTACGTATGTAACTATGGTTCCCTGAGTAGGGAATGAGACACTGCGTCCTCTAGGCTTTGTGCCATATTTCGGACGCAAGCTTCAGACGAAGAAGTGGATGACGTGTTTTCCCGGCGCCCCTTTATACTGTGGTCACGCCGGAAGTGACGTCATAGGCTGTCGCCGGCCAACGTGTTGTGTTTTTGTATGCTTCAGACACGGGTCACGCTGACAGCGTGACATCCGTAACCTGAGACGTTTCCGCGCTCATACGCGCATGACGCTGAAGTGAAGTTGAAGCACGCGTCTGAAACATCTCTTGCTTGATGTGCACGTAAAGACGTTCTGCGACTGAATAAATGCACTTCTTGTCAAGAAAAAAGAGACAGAATTAGCAGTTATGAGTGGGGTGGCCAAACCTAGGCTCCGCCCCTGCGTTAACAGCGTTAAATAATTTTAACTCATTAAAGCGTTAACACGCTAATTTTGACTGCACTAATAATAACGCTTCCTCCAGTGAAAACGTATCAAGAGAGAAATCTGCACAGATCAAGCACTGTTAACAAGCCAAAACAGTCCAAAACAGCTCTAAACAAGTATGTGGGTGGATTCTGATGTGAAAGACAACAGGAGATGGACTTTTTCACTGGTGGAAGTGTTATTATGGATTCTGGACTCGTATTTTGGCCAGAAGCAACAGGTTGAAGTTAAAAACATCTTAATGATGGATTTGTTTCTTACAAACATGCAGCTTTTGGCTTCTCAAAACATTAATTGATGGACTGGAGTGATGTGGATTGCTTGTGGATTATTGTGTTGTTTTTATCAGCTGTTTAGACTCTCATTCTGACGGCACCAATTCACTGCAGAGCTTCCATTACTGAGCAAGTGATGCAATGCTACATTTCTCCAAATCTGATGAAGAAACAAACTCATCTACATCTTGGATGTCCTTTTATTTTTAGATGAACTATTAATTTATGTAATTGGGATCTTTATCTGAATTGCGTGCAAATGGCCCAACAATTTATGCAGCACTACTGGGATTCTTTCCATTAGAAAACATTGCAAACTTTTAAAATTGATCAAATGGAGGAAGCAACGAACAGTGGGAGAGCGAGAGAGATGGAGAGAGAGAGAGGAGGAATTAAGCTGAGCCAAAAAGTGTGACTTGGATTTAATATTTTATAATTGCCAAGGGACATTCCAAGATCAATGAATTTTTTTGCCCGAGACGCACATCAGAAAGAGATGTACTTCAGTCTTTTTAGGGAACATTGGTCTATTTAATTCAGGCGCCTGATGCATGTGAAATATTCCTCCCTGGCCTCCTCCAGTCCCTCGGGCAGAGCTGCGGGCACACATTACCACTTTTAATGGGCCGCCCTCAGAAGAGGCGAAATAAGCCAATAACCCGTCCACGCTAATGGATTGGCTTGTTTATTCACTCCAGCCCTTCAATTCGGCTAATTTTAGCTGCACCATGTTTTTCCACCCGAACATGCACGCAAAACAAAATACGTCTGTGAAAAACACGTTGCATCAAAACACAATCTACACGCCATATGCTTGTCGGAAGCGGGAACGCTGGAGGAGATTACTGGAGATTTGTTGTTTCAGACGCTACTTTTGGAGGCGAGCTGGACACGTCGAGTGTGTTTTATTAAAAACACAGCAATGGATTTGTGGTGATATCCGCACGGATCACCAGCGCTACATTAAACAGGAAAAGAAGCATATGAATGGGCATTTATACTAGAGGAATGGAAACCCGACTCATGTGGCGGAGAGCACAGATCAAACGCCGCGCAATTAACCCTCATTAATGCACTAAACGACTGACCTAATTACACTGTGCCAGGATTTCACAGAGAAACTCAAACGAACAACCCGGATCAGGACGATTCCCACATGCATGCATGTGTCGTGGATATTTTATGATTCATTATTGCATTCAAATGTCTATTTGAGCCGTATTACAGCCGATGAGGTTATGCAACATAAGTGATTGTCAAGACATCTTAACATTCCTACATTCCCAGAAAAGTTTCGGAAGAATTCCATAGCGGAATTTCTGAATGTCTTTTTCAGTCACTCAGAAAAATGCATTGCAGTTTCCACAAAAACACGAAGCAGCACAACTGTTGTTTCTGCCACAGGATAAATCTCACAATTCAGACACAACAGAATTGTGAGATAAAAGGTTGTAATTATTATTTTTATTACATGGCAGATGCAAAAACACAGAATTGTGAGACGTAAGCTAAGAATTCTGACTTTTCTCACAATTTTGACTTTTTTTCCCTCAACATTTGCTTGCAATTCTGGTTTGAGCTTGCAATTCTAAAACTCAGAATTGGGCAAAATATAAACTCAAAATTCTGATTCTGAAAAGTTTTTTTATTCTCTGGTGAACACAAATACTCAGAATTATGAGATGAAAACTTAAAGTTTATAGCTTGCGATCCTAATCTCACAATTCTGAGAAAAAATAATAATAATAATAATTCCATGACATAAGTGGGCTTCCATAGTTTTCAGCATTGATAGTAATCAAAAATGTTTGTTGAGCTGGGTAACACTATTTTGATAGTCCACTTTCTACTAACAGTAAGTTACTTTGCAACTACATGTCAACTAGCAGTCATTAGAGTATTAGTAGACTGTCTTTATTTTGATGGGTCCACAACATACAACACACTGAAAAACTTTGTAAGTATATGTCAACTTACTCTACTAACCCTAAACCTAACTAACAGTCTACTCTGAGTTAGTAGACATGTAGTTTCAAATTAATGAGAATTAGTTGACATGTAGTTGCAAAAATTTAGAAGAATGTCTAAAGTAGACAATCAAATTACTATCAGTGGACTATCAAATAAACCTCGAGCAGCAAATCAGCATATTTGAATGATCATGTGACACTGAAGCCTGGAGTAATGACGCTGAAAATTCTGCTCTGCTTCTATTTTTGCTGATGAGGTCATGCAACACGAGCGACTGTCAAAAGACATTGTATCGGATCATCCTAACATTTCATTCCCAGAAATGTATGGGAAGAATTCCAAAGCGAATCTGCTGAATGTCTTTTTCATTCACTGTTTTCCAGTCCGGTCGTAGGTGCCAGACAGGTGCTGAGGTTGGCCTGCCATCTCCATGCAGAAATTCAATTACAACTCCTCCTGAAGCGCCTCCATCTGCAAACAATATGGTGCTCCTCTTTTTAATCAAGCCTTCCCTGAACGCAGCGACCGAAGGCCCGTCAAATTAAAAGTCACTTCCAAAATCGTTTCGTCCATGCTGATAGCTCTAAATAAATAAGTGATGATGATTTGCAGAAGAAAGGTGTAAAGATGACTTTGGTTACCCAGCAGCAAGTCGTTTGATTATAAAATATATTTGCTTTTTTAAAATACTTTTCAGGGATTTTGCTACATGTGTTTTTACGCAGGTCTGCATGGCTTTATAGAAAAGAAATGTGAATGAAATCAGTGCATGAGGACGCAGGTTGGCGTGTTTATGTGGGCAGTTGTTTTGACGATGCCATACGTTTTAACGTCTCTTTCCGTCTCAGATTTCCTCTTCCACTGGCAGCCTTTAATGAAAGATCATTCCAGCATTTTCACTTGCTCGTGTCCTCAGGCATCAACCTTTCCACCAGCAGAACGTAGCTGACATAAATAATAAATTCAAAAAGAAACAACATTCTTTAATAGATAGCAACACAAAAGTGTTTTGCAGTAATGTCACAATGTAGCAGAGCCCAACGAGACCGCGGCTAATTTCACAGACGCGAGAGAGCGCCGACTCTAAATACATTTCCGAAGGATGATGGAAAGTAGATCCTGGGGTGAATTACACCCGACTGGATTCAGATTCCAGTCATATTCGCTTCAAAAGACTCAATGGCCTCTAGTGCACTGTACAAACAACCGCCGTTAAACACAAACGACTGAAACAGACGCCCAAAACATGTTTGGGTCAAGTGTCACCACATAATAAAAGACATTAAGAAAATAAAGCCAATTTTAGCACTATGATTTTTTTTTCTCTCAATTCAATTAAATACTTTCCCCCTCTACGATCTCATTACTGTAATGCATATGGATGTTTTACATTAGAGTTAGTTCTGTTAGTAATTCTCATTATTGTCCATGCTGATTCTCATTACTGTAATATTTTTTTACTTTATTACTGTAAAAAACTGCAATTAAAGGTTCTAATCAGATTTCTTATTTAAATAATATTTATTATTAACAAATTCTATAATGATGTATATTTTACCACCTTAATAATATATTTTGTATATATGGTATATATATATATTGTATATAATGACAGTATTGAGTATGGGTGGGAGGGATGTGATTTATTGCTATGAAAAAAAAATGACAATGAAAAACAAGTCATTTACAAATAAATGCCGAATTTTTAAATTATTTGTTGCATTGACATACAACTACTGTTCTAGATTGGGATCACTACAATATTACTTATTCAAAGTGAGAAAATCAGCAAGCATGCATTAAGTTGATCAAAAGTGACAGTAAAGACATTTATAATGCTACAAAATATTAAATGCTATTTCAATTAAATGCTTTTTAGCTTTCTATTCAGCAAAGAATAGCGGGATAGATGATGTATTCCCAGACAAGCGTGGGACGGCAGAGGGAATGTATCAGCAGGATATCCCATCATCCCTGACCAGCAGATTCTAGTTTTGGCTCTGGTTGCTGTAGCGTCTCTATGGCAAAACTGCAGTGAAATTCATTCTTCAGAAATTTAATTATATCTAGATTAACAAGGGAGGTAATTAATTTCTTTAAGATGAGTATCTGTACCTCCCCTCAGGCTCAACTTTGTTGTCAAAACTGTATATTTAACCATTTTTAGTGCAAAGTTTCACTGGCAGCAACATGGAGAATCCCATATTTTACATAAATATGGAGATATTCATGAAGATATTCACATTTGTGCTTATGCATATATATATATATATATATATATATATTGGTAGTTGACAAATAAAAATTGGACTGTGTCCTATGGTGTGACATAGCAAAAATGTAGAAGAAAAAAAATTAACACACAAATCACATGAGAAAAATGTATTTTCATTCTTAGTTATAAATAGCATGAGAAAGGTTTATCTTCAATTTTAGAGTTTTTTTTTTTTTTTTTTTTTTTAATTTTTTCGTCACACCATAGGACACATTGATAAGTCAACTTACCATTTATCGCCTGAGATTTATATTTTAATTTACACTCTTAAAAATAAAGGTTACAAAAGGTTTTTCACAGCAATGCCATAGAAGAACCTTTTTTTTTTTTTTTTTTTTATCATATTGATAATCTAAAGAAACTTTTTCCACTGTACAGAACCTTTCATGCAGTGGAAAGATTCCATGGATGTTAAGTGTTCTTTGTGGAACCAAAAAGACTCAAGAATAGAGAAATGTCATCTCTTGAATCTCTCAACCTTCCTGTTGTGTGGTTTTTCATCTTGGCATAATGCAAGACGTAAAATATCTTATTAAACTTGATGCAGCTGACCCATCCAAACTGGCACCGCTCCAGGCGGGATACAGAGCACTATTGTCCGGACTTTTCCGTAGGCCAGTTGCCACACCGCTCTACAGGACCAGAGGGAAAACTGTGGCACTAAACGGCCATTTCCTATGTGATGTATAGCGCTTTCAACTCCTTGCAGATCCCTCTTGGGTTGCACGGAAAACCACTAAGGGCGTTTTATATGGATGTGAGGTGTTTTTAACAGAGCCGAACCTTCAAACAAATGCAACCAGGAAACAAACGAGACAAAATCTACCGCTTTGTGAACATGAATGAAAATATGTACACAAAACAGTTTTTTGTATTCATCTAACCGGAATATATGACTCGTGGCAGAGAGTTTGGGAAGTTTAAACACGTGACAGAAACGACAGTGAATAATTCAGCGCTGATGGTTTTCATTTGGTACGATTATTCCTGAATATTGTTTATTTGAAGCTGACTGCTGGTTTACGGCTGATGGATTCACATGGATGGGGTGGGTGTGGTGCAGCTGGCAGGAACAAACTCATGCACTAAAAACTAATCAAGAAAAACCCATCAGAATGAAATGAGTCATGTAAGGAAGTTATGTGTGACCTGGTCTGACAGGCGTGCGTGTTGGCACAGGTCATTGTGTGTGGAAAGCCAACACACAGACGTTACTTTATGAAGTCTCAGATCATTGACCTGCACGAACCCTCAAACGGATGTAAACCGTACACACATGTCGACGCACTTTGTGCACATTACTATCTTCTTGCGTTTACTGAAATCACCGTCAAGTTAAAGAACCACATGCATTATCTGTCGTCGCTGTGCGTGAAATAGTAATTGTACTGTTGTTTGCAAAATCCTCACAAACATTTGCAGACTGAAACAAACAAACATGTCAAACGTGAATCATGAGGTGAGATCAGATGTGACATCTTTCAATATGAATTTGTCTGGTTTTAATTTAAAATGTAGTTATGCATTTGTTCACTTTCTCTAAAAACAAGATGGCATGTTCTGTGTACATCTGTCTGCTTTTTACTGTATAGCGACAGACAGACAGACAGATAGACAGATAGACAGACAGATGGATGTAATAGTTGTATACTGTTTGTTTTTTGTGTTAAGTTTTTAGGTTTTCGGTGTTCACAACTTAACTCCAATATAGAATTATAAATGTTTTTTACAGAATTTACAGTAATAGGCTTTAATAATAATAATAATAAATATATTCTGCTTCCAACTGTAGACAAATCAGCCAATGCAATAAAACAAATTTTAAAAAAATCATAGTAATTTTGACTGATCTACAGTTTGACTGGGATGATTAAAATGCTTGTGACCAAATTAGTTTTGGTTAATATTGTAGTTCTGTTTCTTAAGAATAAAAAGCAGATTATATCAGGGCTTAGTTTTTCTATTTCAAATAGTGTAGACATTTTTCTACATAAAATTATAATGTTCCAATGCATAATTTCATTTGAAACATGTCTACACTGGATTAAAACAAAACAATGAAATATATATATATATATATATATACAGTATATATAGTTATTTATTTTCTAAAACCATATGCTTTATTTAAATTCAAATAAGGCAAAAATGTCTCCTACTAAAATATGAAAAAGGACTGCAATTAAAAAGCACAGTATATTGTATAAACGCAGGGGTTAAACACAGACTCCAGCGGCTCTTGTGACCGGGTCCCTTCAGCCGGGCCTTCAGAAGGGCTATGAAACCAAACGGCTCGCCAAGCAGACGTCAAAACACAACACACACAGAGAGAGACAACACACCCGTGGCCTTCCTGTTTGTCTGGCTGAAAGATCTGCCCGCGTTTATTCAGGCTGGGAAAGATGGGAGGAGAAGAAAAAGACGAGCGCAAGCAACCGAAGATACAGAAAGGCTGGATGGAAGGAAAGGCTGCTCACTCCAAGTTGGGATTGATTTACTTCATTAACCAAGATTACAAGTTTAACTTACAAACCAGAGGTCAAAAATTCTCATTAACAAGAGGACCGTGGAGAACCGCGGGGCTTGGAGACCATTCTTATTACTGACTACACATTTCAATCTGTCTTTGATGTTCATGTCTGCTTTTCTCTCTTTCTACCATCCAATTTTTTGGCAGGGAGGTTGATTTTAATTGTAGCTATAGAACAAGAGCAGCGTTTGCCTGTAAGCCTGCCTGCACATCTGTAGTGAGAGCATTTTTAGTGATACTGGGCGCAGTCCATCGCCCCGGGCACATTTTAATGGTTCCACCCCCCCTTTCATTCCCGGCTCGGATTGTTTTCCACGTGATTCCTGTTAATTTAGCTGGAGGAAAGGGCATCAGTTTTCCTTGTGCTTTTCCCCTCTCTTTCTCTCTCTCTCTCTCGCTCGCAGTCTTTCCCTACTTCTTCCTTTTTCTACCAACCCTAAAAGAAAAAGGTGACATATTTAAATCAAAACTACACCTCGATCTTCCTGTTTTGGCCTGTTTTTGGGATCCTTTACTGCGATTTACTACACAGGAATAATTAGTGGTATTTGCTATGGCAAGCATCACTATTACTCATATGGAGGATTTGCGATTTCAAAACGCGAATTAGTCATAAATAACCCGTCCTGGAAAACACCTAGTAACGCCCTAATGACCACCCAGGATACCCTAGAAACACCCTGTCAACCCCCCAAACACCTAGCAGTACCCTAGTGATCACCCAGGATACCCTGGAAACAACCCAGCAAAACCCTGGAAATCACCCAAAATGCCCTATAGAAACAATTTGGCAACTTCCCAAAAACATAACAATGCACTACAACCACCTAGACTACCCTAGAAACACCTTGGAAATCATCTAAATACCCAGCAGTTCCCTAGCAACCACTCAAAATCCCTTAGAAACGCCTTGCAAACTACCTAAACACCCATCAACGCCCTAGCAATAATCCAAAATGCCCTAGAAACACCTTGGCAACCACCCAAACTGATAACAATGCACCACAACCACCTAAAATACCATACAAAAACCCTGGAAATCACCCAAACACCCGTCAACATCCTAGCAACCACCCAAAGTTGCCCTAAAACACCTTGGCAACCACCCATAATGCCCAAGAAACCCCTTGGCAACCACCCAAATAAATAACAATGTATCACAACGACCTAAAATACCCTAGAAACACATTGGTAACCACCCAAACACTCAGCAATGCCCTATCAACCACCCAGAATGCCCTAGAAACACCTACCAACCACCCTGAATACCCCAGAAACAAACTCCTAGCAACGCCCTATGACCACCCAGAATACTCTACCATAGCAACCACCCTGAATACCCTAGAAACACCATAGCCACCACCCAAACTCCAAGCAATGCCCTAGAGATGACTCAGAATACCTTAGAAACACCCTGGCAACTACCCAAATGCCCTAGCAACCACCTAGAATTCACTAAAAATGCCAAGCATCACGGCAGTGATTTTTGCACAGTAAGCAGCTCTTACATTTTCATTAGAAAACAAAAATCTAGTTGCAATTTTGGTTTTACTCTGATTACATTCAGAAATATTTATATTTTATGTTTTATAATGTTTATAATGTTTTTTTATTTAGCTAACAAAAACAACACTGGTTTAATTCAATTTTGTGCAAACACATATAGAGGTGAACTCAAGTTGCTTTGAAGAAAAACGAGCTATATGAATAAACATATTCATATAGTCATGAAGTATTTTGCTGTAATCTACTACAAAATCCCACACAGATCCATAGTGGCATTACGAGGCAGGTCAAAGCGAAACACGTGTTGAACTGTTACGTATCGTCAAGGAAATGACATCACCTGCTTGTCATGTTGTTGGTGGCTCATTTCCTGCACCTGTGAATTTAACCGCACTCACTCGCTCATTCAAACTCATTTACACGTCCTTTTTCTCTTTCTCGCTCCATTTCGCATCCCACGGAGCATCTTTGTGCTAAACTTCAAACGCTCGTGTGTGCGCTGAGAGCGAAAGGAAAGAGTTTGTTACTGCGGCTCCTGCCTGCGCAATGACCCCAAGCGAGGGCCAGTTAGGAGCCCCTGTCTCCCTCTCTCTAATCTATACCTCGGAGCGCTGTAAGGCCTCTTTGTTTGTGCTCTCCGGCTCAGGATGGAGACAGACTTCACGCTCAACATGGGCTATCAGGTTCAGCCCCACGGCGATCTGCTGCCTGGCCAGACGAGAGCAGAGGAGAGGAGAGGAGAGGAGAGGAGAGGAGAGGAGAGGAGAGGAGAGGAGAGGAGAGGAGAGGAGAGGAGAGGAGAAGAGAAGAGAAGAGAAGAGAAGAGAAGAGAAGAGAAGAGAAGAGAAGAGAAGAGAAGAGAAGAGAAGAGAAGAGAAGAGAAGAGAAGAGAAGAGAAGAGAAGAGAAGAGAAGATAAGAGAGGAGAGGAGAGGAGAGGAGAGGAGAGGAGAGGAGAGGAGAGGAGAGGAGAGGAGAGGTGAAGTGAAGGAGGAGGAGGAGGAAGAAACACCCACATCCGGCCCGCCACCAGCGCTACCTGATTACAGTCACACACACGCTCTGACAGGCCGTTTCAGGGTCACCCATTGGACAGAAACCTCACTAATGAGATCTCTGTGAAGGAGTAGTTCACTCGAAAATGAAGAAATCCTCATGTCGATCCAAAACCGTATGACTTTCTTCTATGAAACGTAAAAGGAGAAGTTATGAGGAATATTATAGTGACGAGGGGCTGACAAACTTCAAAAAGGACAAAAACTACCATTTATGCACATAACTATGATGTATTTCTGAGTAAAACAGAGTATTCAGTAAGATAAAACTGACATGATCTAATTTACTCCTAAAATTTATTAAGAAAGTTCCAATTAGATTTTGATGAAAGATTAAGATGACTCTTAATTTCCATTCAGATTCTCCCAAGAATAAATCTACTCTATATAATCTTACTATATGAAAACTGGTGTATGTTTTTAGGCATTTTAGGACAAACCACAGACAAACTCATATATAACATAACTGAAATCTCCATTAAGTCTTCTGAGTTCAGGAGCAATGTCTGAGCAATAGCAATGTCTCAGGAACCATGACTAACCCACAAGTTTTGCACCAGTTTTGTTTTAGTGATATTAAAATACAAATAATTTTTATTAATATTTTAAGCTAGTTTATGACTTTTGTCTGTTTATATTTCATTTTAATTACATTTTAATTAAATTCCTTTTTTATTGTATGTTTTATTAATATTTTAAATTGTTTTAAATTATTTTTTTCATTTTATTTTCATTTTTTTTTATTACATTTTTTATTACATTACATTTGTTTTAGTACATTAAGTCAAACTATATGAAAATGAGAAATGTTTCCTTGGCAACTATTTGAAATAAAATAAACGTAATTTATTGTATATTTTATTTTATTTCAGTTCAAATTTATTTGAAGTAAAGGATTTCATTTAATGGTTTCAGTTTTAGCTTTAGTTAACTATGATAATCCTGTTTCAGCATCTTTCTCAGTACTCCCTCTCGTTTCCGGACACGGATTGGGATTAACGTGGCAGAACAGAGTCGGGATACTCCGACAATCAGAGGACCGTGAGTGAAGCGGTGCAGCTCACCCTGAGCTCGCGCCCCACGGCACATTCGCTCGCAGATGAAATCTCTGCCGAGCCCCAGAGTGAAACTCGGAGAAGGCCGGAATACAGCGGCACTGCCATAGCCCGCAGCCACTCCGTGACCCCCTTAGAAAAGTCACATTCACTTTGCTCTGGAGAAAGCAGAGAAAACGCCCCAGGGCAGAACGCAGCCCCAGCCGAAATGAAGAAAAGAGGGCCGGTGAAAATAAAGTGAAAATAAGTTAAGATTCCTCCCTCTATCCTGCCTTTCTCTTCTCTCGTGATCATGAGAGGTAGTCAGATGGGCTGCATTACTTCAGAAAACACCCAACAATTAAACACAGAAACACACAAAACAGCCAAGACCCTCAGCCAAACGTGCCAATAATATTAGTTTCATTAGATCATAAAACATTTCAACCACAGTTCTGCCAAAATACAGATTCACCTTCCAGATAAAGGTTCAACATATACAAACCCACATATTTACATTGTTCACATATTTAGATTATATTTTACAGTATTGGGAATTAACTTTATATATTATCTGAAAACAAGTCTTTTTATCTGGTCCAGCGCAAGATAAAAATACAGGTTTTTTTTGTGGTATGTTATCAATTAGCAGCACCAGTGATGATTTAGATGTTGCATTAATAAAAAAAAAGAGGTCAGCACTTAAGAAATCAGTTATTCTGGGTTTCATATTAATCATTATTTGACTACTAAGCAGAAATCTGTTTTTAATTCAACATTAAACACTTCTTCTGTTCATCACTTGCAAAAAAGCTAAATTAAATTGTAATGCTGTAAAACAACAAAATCCATAAAAGCAGGGTAAAAACTACTCATAAGCGCTGTATCTGTGTGTGTGCATACACATTTCACGCTTCTTGTTGATGTCAGAACGGTTACAATAAGTGAAAGAGGTCAGGATGGTGTTCATCATGCAGAAGTAATGCATTTATTTAGTTAGCCTGCTTTCACTGCAGTTGTGCTCACTGTGCAAGCACACACACACACACACACACACACACACACGTCAACGAGCAGGTTTTTAAAATGACCAGCTGACATTCACAAAGTGTTTTTTTCCGGTTTATGGTATTCAAACATTAGTCAGAATCCGTGAGGGAATAGGAGCAGGCCTTCTGACAGCAAGAGCTAAACATTCACCAGATGCAGCTAAACCCAATGACTTCATGTACAACAGCATGTCGAGGAAATATAATAGTGGCGTTTCTTCATGTCTCCAGTGTGCGCGGCGTAATCCTGCTTAATGCAGAGCAGAGCTGGTAGCCATATGTGGAGCGGCACTGCGATCTGCATCAGAACAACACTGTAACGCGTTCACGGAGGACAGACGTGCAGTGCGTCCCATTCACTGCTGTGAGAAACTGGACAAACACTGCAGGGAAAAATCCTCTAGTGTTTATTTTTGCTCACTCGCTCGCAACGCAACAAATGATCATCAGACCCTGCAGCGACACCCGAGAGAATGACATAAAATAACAAACAGTACCATAATCAGCATCATATCCATCGAGGCTGGTCAATACAGCTAAAAAATACATAGTTGTTTTTTAAGTTTTTTGATCATATATAATGTATTATGCTGGAACATACAATAAAATGACTGATTTGTGCAGTGTTTTTTTAGTGTATTATCAATTTGCTGCTCTAGTGATGATTTAGATGTGGCGTATAACAAAAAAGAAGAGGTCAGCACTCATGAAATCAATTATTTCATATTAGTTATTATTTGATGACTTAATTCAACATTAAACAGCCTTTTTCTTCATCAGCTGCAAAAGAACCAAATTAAGTCAACTTAACCAGTGTTAAAACTAATTTATATATAAAAAAGTATTTTTTCAGTACAAAAACTGGAACATGAAGATGAAAATACAGATTTTTAAGTGATTTTTAAAATCAGTATTTACTCTGAAATAACTCAAAATTGAGATTTTTTTTATTTTTATTTTTTTTTGCAATGTCAACCAAGCTAATGTCAGTCAAGTGGACTCAGAATGATTTAAATACTGTAAAAAATCTAGTCATCAGTGCATGTTTTCAACATTGTTCATGGAAAACGAATCAAACAAGTTTTGAATCAACTCCATTTGAACTGATTCATTCAAATGAACCAAACTACCAGTCAGATTCTCTCCCAAATCACAAAACAAGAGAAGATAGATGATGAAACCAGTCTACTGACATGGTTTTGAAAACAATTAAAGGCCAAATCAAAAGTGCACATGGTTTGGTGGAGAGGTCCGTACCTCAGTGCCTGCCGTTGTTGCTCCTGGCGAGTCCACTTTGCGTTTTTTCCGAGGGCCGATGGCGGCAAGTGCCGTCAAGTTGGCGTCTCGTTGTCTCATTTGGGCGAGTTCCTGCTGCTGCATCTGAAAACAGAAAAAAATGTACGTATTACACACCGTCATGCAGAACATACTGTATGAAAAACTGTATCCAATCATGATGAACTTCGAAAGGTAACGACATGACGCCCATGCTCTGAAAATATCAGAGAAATGGATGAGATCTGGACAGGAATTATGCATATTCCTGTCACAAAAATAGGAAGCAGCTGGAGAACACTCACAGGAAGTGACATCATAGTCCGTAAAGTGTAAAAACATCAGCAAAGGGCTTGTCCATGCCATAAAGACTGCTGGGTAAAGAATCAGTGTGAGCTGCACAAAATATCACACAGGTAGCGATCATGAGCACCGCTTTAAACCATATAATGACACGTGACATCCTACTGTCTCATGAACCTACAGACACACAAGAAAGTCCATTAAAGACCCCACGGCTACAAAATCAAGTCAATCAACTTGCCATCCGTTTTATTAATACCTCAGGCAGCTATTTCTAGAAAAGAGAAATAAACTAAATCTCCAAAACTAATTACTATGCTTGCTTTTCTATAATCAAACACAAATCAACAATAAAACTGACAAAGATTGTGTCATAAATTGTCCTTCTTGAGCTGAAATCACACTAACTTTTTATTACTTGCCTATAAGGCCCTAAATGGTTTAGCTCCTGCATACCTAACTCGTCTTCTACCACGCTACAATCCAACATATTATAAAAAAGCCTGTATAAAAAGATATGTTTTAAGACGTGTTTTAAAAGTCAGCAGGCAATTTAAATGTTATATCAAAATATAGGATTTAAATGTTGCATAATATGCTCTATTACACATAATAATAGCAGGCACAGTAAGCAAATATTCTTTAATATCAAAGTAAAACATTCATGATTCACAGTGGAGATTCCGCCATAATACAGATTCAGCTTCCCGATAAAGGTGTTTTTATATAATTAATCCCCTGAACAAATATATCATTCATTTTTAGCACATTTTTAGACTGAATTAACTTTATATATTGTCTGAAAGTCTTTTTTATCTGGTCATCTTACACAATACTGCTTCTCAAGTATATTTAGAATTTTTTTAAACACAAGAACACAAGACAAAAGTTTGTTTGTTTGTTTGTTTTTTTTGTATTTTGTCAGTCAGCTGCACCAGGGAATTAGACTATTATTCCATTCCAAAGCAAGCAACTGTCTCAGCTGCGGCATGATGTCACAGGAAGTCATTATCGTCTGCAAATCACCAAAATCAAATCAGCACATCTATTAGTGTCTTCTACCTCAAAATCCTTTCAAATGTAGTTAGTGTGTTTAGAGACATTTAGCTGTGAATGTAAATGTGTGTGTGTGTGTGTGTGTGTGTGTGTCGGCTCACACGCTCTGATGTGATTTTTCACTTTGTGAAGTGTAAGAGGGCTCAGTGGCGCCTCAGGTAATGTCACGGTTTCCTGCGGGGCAGCCTCGCTCACAGACCCTTTCTGAGGACGTGTTTGAGCCTGAGGCCAGCGCGCGCACACACACACACACACACGTACAGAAACATACACAGCCACATATGGCCTCACACACACACACGGCCGTCACAGTCTGTCTGCAGTGAGGGAGTGAACCGCCCTGTGCCCGCTGGTGTTAGAGAGAGACTGTGTGTGTGTGTGTGTGTGTGTGTGTGTGTTGCTAAACTGAATGAGGGCAATCAATGCAATCTTTCATGCAGTCAGTTCTCTGTGTGTGTGTGTAAGATCAGAGAGAACTGTGATGTTGCCCTCAGAATGGCGTGTTATAAAGATTGCTTTGGTTTTCAACAGCCAGTGCAAATTGTGTCTGTAGACAGTGAGTCTGTGGTGTCAGATGCCTATCACAACAGAGGAAAGGAAAGCATAGTGCGTACGTCTGTGGTGGCGTTATGAAGACATGTTCATCTTCACCTGCAGCCATACCCTGAAAAACTACCTTCGGGCATCACTTTAGTGGAAGAATTTCCTCTGAAACCATTAAACAGACACTTGAGATAATTCAGAAGAAACATCTCTGTTTGCTCTCCATTCAATCTTATTGTTGTCTAGAAGATGAATTTGGAGGGACAGCTGAACCATAAATGAATCATAAATGTCATTTCAAACCCATAGTATGACTTTCTTTCCTCTATGACACAGAAAATGAGATTTTCAGCAGAATGTTCATGTGATTCTTTTCTATACAATGACAGTGGAAGCAGATCAGAGGCTGACGAGCTCCTTACAAGTTAATAAGGTGCCATAATATATCATTTTCAAACTAATGTTCAAATATTCCTCATGCCAAGCTATCATGTCATATAATAAAAATAAATATTATTACTAATAATTAATAATTATTAATACATGTATGAATAATAATAATAACAGCAATTATTTATTTTATTAAATTACAAAAATTCATTTCCAATTAAGAAATATAACTATAGTAATAAAACTATTGTACAATAAAATAAATAAGTTAAATTAATAATAATAATAGTTATTAATAATATGTAAATACGTATTTTATTAGGTTACAAAAATTAAACAAATAAAGATTATTATAGTAATACTGTTGTAGTCAAATTAAAAATATTTTTAAACAAAAATTATAACAATAAAGAAATATTTCTACAGTAATAATATTATTTTACTGTTAATAATTATAATATAAGAGAATAATATTTATTATTACAACAACAACAAAAATAAATTATGAAACAAACCAATCAGGAAATATTACTACAGTTATAATACCACTGGACTATAAAACAAATAATTAAGTTTTAAATAATAATAATAATAATAATAAGCGCTGGGCAACGATTAATCGCATCCAAAATAAAGGTTTTTGTGTACATAATATGTGTGTGTGTACTGTATATATTTATTTTGTATATTTAAATACACACACACAGGCATGTAAAGTATAAATTTAATAAAAATATGTTATGTTTTTATATTAAATATATTTATATATAATATAGATTATATGAATATAAATATATACATGTAAATACATGTAAATATTTTCAAAATATATACTGTATGTGTTTGTCTTTATATATACATAAGTATACACAGTACGCACATATATTATATAAACAAAAACTTTTATTGTAGATGCGATTAATCGATTAATCGCGATTAATAGTTGCCCAGCACTAATAATAATAATAATAATAATACTAGTTAAATGACAAAAAAAAAAAATAGAAAGAACAAACCAATAGAAATATCACTAAAGTAATAATACTGTAGTACTATGAAATAAAAACAGAACATTTAATAATAACAATAATTATTAATGGTATGGACTAAATCATGCTTTTTTGTTCTCACCATTCACCAATCACATGTTTGGACCAACATTAGGAAGCTCATTTTTAGCCTGTAAACGCTCAGCGCTCGGACTCTCTCTACATCCTCACAGTCCTCTGCAGGCCTGGTATCACCGCACATATCAGCACATCCAGCAGACGCAGACCGCTGACCCCTGAGATAATCCTATTCCAGCCCACGATGCCCCACTCAAGGACCGGAGCCGGCATGTCTGCGCAGCAGTTGGCACCAGACTCGGCGCCCGCTTCTCGCCTGCAGCAACTGCCGGAGTCTCAGATTTATGGCGTTCTGATAAATGCGGGTCCCAGCGTGCCATCTGTGGTGCCAGCTCTCAGAGCGGCTGCCATTACAGACGAATCACCCACGTGCACCAGAGAGAACGAGGGGGGAAGGAAATTATAGCTCAACTATGTGTAGAGTTAGTTAAGCGCCGTGCTCATTACAGGGGACAAATTTAGAGAAATATTCATATGAATTATTTTGGCTAACTGCTAATATATTCTCAGTGCTGCTTCAAAAATAAATGTTTAATAGTTGGCTGATTGTGGAAATGGTAATTGCTCTCAGCGTTAAGTAAAACTTACAGAAGTTTTGCATGTCGTAATTACACTCATCATATAAGAATAATGAAGCGGTGACGCTGACACAGAATTCACTGCAAAAAAAGAGATGCTTTCTTATAACCTCAAGTTACTTATTTCATCTTGTGTAACCTTTCAACAAAGAACAACCTTTAGCAGCCATTTACTCACAAATCACACCATCCTGTGGATGATCAATATCTTTATGTTTGGTTTTCAGACTTGAGAATAGCAGCTTTTACTCTTGTACTCTGTGGTTGTTTACAAAGGTCAACACGAGGGCAACATTAATGCCATCGCATCTAAAAGAACACAGCAAATTGAAAATATGTACAATTCAATGTTTCATAGAGGGTGTCTGAATATTGATCGGAACATATTCTAAATATATATCTGAATATATAACTGAATATCTATCTGCATATCTACCTATCTGTTTGAATATATAAATGAATATCTATCTGAATGTTTATATATCTGAATATATACAGTATATATACACATCTGTCTGTCTATCTGTATATCTATCTATCTATCTATCTATCCGGAGTTGATATGAGGTATCAAATTGGCGTTTGGAAGCTGTTTGACTGGTGCTACCAATATGAAGTCCAAGGAGATCTCAATGAAAGTGAAGGAGGCCATCATTAAGCTGAAAGATGTCTGCAGACAGATGTCTGTGTCGGAGCGGAACGGGAGGATCGGGCTGGTTTGGGCAGGGGGGGTCTTTCACTGGGCAACACCGAGGTTCAGTAACACCGGAGTCTGGAACATAAAGGACCAGCAAGGACCCTCCTGCCCCAGGACACTGAGCAGTGCTCTGCTATTCTTTGGAGTGCCAAATTCTTCATAAATAAATAAATAAATAAAATCCACAAATATAGTAACAAATCCACAAATAATAGCATCTTAAATTAATAATAAAAATAAAATAAACAATAATTAAAATGAATGTTTAACTGAAAAAAAAAACAAATATTGACCTCTTAAATTAATAATAAAATTAAATTAAAAATTCTAATAATTAAAAAATATGTTGAATTTAAAAACAAAAATAACAAAAAATAAATTTTATGGAAAAAAAGTAACCTAAAGACAAAAAAAATGTAATTAACACTTCTCTAATGTGCAGTATTTCTTAGGGAGACAAAGCACTCAATGGGAAATTGTTAGACGGCACTTATATATCTATCTGATTATCTATCTAGAAGTAGAGGAAAATATCCAGAAGTAGAGACACATACATTTTGATGAATGATTATGAAGACAAACATATTTTTCATTAGAATAGCAGGCACCTATGAATTGTTGATCCTAAGAAAAATGAACTAAGAATGGCCATCTTGATTTTATGCTGTCTTTGAGCATTTCACATATTTACCATATCAGATAATGGCAGTTTTTAAAAATGAAACAAAAGTTTTTTTTTTCAGACAATGAACTGAAAGTAATACTAAATAAAATCGAGTTTTTGAGGATTTTTTTTTTTTTTTGCCAAATTCAGCTGCATTTATGCTGTTCAATTTCTTTAATGCAAAAATTTTAAGCAATTTTTTAAACAGTTAATGAGCAGATCTGGTTAGAGCCAGCATGTCCATTGTTAGTTCACAGTATTGTGCACATCATTGATCTATGTATGAACTGACCTCAGGGTCAAACAGAGCTCGACATGCTGACCTTCAGCAGACAGACCCTGAAGATCAAAACACATTCATACAGTAAAAGCACTGGGTTTTTAAAGCAGCTGAAGTTTGCTCTTTGTGGAGAGATTTCCAGAGACCTGCAGTTCAAGCCAAACCCCAATTACACAAACGCCCCGAGCGTCCCCAGGGGTCCGGCTCATTATGAGGTCACTTCCTGCTCTTAAAGCACCATTCATATTCAACAGAACCTCAGACATGTGTGCGCCGTTTGACCTTGGCTAATATCCATCTTTAATTATTGCTGGCGTTACTAACTTAACGGCAGTGAAAACGATGAGAGCGGTTGGCGTTGTTATATGGAGGGGAATTTCAGAATAACGCATTCAAGCAACATCGTTTGGCTCCTGCGAAAGGAGATCATTAAAAACCCGCTTATCTAAGTAGAAAATTTCCATTTCTGTGTCACCGTGCTTGGGCAAGCAGTCTTTTCCCCTCTCAACCTCTTTTTCTTTCTTCCGTAAGTAGCGCGACGTCACTTTCTATTGATCAGCTGTAATTTGCATCGGTGGCAGATGAAGAGTCGTATGCGCGATGATTTATTCATTTTCGAATCAAACAGCAAAAGGATCTTCAGAGAAGGAGAGACTGCAGGCGTTGAAGAAGAGCCCTCTCGTTCTCTGGATCTCTGGTTTTCCCTCTCGGAGCCCCGGGGCCGATGGTGTGCAAGTCCTTCTAATTAACAAGGTGAATCATGCCGCCACTCTCTAATTAGCCAACACGACAATCTAATGGAAACATGCGGACAGGGTTGGCACACTCTCTCAAAACTCTCTCTCTCTCTCTACCATTTTTCTTTCTCTCGCTCTGTTCTTCTTTCCCGCAAACGCTCGAGGGAGAGGGGAAATGAGAGGCAGAGGCCGCATTCACCGTCTTGTTCCTCGAGCCGAGAGTGTAAAGGGTCAAAGGTCACAGCGCGTCAGCACTGGAAGCAACCGGCATCAGAAGCACCAAAGACACCCACCACCACACAATGTTCACTAACCAGCTCGAGGCTACACTTAAACAACAGAAAAATGAAATAAAATCTGTTGAATAAAAAAAAAATAATTAGCTGCACTGGTATAAAAAAGATTTTGTAATAATAATTTTTAGAAAAGCAACTTAACTTTATACATATTATTCATGAAACATGAGGAGAAGGAATTTCTGGGGAAATTTATTTGTAAAATTATTCAACTGTCTTGTCAGTGTCAGGGTTTTATCAACAGAATTTCACTGGCGTCAAAAATGGACTTTGCAATGAATTTATTTAATGCATTATATTATATTACATTCTTATATTATATTATATATTGATTACATGTTTTTCTAATATTTGCAAATATAGTTTAATTTATTTTTACTATTATTTTAGAAAAGCAAAATCACTTTATACTTATAAAGCTGCAGTCATGAAACAGCAGAAGGGAATTTCTGGGTAAATTGCTTGTAAAAATCATTCTTACTACATGTAAATTGTTGCATCAATGTGACGGTCAGACATATTATCAGTCTGATTCAAACATAAACCATTCTAACAGAGTGGTGCATAAATGTGATTTATGATTTACACTGACGTTCCTTTACTTGTGTTTCATGAGGCGCTGCATAAACATGGTTAGAAACAAATGATGCCAGAAGCATCACAGTCTAGCTCTGATAAAAAGAAATTATATAACAAATGCTTTTTAATATGCAGTTTAAAACAAATAGATGAAGATGAATAGATCAAATTACAAATAACTTTTAAAGAAACTAATAGTTTTATTCAGCAAGGATGAACCAAGCTGATCAAAAATGACAGTGAAGACATTTAAAATGTTACAAAAGATTTCTATTTCAAAAAAATACTGTTCTTTTGAACTTTCTATTCATCTGCGAATCCTGAAAAATAAAATGCATCACGGTTTCCTCAAAAATATTCAGCAGCATGACTAATTTCATCATTGATAATAATCAGAAATATTTCTTGAGCAGTAAATCGGCATATTATAATAATTTCGAAAGGATCATGTGACACTGAAGACTGGAGTAATGATGCTGAAAATCCAGCTTAGATCACAACAATAAATTATATTTTATTATATATATTCACATAAAAACAGCTATTTTAAATAGTAATAATATTTCACAGTTTTTACTGTATTTTTGATCAAATAAATTCTTTCAGACACATTACCAACCCCAAACTTTTGAACGATTCATAGCAATCCACTCACAAATGATATTTGTAAATAAAACTATACTTCATCTAAAACGGATGTGTAAGACAGCTGTTTGTTAGTTATAGTGGCAGTAGTAGCTGGTCACAAGAGCAAATATGGCAGATCACTCTTTTATTAATCTCTCTCTAAAGTCTATGTGGTCACTAGACAGAGAGGTCGCTGCCTTCGGTTAAACAGAGACGAATGGCTAGTCTGGAGTCTGGTTTTCTAACACTGACCCTTTCATCTTTCTGTTCGTTGTGTCCCATTCGCCTCTCTTTCTCTCTCTCTCGTTGCGTTTTTCTCTGTTACTCAGACTCATCAGTTCATCCCCAAAAGAGTAGCTCTTCATTCCTGATTCCCCTGCTACTAACATCCCAAGGAGATCCACTTACAAAGAGAAAGACCTCCTACAGGCGGCCACACACACACACACACACACACACACACTCGGGCCTTTCGCTGTTCAGATTCCTCGCCATCTCCCTCGCAGGCAAAAATCTCGCTTTGTGTTGTTCTTTCTCTCTTTACGGCACTTTGTAATAATATTCACAAACACACAGGAACACCAAAGGTATTTTTAAAGCTTGCTTTTCTTCTCTGCTTCTTTTTTTCCCCATTCCTTCTTTCTTACGTCGCAAATTTGACTTCAGGAATTTTAGGGATGAAACAAGCAACCACAAAGAGGAAAATAAAAACAGATCCAGGACAGACGTTTCAGCAGCTGAGAAACATCTTTTGTCTTTTTAAATGTACTTTTAGAATTTTCATTGAGATTAGAATCAAATGTATCTCAAATGTTTCTCCTAGACAGCAATGAGATTAAATAGAGAGCAAATGGTGCCAAAGATTCTTGTTTTTCTTGAAAATTTTTTTTGGTGATTTCAAATGTGTCTCCTTTAAAGGAACACTCCACTTTTTTTGGAAATAGGCTAATTTTCCAACTCCCCAAGAGTTAAACAGTTGAGTTTTACCATTTTTGAATCCATTCAGCCGATCTCCGGCTCTAGCGGTAGCACTTTTAGCGTAGCTTAGCATAGATCATTGAATCTAATGAGATCATTAGCATCGCACTCAAAAATTACCAAAGAGTTTCGGACTACTTTCAGGTGCTGCGTAATATCACTGCGCCTGCTGCACTCATGGTACGGCAGCAAAGTTCCTTGATTATTACGCCGGAATGAGAGTATAGTTCCTAGCCATATCAGCCTAGGAAATCGCGACTTTTCATTTTCCGTCAGTCTTAGTACACGATGTAACTACAGAAGAGTCAAGTTTTAAATAGGAAAAATATCGAAACTCTTTGGTCATTTTTGAGCGAGATGCTAACGGTCTAATCCGATTCAATGGTCTATGCTAAGCTACGCTAAAAGTGCTACCGCCAGACCCGGAGATCGGCTGAATGGATTCAAAAATTGTAAAACTGAATTGTTTCACTCTTGGGGAGTTATTTTCAAAACATTGTTCCTCTAAACATTCTCAGCAAGGTCTTAAACTGTGCTCAGATTTGCCAAGATATCAATATGAACTGAATTTTTCTTATCAGATTTTCACTCTGAACTTCTATATACTATTTTAAGGCATTATTTATTCTATTTTATAATAATTTTAGGAGAAACATCTGATTAAAAAAAATATATCATATTTCTTGCTTGTTTTGTTCATTTCTGTTTGTATCGAGTTTGTTATGCATATGAAAACCCAATAATTAAATTTTTTTTAAAAGAGAGACTTTCTTAGTAATATACTGATGCTTAATAGCAAACATCAGTAACTAAAAAACGGATTTGGAGTTATTTAAAATATACTTCGAATTTCAAATAGTTTTTTACGTATCGGAACCATTCAAATTCCTTCTATAATGAAACATCTCATCACATTCTGAGGTCTAAATCAATCCACACAAAGCTCTAGTCACAGAGTGTCTTTCCTTCTGCAGAGTCACATTTTCCAAAGGATAGTTTGCGTTACAGAGTGTTTAGGTATTATGGGATGTTTGTGTCTGTGGCTCTTTTATGTATCTCAGTCTCATTGGATCGGGCTGCTACCCACAATGCTGTGGTGTAAGAACGCAACGCTAGCATTAAAACAGAGAAGTAGAGGGAAAAAAGAATGGTGAGAACGGAGGAATGAGAAAGAAACTGCAATCGCCTGAGGAGGGAAAATATTTGAGGAAAATTATTCGAACAAAAAGCCAAGAGATTCCCAACGGACACATCCAAGTTTCACGAGAAGGATCTCAGATTCACAAGGATGTGAAATACGAACAAGAACGAGAGAAAGTAAGACGCATAGAGGGGAGAGAGGACAAACGGTTGCAAATCAGGTCAGGAATGAAGTGAAATTCACTCACCCAACACAATTAACAATGTCTGAATGCCACGCAATATTTTCAGAAATGAGTCCAAGATATATCAATGATGACCACATAGGTATATCGGACCATATTTTTTTCAGAATTGGTCTAATTGGACAATAATGGAAACATTTAATAGAAAATGCTACAGTTTCAAACAGTAAACTCTTATTTCTGTGGCAGGCTACAACAGCACTGTCCATTTCTGTCCATTAAAATATTTTGATATTGATTTCCCTGGAGGCCTCCTGCAGCCCCATCTCTATTGGTCAATTAATCAGATAGTCCCGCCCCCAACTCGCGTCATTGGTTGAGTCAGAAGATAACGTGTACGGAAGCTCAAACAAGGACACTGATGTTCTGAAAGCATCACAGAATCACAATGTTTCACTCTTCAGGAAGTCAATTAATGACTAGTGAAACTCACACACCACAAACTATATATTCTAAATTTCACATTTAAGAATAGTTCAAAAGTTTGGGTTTGGTAAGTGTTTTTATGTTTTTGAAAGTCGTCTCCTCTGCTCACCAAGGGTACATTTTTTTGGTCAAAAATACAGTAATAATGTGAAATATTATTAGAATTTAAAATAACTGTTTCCTATGTAAATATATGTTAAAGCGTAATTTATTGCTTTGATCAAAGCTGAATTTTCAGTCTTAAGTGTCCTTCAGAAATCATATTCTCATCTAATATGCTCATTTGCTTCTCAAGAAACGTTTCTGATTACGATCAATGTTGAAAACAGTTGTGCTGCCCAATGTTTTTGTGCTACAATTTATGTTTCAGCATCATTTAATGAATAGGAAGTTCATTGAAATTGAAATTAATTCTTTTATAAATGTATTTACTGTCACTTTTGATCAATGTAATGCATCCTTGCTGAATAAAAGTAGTAATTTATACACACATATAATTTAGGGAAATTCAGTTTCATCTTCTTTTGTGTTCAGGCTGTTTGCGTTGTGTGCAGATTGGAACAATAGCAGGGTGAGTAAATGATGACAGATTACAGAATGTAAATTTTTTGATGATTTATCGCTCTTGTTTGATCTAAAGATGTGTGATTGATCTCAGGCAGATTCACTTCTTCTGTGTTTGTCATCAGCAGCGATACAAACTCGTGCGTTTAGCGGCACTGGGAGCAAACGTTCACAGCCACCTCTGTTACTCTGTCCTTGTCTGTGACACGGCGGCCGGCGGGCGCGCAGGACCAGGGGCTGTTGTGGTAAAATGCACCGGTTTACCCAGGTGGTCAGCAGTGGTCACTCTGCGTCCTCTGCCCTGCCTCGCCTCTCCTTCTCCTGTTGAGAGCAGGGCAGCGATGATGAATCTGTGGCCGCAGAGTGTCTGTGTGACCTGACACAGTGATGTATCTGCCAGGGCTTCTCTCGCTCGCTCTCTTTTATGTATTTGCGGCTTCTTTCACTTTATTTTGCCTTCTTCCTCTCTCTATTTGTCATGTGTCCCCTCGCAATCTCTCTGCAGATTCATTGTATCTGCGGCCAGGCGCTGCTGATTAGGGCAGGCGGCCCTGTTCCTGCATCCTGTCTCTTTTTTTGGGCATTGATTTTCACCGAGGGCACTTTAAAAATATCCCATCTGACCTATGGGCATCGCTGAGGACTATGGAAATAGGTTCCCGAACACAAGCGCTCGATGACATTATACGGGGAATCGGATGTTTGTGAAGGGCTGAAAAAGACGAATGGTTAGAAATCAGACAACATCGGCCCATCAGACGCACGCGCTTGTCGAGGTAGACAAACGGCGTCTCCCAAAGGAAAGAAAAATCACAAGTCGGATGGCGTCGATATCTCAATTGCGATTTCAAATGGAGAGCAAACTGAAAAAACTTCTCACAGATCTGCTTTACTTTCAGAAAATAGCTCTAAAATGTCTCAAACTACGCTTGGATTTGCCAAAAGGCCGAAGTCTGCAATTCTGCATCTCAACATGGACTCTAACATTTCTTGTTAAATAATCTGAACTGCTCTCGAAATTCAATTTATAGCTCCCATAGCTATACAATGCTGGATGTACTGTATATATATTAATTCATGTATTAAAATGTGAATTTGTTTTAATAAAAATATGGATAACACATTTTATTCGCTTTAGTGACACAAATGATGAATTGGGTCACAAATTGTGTGGCTCTGGAGAAAATGTGATTGCTCAAATTTGCTCTTTCATTGCTCTGGAGATCTCATTGTGTTTCAGGTTACCTATGAACTTTAATGATATCAAGTTAATGTGCTTAGAAGAGCAGATCATTGGTAGAATTTGATTTGGAATATTTGAGACCAAATTGAGATTTGAGACATTTTTGAGATCTCTTCTGAAATGCTAGAGGAGGCAAATGTGAGATTCCAGGAGCCTTTTTCTTAGGATAAACATCTGAGAAGCAGGAGACTTCAGCAAACATCCCTATTTGTTCTCAATTGAATCTCATTACAATCTAGGAGAAAGATATAAGACATGTCAAGTCAAAAATGAGAATTGTGCCACCATTTACTCACCCACATCATTCCAAACGTGTAAATATCTTTTCTATGGAACACAAATGGAAAATATAAAAGCATAAGTGAGTAAATTAGACCAATTTTAAAACTATATTACTATACTGTTGTGCAAATCTCATCAGGAGTTGTGAAATCAAGTTGTTGGTATAAACACAACTACTAGTGACACGAGACAAGTGACAAGAGATGCAGAAAGAGTCTTTTCTTAACACACACACCACATAAGTGCAGTATACTGTCTGTGTGTGTGTGTGTGTCCTGGTGTGGTTATGAGTAATAAACCTCTCTCTCGCCGTTCTACCCGTCACAGAGAGTGAAGGCAGCACGGATCAACCTCATTATCCTGATGAAAATTTGGGCAGATGTGCGAAACCTCTACGACAGACGCAAACAGCAGCTCTGTCGCCTGCAGCCAATCAGGAGATGAAAACCGGAGGAAGAACCACACTGAGAAACGACCACGGCCATTACGCCCAGAGAGAGAGAGAGAGACGGGAAAACGCCATTTCTGGTGCAACAGCAAATAAAAGTGAGATTACAGCCTTTTTAAAATTCTGATTGGAAACAAGTTGAGAGTTTTTGACGACACAGACGGGGCGAGCGTGTGCGTGTGTGTGTGAGCTGTAGTAGTCGTTCTGTGGGTTGGAAAGTTAATCTGGCTGTGTTGAGATGATGAGCTGCCTGCCACTTAACAGGGCGGAGATCCACTTTGATCACACGGCCTCGGGCGCAGCCTATTACAAATCACCTCATTTACATACAGCACAGGCTGATGAGAACACTACAATCCACTCGAAAGGGTTACACCTCTCTAATGTGGAGCAGGAGAGAGAGAGAGAGAGGAAACAAGGGTGATACCTAAAGAAAAGATGGACAGATGACAGTCGGGAGATCCAGAGAAGACACACGGGTGATAGTTAGTAACTAAACCTTTAGCACTATGTATTAAAGTTATGCATTTATGCTGCAAACTGTTATTCCTCAAATCATGTGTGTTATTGAGAAGAAGTGTATTGTTTCTTTATTAAGTGATCAGATGCATCGTGTTCACCTGCTGGACCATGAAACAGGTGAAAAACATACCACAAATGCACATCTACAGGCAAGAAGATCACAGATCACTTTTCACACCAGATAGAAAGAAACCACCTAGCAACCACCCAAAACACTGTAGCAAAAGCAACATGCTGAAGAACACTCGGAACATCTTAGCAACTGAATAGCAACACCTTGGCAACCACTTCAGCACTGTGAGAGGTTTGCATGAACAAAAACCACATGCCTTTTCTTTACAGAACATTAAAATCAGATTAAATAATCAGTTATGATTGCAGGTAGACAAAAATCTGGAGTTGAACAGAAATAGAATCCAAAAAGGAAGAAAATGTGGGGTCTGGGGTTTTTAAAATGGGAGTTAGTACAAAAGGAATCATGCCTAATGCATGAGAGTAAATCGCTATAGATGGCATACATATTTCATTTCTCATCGCAGCTCATCAAGCAGAGTTGTTTACCATTCAGAACTGAATTGAGAATTAATTTAAATTCTAATTCCTGTTTCAAACAGAATGCAAAACTGCAATTTGAATTTAAGGAGGTAGAATTTCCTGTCGCTCATACAGTAGAGCACAGCACTAGCAAGGCCATGGGTTCAATTCCCAGGGAAAAGCAAGATCTGATTAAATGTAAATGTATATACCTTGAATGCAATGCAAGGATAAAAGCATCTGCCAAATGCATCAATGTAAAATGAACTTATAACTCCAAGTGTCATTTTTAATTATAAATAAGGAAGGTTTGCAAAGACAAACTTTGCTGAAGTCTTGTTTGAAAGTTTAAAGTCTTGAAAAATGCGAAGGTTTTATAGGCTGTACACACGGATCTGTACTTAATATATAATTCTTTATGTTTAACATTTAATTACACTTTCTGTAACTCAAAATTAGAGCATGATATTAGGATATCAGTCGATGTTTCTCTGGGAATCAATCCCATAACCTTTGCGTTTCTGGCTAACAACACAAAGGTCATGGGTTCCATTCCCAAGGAAAGCATTAACTGATAACATGTGTACCTCGAATGCAATGCGTACATTGCCTTGGATAAAAGTGTCTGCCAAATGCATAAATATATATGTAAATGTCCAATTCAACTTCCTGTGGGTTGTGGCCAATTCCATTCAAATTGCAACTCATGAACTGCAAAAAATTTAATTCTTCTGTTCAGAATTTTGCACACAATTCTTGTCTCAACACAGGACTTGCCGTCACTGAGCAGCTCATGTCCTTTACATGATTTGTCTACAAGTTATAGTTTTAGCTGGAAAAATCAAAGGGGAAAAAACATTAATATCACAGTGCAGTTTTCTCAAATCCACAGTGAAAACACACCTGTAAGAGTGGGATAGAGTGGGATCGACCTCAGTTTTGGATCGAACAATCAAACCAAGTCTGTAAATTTACTCAAAGATTGCAAACAAATACATTTGTGTGCTTGTATCAGAAGACGTTTTCATAACAGGGTTAGTTTGGACTCACGTCCACAGCGCTACGGTTTTGTAGTCAGTGCATCAGTGACGGCCGGAGAGAAAACATCACGGTGCACATCACAAACACACGAATCTAAAGCTGAAATAGTTTCATAAACGCATGCATCAGCTCAGCACCAAAGTCAACTGTTTTCCGTAAAAACTAGTGCGTCATTAGATCTGCCAGGAATTGAGAACAGCATTAGTTTTAATTGGCAGCCTAAAAAAAACTAAAATCAATGCAGGAGAAGACACAAGCAAGCAATTTGTGCCTCATACCGCAGAAACGGTTACTAATTGTCTCCCTTCTTGCGAGAGCAAGACCACGCCATTCGCCTTTATGATGCTAATGGCCTCGGCAAATTATCCGTCAAACGGGAAAAACTCTGACTTCATCTCCAATCAGATTCCCCATTTCGCCCCGGATAAAAGCGCAGCACATTCTCCTAAATACCAGCTCAGAGCTGGAGAAAAAGAGGAAAATGCTCATTTTTTCGCAGGACATCAATCAAAGAAAATAATTCCTCAAACTTTCTTCTTTTTTTTTTTCCCAGAGTCAGACTTTAAATGGCATTACATATGTAGCACAGCATAAAAAATTAATCTGCGGGAGCCTTGAAATGTCAGTGGTAATGATGGAAGCCTCACCTCCTTTGCTTTCTGCTTCAGACGGGCTTGTTCTGGATCTTCTTGCCGCGAGCGACTCTGGGAGAGAAAGAGAGAGAGAGAGATGGAGGGAGGATGGGCAGAAGGAAGGATGGAGGGAGAGATGGGCAGACGGTAGGTGAGAGCGTGTCATGAGCTCACTTCATCTGCCGCACTAAAATAGTTGCGGACAAACGAGGGCAGATCTGATGTGTCAAGGACGGAGTGTGTGTGTGTGTGTGTGTGTGTGTGTTCAGCGGTGAGTGATTCTACACCCGCAGGCTGTTCCCTCCAAACACACACACACACACAGCCACAGGCAACTACTAATCAAAAGACAAAATACATGCACGCACACACAGTTACAAATGCAGGTGCAATCGAGAATCATCAGTGTGTGTGTGTGCATACAAATGTCAAAAATTAAACAATTACTCAAATTTGTTTGTGTGTTTGTGGCAAAACTATAAAAGTGGTCTGCAACCCAAACATGCATCTAGTGGCCCTTTCGTCACAAAGTGCAACAGGAATGAGTCCTACAACCCAGAAAATAGGATTTTTCCAGTTCCATCATGCCAAAGTCAGGTTTTTTAAATGGGTTTTTGATTCAATGCAAGGCCTGTAAGCTCAAGATATTCTCCCATTTTATTTTACAGTATCAAACAAATCAGAAATACCCTTAAATAGTCTTTAAAGATGTACTGTATGTACTGTAAAAAGTGAAATAAAATAAACACTTCACAGTGTATTTTTCTTTTCCAAAAATCTAAAAACTGACTGTTGCACGAACAATGTTTTTGCCTATAGCGTCTTGCCTGAAAGAGCTGTCAGAAGCTTAGTGGTGGTGATTATCTTGATGAAGGGAATGTGTAAGAATCATGAACGTTTGTTGGTCACAGAGCTTATTTTCTGCAATAATCTAAAAGCCAATGGAAAAATCCGGTCCAGGGTGATGCTAAAATACGTCATCCCTGCAGCTCTCTCTTCCTGCTTGTGTCTTTGGGTTTGTGTGTGTGTGGTCAGAGAGGGTAAATCTCTCTGCTGAAGCATTTAATCGTGGCCTTGTGTGATTTTACTCTCATTTGGTCTCTTTTAAAGAGAGAGAGATGTGTGAGGTGTGTGCGTGTGATCCTGAGGGCTTTGTGTTTAGGTCTTTTTTTAATTGCCCCATGAGAACGTCTCCTAACTCACTCTCTCTCGGCGAGGAGAGGGGCGGCAGTACTGTGCCCTTCTTCGCCGCTAATTGGTTTTAAATATATCAGGCGGTTCACGTACTGGTCGCTATCTCGGCTGAGAGTAATGCGTTTGGCCCCTGGTCCTCGTGCTCGTCCCCGAAGACTCCAGTCATATTTGAAATGGACGATGAGATTTATTTTAGTAGGTTCATGTTTAAGGGGTCAAATCACGCTGAGCTTAAAGATGCAGAGCGAGAACACAAGGACACAATCCAATGCTCCCACAGAATGATCTCAACCCAAAATAAAACAAGATTTGTTTGTTCTGTCTGTCAATATTCATTCATTCATAGTTTCCAGACTGGCAATGATTTATTGAGCTCAGAGAGCTACAGACGACTCGTTTACAATGCATTCGAGCTGGAAACACATAAGCATGTTTCCCTGATTGCATTTTAGGCTTCAGCGGAGTTGAAATCCCTCACAACTGAGATACTTCAGCTTGCGTAACGTCTCATCCCGGCCCAAAGTCACGGAGGTCGGCGTGGCCATTCGCGCTCGTGTATGAGCTAAACTGTCTCGTTTTGGGAGATATAATCTTGCGCGCTACGGCATAATAACGCCATTAGGCCGAAGGGAGGCGAGACTCGGACGTGCGAGGGGGTCTTTACGGCGGGTCATCGTCTCTGAGCTAAATGAATTAATGACGGAAACGAGCCGAACTGTTTCACTGTGCCGCTCGGGGCGATGGGCGCAGGGCAGAGTGGACGCAATCGCCTCTTTAATTGGAAAATCTGTCTTTTGGGGTTATCAGGGGCTTCCTGGTCGTTTTAGGCTTTAGTCGAGATGACAAAGCAATGAAAATCCCAGATTTATTGCAAATTTCAGGCATCTGATAATGACAAATTTACTTCTTAATGTAAAATATCTGAAATAACACCAGCCCAAAATGTGGTTCAACAATCTTCTTGGCTGGTGTTTTATAAAAACCTGATCGATCTATAGACGGGATTCCCTAACTTTTTTTGTCAGATGCGCCATTTTGACCTAAATATTGACTCCACCTGGCATTTTAAGTTAAAACTTCTATAATTTACCAGTATATTCACATGTCATGGTCTGATGTTGGTCAATGATCACATGACATGCAGGTAAAACAATAAAAAATATTTTAAAATAAATAAATATTAAATAATACTAAAAAAAAAAAAAAAAACATTTTGTAAGTGTTTTATTTGATTGTTTTTGTTTTTAAATTATTTAATTGTTTTAATTTTTACCTTTTTTTAATTCAACCCTAGTTTGGGAAATCCTGATGCTAAATGAATTTTTAAGGTTCATTGGTTTATGGGTCTGACTGATATGATCAGTGAAGACACTGAAATCTTGCGATCAGGATGGCTAAAGGACAATTGAATGTCAATAAACATAATACAGTTTAATGATGCCACTAATTTTACGCAATATTTAGTCAATTTCAATAAGCAGATGTCTATAGATTTTAGAACTGATACAAGTGACTTTTTTAGCTTATTAAGCAAAGACGGTTTGTGGTTAATACAATAACTTAAATTAACAAGCGTGGCCAATCTAACCCATTTATTTATCCAGTTTGTAGCAAGGTGCAGAATTTCTGTTGTTCTGCAGCTGAGATCCCATCATTAATGTTTATGGATCTGAGATTACGAGGTGCCAGGTTACCTTCGCCGCTCTGAGGAGAATCTCTCGTTCTCGCTCATCTTTCCTCTGCTTTTCCATCCGTTCCAGCTGCTCAAAAAACTTGAGCTGTGAGCGCACATCTGACGACTGCTCGTACCACTCGTCTTCCTGCAGAGAGAAAGAGGCCAGGAGAAGTTTTGATACACATTTTAACTTATTTATGAGTGTTTATGACTCAATCACGATGAAAACTTTCTTCTTAGGCAGGTGAGACGGAAGTTTACGGGACGAGCGCAAAAAACATGTTTACTTCAGAAAGCGACCTCGATGTTTTGTGCACTTCCTGTGCTACCCTTGCCTCTTTTCATTTTCTGACGAGCTCGTCTCTCCTCTCATCCCTGCCTCCGTCTCTCCTGTCCTTTGTTGGCTATGAAGTCAGCCGTGCCTCTTTCAGGACGCTGTTGTTTTTTGCTGATGTCAGTTTCTTCACACAGGCACGTCTCATACGGCTCATTTATGAAGCAGCACGCGGAGAGCGGCAGATGCAACAAAAAAGCCACAACACACACCAAACAGAAAAACAGAAAAACAAAACGTGCGTCCGTGAATGCATTCCTCTCTGCTAAACTACTCACCATGTACACAAATAAACAGCTTTTAAAGCGCTCCGCCACCTGCTTTTCCTCCTTTGTGGGTTTGTTCTGGGTTCCCGTTAATGCGAGTCTCTTGAAAGAGCGCTACGTTTTATGCGATGCGGGGAAAGTGCGTGTCGGACTCTCTGGCTGTGGGTTTGAATACTGAATTGTTTACAAATTCAGACAAAAATATGCATATATCTAATTCATTTAAACATTAAAGCTCCACACATAGACATGCAAAGTGACCTAACAATACAATACATGCAACCAGAAAGTTTATCAAGACTAACTTTAGCAAACCAGACAAGTTTTTCAGCAAAACAGCCAGTTAGACAGATAAGTGATTGCTTTATATATTTACCCAGCCCTTGGGTTAAAACAACCCAAATGGATGCGTGCACTTTATTTGACTACTTTTGGACTGTTGAACAAAAACACCCGCCCATGCCATTACAAAGCTAGAAAGAGCCAGGACAATTTTTAATATAACTTTGATTGGACTCATCTGAAAGAAGAAAGTCATATACACCTAGGATGCCTTGAGGGTGAGTAAAACATGGGCTAATTTTTAGTTTTGGGTGAACTAACCCTTTAAGTCAATCCTAGGATGTCCTACTTGTGGTTGCTAGGGAATTGCTAGGTTGTTCAGAATGTTTCTAGGATATTCTGGTTGGTTGCTTGGGTCTTTCAAGGCTGTTGCTAGGGTGCTGCTAAGGAGTTCTGTTTGGTTGCTAGGGAACTGCTAGGCAGTGAAGGTGTTAAGGTGTTCAAGGTTGTTGCTAGGTTATTGCTAGCCTGTTGTGAGTGGTTGCTAGAGTGTTGCTAGGCAGTTGCTAGGATGTCCAAGATGGTTACTTGGGTGTTGCAAGCTGTTGCTAAGGTGATGTGGGTGGTTGCTAGGTTACTCTCGATGGTTGCTAGGGCTTTCTGGGTGGTTGCTATAGAGTGCAGCCAAGAAGTTCTATATGGTTGCTAGGGTGTTCCAAAGGGTTTCTAGGGCATTTTGGGTGGTTGCTAAGGTGTTACTAAGCTACAGTGATGGGATTAGTTTCTAGGCTGTTGTAAGTGGTTGCTAGGGCATTGCCAGGGTTATCACTAGGCAACGCGGATGGTTTCTTGAATGTTTGAGTGGGTGGTTGCTATGGTGTTCCTAGGTGGTTTCCAGGGCATTGTTACGTGGTTGCTAGGGTGATCAAGATGGGTTCTAGGGCTTTCTGGGTGGTTTCTTAGGTGTTGCTAGACAGTTGCTAGAGTATACACGGTGGTTGCTATGGTATTTCTTGGGCATCCCTAGGCAGCTGCAAGGGTGTTCTGGATGGTTGTTAGGGTGTTGTATACACAGATAAAAAGACAAATAAATACCTAACTTCATGGAACTAATTTTAACATATAGAACTTTATGTAGCGTGTTCCTCAATAAATCATAGTTTCTCTGTTCAGATGTTTAAAGTGTTGAACAGGCTAAATGATTTTCATGATAATGATGTTAAACTGATGATTAGTTTTTGCTGTGAGCAGACAAATTAAATAATGTGTGTTTGTGACTGTCGGATGACATTAGTGTCCTTTGTAGAAAACTATTTACAGCAACATATATACACTATAAAAAATCCTGGGTTATTTTTTTAACCCAAATGCTGGGTTTTTTAGGGAGGTTTTTTGGGTAGTTTTTGTGTTACCCAGCTCCTGGGTCAAATGTAACAACCCAATGTTTGAGTGGTTTTTAGTGTTACCCATGGGTCGGACACAACAACCCAATGTTTGGGTAGATTTTGTGTTACTCAGATCCTGTTTCAGACGTAATACAGCGATTGAGTTATTTTGCGTCCTCTTCTGGAGAAAACTGTTCTAAGCACCATCGAATTGATGCATTTCTTCGGTAAAATACAGGTTTGTGTACATTTTATTTTATATATAAAATTGCTACTGTGCTGTATATCGTTAAATTTTATGCAGAGCAACATACAGGCGCGCGTTGTGAATCACCTAAACGAGTGTCGCTCGCGTCTGTTTTATTGAGTGATGGAAAAGCCTGATGCTTTGCATAAATGACATTTTATTCATAAACATACAGAATACAAAATGTTAAAATATTTCCTCAGAACTGTTTACTGTTTGTTTTTGGGAAGATTATGGAGGCAGTCGCATTATATTTCGGCTATGATTGAAACACAGGGATTTAAGTTAATCTGTAAACATTATTTCATGTATTAAGTAAAAAATAAGCTAGTATTATATTAAAAATGAATCAACCCATTATGATAGGTTAAAAAAAATAACCCAATTTGGGTTTTGGATAAAATTAACTCCAAATGTGTTCTGTCCAATATTTACCCAGCCCTTGGGTTAAAACAACCCAAATTGGGTTGTTTTTAACCCAGTGTTTTTTAGAGTCTATATATATATATATATATATATATATATATATATATATAAACAGTGTCGATAAGTAACGCGAGTTGCGTAATCAGATTACTTTTTTCAAGTAACTAATGAAGTAATGCATTAAATGTGAATGTACATTTCCTTCAGCCTCAGGCTTATTCATTTCACTTTTAGTGTGAAAGCACTTTTACCTTTGCCAAAAATATAACTTTTATATAAAAAACAAACCAGATGTCCTGCCCAGATGACAAAAAGTAGCGCAAAAGTAACATAATGCATTACTTTCCATAAAAAGTAACTAAGTCGTTACTTTTGTATGGAGTAATGCAAATATTGTAATACATTACTTTCAAAAGTAACTATACATAAATAAAAGCATGTCTTCCACACATCTCGTACCTTACACGAGTCCATTCGGTGCTGGGCGATGGAGGAAACTTTCTCCAGCACCGTCCGTAATCTGGACTGGGTGGCGTGAGAGATGAAGTTCACAGCCTCCAGCGGTATGTCCGTCACTCCAAACCTCTTCGCTGAAACAAGAAAGACACAGATGCAGATGTTACGAAAACATCAATAATCAAACAAAACACATCACCACACAGATGTTTGGAAGGAAGTTCAACAAGAGAAAATTAAATCTGTCCTTTCTTATAAATCTTCTACAAAAAGGTCCAATGTGTGTTGAAACCACAAAGGGTTGTTATGATGAACCGACACAACCTGCATTTAAAACGCAAATATGTGGAGAGGATGTTTTCTCACTCCCGTGACTCGTTTTCAGACCTGATTTCCTGATATTACAGTGTAATGGGTTTGGATGAGCCTCTGTGGTTTGGAAGGTCAGCAAAGCTGATCCAACCATCCAGAAGAGCTCAAGAGACTTAAGCAACTCTGTCGCTCCTAAAAAAATTCTTAAGAAACATAAAAACAGACACAATGTATAGATCTATAAAATGAACATGGATAGCAGCTGATCATTTGATACTGGAGGAATGTCTGAGCTCCTATTGAGATATTTTGATTGCAGATACTGGGCAAATCTGAGCACAGCTTGAGACATTTTTAAGAAAAATAAAAGATTACGGGTGTCTTTTTATTATAAGAAACATCTGAGATATAATAGAACTTATCTCTTTTCATTAGAATAATACTGTGATTTAATCTGTGATTATTCTTTCCTATGAAAAAAATAAAGGGGAAAAGAAAAGCAGCTCTTTCACATGAGATGACGACTTTTACTTTAAAGGATAATTAGCACCAGAGTTTCTAAAGAGCGCTGCAAACCTTCAGAGCGCTTCTATCTACAACAACCCCATCTTTAATTTGCTATTAACATAAGTTCTCCTTCCACTGTTATTTTAAGAAAATCACACCAATTATTTAAATCAGCCGCTAAACGTGCTGAAAGTGTCCTTAATGACGCCAAACGAGATCTTTTTTATAAAAACAGGAAAAAGAAATGCTGAAAACCTCTTGGAAAAGTCAAAACATGAGGAGTTTCTTAAGGCCACTGGAAGCATTCAGATGAACTGTTCTACAAAGAATTTCCGTTCTACAAAATTTCCATAAAAGAATAAAATAACAAGCTGCTTTCCTAGAGAATAAAATGATCTGTATATCTCTTCATGCAGGTTTAGCAGTGTTTTAAAACTTAGAAGCATCAAAATCAACTTTTCCTTCCCGTCACCTATAAACAATCTGTCGTAAAAGAGAGCAGCGGTGGACAGACTTCAGTCCCTGCAGGTCAGCTCTGATCTGACACGGTTTACATGAGACACTCCAGATAGACCAGAAGTCCTCACAGACGCAGCTGGAGTCTTCATTTGGCAGGCTTGGTCCTTTTAAGGCAACATACATGAACAACATATACTGCAAATACATGTGCATTTATGCATTTGATACATGCTTTATCCAGAGTGACTAACATTGCATTCAAGGTGGATATAAGGTGTTAGATGATGTCTTAAACTTCCTTTTATGATGGGTAAACACCTTCAGTTTAAACCCAACTGTATTTACATTTACTATTATCATCACTTAAAAAACTCCTCCAGTTAAAAAGCTTTAAAAAACATCTTACATTATACAACAATTTTTAAATAAACTGTAACTTTTATAAAATGTATTTTAATTTTTCCTCACTTATGCTACCTTTTGTTCTCTGATGTTACTTTTTATGTTACAAATTTAAGCTTTGCAACAAAAAAAAATAATAGCATTCCAAAGGAACTGAACCCATGAACTATTTTTTTCTGCATCCATCTACTTGTTTTTTTTTTTCCTTTAAAGTTGTATTTTTGTTGAAATATAGGTTTTACCAGAAAAAAAACAGTATTGCATTATCTATATCCCCCCCACCCCCATGTTTTTGTTCACTAATGTTTTTTTGTTTTGTTTTTTGACATTTAAGTTTTTACAAAAAGAAGCCATGGCCTTGGCATTATAGCATCATGCTCTACTGTCTGGACTAAGACTGCTCACACAAAGTGCAAAGGCTGCAATTTCCGCTTTGATGTTGAGGAAAAGTAATATACAGGATAACCGTTTAATATAGCATGAGCGAGTTTAATGGATGTGATCTTTGTGTTTGAGGGTGAATCAGGGCTTTCAGGAGTTTTGTTGGGTTGTGTGTGTGAGTTTCTCTCAGATTGAGCCGAGCTGGCAGGATTTGTGCCTCCCTTGGTTCTCTGTCACCTACGAGTTCTCCAGCAGCCCATCAACGACACCACACCACACCGCCGCTCCGCCACGGCCCAGCAGGGGGCGCTTCGTCCTCCTACACACACGCCTCCACCTTTGAGAAGAATTACTCGTTTCTAACGCACACGATGCTCCCAGCGACAGCTCGACGGCCACGCTAGCGCGCGGTAAAACAGATGCCCTAGAGCTTCTGACGCTTAACTGAGATCTAATGTGTAGCGAACACAAGGGTGACAGAACAAGCACTGTACATCTAGTTTAAACTAGTTTGTGAGGAAAGAACTTCAAGCCATACGATTCTAGTCTGGAAATGTTACATCAAATGATAGTTGCATTTTGTGAGAAAAATTGTACTTAGCTGAACTGATGTGAAAATCATTGCGAAAAATTAGCTTAATACTACATTTTATTTAGTTTGGGGTTGGATTTCCTGATTTTTTTTATGTTTTTAAAAAAAAAATTGGTTCTGCACCCCAAGGCTACATTTATATGATCAAAAATACTGTAAAAACTGTGAAAATTTAAAACAATGTATTTTATGTGAATGTGTTAAAATGTAATTTATTTCTGTGATCAAAGCTGTATTTTCAGCATCATTCCTCCAGTCTTCAGAAATCATGCTAATATACTGATTTACTGCTCAAGAAACATTTCTGATTATTATCAATGTTAAAAACAGTTGTGCTGCTTCACATTTTTTGTGGAAACTGTGCTACATTTTATTTTTCAGGATTCTTTGATGAATAGAAAGTTCAAAACAACAGCTTTTATTGGAAATAGAAATCTCTTGTAGCATAATAAATGTCTTTACTGTCACTTTTGGTCAATTTACAGAGTCTTTCTAAAAAAAAAAGTGTTTATTTCTTTCATAAAAAGTCTTACTGACCCCAAACCTTTGAATGGTAGTGTATATTCTAGCATTTGTTTGAATATAAATGTTGGTGGTCATATGTTGAGGAATGTTCCAGGTTAAATAAGCGTGTTGACAGATATGCGGATACGATGGAAATCTAGGCGGACAAACATTCAGCTTTCATTACAAGCGGTCATTGCCAAGTGCTTTTCTTTTTGTTATTTACACAAACACAGAAGGATGAGCTGAACATTTCTCTGTGGTAATCGACAGCATGACAGAGACCATTTTTCCATGCTGTGACCCTTTAACAATGCGAAGACGGTTTATGATCCAGTTGAAAAGATGCAGAACCACAAATATAAAACATTTTAGGGACACCAATAGATCAATGCAATTCTGATGTCCACCTTTTTCCTGAGTAACCCATGAGCGCGCCATAATGGATTCTAACTTCCATTCGGATGCTGTCATGTTCCAGTCTCTACAGTATCCCATGTTAAGATTGATTGAATTAATTAAACTGAAACTTTTTCAGTATAACTAAATATTAAAATGTGCACAGGGTTAAGCTGTGCTGTTGCTGGCTGCCACAGTAACAGCAATAAACTTAAGCAATTCCTGTGCAGTACTTGTTTTGCGAACCAGCAAATCTGTCCGTGTCCAGCAGCGTATGCCTTGCATTCTGTGTCAAACACTGACAAGAGAAAACGAGCATGGCTTGCAGTGCCTAGGTTAAAATACTGTGTTGCTGATACTTTGTGTATTATACAAACATCTTTTAAATGTCAACTCTGTATTCGCTTCATGTCATCCATCCACCCAGTTACTGCAAAAATACCATCATTGCGGCACTGTAAAATATAAACTATAGCGCCATGTGCTTTTTAATTAAAATAAATAAAACTTGGTTAGGGCTGTCACTAACGATTATTTTAGTAACTGTGTAATCGGGCAATTATTCTAATGATTAATCAAGTAATCGGATCTTTTTCCCATTGTCTAGTCTTTAATAAGCAAACAAAAATCACAATAAATTGTAATATCGAATCGCAATAGTAACTGCTAAGATGTGTGTTTTTTTTAGTTCAATTTAATTCAATCGCATCCTTGTGAATTCACAATAGCACTATGCTTTATTATGATTTTTAAATTGTTTTAATATTTTGTGCAGTCTAATAATGATTTTAATGGATTCTCATCCGTGGAATGCGCCACTTCCGGTATTTAATCAAGGAATCGTGACATCCTTAAATGTTGTATTATCAGCTCAGAAAATATGTAAATTTGACTAGAAACACCAGAGACAAGAAATGTAAAAGATTTCCTCGTTCAGGATTGCGAGTGTTTGGTGGAACAAAAAGGACACACTCCTGTTGGCCCAAAGCGACCGTGGACTGGCCTACATTCACAAGAACAGAGAAGGTTTCAAAGCTCCAGGCTCTCCAGAATAACTCCACATCATCACAGATGGGTTTGTGTGTCCTTGTGAGAGCTTTTCATATAATTCTATAATATTTAGCACTGTAAACAAGCCACATGGTTGAGGAGTGTTTGTCGTGGAGGTACTGTACCTGTTTCCAGTATACGCCGGTGTAACAGACCTGCAGGCAGGAAGGCCTCGTCTTTACAGGAGCGGATGTGCGTTCCCACCAGATCAGAGTTGGTCGCTAGAATACGAGCGCTCTCCTCGTTGAGGTTCACACCAGCCATAGACGCAACATCGTTGATGTCATCATCGTCTCTGCAATACAAGACTAGCATCAGTCTGATCTCACAGCCCGTCTGATCTCAGAGCTACTCAGAGTAATAATAACATAATAATGCATATTCGTTTAGCACTTGATATTCTACAGTCAGCCAGTGATGTTTACACTGAAAAAAACTGCATTGTTTTTTTTTAATGTATTATTATGATCATAGTTGTTCATACAGGTTTTCAGAGCTTACATTAAATGAAAGACGCCACAGGATGAAATGAACCAACCAAAAAACAAAACAAAAAAAAAACTGATTAGCTATTAGTGGTATTTTATATATATATTTATTTGATTAAATAAATATATAATCAATATATATTTGATTATATATATATATATATATATATATATATATATATAATATACAAATATTTATTTAAATATTGAAAATGTTTTATTAAATATCAAATAAAAATGTAATAAATAAATATAAAAGTCCACTGATATATTATTTGTCAAATACATAATACACATATTCTGAACAGAATGGAAATATGCATGCATGCAAAAAATAAATAAATAGATACACAAATAAAAAAAAAAGAATATGCATGTCAGAAAATAAAAATTAATTAAAGTAAATAAATATAATAAATGTTCCTAGACATGTTTTGTGCTTCGCCCATGTGCATCACATGTATTATGAACAGAATGGGAATAAGCATGAGACAAACAAACAAACAATAAATAAATAAATGTTTCTGGATATGTTATTTGTCAACTACCCATGTGCATCACATGTGTTATGAACAATGGGAATGTGCATATTAAATAAAAAAATAAATGCTCATGGACATGTTTTTGAATGGCAGAGCGTGAATGTGCATGCGAGTTCTGTTAGACAAAGTCACAGAGTCAGCTGACTGAAGAAGTGAAACTCAGCATTTACTGCTGCTTTACTGATGTGCTTGACTTTCCAGTTTATCTAAAAATATGACCAGAAAGCTGTCTTCTCATTTTGATGACTTTACTTAACAAAACATTAGAATTAGAAACAGTGCATCTGGTGTAAACATATAAGCCCCATGTCAGCTCCTCTTCCAAAAACATCTCTGCAGTTGTCCTTGACACATATGCACTGAATATGAAAGAAATCAGATGTTTATGGGATGTTTAATGTTTAACGGATTTCCTGCACCACCTTGTGTAATTAGACAAAGAGTTCAGTCAGATTACACTTAATTAGATCATTTGTTTTTCATTCTGACTGAGCCATCGGTCGCAGTGCAAAACTAAAACTCTTTCAAATCATTTCCAGTGATTGAAATCAAGCTGAAATTAAATTAAATATAAATATTAGATGAAAATTTGCCTAGGCTAATAAACTGAAATAAAAAGTTTAAGTAGGTCTGCTAAAATGACTAAAACAAATAAAATGAATTACAGCTCAATTTAAATATTAAGAAATAAACTAATAAAAAAATGACAAAAGCATAAGAAATAAAAAAAATAAAAAAATGATGCTGAAAAAAAAAGCTCCTTCAAAATATGAATAAAAACTATAACAGCATATAAATAATAAAAGTACAAACAGTACTCAAATTAAAACAAAAATAAATTAAAGCTACGTAGAAATATAATTAATAAAAGTAGTAAAAATGAACTAAAATTAAAATGAAAACACATAAAAGCTCATTCAAAATATTAATAAACTTATAAATATGATATAAATAATAATAAAATAACACTGCAAGTTGAAGTACAGAAAGTACTCGAATTAAAACTGAAATAAAAATAAAGCTAAATAGAACTAATAAACTAATAAAACTAATAAAAAAACACAAAAAGTTAATAAAACTTGATTGAAAATTACAATTTATTAAAATAAAAAATAAAAGCTAATTCAAAATACTGAATACAAATACACTGATCCTTTATATTATGTTAACATTATTAGTCAAGCGTGACTGGCAGCTCTTCCACCCAATCGTTTCTCTCCCTTTTTCCCTGTTGCCTTGGTAACGGTGTCCTAATTACAGCACATTAGCAGAGGAGTTTCCTGCGCCCGCGGCACTGCTGAAAACTTCAAGTCTCCGGTCACAGAGGTCAAAGTTCACTCCGCTCCGCTCTCATTTACATCCGCGTCTGTACCTCTGTTTCTGACATTGACCCCCTGGCATCTCGCGCCCATGTGTGTGTGTGTGTACGGCCCCGTCGCCCCCTGCCAGAGCCTCTCCCAGACTGGCCAGGGTGTCTATGAGTCCTGACACCGCGGCAGGAGCTGACAGAGGCCATTAGCGCTGCGCAGAGTTAGCATGTTAGCCTAGCTGCCGCCACACAGCACAGAAATGAAGAAGAGCAACTCAAGAGTTTGCTGTAGAAGTCAGGAGTATTATTAGTGTCACATTCATCTTTCTACTGCCATCAATGATCAGCCCCATTCAGCATCCCTTTACAAAAAAGTTACCATGGTAACTAAAGTTCCTGCCAAAACTGTGAAGAACATGAGGGGCTTTTGGTTGCAGAAGTATTTTGCAAACTGTAAAGATTTTTAAAAAAAATATGAAATGATTAGTTTTATGCCTTTAACCACACCAGCCATTTAATTAAAATGTTCATTTGAAGCAAATATAAGTATTTGAAATACTTGATCTTCGAGTAGTTAATCATTTTTAACCAGAAAAATACTGAGTGAATCAAACGGTCCACTTATTTCATGAAGCACTGGAAACGACAATCAAAATCAACATTATACTTTAAACATATTGCTTTTATTATCAATTGTTAACTTAATTATAATTAATTAATTAATTATACAAAATATTCAATATTCATAAAAAATTCTGTGCTGTTATTGTTGATTAAAACTATTAATACATAGTTGGTAAATGAAATTAAGTTTACAAAAATATAAATATAAGATGAAAATGTGAATTTCAAAAACTTGAAAATTAGAAGAGTTGCCTTGGCAACAAATTGAAATGACTATGTTTAAATTGAAGCACTTAAATTACTAAAAATAAAATTAAAGCTAAATATTTTGATATTTAATATGTTACTTTTTTCTATTTTCGTCTTTTCAGTTTGCATTTTAATTTGAATCTTTAAATGCAAGATTAAGTTTTACTGTGTTTGTTAAATGAAATAAGTAATAAAATATAATTTTAGATATATTTAAATATTAAAAAAACTAATAAAAATGGCAAAAGCACATAAACATGCTAAAACCTAAACTAAAATGCAAACTGAATAAACTAAAAAAAAACAAAATCTATTAAAAATATTAATAAATACTAGAATTGTATATAAATAATACTAACACGAGTCGTGTGTGAAATTTTAACACTTAGAGTTGTTCGTTATGAGCAACAGCAATACTGAATGTCACGATGTCTTTATGCCAAATTTTTGTTGTATTAACTAAACTAAGTTAAAAGACAGCTTCCAGCTGAATCTGGTGTTACCCGATGGGTGAACAGCCAATCAAAATCATCATGGTCACGAAACATGCTGTTGGGTAAAGGGTCGTCAGTACCAAGCAAACCTGACAGCTTAATTAGCTACACTGCTAAAGATTTATTGGTTTATCAATCAGCGCCTGCGGCTGAAGCCCTGGGCAGAGAGAGAGAGAGAGAGCAGTGAACTCTGTGACCTGTGACACACACACACACACACACACAACGGCTCTCTTACAAACCCTCTGTTCACACTCTACATAGGCAGTTAACCTGGAACCTTAACCTTAACCTGAAATCAAACGCCCTACATAGGTAGCAACTCACTGTGCCACACAAATAGTGCTGCTCACATTATTCACAACTGATCCCAATCAAGTTTAACCAGCACTTGATTGCACTTCAGGCTCTTAGAAGTGTGAAATTTATCATTAGGATGCATGCGAATTTGGCCAAAACAAGCTGTTTTGGAAGTCTGCATCATGTTGCATCAGTATAGCAACTAAAGTCTGTTTATATGATACTGCAACATTCAAACACAAAAACACACACATTCTCAGATTTGCACAATATCTTTGTCTCATAAACTCTGAAACTATCATGCGATTTATCCTGATAACCACAGTTTCAGTCAAATACTATAGGTCTTACTGTAAAGCCATAATTTATGAATGAATACCAAGACACCAAAGATATACTGAGAAAAAACTAAACGAGATGAACTATTCATAAACTGCTTAATCATATTTTATATTCAAAATTTATACAAAACAGTGTTCTTATTGTTGACTAAAAATAAAAATATTAATAAATAATTTTTGGGTAAATGAAATATTATATACAATATAATAAAAATACAAATAGAAGTTGTTGTTTTTTACTTAATATACTTATATATGTGACCCTGGACCACAAAACCAGTCATAAGGGTCCATTTTTTTTAATTGAGAGTTATACATTATCTGAAATCTGAATAAATAATCTTTCCATTGATGTATGGTTTGTTATGATCGGACAATATTTGTCTGAGATACAACTATTTGAAAATCTGGAATCTGAGGGTGCAAAAAAATCTAAATATTGAGAAAATCTCCTTTAAAGTTGTTCAAATGAAGTTCTTAGCAATGCATATTACTAATCAAAAATTAAGTTTTGATATATTTATGGTAGGAAATATCTTCACGGAACATGATCTTTACTTAATATCCTAATGATTTTTTGGCATAAACGTGAACTCGATAATTATGACCCATACAATGACCCACAAATATTCCCGTGCTACTTATGACTGCTTTTGTGCTCCAGGGTCACATATTTACTATATATATATATATATATATATATATACACACATACACATACTTCTATTATTTATATTTTATTATATTTACACATATATAAATATTAAATTCAATAAATATTGCAAATATTGTAATTACTTTAATGCTGAGTTCAACTGAAGTTATTTTAGCTTGTATTGATCTTACCAAAAAGCACCGTCCGGTTAACCGGACACTAAAGCCATGAGCTATTTCATGTTAAGCACTGTCATGTGTTCAGTCTCGCTGGCGTTCTGAGCGACAGTTTCAGGCAAACAAGAAAGAAAAGAAAGCATAAGGAGGATGCGAGCCAGCGGCAGCAGTCCTCAGCAGCAGGCTGGTGAAAGGCTGCTCTCGTCTGTCAGCGGCTGGTATTACAGCACACATCCCATACCTGAAGGAGCCTCCCCCCGGGTCATTCAGCTTGTTTTTCTGGTTTCCTGAGAGCTGTATGGTGACACCCGTAGGGCTTTTGCCCGTCTGGATCGCCGCAGGCTTCCCTAAAGCACCTGGGAAAAGACAACACAGCATTATCATGAACTTACACATGTATTTTCATCACACCTCACCAGCTCCGCTCGGTCACTTTTCACATTATTTTGCATAAAGCTCATGAAGCCTATTTTTTCTTGTGACATTATTTTCTTGACAATTAAACACAAAAGTCTCATTACTGTAATGTCCGGATAGTTTTTTGTAACTCTAAATGAGTAATTTATACTGTAAAAATGTATTAAATTTAATTAGCAAAAAATAAAGCCAATAAAACAAATAATCTATAAATTAAATCAAACAAATTATTAATATATATCTATAAATTATGCAGATTTTAAATCTATAGAGTATAAATTACAAAATTATAAAATAAATAATATTAAAAAAAATTGCACTACAATAATGAAAATGAGATGGACAGGTTTTATTTTCCTTTCAAATAATAATAATAATAATAAATACTAATAATGGCAACACTTTACTTGAACTCTGCATGTATAATGCTTTATATAGGTATTCATTTCATAAACAATTGCAACCAAGATTAAAATGCATTATAATATTTGCAGATTCCATACTATATCTGAAATATGTTGTTTGTTGTGTTTTAATGCATTGAATCGATATGTAGTATAATGTATTATAACTATGGTTACAATTATTATAGGGTGCATAATTAATGCATTAAAAATACCGCATTATATAGAAAAGCTTCAAGTAAAATGCAACCAAAGAAATTAATAATAAATAATAATTTCTGAATTTTTCAAATTGACTTTATGGTGAAATATGACCCGGGCATTTTCTTGACAGGTTTCATGAGATGCACCCGAATAGAGACAGAACAACAGGGCGAGCTGCCATTTTTACTGATTCTCTGCTTTTGTCTACATGCATCTCTCTGGTTTTTTTATATTTTTTCTCTCAGTCTGTCTCTATACACTCCTCAGTGTGTCGACACACACACACACACACACACACAGTGACTGCCAGGGTGCACTTGAACGTGATTTTAAGAGGCATGTTCTTAGCCCACAGCTACAGGAGACGGTATTTTTAGAAACTTTCCCCCTGAAAATCCACTCTAAGGGCTGAAATATAACAGATCAGACTATGATGGACAGGAACAGAAAGACTCAGATCAAATCTGTGTGCACACACCTGTATGTGTGTGTGTGATCAGACGGCAGGAGTTTCATGCAAAGCTGATGAATGAATGAATAAATGACTGATTGTTAGATGTGAAGGTCATCTGTGTTGTGCGTCTCAGGTGTTTGCTCACCTGTCGCTCGCACCGTCTGCGTTATGACCACAGGCATCCGTATCTGACCTCCAGGACCCACTGCCCTCTTGATACCCTACAAACAAACAAGGTTTACTCCATTGTACATTAATATCTGAACAGTCTTACAGTCTACAACTAGTCAATCAGTCAGTTTGGCACTTATAGACATGCAGCATCCTCAGATTTAATAACTGATATATTCATTTCTAAAGTCTCTAAATGATCATCATGATCAAAATGTTCCTGTCACACACAATCTACATAGTTGATAGTTTAGACTTTTAGTGTAATTGTACACCATCCACCTTCAGCTCATGCTTCACGTGTCTTTTTGCTGTCAAATCTGGTTTTTAAGACGCAAGTAATATTTCCAGATGAACACATATTGGACTGAAGCAGCTCGGCTTTACTTGATTCTCCATCAATTATTGTCCAAAAAAATCAGTGCGTCTCAAATCTGATCATCAGGATCTTTTGAGGAACTTTTTTACTTTCAGTGTTCCTCAGCAGAGGAATGATCTTCACAAGACCTCCAAAACATCTCACATCTTCTGAGGAGCGTTTATTTCTTCATCTCTCAATCATCACTGTGTGGCCTTGCATTATATGTTTTGATCATCAAACTAAACATTTAAATCTCATCTTAAATTATATATTATTATAAAGATATATTATTGTGGATACAGAGTGACGACTGATATTTATATCATTTTATGTAAGTATAAAGATCTCATTGATTTATATAACAAACATCATTCTTTACATCAACTTTTTGGCCATATAAATATCAGCATCATCCCCAAAAAGCATTTTTTGCTCAGTTCGGGCTTCTGAATAAAACAGCTGTTTTTTCCTCTATATTTTCCCTATATCATACTATATGAGCCAAAAAAAAACCCTGATGGATCATATATGATACTCAACTTTGAGGTTCAACTGTTCCATTTCAAACAATTGGATGTTTCTGGCTATTATTTCATATGTCGGGATTTATAGGGTTAATGTGACATATTTGTAACTTGCATAATAAGACTAAGAATGTGTATTAATGAAATAATCTATTTAATTTCATGTAGACTTTAAAATGTAGGTCCTTTATTCACAGAATTGAAAATGATTACACCATATGTTGTCATGAAGGTGAATCTGGGCATTAATAAAATGCATCTAGGTGTGGTCTGAAACACACAGGCTGAATATTTCCCAAGCACATCAGAGAGAGAGAGAGACAGAGAGAGAGTGGGGAAGAAAACAAGGTAGTGACAAAGTGAGGAGAGGGGCAAAAAACAGGAACAACACTAATAGAGATGCTTCCGTCCCCCATGAGTCCCTCAGTGCCGCCCTGAGCAAATCCCATCCATCCATTCCACTTTCCCTCCGCCTGCATATTTCTCTGACTTGTTTTCTTTTTCCCGGACACACTGTCGCTACATTACAGCTCAGAGCCTACAAACCTCGGGGAGATACGGAAAACCTCAGAACGGCTACAGGACACAGACTGAGCCAAAGACAAGCTCACAGTCAATATTCGATACAATGAACACGTCACACTCTGGGCTGGACAATATAGCTTAACAATTATATTTGTGTTTTTCAGCTTTTTTAACTAATGGTCAAATGTTTGGGGTCAGTAAGTTTGTTTTTGTTTTTTAAGAAAATTAAAGAAATTAGTTTTCAGTAAGAAAGACAGTAAAGACATTTCCATAATTTCATAGCTTCCATAAAAATATTAATCAGCACAACTGTGTTCAACATTTATAGTAGAGCAGCAAATCAGCATATTAGCATGATTTCTGAAGGAGTTTCTGAAGGAAAACTGGAGTAATGATGCTGAAAATTCAGCTTTGATCACAGAAATAAATTACATTTTACAATTCATTATAATCGAAAACAGTTATTTTAAATTGTAATAATATTTCACTGTTTTTACTTTATTTTTCATCAAATAAGTGCAGCCTTGGTGAGCAGAAAAGACTTTCAAAATCATTAAATAAATTATTTAAAAATTCAAAAACATTTCATATATCAATTAAACAGCCAAGTACATGACATATTTCATTTGAAAAAATAAAAATAAAAATAAATAAACCTAAATTAACAAAAATATAAAAATTACTCTTTGGAGGTAAAATAAGTAACAATGGCTTCAAGTCAGCTTTTAAATACAGAATAAGCATGCTATGCAAATATGTGCGGTCATATGTTAATCAGGACATGGCTGTGATTATGATTTTCGAATGAGACTATTTGGTTTCAATAAAAGTTCTAGGTGACTAAAGCGGGAGTTTTGAGTTCAAACTCTTTTATTCATATAAGAGCAAGATGTACATAACGGAAACGTCTATCTGATGCTTCTTGCATCTGTATTTTAGGGTGTTTTTAGGGCATTTACAGTATAGAACATTTCCCTTTCAGATGTTAAATGAATGTTTCGGAAGCACCTTTCAGATGTTTATGATATAAAATGTATTTAAATCTACTTCTTTAAATAAACATATCCTATGTTAGATATCAGATACTAGTTTTGGTACGTTATATATTGTTTCTGCTGAACTGTATGAATGAAAAAGAGACAAGTGGAGCATATTAGAGAAGATGAGAGGTCAGCACATACTTGTGGCAGTACGGTGGTGCTGTTGGGCTGGTGCGGACGCACACTGACAGCCGTCTGGACCGGCGTCACGCTGGTTTTGTTGGGCTGCAGAGGCTGGATGAAAGACTGCTGGTTGTTCAGGAGAGACAGACGCAACGCAGGGAGACTTTTCTACAAACACAAACACACACATGCATGCACACAAACACAGAATTAGTCCCAAAGTAAACATTTAGATGAACATGCATAAACAAAACATATGTATAATAAGCATTTAATGCAGAAAATGAGTTTGCACTTTTGATAAACATCCACTAATTTACACCTGATATTATGGGAGTCGATATCAATTCAGAACCAACTGCTGAGTCGAGTATTTACCCGCTGAAGATATCAAATCCAATATATCACAACCTCATATGAACCCGTGTATTTGTGCGTAAAGGGTTAGGGTTTATTTCTCACCACCATTTGTCTAGATAGTAGCACTGGGACTACATAAGGAATAAGAGGCCATTGTATTCATGAAAAATAAGGCACATCTGAGGTGGTAATCGAGTAAATGTTACTAATTACTGTACTTGAGTATCTTTTCAGATACTTTGTAGTTGTACTGAGTATCAAAGATATTAGCAACTTTTACTCTACGATCTGTACTCTTTAGTCCACTACATTTGAAATGAGTGTTGCAGTTACACATTACATTGTGCATGGCACTTAGCTTTTCTGCTACTAAAGATGCGATTTGGCCAACTACAGGGCACTGAAGTACTATATCTTGTGCGTTTTGCCCTCACAAGATATAGTTGTCAACAAGTCTACTTTATGTGAATGTGAGCTCCTTAGCGAGTAGTTGTGAATCACAGGTGTTTTATATGACTGCAGCTGGCAATGAGGCCGAAACCAGCACATCCAGTGCAAGAAGAATTTGACTTTTTAATTTCATTTTAAAATGACATTTTTTACATTTGTATTTATGTAGTGCAATTTTGAGATGTTCGGTTTTATTTTGGTTTTAGAAAATAAACGTGATTACTCTCCTCACAAATAAGCTCTTTCTTTTCTGTGCCTTGTCATAGACTTTTATGTCACTTCCTGTCTCCCGTGGTGTTTGTAGTCAGTTTGTATCTTATCTTGTTCAACTTATATATATATATATATATATAGCCCTAGTGTTTCTTTAGTTCTTTGTGAGTTGTTGAATGTAATGGTTGTCTGTTTGCCTGCCATCCTGTTCTTTCTCTTATTATTTGTTCTAGTTTTGCCATGAAATATCTGCACATGGATCCTTGCCTCTGCCTGTTTTCCCAGCTTCTCCACAACGTTACAGTTTTTCATTGGCATGTCTCTTTGACTAGTGCATCTTTGAGCCTATATTTAGTATAAGTAAAATACTTAAGTACTGTTAAAATCAGATACTCGAAGACTTTTACTCAAGTTGTTTTGGAATTGGTGACTGGTAACTTGTAGTGGAGTAATTTTCACTGTAAGGTATCTGTACTTTTACTCAAGTATGGTTTTACCAGTACTCTTTACACCTCTGGTGGTGGTAATGCAGACATTTTTCAGTAATTCAAAAGACAGAGCCAACTATTCTGTATATTTATACTATTTCTGCACATTTAAGGCAAGAGATTACAGTTTTTTTTCCATTCACCCTAAAGCATTGATGCTATTTCGAGTTTTTCTCCACTTCAGCAGTACATACATACACCATCCTTTACAATGTTATTCCTATCTACATTCTGAAGGGTTATACAGAGGGGTTTGTTATAATTCACCTGATTAGCATTTTATTCCTTTTTTTCTGTCTGTTGAGAGTATTTTCTCATTTATGGAGTAATAAATCCAAAATCTTCTCTGTAAAAACCTTTAATTACAACAAAAGGAAAGGAACTTTGAGCCAATGCTCAGATTTCAGTTCTGGAGATTTATGCAAATAAGTGCATTTTTAATTAGATAATGCCTCATGTGCATATTCAAACATAACATTTCAGAAAACTCGTAATACAAAACAACTGTCTTAATGGACAGTGATTAATCAACTGGGGAATGAAGTGTCTGATATCTGCTCGTTAACCTTTCATCCTATTAACCTGTGGTGTCTTAATGTTATACTTTGACAATATAAAACCTACTTTTATCATGTCACTAAGCCTATTCAAATCTGTAAGCTTGAATGGGTTTACAAATGTCCTATTAAAACGGTCATTTAAAAGCTTTGCACATTTCTAATTACGCTGCTTTGACTTGGAAATATTCAGATACTCAACTACTGATATGATGCTACAAAAACTTTACTAGTAGGGACCAAAATATTGGAATATTTGGAATAACGTGCACTGCTGAACCATTAGCAACAATAAATGCATCTCATATGTTTAATTTCAATTCCATTTCCAGTGTGTGAACTGTTTTTCTCATAGAGGCCGAACAGTCTGACAAAGATCATTAACCTCAGTAATCAAAGACATCTCGCTGAGATCCCAGGCCCCGTGAGGACACTGCGGGCTGCCGATGTCTATTTCTGGAGGATTTTGACATAAGCAAGCTAACATCGCATGACAGCGCGGCTGCATTGGCGTGCCAGTTCGGACCGGGCGGGATGTGACACGTATTGTGCCTGGCTGGACACCCCTGCCGGCTACTGACCGCGAGGAACGCGAGCCGTGTCAGAGGAGGAGGACTCGCGTGTGTTAACGTACCTTCAGGAAAGGGACCAGGTACGGCTGCGGAGACGACTTCAGCTCAGACTGTAGGCGGCTGGTGAATTCCTCCGGATCGATCTTCGCATCCTGAGAGCAGAGACAGCAGATGATCAGATGGATTTGAACATGTACAGTAAAAAAAAAAAAAGGAAATGATTAGTGCAGGATGAAAATGAATTAACCTTTGATCTTACATGAGGCAAATTTCATTTTCAAAACACAGCCCTGCAAATTTCTGACGATTTGGAAAAGAGGACTAATATTAGCTGGTTTTATGATGCAGAGTTCAAAACTATCAATAAAAACTTTTCATCACACAGATTTTTTTCACAAAACAAGAATGAAGATTTTTCAAATAACACATGTATCAGTTTTAATACATTCATCAAAACAACAGAATGATGACAAAAGCTTGTTTTAATGACAAAAAATATTCCAAATGTATCATTTAACTCACAATCTACCAAAGAATAGAAAAATGTGTTCCAACACTCCATTTAATGTCAAAGAAAATGTTATACTTTTTCCCACTCTGTTTGGATGCAGTCAGAAAACATCTGGCCCATGTTTGCATTTTCTGCTGTCACCAGCCATAATTCTGACTTTGAAATCATAAAATAATGTCATGTGTCTGAAAATGGTCTTAGAATTGATCAAATGGTTATAATCTGGCTCGATTCAGACAGGAATCATGTGTTTGCGGTGCTTTTTTAATTCGATAATACAAGACTTCTTCACGAATGGTTGTAAAAGCAAAACAATCCACTATATTTAGAAGAGAAAGTGTGATGTTTAGAGCAAATCAGACGCTATTTTTGGAATCAGCACTACAACATTACTAATAAACAAGCATTGCATTTCATTAAGCACATGTGATGCAGGCCGGTGTAATATTCTGGATGTAAAATGAGGCTTTTCATGATGACATATAAAGAAAAAAATGAACATTCTACACACTAATGATTTATGAATTCAGAAGCGCCACACGTACCAGTAAATCCTGCACCAGTGCTTTCACGTTTCGAGACGTCTCTGGGGAAGGGGAATTATGGGACGCCAACTTGATCAGCGTCGCCAGGAAGTTCTTGCACTTCTTCACGTTCTCCTGCATCTCCTGATGAGAGAGTGAGACGGTTCATGTGGAATCAGACATCAGTAATGACACATCACAGGCCGAGCTGAAGCGCGTGTCTCGATTTGGACGGCTGCTTGTGTTAGTAAACAGTTTATCCTGTTCTGACTCACACAGACGCGCTCTGTTGTGCTTTTGTTGCCATAATCAGCGATCGGGCCTCACGGGTAAATAAAGTATTTTAATGAAATCCTCTAAATTCCATTTAAATGCTACAAAGCTGTCAATCATTTGAGGTTAGAGAACGTGTCAATCAAAGTCTTTTTTAAGCAGATGGCATGTTACGCTTCACGATCTACAATGAACTCAAATACTATTAATGAACTGGTGATTCTCATGCACACAAAATCAAAAGAAAATAAAGCCTATTTTTATATATTGTAATATTATTGTCATAACAATGAACAGTTATTTTTGTTATTGTTATAACAATTAATATAACAGTTATGCATCCAGATGTTTTACTTTAGATTTTTTTTTAATTATTAATATTATTTTTAATTGATAATATAAATTAAAGACAGAACGATGAATACTACAGTATCATAACATATAAATAATTTAAAATTGTAATAATATAGCATTATGTTTTTATCACATTATGAATAAGTAATGAAGTGATGAAAATGCAATTTTTTTGCAGTAAGATTTTGAGACTTTGGAAGAATCCTCATAGAAATAAAGTCACTAAAATTGGTAAAATGTGGGGTCAGTATGATGTTTTTGAAAGAAATGTATACTTTTTTCAGCAAGGGTGCATTAAATTGATCAAAAGTGACAGTGAAGACATTTTATAATGTTACAAAAGATTTCTATTTCAAATAGATACTGTTCTTTTGAACTTTCTATTCATCAAAGAATCCTAAAAATAAAATGTGTCACAGTTTCCACAGAAATATGAAGCAGCACAACTGTTTTCAGCATTGATAATAATCAGAAATATTTCTTGAGCAGCAAATCAGTATATTAGAGTGATTTCTGAAGCATCGTGTAACACTGAAGATGTAATGATGCTGAAAATACAGCTTTGATCACAGAAATAAATTATATTTTACAATATATTCAAATAGAAGAGAGTTATTTTAAATACTAATAATATTTCACATTTTGACTGTATTTTTGATCAAATAAATGCAGCCTTAGTGAGCAGCTTTCAAAAACATAAAAAAAAAATCATACCAAGCCCAAACTTTTGAATGGTAGTGTATGTGGACATGCATGTCTGTGTTTGCGGGCAGATGTGATGCCCAGATGTCTGTAGACTGGCACTGCCACATGTGTGTATGTTTGTCTATGCATGAACGTGCTGGCAGCTGTGTGTGTGTGTGTGTGTGTGTGTGTGTGTGTGTGTGTGTGTGTGTGTGTGTGTGTGTGTGTGTGTGTGTGTGTGTGGTTCGGATGGAGCTTAACCAAGTTCTGACAGTTAACCAGGGAAGCTTGAGGGGTCCAACAGTCACTCACTTGAGCTGAGAAAAAGAATAGATAAAGAGAGAGAGAGAAACTTGCAGGCTTCGATACGGGAGGGCACACAGACCTGGGAGACAACCGGAGCTCCGGGGACCGGGGCGGCTGTGCTCTGCGGCGCCAGTGGCATCTGAGTGAGGGGCCCCTGAGGGCCCAAGGCCGGCTGGACCTGCTGGGGAGCTGTCACTGCCACGGCGGCTGCCACGGGGGCCTTCTAGAGGAGGAAGGAGCAGAGACACAGAGATAAACACAAGCTGACGTCTGCCTGCCAGCAAGGCCACAGAGAACAGGAGAGATGGCCACAGCGTGCCCTGTCACATCGCGTGTCCCGAGAGAGCACGGGACGACAGGAGCCGAGAGAGAGAGGGAGAGAGAGAGAGATGGAGGAGGAAGAACTCAGAGCACCTGACGACTCACAGTTCGCTTGGTTTGCTCCTGAGGCGCTCGCTCTCCATCTCTTACAGCCATGCCGAGTTTTTACTGTCTGTTCTTTGTCTTTATGTAAGAAATCTAATAAAACACAACTTTATAAATAAGCACAAGAGTGCAGGAGTAGATTTAAAAGCACATGAGACTCCAAACACATTCATTTCAATCAGATTATAATGCAGATAGTTCTGGTTTTGGTTGTTGATAAGTCCATATGGTGCTCACACAAATACCGGACTAGATCTTTTACCGCAACATTTTGTACTTTTTGACCAAGATATTTCTGGTACTTTTGCTGTAATGATAAAGCCGCTTATTTTCAAATTTTTATAATTACAGAAACTAACAGCGTCAATATATTAAAATAATTAAATTTAATTAAATGATAATAAATATATCAAACAACATAATTCCAGAAATGTCAACTATTTTTAATGATTTTATATTACTGCTTTAAATAAGTAGAAAAATGTGTGTGTGTGTGTGTGTGTGTGTATATACACATATATTCTTTCTAAAAGTTAAGACTGATCCTCACCTTCCTAAAACACCTCTTTCAAACAAGCCCTCACAAATCTACGTCACTTTGTGGGAAGATTTGCATAACACCACCCAAATGTATACATCACTTTCATTCTCGCTGTATGTTGCGGTCACCATGTCATGGAGACGCTGTGTGTATCCAAATATGGTAAGGGGTGAAACATTCCCGTCACACACTTGAGGTATTCAGCCAATCACAATGCACTGGATAGCTGGCCAATCACACCACGCTTTTCAGAACGATGAGCTTTGTAAAAATCCACGCGTTTCAGAAAGGTGGGACAGAGAGGAGCAACAATAATATATGTGGAAAATAATGTGTTTTTGTAACCTTAAACTGCGTAAATGCGTTGCATTACACCAAATACACAAAACAATGTCATATGACCCCTTTAAAGCAATTTTGTTGTGCTTTTTTATCTTTTTTTTATCTATCTTTAAAGTATTTATTAATTTAACTTATTAATTTTAGTTTATTTAGTTTTAGTTATTTTAGTACTTTTTACTATTTTATCAAATGTTGCCTTGGCAGCTGGCTGAAAAAAAATAAGTTTAATTGTTTTATATTTTATTTTATTTCAGTTAAACATTTCTTTTATTTCAAGTAATTAAGATGCTTTCATTGTTTATTTTTTAGCTTTAATTAACGATAATAACCCTGAATCACACTTTTAAGCAAAAATTATGCTTAAAATGATGCTTATTGAGGGAACCAATTAAAAAAAATGTCAGCTTATATTTAGATTTTCAGTTGTTTTAGTTTATTGTAAAGCTTTGTTCTCTTATTTTATTTTTTATATATTTTTTTAAGTTTGCTGAGGCTCTGAGGCTCACTGTATTATCAGAAAATGACAATTTAATTAATAAAATAAAGTTTTAGTGAACATTTGTCTTGTAAATTTGTGACAATATTTTTAATATGTAGCACGGCCTCTTGTAATTTATTGCTTTTTTTATTGAAATCTTACATTTTCAAACTGAATTTTAAAATTGCTATAACACACAGCCTTGAGTGACTGAATATTAAATTGACTGAGTTTTTCTCCTCTATGGTCACATACAGCTGACATTTCTATCACCTTAAAGCTTACATAAACATAAAACAATTGATGCTGATGAGTGGGAAACAGAGCGAGAGAGAGAGAGACAGGACAGGGCAGATGCTCACAGCGGGGCCGGCTGCGGTGCTGGTCTGGGCCGCGGCGCTCGGTGAACTAGACTGGACCAGTTTGGTTTGAGCTGCAGGAGCGGGACGAATCGCCTGAGTGCTAACAGGAGACTGAGAGCGAGAGGAAGAGAAAAGAAAGAAAGGAGGGAGGAAACAGAGAGGATTGAGAGCAGCATCACAGAGGAAAGGACGAGTCACAGGATCTGAAAACCAGACTTCAGCATTGTGTTTATAGATCCCAGTCAGAAACTATATATGTGCACTTGTAGTCACTAGTCACTGGATGAGTAACTGCTTTGAAAGAGTTTTGTCAGTGACACACACGCTCATTTATTCAGTGTGGTGGGCAATTATGAGTTCAATACTCATTCAGATTAATCAACAGCATTTATGGCATAATGTTAGTTATCACAGAAAAAAATTGATTTGTTTTCAGTTCATATAAAAATCATGTTTGTAGTAATGAACTGACAGTGGACATCTATGGCCTAAGACATTCAGATGTGCAGCTTCAGTACTTCATTTGAGCTGTAAAGTGCATAAATCAGACACACAACTGATGCCCTTTCAATTGATTGAAAACACACAGGAAGCTTAACCGGAAATGGAATTTACAAAAAATTAAATTAAATTAAATTAAATTAAATTAAATTAAATTAAATTAAATTAAATTAAATTAAATTAAATTAAATTAAATTAAATTAATAATTTCAAAATAATACATTTAATGCATTCTGGGAACTGACGTGTCCACAAATCTACCAATCTACTTGTTTGTAAAGGCCTATAAAACCTTCTAACTTCAAAACATTATTAATCTTTTTTGATAAACTTTCCTTTTTTGTGTAAAAAAAAAAAAAAAAATTGCACTTATTAGGTTTGCATTCTTTGAATTTCAGTTAATTTTAATTCTATTTTCTGTTTGCTACCTGGAAACAGGCATGTTGTATTATTATTTTACAATTAATACACACTTAAGTAACATAGATTCAAAATATATAAAATAAAATATGCAAAATAATTCTTAAATATATATAATAATTCAAATTGCTTGTGATTTTTGGGGTGATTTACGACCCAGAGAGTGTTGCAGTTTAAATATATATATTATTCTCTTATATATAAATATTTATAAATGTATATATAAAGTTAAAGTTATAAATCTATATATAAAATATAGATTATCATATCAAATTATTTATTTTATCTAAAATATTCAAAATATGCTAAATAAACATTGAATGTCTTATATAAAATAATTTATCATTTTTTAATAATTAAAAATAAGGAAAATAATTCCTAAATATATAAATATTTTTTTTTATTTCTTATATAAAGTAATTAAATTTCTAAAATATTCACTATTCAACTATTATATGCAGTACATAATCATTTAGATTTTTCAGGTGAATTCTGACCTGGTGTTCCAGACAGGAATCATCCTTGTACTGCAGACCCTGATATGATTGTGTCTAGAGGGGGACAGACAGGTGAAAATCCCTCCACTGAGGGGCAATAATCAGGTGAGCGGGCGCAGAGCCCCGGACTCAGCTCTGAGGACGAGGCCACTGCCAGCAAGCGCTCTCTCCTCACAGATGCTCGTCTCTGGGCCCCTGCAGAGAGAGCAGAGCCCGAGGGCCCCTGAGACGCGGAAGAGCTCGGGGCCGCACACATGCACACGTACACTGACGGCGACGCCACAGAACGAGTCTCTCGCTCGTGCTGAAAGTTGAGTTCGCGTTTACAGCGATCAGGCAGTTGGAGGATAAATGATTAAACGCATTCGGAGGGAAAGAGGAACGTCTTCCGCCGCAGAGAACCGGAGGATGACTGACAGCAGGATGAAGAGAGACGCCTGGGAATATAAACCCTCACCTCACAAACTCAACACTGATGTCCTGAACAGAGTTTACCAGGGAAACACATTACTGCAGTAAACACCACAATATACAGCTACTGCTGCTGATGCTTTATTGTGAATTACTGCAAAATTACTACAATAAAACTGTGGTAAAAAGTATTAGTCATGCACCACAATCATTAACCAAATGACTGAAAGGACTTTACTGTTTTAATAATAACTAATTATGATATCTTACAATATTTATATGAAATTCTGTATAAATTTTACATTTTAAAACTATATAGCATGTCTAGCTCTAGAGGCACAACATCAAAAATAGGCCTATAGCAATTTTATTTTTAATTTTAAGGTTGCACAAAAAAAGCCTCTCCATCTTTTCTGTATTTGCTTGTTTCTTAATCTAGCTTTCTAACAAACCTGCCATTGTGTACTACAAATATTACTGGCTCTGTGACAAATTGTATTTTATCCTCTACTGTAAGTTGCTTTGGACAAAAGCGTCTGCTAAATGCAACACAAATATTAATAAATGTAAAAACATACTAATTTGCTAAACCTCAGTGTTAAAACGTTGAGCCACTAATAAATGCAAGCTTCTGGCACCATCTGGTGGCATTAAGTGAACATTACAATATTTTTTCTTTGCATAATTTGAACAAAAAAATAAAATAAAATAATATAACAAAGGCAAATGTGATGGTTGCTGCCTTCTTGTGGCCATTTGTAATTCTCATATTTAAAACAATTGGTAATTAAAAAATAAAAAAATATCCTCAAATAAATACCCACATACATATTAAATTCGATATAAAATATTATAATTTTCAATCATTTACATGCTCTTATTGTGTGCAAAATTTTGTTTTGTAAGTATATTAAAAATGTAAAAACCCTGGCATTAAACCAAGGGGCGCATTTTTAATGGAATATTCTGAACATGGATATTAATATGTGAACAGAAAAACAACAGAGACCAGCTAACTAGATTTTTTGAAACCACTGTGAAGAAGTGATGCATTTGATACAAACTGTTAAGAGAGAACGTAGTGTTTAATTTACACAGCACTGAGGAAAGAGGCTTATTTTCCATGTAAATCTGCAGGCACGAGAAAAAGAAATGAATCTGAAGTGTGACTGAAGAGCTGATGACAGCACCGCTAGACGTCAGCAGTGAGCCTCATCAATACTGCTGACAAAACTCTGAACGGAACAGAAAAAAACTCAAATAGCTTACAAGGTTTAACAGTGTACAGATGGTCAACATGAAAATCATTTCTGTGCACTGATGATTTAAAATTTGCACCAATATGCACAAGAAAATAATGGCAGTCAAGATTCTGAATTACTATCCCTTTTATTGACAAATGAGCTTGAAAAAGGTGCAAATATCTTCCATCAAATGCATGTTTGACAGGAAACACTCAGTTTTATCTCTGCTGTGTTTAATGGGTTAAGGTTTTGTGTTTGTTTTTTATTGCATTTAAAATTTCCATGCATTTGGATTACACCCTTTTAACATAAACTAATAATCTTAATGTGATGCATATTTGTAACAATAAACAGATGTGATTTCTGCACTCAAAAAAAAAATCATGCCATAGTTTATTACTAACTATTTAAAGTATAAGTAAAAATAGCAGTTTTCCCAGTAACGCTGTACACAAAGCAGCACTGCGCTCACAAACGCTGCTTTATCAGGCATTACAGGCAAGATCAAATGAAAATGAGACCAATCGCCGCAGATTAGCATCACGCAAAGCAGGGGTTTGGAAAAATGAATTGTTTGGGAGTCGTTGAGCAAGCAAGGTAAAAATAAATGCATATTATAAGACAATGAAAGTGTTTTTAAACCTTGCATGCATGTCAAGCTGTTGTTGGGGCTCCCAAAACCAAAATATTAACCTTTCATTACCCATAATAGGGGCACTTTAACAATAAACTATTAAATTAGCAATAAAAATATATTATTTTACATTATAATACTGTAAAACAATAAGTGGATTAATGCAAAAATTATTGATCTTATTAAAAACTAATTATCATATAAACTCCAGATGTGTTTCCTGATTTGGGCTGGTTTTAGGTTCAGATCTCATGCGTAAACTTTCACCGTTCAGCACCTTCAGCAAAAAACACCTGTATGTTTAAACTAACTTTACTGATGTTACATTAGAGGATCTTCAGATTACTGTGTTTGTTCAGGCATATGGTTCAAATACAACAGTGGAACAAGCAATATTACAGTGTTTCTCAGTTGCTTTGGTGCATTTCTCAGATCAGAAATGAAATTCTCAAAACTACTTGTTCAACATCATCGAGTCACTTGTGCACATCATAAAAGCAGTTTCTCATTCTTTTGAACAAGCTGTGATTGCTTTGGCACATTCATGCAACTGATTATGTACATTTATCTGCAGTTTCCTACATTATCAGTTGCTAATGTCATGTTGCTCCAAATGTATTCTATAGATCTCTGTGCTATTGTCTTTCCCCTCAAAACATCTAGTCATTCGTTCATCGTATAAGTCATTAAATCCAAAATGGTTGATTTAGTTGTCATTTTAAACTGTCAAGGATATTTTCTACACATTTCTATTAGACTTTTTGTAAATTTGCCATGAATTGTGCAGGTGAATCTTGACTCTCACTAATGAAGAGAATATAGATCAACCAATTATAAACCAATTCTCTGATATAGCTCAAAGGTGCATTTCATGACCCTTCAATTGGAAAGCATATATAGACAGAGGACAACACAAAAGTTACAAATTCTGACGATGGATGAACATCCAGAAAACGATCAGGGACAACAGCCGAGAGGATGAAGAGGAGTAAGGATGCATGGAAGTGTACAGAGGCGAAACAGAGGAAGAGGAAGAGGAAGAAGAGGAGTAAGGATGCATGGAAGTGTACAGAAGCAAAACAGAGGAAGAGGAAGAGGAAGAGGAAGAAGAGGAGTAAGGATGCATGGAAGTGTACAGAAGCAAAACAGAGGAAGAGGAAGAGGAAGAAGAGGAGTAAGGATGCATGGAAGTGTACAGAGGCAAAACAGAGGAAGAGGAAGAGGAAGAGGAAGAGGAAGAAGAGGAGTAAGGATGCATGGAAGTGTACAGAGGCAAAACAGAGGAAGAGGAAGAGGAAGAGGAAGAAGAGGAGTAAGGATGCATGGAAGTGTACAGAAGCAAAACAGAGGAAGAGGAAGAGGAAGAAGAGGAGTAAGGATGCATGGAAGTGTACAGAGGCAAAACAGAGGAAGAGGAAGAGGAAGAAGAGGAGTAAGGATGCATGGAAGTGTACAGAAGCAAAACAGAGGAAGAGGAAGAGGAAGAAGAGGAGTAAGGATGCATGGAAGTGTACAGAGGCAAAACAGAGGAAGAGGAAGAGGAAGAAGAGGAGTAAGGATGCATGGAAGTGTACAGAGGCAAAACAGAGGAACAGGAAGAGGAAGAGGAAGAGGAGTAAGGATGCATGGAAGTGTACAGAGGCAAAACAGAGGAAGAGGAAGAGGAAGAAGAGGAGTAAGGATGCATGGAAGTGTACAGAGGCAAAACAGAGGAAGAGGAAGAGGAAGAGGAAGAGGAAGAAGAGGAGTAAGGATGCATGGAAGTGTACAGAAGCAAAACAGAGGAAGAGGAAGAGGAAGAAGAGGAGTAAGGATGCATGGAAGTGTACAGAAGCAAAACAGAGGAAGAGGAAGAGGAAGAGGAAGAAGAGGAGTAAGGATGCATGGAAGTGTACAGAAGCAAAACAGAGGAAGAGGAAGAGGAAGAGGAAGAAGAGGAGTAAGGATGCATGGAAGTGTACAGAAGCAAAACAGAGGAAGAGGAAGAGGAAGAAGAGGTCAAGGACAGAGGTGCATATAACATCAAATAATATTGTCAATCAAGGAGATCGAATTGGGAGATCGACCATATCCTCAATAATTCAAACATTTTGAAACAGTCTCTTTCAATCAATATCCCACATACAGTAATGTGTAAATTTGTACTTTTGAAAGGAAATATGGCATACATAAGAAGTTCAGCCTTCTGCATTGCAGTACAGTAACTGTCATCCAAACTGCTGCCATATCTTATATCAGGTAATACTACAGTAACAGAGTGCACTGTTACACTTCACACTACTTTACATGTAATACATTCATACAAAAATAAATGTACTGTGTAAATACAAATGTTCATATACTTTTTTTCTATGTACTGTTGACTCTTCTCAACAAATATCAGATTTGTTTTATAAAACCTTCATTTCCATGGTTGATGGTGAAAAAACAACTAAACATTTTGACCAGTGTGGCTCACGCGATGACAAAAATACTTTATATTTTGGTGGCCTCGGCCAAATTACTGACACGATAACTAGGCTTTGAAGCATGAATGAAATGTTTTGGGTGAGTAACTACATTTTGCAGACATGCAATAAAGTTCCAGCAAAGTTACAATGCATGAGATTTATTGATGATACATAAATAAACCTAGTTATTGTGTACATAAAACACATTCAGTTTAATACAGAAATCTGGCCTGTTTCATTAATGTATGGCTGACAAATATGATTTACATTAAGTTTATTAATTTAGGTTAAAGCTGTGTGATCAAAAATGATGGAAATTTTATATGCAATTCAAATACACAAATCTTAAATTTAGCTCTAAATATTTACGTGTGATTTTCAGTATTCATATCAGTGTTTCTAAAAGTGTTTTCTCGTGGTTTTTACAAGTCAAATGCTTCATAAAATTGCATTCTGCTCAATCAAATCATATCAGGTAAGTGTCTAGTGTGAATAACCGTGAATTACACAGCATCTGTGCACAGGTTGTTATTATTAGCATATCAAATTAGCTGGCGTTTCATCATTACTGGGACTCTGAAGAAGCATCACCATCAGGAGTGAGTTTAAAGATCATCACAATATGAAAATCATCACAGTTGTGTCTTTATTTCATGAGTGAGTGATGAAGATTTCACAGAAGAAAACTTTTTGATAGCAGTAACCAAAGTTACCGTCTCACTGTGTTTACTGCACAGATGATTTGATTACGATTATTAGTGAAATCATAATTAGTTCAAATGTGAGAGGCCTCTGGTGACCCCTATAGTGGGAGTCATCACCAGGGTTATTACAGTTAAAAAAAAATAAAACCACTACAAAAAAGCTAACTAACTTATTCTATTTTAGCTTGTTTCAAATAACTAAAAGTTAAACTGAAATAAAAATTAATAAAAACTATACATATTTAAAACACTAATACATTTTCAAAACCATACAACTAAATTACTAAAACTTTAAAACTAAAATGAAAACATAAAATATAAAAATAAAAACTATGATACTAAAATAACTAACTAGACGTGTTCCTGAGAAACTCTAGATTCACACACTGTACCACAGCATCATATTTTCCTTTCATCAAAGGTACATTTGTAAATATAAAAGAGAGAGATTTCAAATGTATGATCTTGACTTTTCAATCAGGAAAAGCGAGCAAACGGATCTTTCATTTGCAGAGGCGTGTGTTCAATCTCAGCAGATATTTTTCAGTTATATCAGTGGCACGGAAACATTTAGCAATATTGCCTTTGCAAAAACAATAAAAAAGGTTTGATGAAATGCATGCGGCCTGAGTTCAAACTGTTTGATGTCATTCGAGTTTTACAGCGGGAGGTTTGGGAGAAATTTGGTTCTTGAGTTTCAGAAATCTTGTCTCATGAAAGCTCATCTGTGCATCAGATCGCTGTGGCTCTAGAACATTATGGGCTGTACCTGTGGGGTCGTGACCCTGAACGTGGCCACGCTGGTGGGCGTGGAGGGCCGTGGTGAGATGCTGTTCTGGGCCTGAGCTTGAGCCAGAGCCTGCTGAGGAACCATCACCAGCTGACCCATCTCTGTCCGGACCAGCACCATACCTCAAACACACACAACACACACAGGTTATTCACCTCTGACCTCTGAAAAATACATAACAAAGCATCACAAAACCGTGCTTGAAACATAAAATTTACAATCAACAACTGAAGCCTTTGGATTCCTCTGAAAGCAAAATTGAAAAATTAATTCTTGTAAAAAATAAAAAAATATATTATTGTATATATCTGATGTCTTTATGTGATGCATTATGCTACAAAATACATGAAAAAATTAATTTTATTAAAAATTCAAAATCGTAATAAATGTTTTGTATTTTATATTTCTTATGTATTCTAATTATTTTCTGCTTATCTTTAAAGACTGTTATATAAATGTATTATGTATGAAATGTCCAAGGAAAATGTATTTATATAGCACATGCTTTATGTAAACGACCTGCATTAAAGACATTAGGATGTTTACGTGTTTTAAACAGAGCAGTTTGTTTTTGTAAAAAAATAAAAAATAAAAACAACACTGACCCATTTAACTGCAGATCATTACACACACAATTAAACCCAGACAGCTTTCACCATTAAAAACAATATTAGTTTGAAATAATGACTAGTGCTTAAACTCATTCAGTCTGAGAGTGAGAAGGCAACAGGTCAATCTGTCTAAAGCTTCTTTAGTTTACTGATAGAAAGTGCAAGTTAACTGCTAATTGATGATGAATCATTCTTCATCATTAAAATCTAAAGTAAATAAAAATGATTTCTCTTTGCTAGACTTGAGACTGTCATCTGTGAACAGTGTGAAAGTCATTTGTGAGATATCAAGTCACTTTTTGATCTACTTTCTGCTCATTATTGACAGTTTCTGCATCATGACCACCAAACTCATCAGTCAGCATCCAAATGCAGTGATGTAGAGCTCATCTACAGTGGCATGCGAAAGTTTGGGCACCCCTTGCAGAATCTGTGAAAATGTGGATAATTTTACCAAAATAAGAGAGATCATATACAATGCATGTTATTTTTTATTTAGTGCTGTCCTGAGTAAGATGTTTTCCATAAAAGATGTTTACATATAGTCCACAAGACAAAAAAATTGCTGAAATTATTAAAATAACCACATTCAAAAGTTTGGGAACCCTTGGTTCTTAATACTGTGTGTGGTTACTTGGATGATCTACGACTGTTTTTTTGTTTTGTGATGGTTGTTCATGAGTCCCTTGTTTGTTCTGAACAGTTCAACTGAGCTCTGTTCTTCAGAAAAATCCTCCAGGTCCTGCAGATTCTTCAGTTTTCCAGCATCTTTTGCATATTTGAACCCTTTCCAGCAGTAACTGTATGATTTTGAGATCCACCTTTTCACGCTGAGGATGATTGAGGGACTCAAACACAACAATTAAAAAAGGTTCAAACATTCACTGATGCTCCTGAAGGAAACACGATGCATTAAGAGCCGGGGGGGTGAAAACTTTTGAACAGGATGAAGATGTCCAAATTTTTCTTATTTTGTTGAAATATCATATTTTTCCATTTAGTACTGCCCTTCTGACGCGACAGAAGATACTTGCATGTTTCCTGGAAGACAAATGAAGTACAATTTACCTTGATCTTCAAATTCAAAAAGTTTTCACCCCCCGGCTCTTAATGCATCGTGTTTCCTTCAGGAGTATCAGTGAATGTTTGAACCTTTTTTAATTGTTGTGTTTGAGTCCCTCAATCATCCTCAGCGTGAAAAGGTGGATCTCAAAATCATACAGTTACTGCTGGAAAGGGTTCAAATATGCCAAAGATGCTGGAAAACTGAAGAATCTGCAGGACCTGGAGGATTTTTCTGAAGAACAGAGCTCAGTTGAACTGTTCAGAACAAACAAGGGACTCATGAACAACCATCACAAAACAAAAAAACAGTCGTAGATCATCCAGGTAACCACACACAGTATTAAGAACCAAGGGTTCCCAAACTTTTGAATGTGGTTATTTTAATAATTTCAGCTATTTTTATGTCTTGTGGACTATATGTAAACATCTTTTATGGAAAACATCTTACTCAGGACAGCACTAAATAAAAAATAACATGCATTGTATATGATCTCTCTTATTTTGGTAAAATTATCCACATTTTCACAGATTCTGCAAGGGGTGCCCAAACTTTCGATCCCCACTGTACACTAATTATCATATAAACTCCTGATGTGTTTCCTGATTTGGGCTGGTTTTAGGTTTTAGGTTCAGATCTCATGCGTAAACTTTCACCGTTCAGCACCTTCAGCAAAAAACACCTGTATGTTTAAACTAAAGTTACTGATAAAAGATCTTCAGATCACTGTGTTTGTTTGTTTCTGGGTTCTTTAAAGCATCAGCTCATCAATGCTGCAGCTCCAGATTTGATCAACTCACAAAAGTAATTATTTACATCAACATCATCTGGTGTGAGGTTTGGTCACATATACTGTTTACATAATTCATAAAGAAGAAAGTATCTGGAGACTTGAGCAACACTTTAAAATGTTTGAGTGCCATTATATACAAAATATTATATTACATAACAAAATGTCAAAGCAAGCATATGTCTGTCTGATATATATGTATGGAAATAATGAAAATAATGAGATGAAAACTAGCATTTGAGTAAATGAAATATTTTAAGCATCATCTATTTAAAACCATATTTGTTCATTCTTTTTTTATTATTATTCATGCAGATTAAAACTTAATATTATTAAATGATTATTTTCCTATTCTTATGTATCTGTTATGACTCTTTTATGATGAGAGAGACAGCACAAACACACTTCTCAAGTACAACATATGAAAAAAAAGTTTGAAATTTAGAGACAGACACCTGCAGCATTTGACTGCAGACATTCACATATTTATGTCACTTAAGTGTCTCACTACTTTTTGAGGCTATTAATATATTTGTATTTATTTAAACACTTGAAATAAAGTTTTTCCAAGTCTTTCAAAAGTTCAACTTAAAGGAGAAACGCATTTTTTTGTCCCTAATAGAGCCAAAATGTTTACATGTTTATACGTTTAGACAGAATTTATGTTTCTTGATATGTCAGAAAACAAAATTGATGCTAAATGCTTCTGTTTAAATGCTTGACAGTAGTCTTGTAGACAAATAGAAATTGTCCCTGCGTATAAATTTCATCTGGATTTTTTTAAAGGATCAATTAAAGCAGAAAGTGAAGGAAGAGCATCAACAAGAGAAGAGTTCGTTTGCAAAAACAGATAACTCTGTTTTTAAAAATGTCCCAAAATACATGGGGGGGGGTATCCTACATGCCAATAAAATATAAATCAAACTACAATTGGGTTGTTTTGATTAAATAATAATAACTAAATAAAATAAAAGCTAAACTAAAATAAATACAGCTAGCTAACACAATAAAACATGGTAACACAATTTTAAAAAACATGATTTATGAAAATAAAAGTTATCTGATTTTCAAAGAAACTCTTCAAGTGCTCTTAACAGGATGAAGTCGGAGCACTGATGTGCAGAATGATAAGCAAGAAGCTCAAATATGAGAGATTTAATTTATGTCACATGTGTTGCTCACTCCCAGAGTTCCAGCTGAGTTATTTCAGAGTTTGAAGAGAGTCAGAGGAGGGTAGGCAGTGCACATCAGTAAGTCATAAGTACCTGGTGGGATGGTGAATCCGGGCGGCAGCTGTATGGTAGTTTGCTGTTGCGGTGGTCTGACAATCAGCTGCGGCGTTACGACCCTCTGCTGCGCGGGCGTCTGCACAGGTCTGATGACCGCAGCCGCGCTAACAGCGGGTTTGACAGGCGCTGCTGTGGCCGAGGTCGCCGCTGGCTTCGTGTTGCTGTCCGCGGGTGTTTTGCTGTGGTTGATCCGCGCGCCCTGCTGGACCAACGCGGACACCGACGTGCCGTTTCCATTCTGCGCGATGCTGGCGACGATGTGATGCGGGAGTCGGTGCAGCGCGATGGTGGGCGTCCCGCGGTCCAGCGCGATCGCCTGCGGGTTACTGGGCACGGTGAAAGTCGTGCTGGAGGTGCTGGGTGATGATGCTGATGCCGCGCCGCCTCCGTTGCCGTTGAGACTGTGGGATGCTGCGGAGCGCAGCGTGCGCGAAATACCCGAGTGTTTCTTGCGGGTGTCCCTCGGGCTCTCACCTTTGTTGCCCGGTGCAGGAGCGTCGGATGCTGCTGCTGCTGCCGCCGCGGCTGCTGTAGTGATGATGATGATGCTGCCATGCGACTTCAGAGGGCTCTCCTTCTCCAGAGCTTTGGAGTGCTTATCCATGCTGGCGTCTTTCGGGTCAGAATCCGGGTTGCGCGCCGCTTTCCGCGCGTTCTGCTGCTGCTGCGCTTGTTGTTGTGGTTCTGATGGTGAGTCTACAGAAGCAGGCTGCTGCGCTGTTCCTCCTGTCTGCTGCTGCTGCTGCTTCGCGCTGCTCTGGCGCGCTGCGGGCGGCTCGCTCTGACCCACCAGCTGAGACTCCAGCGAGCCCACCAGATCGCTCACGGCTTTCTCATCCACCTCGGAGAAGAGCATGTCTTCCAGAGGGTCGGAGGCGCCCGCCATATTCGCTCTCTGTGTGTGATGGGCTGTCTCTGCTGGTGCGCGTCCACGAGCGCGAGTGCGCAGTCGTGTTACTATGGCATTGTGGGAATGGATGTGACGTCAGAGGGCCAAAACCAAACAGTTGTCCCCCTGTTACAACTCAGATAGATAGATAGATAGATAGATAGATAGATAGATAGATAGATAGATAGATAGATAGATAGATAGATAGATAGATAGATAGATAGATAGATAGATAGATAGATAGATAGATAGATAGATAGATAGATAGATAGATAGATAGATAGATAGATAGATAGATACTGAAAGAGTGGAGCATATAAACTGCTAGAAATGAAATGTTGTAGGCTGGAGGTTTAGGGAAGGTATCTGATAGCCTATCAAAGCATGTGGATGTAATAGTTGGAGTGACATTATAAAGCTTTAACCCGTGCTATAGGGCCTAGTTATTGCTCTGATGTTTAGTGTATTTAAGATGAAATAATCCTTCAGTTTTGCTGATAATTAACAACAAATGCCTCAGATCTCCTAACTGGCTATAATAGAGTTTATTCCGAACAGTCGTCACATATTCAAGTTTCACAGGCTTTAATAATAAATATTAAATAAATATATTTTGCAGTAGCCTTTGATGTGGCGGGATTGCAGGGTTAAAAGTAGATGCAAAGGTGTTTGGTAATCTATAATATTCTCTTTATAACCATTTAAGTAAAACCTTTATTGATTTCTAATTAAAAAAATCACCTTTATTTACGTTAAATCGCATTTCTCCTCTTATATAATTCCCAATGTAACGGGAGTCATACTAAAATCCCGCGAACTCTCGCGATACCAGCGTGGCGGAGCCGCGTTTCCCAGCATGCATTTCGATTCAGTGCGGAGGAAAATGAATTCGGCCATGTCGTGCTAATCACGGGCTGAAAGAAAACGACATCGAACTACCGAAAAACAGCATTCAGTGCGATAAAACCTTACGTAAAGAAGAGCAGAGGAGTCGAGAAGCCGCGCAGGAGTGAATTCGAGCGGAAAGATGAGCGGAGGGACGCCTTATATCGGCAGCAAGATCAGTCTGATCTCAAAGGCCGAGATCCGATATGAGGGAGTTTTATACACGATCGACACCGAGAACAGCACTGTCGCTCTGGCTAAAGGTACCTACAATAAACACACTCAGAATTACACACATATATATATACACAGCTACAGAGAACAAACAGAAGAGGATTATTTTGTAGCCCTGGCTAAATATACACACTATATATGACCCTGGAGCACAAAACCAGTCATAACTGTCAATTTTCTGAAAGCTAAATAAATTAGCACATAATTATAACAATAAAACACATCTCTTCCACCTTTATTTGACTCTGTAGCTCATCACTCTCTATTCTAATTTTATTCTTTAAAAAAAATTGCACTCTATTCATTTATTAACTGCTTATTTTCTTAAAAAAAATACTAGCACTAGCTTCTCTCTTCTTTTTCAATTCTATCTATTTGTTTTCTTTTTATTTATTATACAATTAGCAAAACGCAAAAAGGACCTCTAACACTAGTTTGCTCTATTCTTTTTCTATTCTGTTTTCTTTTTATTTATTATATAATAATAATAAAAAGCCTTGCTAAGTGTACTGCGTTACGCTAACGTTACCTGAGACTTGAATATTGCTCATTTGTTGATTTTGATTGCTTCTATTGTCCTCATTTGGATAAAAGTGTCTGCTAATTAACTAAATGTAAATGTATGGTTTGATAGGATAGGATAATATCTGTCTGAGATACAACTATTTGAAAATCTGGAATCTGAGGGTGCAAAAAAATCTAAATATTGAGAAAATCTCCTTTAAAGTTGTTCAAATGAAGTTCTTAGCAATGCATATTACTAATCAGAAATTAAGTTTTGATATATTTACAGTAGGAAATTTACAAAATATCTTCATGGAACATGATCTTTACTTAATATTCTAATGATTTTTGGCATAAAAGAAAAATAGATAGTTTTGGCCCATACAATGTATTGTTAACTATTGCTACAAATATACCTGTGCTACTTAAGACTGGTTTCATGGTTCAGGTCCACATATATGTTTACACACAAATTGGATATGAGAGAGTTTTAATACATTGAGAACAGCACTTATAGATCTGGCCTAAATCAAATACAGATACACAAATATAAAGTAAACATACTTGCACCTAACACCTAGAGAAAAACATGGAGTAGTGAGAATAATAACTGCTATTGCTTGTTTTGTGAATTTTAACATTTTCCTGTCTCATTTTCTCCTCTAGTGAAGTCCTTTGGCACTGAGGATCGTCCCACGGACAGACCGATCCCTCCTCGAGATGATGTCTTTGAGTACATCATATTCAGAGGAAGTGACATCAAGGACCTGACGGTGTGCGAGCCGCCCAAACCCACCTGCAACCTTCCTCAGGATCCCGCCATCGTGCAGGTGGGCTTCACACGTTCAGGTGTATCTGCAGAACAGAAGACAGGGTGAATATTGACCTGTTTCGTTCTTGTGTTTGTGCGCAGTCCTCTCTGGCATCCACCGCCGGCCCCACGGCTCCTTCATTCCAGTCGTATGCCCCGTTCAGTCGGGCCCCGTACAGCCAGTTCAGCTCCAGTCCGCTGGTACCCCAGCCGTTCGGAGCGGCGGTCACGGGTGGTGAGTTCACACTCGCTCTTGTAGCTTCCAGCTTTGGAGATGGTGTTTTGAAGAAAATACACAAACAAAATACATTTTTTTTAATTTTTGCCAAATATCAAACTAATCTCTGATGTGCTTTAAAGCAAGACGCTACAGGCAAGACCATGCACAAGTCAATTTTGAGCTATTTTGCTTCCATAACTTGTCTTTTTTTTAACTGAGGGGAGAGAATCATTAGAAATACACATTTAAGTGTTTATTTTATATTATTATATCTATTTGCATCTGCAACAAAATGTCAATATTACTCACTTGACAGTAAAACGTGCTTTTGGTCTGCCCAATATTTAATGTCATGAGACAAAGGTTATTATCAGGACAAACTCTCAAGGACTTGTTTTATAAGATGAACCCAGAAAAACTTTTACATTTTCTTTCAAAGTAAATTTAAAGAATCTTTTATAGGATTTTATGTTCAAAACTTACATTTTTGTATTTTGTATTGTGTATCACTGTATTGTTTTCTAATGTGTGATCTTTGTTTGCCATAAAATAAATAGCCTGTGAGGCTGATGTGGCAATAAACTTAAATTAAATCAAAATCTATTTGCATCTGCGGATTTCAATTAATATCATTCAGTCATAATGTCAGTTAATATCATTAAAGGCTATTCTTTCTCCACATCAGCAGCACTTGTGTAAAGCAAACTATAGAGTTTTGTTCCTCTCTGTATTCTGAAGGTTTTTACAGAGGGGTTTGTTCACAAATCATTCACTGTCCACATTATAACATTTTATTCCAATAAATATGGTTAAACAAAAAAATGTATTGCTTTTTTCTGATTTATGTAATGATATAATCCAAAATTCCCTCTGTAAAAACATTTATACATCAGCAAAATCAAACATTTTGAACTTGGCTTTATCCAATGTTCAGATTTCTGCTCTGGAAATGTATGCAATTTGGTGCATATTTATTTAAATTATGCCTCGTTTGCATATTTAAACTGACAACATTTAAGAAAATTTGTAATACAAAACAATGTATTAGCCTTATTAATGTTCTGTTAGTTTTATTTTTTTTACTCTCACCTGTGGTGTTTTGCTTGTCCTTATATTTGCCATTGTAATTGCCACTGTTCTTGCCTTAGGTTGTTTGCAAACACGTGATTCTGATGATGCGCGAAATGCAGCTGGAGGGCAGGAAGTAATTTTTTCTCCATAGAATTCAGTAGCAGAAACTCAAGATGCCTGTTTTTTGCGTTGTTTATGGATGCTGAAATCGGTCAAATGGAGAAAACACAAGGAGATTTTATCGTGTAGGAAAGTGTGTTGCTCATAAGAAGGGAAAAGTCAAGGAATTGACTGAAAAACGCAGGAAAAAGTGGCTTGTAAACCTGCGTCTGTGGTCGGGAGGAGCCGATCGGATAAAGCTTGTGTGCGCAAATGGTTAATATAAGTTATAATAATATATTAATAAAGACCTATATAAATGGATACAAGGTGACCCAGTCTGAATTCACTCAGTGCTGAACGCCACACGTAGACACGATGTAAATAAGATATTATTTGCAGTTCAGAGAGCTTCACTGATTATAAGGAAATGTGAGATTGCGATAAACAACATTAGTGATTACATGGAAGCGCTGTTTGCTCGTTTTCTAGGCTATAATCAAATCAGAATTTAAATAAAAGTTGTTTAAGTGCTGCTAACAGGACTCACGGCCACACACCCTGTACATGCAGCAAAGTTTCAGGAGTGATATATATCCCACATCCCTCATATAAATACGGGATTCACTTTCATAATAGCTTGTCTGCAGTCATGTTAAGTTGCTTAGCCTATATCCACCGCTTCAATGGCATGCAAGTGGTTATAGCACCTAAACCAGTACAGTACGGACTTCTACAGAAAGCTCATCCGTTCTTTTTTTTTCTTTTTTCCAGTCACTCCTGACACTTTGCTGCATACAGGGTTTATGTACGTTGGTCCTAGCAGCATGTAAAGCAAAACTTTAATTTTGAATTGCTTACAGCCTAGACTGCGATTTATTGCAATCTCACAATGTTCCGTTATAATCGATGACGCTCTCTGAACTGCAAATAATATCTTATTTACATCGTGTCTACGTGTGGCGCTTAGCATTGAGTGACTTCTGACTCGCGCTGAATGCTTGAGGTGGCAGCCTTGGATTATCTATTTATATCTATATTAATATTATATCTTATATTAACCATTTGCACACATGAGCATTATCCGATCGGCTCCTCCCGGCCGCAGGCGCAAGTTTACAAGCCACATTTTCCTGCGTTTTTCAGTCAATTTCTTGACACTTACCCCCTTATGAACAACACATTTTCGTACAAGATAAAAGCTCCTTGTGTTTTCTCAGTTTGACCGATTTGAGCATCCATAAACAACACAAAATACAGGCATCTTGAGTTTCTGCTACTGATTACTATGGAGAAAATGCTTCCTGCCCTCCAGCTGCATTTCGGGCCACAGCAATGACGTCATGTGCAAACAGCCTATTGAAGTGGCCTTTGTTGCTGCGATCGCATAGAAAAGAGTGCAAGTTAAGAGGATCGCTGGCCATTTTTGGATAAATGCTGTTGGATAGACAGAGTATTAAACATTGAGAAGGGCAAATTAAGTGAGCATTGGTTAACCAAGTGGTGGATCTTAAAGCATGTTTGGCTGTTACCTGTAAGCTTCATACGAGGGTTTTTTTCTCAGTGTGTGATGTGTTAAAGCCCACACTTAAAGATGTGCACTTCCTCCCCTCACAGGAAGCAGCTCAGGTCCTGCGTTCGGTAGCGAGGCGAGCACTACTGCCCCTCTGTCCCAGAGCTCTGCTCTTCCCCCGCACTCTCGCTCGCTGAGTGCTACCAAACCCGAAGGTAACACGAAAACCGACGCTAACATGTGAAGAATGGCTTTAGTGTGTTCGTCTTTTGGCCGTGATAATGCAGGATCACAGCATGTGTCTTTGAGTCGAGTGTCATTCTTCTCTGGTCTGTTAGTAGCTTATTTAGTAACTTTGAAGACAACATGAAATGAAAATAATAAATGCTGGTCTTTGTTTTAAGTAAATTGCAAGAACTTTCCCCATGCTTGAAACATATTTTGTGTTGATGCAAGCAATGCAAGACAAATAGTGTAGTATTGACTATAGTAATAATAACCCAATGTACACAATCCAATCAGCTCTGAATTGACGAAGTCCCGTTTTAGTGATGCACGTTACAGAAATTAAATGCATTACATATGGTGGTTATTTCATGTAGGGCTGCACGATTAATTGAATGTGATTGTCATGCGCATTCTGTCAGTAAAGCCGGTTCTGTGATTAGTAGTAAATCTCCATCACCTGCTTTGAGATGGAGCAGCATTTACTACACAGAGCTGTAGTTCACTGACAAGCTATGCAAAAAATCGTACAATCGTTCGAAATCGTTCACTATAATGGCAGCTGTTTGCGTAGCTTGTCAGTGAACTACGGTTCTGTGTAGTAAATGCTGCTCCATCTGAAAGCACGTGAAAATACCACATTTAATAAGTTTTTACTACAAACTTCAGTTCATAACGTCAGTCGAGTGTTTGAAATAAATCCTTCTGTGAGATGATGTGGTTTCTTACTAGGGGTGGGTGCTATACTGGTATTAAAGTGACTACCAGTATTATGCTGTGCCATGATATGGATTTTGCGATACTGTTATATATTCATGGATTTCATTGGATGGACAAACAAAGTTTTTTCATTACTGCGTCATCAGAGAGAGAGATACATAAATCAGAACCGGATGGTTTTTGCTCCAAACACATGATCGGCTTTTTGGAACTGCACACAAACTGGATTACAATAATTTCCCAAAATGTAATTTGTGTGGTAATATTATTAAGTCTGTAAACGGCCGTTAACACAGAACAGAGACGCAGAACATGGACACAAAGAGAGAAGATACTGTAGCAGGCACCGCAAGATTACTGTTGAAATATAGGAATAAAAATATAATGAATTAGGGGAAGGGGGTTAATATGAATGAGTATCTGAAGGGAACTCTCTTCAGAAAGCGTTTTCTTTTTCTCTTACCTCCGGGTTCATAAGCTTTATTTAAAGCGGTAACCAGAGGAACGCTAAATTGAGGCATCATCTGCTGTCAGAAAGTGAATTTGCATGTTCTTTCAGTGCTGTTTTTCTTTTGCGCAGGTGTCTTATGTAGCATAATTTCACTAGTGATGGGCTAGTTACTCAAAGAATGTAATATATTACTCATTACTAGTTACTCCTTTCAAAAGTAATATTGTTACTTTCTGGCAACAGTAATAAGTTACACTACTAGTATCATTACTTTTTTTTCACGCCCCACAAAAGTTGTAACTATGTATCTTCCACATAAAATTTCTTCTAGAATGTTACTAACAACATATTTCTGCCTCATCATTTGACCAAAATCCACATTGGATGGCAGTCAGAAGCTAATATAAACACTCAATAGTGATTGATAGTGACATTCAAGTAGAAGTGTTGTATTAATCTCAATTATCATGTGTAGCTTGAAGTTAATTGTAATTTCTCTGTTACCCATATACGATTATGCTAACTTGCGTCCGGGTTTTCGTCTACAAAGTGACATCATAGTTCCATCACTCTATTTGACGTACCGTGAACGTCTAGTGTAACGGCGCACGACTCGCCGTCGCTTTGGTGAGAGCAAGAGAGAGTCTTACGTACATGCAGAATTGACCTGCTACATGTAAACGATATTCTTTGTTGTATTTTACTGTCAAAATAACGGAGTTCCTTTGCTCGGAAGTAATGCGCAAACGGCATTCTCATTGGCTGGTGCTCACCTATCATCGTCCCTGTTTTGATTTCAGCTAATCAGTTTGAGTAAACGCACACAACCTGATTAATATTCATGAATTCAGCAGCTCGTTAATCCTTAGTGCGTTTTATACTGTTCTTATTAGCAGAATTCGTATTATTATCATCGTCTTATCAATATTATTGTTAGTTTATTTATTTTTTTACATAGAAACACTGAATGACCAAAAAAGCAGCACCACCAGTCCTAAATTCAGTTAAAATGTCTATGCATTCATTAACCAGGTTTCCATCCAAGGATTTTTTTGCGAAAAAATATTTAGCGCTTTAAAATATTTACGATATAGCTGATGGATATGCCAATTATCGATTAAATTTCTCATGTGTCGACAAATTCTGTTTAACTTTAGCGCATAAATTCCATATCGATATTTCAAATGTCGCAAAAATTTGTTTGGAAAAACTTTTTGTTGAGAAAAGGGGCTTTAACGCAAATAAATGTGCTGTGACATGACAGAAAATTAGCCTATAGGCGCCTATAAGCGTCCGTGTTCATGGTGTTGCTCACGTTAAAAGTTTCCCTGTAGTTCAAAAGCGCATTAAATCATATTCATATTATTAAATTGTATCTAAAATTATTTTATACATGGTAAGAAAAAGACCTGAGTTACCTCTCAAACATACTTATCTTAATTTGATGAACGTAGGCTAGCCTACGTTTACATGATTATTATAAATGTTTTTTACAGTGCACTGTTCAGTTTAAATAGCCTGTAGTCCGTGCCTTTCAGCTTGACCACCATAACCCTGTGATATTATGCCAAGCATATTTTGTTTTACATATTAGAACGTTAAGTACAAAAGTTTAAATTAATTCATTTTGGCTTGTTAGCGTCTTATTTTTATTCTTGCTTAACGGTTAATATGGCTTAACGACCGTCGGTTAGGAGAAATAAAATAACCGGAATGAACATTCCTACTTCCTATAAACGTTAATCAGAAAAATGATAATAATACAACTGCAACTGTTTATGATCATTGCTTGATTATCTATCTAGTCTATAACAAAGTACAAAAACTCATGACACTTAATAAAAATAATTTTATTACAATTTAATATAGGCTTTTTTGTTTGTTTCAAATGGATGAAGAACAGCTGGCCTAGCCTATAATTTACGCAGTAGGATAAATTATGTATGGAAACAGCTCAAGGGCAACATTTTTTTGCGATACGCCAAAACTTAGGCGACACAGTTTTTTTTTTTTAGGGGTGACGTCATGACGCACCATTTTATCGGTAAAAGGCCAGTTGGATGGAAACAGGCTGTAGACAGCAACGTTTTTTTTTTTTTTTTTTTTACATCTCTTTGTCGATAACAAAACAGCGCAAAATTTGGATGGAAACTTGATTATTCATGGTTATAAGTTTTAATTCTAATTACTAAAGTTCTATCATTAAATAATACTTGATTATCATAATGTCATATTATAATGCTTGATTGACTGTTCAGAGTGTACTTTCAGATATTTAAAAAGCTGTACCATTTTACAAACACAGACAGACAGACAGACAGACAGACAGAGAGACAGACAGATAGATAGATAGATGGATACATAGGCCTAGTATTATCAGTCTGGCGAGTAAACTAAAAAATGTACTAGCCAATGGCGATTCAATTGCCAAGGTGTCCGTAGAGGGTTGTTATAATGAAAATGAAAATCATAAGAACTCAGATAAACCATATATTGCCGTAGTCGTGTGTTTACTAGTTATGTTGAATTAATGAAAGCCGTTAAATCTTCTGTTTGTTCAGCGATTTCTTCTGCGGGGGCCTATTTGGAGTTTCCGCGTGAGAGCGCCTTCGGATGGAGATTTACTACTGATCACAGAACTATGCTTCGCTGAAAGATACGCATGACAATCGCAGCTTCTGCCTAATCGCGATTCCGGTTTCATTTCGATTTATCGTGCAGCCCTAATTTCATGTTGTCTTAAAGGAATAGTTCTGAAAATGTCCTCACCCTCAGATCATTCAAGATGTAGATGAGTTTGTTTCTTCATCAGATTTGGAGAAATGTAGCATTGCATCACTTTCTCACCAATGGATCCTCTGCAGTCAATGGGTGCCGTCAGAATGAGAGTCTAAACAGCTGATAAAACTATCCCCCTAATCCACAAGTAATCCACTTTTGTTTCCGGCTAAAATGCTGTAATCTGTACTCCTTTCTCGTCTGAATCAGAAGAGAAATCCAAAACAAATATGTGGGTGGATTTTGATGTGAGGACAATGGGGGATGGACTTTTTTTTTTATGGATCTGTTTCTTAGATCTTGCAGAGGATCCATTGGGCGAGCAAGTGATGAAATGTTAAATTTCACCAAATATTTTCCCATGAAGAAACCAACTCGTCCACATCTCAGCAGATTAAAAAGATGAACTTCAACTGATGTTTACCACGTTAAATGATACAAAGCTGCTTTGACGTTCACTTAACCCTTGTCCGCTTTGTCGTGGTGTTTTTGTGAGTCTGAATTGCATCCTCTCTCTCAGGTCGTTCCAGCCCATCTCTGGAGCCCTTGAGGAAGACCCCGACCCTGGAGCACGCGGTCCAGACGGCCCAGGTCGCTCCCCCTGCAACCAGTACGGTGAGTCAGAGGAGCCCTGGAACTGCCCGACCTGCTCTCAGCAGCCAGAAATCTGCTGAAAACCAGGAACAGAAAGGTGAGAATCAGGGCATTGGAAAACATATAGCTGAAGAAATTAGTTTTTCCACCTGCAGCCATTAATTGTGATATCTGTTGTTCAGCTACAGCATCTGATGCTCAGAAGGTTCCTCGGCCAGAATCAGACTCAAACAGGCCTGATAACAAAGACCCAAACAAACGGCAGTCTGGTGGTGAGTCACTTTATAATGCCTGTCCTGCATTGACACATGTGACCCTGGTCCACAAAACCAGTCATAAGGGTCCATTTTTTGAAATGGAGATAAATAAGCTTTCCATTGATGTATGATTTGTTAGGACAATTTATAAAATATCTTCATGGAACATGATCTTTACTTAATATCCTAATGATTTTTGGCATAAAAGAAAAATGGATAATTTTGTCCCATTCAATGTATTGTTGGCTATTGCTACAAATATACCCCAGCGACTTAAGACTGCTTTTGTGTCACATACATGATCACGATCAGGACCATAAGCTGCATTTGTGAAAAATGGTTGTTCTCTCTCCAGGCGGTGCTCCTCCAGTGAGAAAGGGCCGGGGCAGTGGTGGCGGCGGTCAGCGTGGGCGGGGCAGGTTTAATGGGCGTAGAGATGGACCAATGAAATTTGAGAAGGACTTTGACTTTGAGAGTGCCAACGCACAGTTCAATAAGGAGGAGATTGATCGCGAGTTCCAAAACAAACTCAAGATTAAAGGTACTGTGTGGGAAAACTGTATTACTATACTACATCAACATAAACCAACAGAGAAATATGTATCATTAAGTTTAATTTTTAATGTTAGTTTTATAATGTCACACTGTGCTGCAGATGAGAAGAGTGAGAAATCGGAGAAGACCGTAAACGGGGAGGAGAAGACCGACTCAGCCGTGGAGACCCAGAACAGTGAAGGCAACGCTGAGGAGGAGGATCCACTGGGACCCAACTGTTACTATGACAAATCCAAGTCCTTCTTCGACAACATCTCCTGTGATGACTCCAGGTAAAATATCGTTAATCTGCGCTTATGTTTTTAGTGTGTTCATTAGGGCTGGGTATTGGCATAGATTTCACCATTTGATTCGACTGCGATTCACAAAACTCTCCATTCGATATTGATTCATTTGGAAATATTTCAGGTACATATGACTCTTTCTTCAGGAAACGAACCCTCTCATTGGGTACATTTAATTAGTGCTGTCAAATGATTAATCGCGATTAATCACATTCAAAATAAAAGTTTTTGTTTACATTTTATATGTGTGTGTACTGTGTATATTTATGCATATATAAATACAAACACTAAGAAAAATTTTATGTTTATGTTTTAAATATACTTATGTAAAAAATGTATATACATGTAAATATTTTCAGCATACATGTTTGTATTTACATATACATAATAAATATACACAGTACACACACATATATTATGTAAACAAACTTTTTTATTTTGGATGCAATTTAATCGTTTGACAGCACTACATTTAGTATTAAAAATGAACAACAGAGCCCAAATAATGAAGTTTAATTGATGTGGAATGTGCTCCAACTTATATAAAGCAGTTAACGTCAAATTGGCAAAACATCAGGTTTGCTTTAAATTCACTTTGGCTTGACGTTTCTAATAAATGTTTTTATAATGAAGGCCACTAGAATTTATGTACTTTTCACTATTAAATCTATAGTATTTGTTTAGGAGTGAGAGGAACTAAAATTACTGTGGCCGAGAGAGCTCAACGCGCTGCAAATAGAAAAAACGCCTGCAAATTAAGAAAACAACTTTCGTCAATTTGACAACATACACGCTGCAAATGCTCACAACCAAACAAAACGAAACGCACTGCAAATAAAATTTATATTTTGAGCATTTGCAGCACCTGCTGTCAAACTGATGAAGATGTTTTCTTGATTTGCTGGTGCTTTTTCTATTTGCATGTGTTTTCTGAAGTTGCAGCGCATTGAGCTCTCTCGGCCACCACATAAAATACATCTTCATAATGTTTGTAAAAGCTGTGAACGCTTATTTTCCCAAAAATGTGGTAAACAATATATAATATAATACATATATTTAGCAAAATGCTTCTCTCTAGAGTTATTTTTTGTCTCGTTGACTGAGCTATGGACATTGAATGGTCATATTATTGTCTATCAACACGTTAAAGAGTACCGAAACAACATTTGTTGTTAAAATTTTGTGACAAAATTGACAATTTGAAAACTATGTCTTTGTTTCTTATCAGAAGTAACAATGGACAGTTTTATTTACACAGCTGAAAACAGCATAGACTAAAAGGTTGATCTTGGGATTTGAAAATTAATATCGGTCCACTAAAATGATCCATCAAAATCAGGTGATCAATATCTTCAACCCAGCCCTAATGTCCATTAACAGTGTGTTCTCAGGTGTGACACAAGTTATGTAGTATGCAATATTCAACAATAGGCTTTTCGAACAGTAGTAGACTATACAGTAATGCTACAATTGTCACATTACCTTGCTACAATGTTCAAGTATCAGAAATAGCATCTTACTGTCTAACGTCTCACCCAGTTCAAACAGGGTGTAAATGCTTCTGTGTGATTGAGTCATTCTTCCTTAAGTGTAGTAATTTGTTGTGGTAAAGTTTAGAAGCAACTGTGAATGAATCATCTAATAGGCATGCACTCTTCTGTCTTTTCTAGAAAGGAGAAATCAGGAGGTGCTTTTGGAAGGTGCAGTCTTTTTTTATATATATATATATATATATATATATAAATGTTTTGACATGCCAATGTGTTTATGAAGCTACACTTGTGAATTCTGTGTAGTCTGAATCATATTCAAGAATTTCAGACAGTGTCGCGCAGGATTATTTCTTAAAATAGAAATACTTGTAAGTGGGATTTCTTAAAATTATTTTAAAACCAGTTGTTACAAACAATTTAAAAAATGTTTAAATTAATTGGTCACAAAGTATTGAAAACCTGATCAAATGATATAAACAAAGCAACAAAAATTTCACTTTGTGTTTTCAGGTTGCATTTTAGCCTATTACAGTGAAACCTTTCATGGCATCTTATAAAAGCAAGGTGTTTTTTGTTGATGGTTTTTAATCAGACTCCAAATGTAGCTCACTCCAGGATTAATGTCACACAAACATGTTGCAGATTAGACAGGTATCCTGCCAAAGGTGGATTTTTGGGATTGAATCTTGCACAGCAACAGTAGTGAGTGACATGCTGTTGATTTGCTTTCTGATGTGTTTTTTGTTCATTTTCCTCTCAGGGAACGGAGGCAGACCTGGGCGGAGGAGAGGAGGATGAACGCCGAGACGTTCGGTATTCCTCTGCGTTACAATCGTGGACGCGGAGGTTTCCGGGGCAGAGGTGGCGGCATGGGCTTCCGTGGCGGTCGCGGGCGAGCGGTTAGCAGGGGCTCGTTCATGCCCTCCCGCGGGGGCAGCGGTGGATTCAGGGGCGGGTTTAGAGGCGGCAGAGGAGGACGAGAGTTCTCTGACTTTGAGTACAGGGTTAGTACTTCCTAGGTATTGGACCAATGGACCCTTTTCACATTTCTCAGAAGCAGTCATTATAGTCGGGGAAACTTCTTTAGTGGTGGACGGAAATTACAATAAATAATTTTTGCATTCCCATTTTCTCCAATAGGGCTGGGTATCATTCAAAAATTTGATATCGATACCTTGACTTTGATACCGGTTCCTGAAGGATTTTTTCTGATACCAATTTTATGAAATCAAATTTAACTAGATTTCATTATCTCAAAAAAAAACTTTGGTTTTATTTTTTCCAGTTTCAGTTTGACATACAGATTCAAAGACTCATCTCTGAGCCACTGCACAAAGGAACAAAATATAATCAACACACTAAATCAGTTCAAATAGTTTTCAGTTTACACATCTGTTAGGCTACGTTTATACTAGTCAAGTCACCTTTATTTATATAGCACTTTTAACAATACAGATTGTGTCAAGCACTTAACCGTATCAAATTGGAGGATAGAGTATCAGTAATGTATAATAATAAGATTAAACACTCAATTTTCAGTTAAAGGCATTTCATTATTGAGTTCAGAGATGTCATTGTCTAGCTCAGCTTAGTTTAAATAGTATCTGTGAAATCAAATTGACGATAATCACTAGAAATTAAGTGTTCCCAACTGAGCAAGCCAGAGGCGACAGCGGCAAGGAACCAAAACTCCCTCTGTGACAGAATGGAGAAAAAAAAACCTTGGGAGAAACCAGGCTCAGTCGGGGGCCAGTTCTCCTCTGGCCCGGAGATTATTGTTTACTTATTGTTTTAATTAATATTTTAAATGTAAAAATGTATTATTTCTATTTTATATTGTTGCAATTTCTAACAATAATAGTATTATGTAGTTAGAAAATAACTAAAAATATAAATAAAATATTTATTGTAATTAAGTCGAGGTCTTCACTGGGGATATGTCCCCGGGGCTCATCCAGCTGTCCCGGCCTCCGCCAACAATCAGGGAGACATCTCCCGGCGCCGATCCACCATCTGATCCGGACACGGACTGAGAAACAGAATAAGAAAGAAACAGACAAATATTAGCTTAGATGCCATTCTTCTTATGATGTAACGAGTACAGAGTACATTGTGTGTTATGAGGAGTGTTCCCGGTTCCGGTTGATCTAATTAATGCAGCCTAACAATCATTTAACGGATTTGAATAATAGAAGTGTAGTAGTGTATTATGTGTAAGCCAGGTTAAAGAAATGTGTCTTTAATCTAGATTTAAACTGACAGAGTGTGTCTGCCTCCCGAACAGTGTTAGGTAGATTGTTCCAGAGTTTGGGTGCTAAATAGGAAAAGGATCTGCCGCCCGCAGTCGATTTTGATATTCTAGGTGTTATCAAACGGCCAGAGTTTTGAGAACGCAGCAGACGTGGAGGACTATAATGTGATAAGAGCTCGCTCAGGTACTGAGGAGCTAAGCCATTCAGGGCTTTATAAGTAGTTAACAAGATTTTAAAATCTATACGATGTTTGATAGGGAGCCAATGCAGTGTTGACAGAACCAGGCTAATATGGTCGTACTTCCTGGTTCTAGTAAGGACTCTAGCTGCTGCATTTTGGACCAACTGTAATTTGTTGATCAAGCGTGCAGAACAACCACCCAATAAAGCATTACAATAGTCTAACCTTGAGGTCATAAACGCATGAATTAGTATTTCTGCATTTGACGTTGAGAGCATAGGTCGCAATTTAGATATGTTTTAGAGATGGAAAAATGCAGTTTTACAGGTGCCAGAAACATGGCTTTCAAATGAAAGATTGCTATCAAACAGCACACCTAGGTTCTTTACTGATGAAGAAGAATTGACACAGCAGCCGTCAAGTGTTAGATAGTGTTCTAGATTATTACATGTGGGGTTTTTAGGTCCGAAGAATTGCCTGCGATATTGAATGTGATATTGCGTAGCTTGTCAGTGAACTACGGCTCTGTGTATTCAATGCCGCTCCATTTGAAAACGGGTGATGGACATTTATTAATAATCACAGAACCGGCCTTACTGATGAGATGCGCATGATAAATCGCATGCAGTATATCACGCAGCCCTATTTTCCACTGATTTACTGATGAGCATCAGCACCTTCCAGTGCTGTCTGCCTATGTGCTCTCTTCCACAATCGCTGTTCTGAATCCGAGGAGATAACATATTTAGCAGACTGCTTCGTATGCTTTCAAATCGCTCTCGTGGATGTCAAACACTGATCGATCTGCGCCATGCCGCTTCTAGTCAAACACACCTAGTGCTGCAGGCAGATTGGCTCACTGACGTTGACGAGATTAACCCCTTAGGTATCAAAGTTTGGTACCGAATTACAAAATGTTTTTCAATACTCGATGGTATCGAGGCAATTCAGTCGGTGCCTAAAAAGTATAGAAAATCTCCAATAGCAAAAATCCACAGTAATGTAACTTTTCAAATAAAAAAATTAAAACTTGAGAGATTACTTTCGTCAGATGAGAGTTCTTATATTTGAAAAACTCAATTTAAAATGCCCCAATTATGGATTTTTGAAAATGAGCTTTCATGCGGTGTGTAACACAGCCCTAAGTGAATGAAAACATCCTGCAAAGTTTTAAATCTGAAAGTGCACCGTGTATAAAGTTATTGTCTCTCAAAAGAAAGAGTCGACTCTGAATCATTGAAACGAGTCGTTTTTAAAACGAATCCCAAGCCGTTTCATGTTGACGTCAACATGAAACATAAGTATATTGCCACCCACTTGTTGGTCTTTTCATGTTGGTCTGAATGAAACTGCAAATTCATTCTTTGCCACTAGGTGCTGCTTTTGGAAAGGTAAAATAGCAGTTTTCCCAGTAACTCTGTACGCAAAGCAGCACTGATATGAGCTAAAATTCATATCACGGTATTTTCCATTATCGCGATATGAGGGGAAAAAATTGGAATCACATTTTAGTAGACCTTAGTTAAATTACAAGCATATGTATTTTAACCTTATATAACTAGGGAAGAAAAAAAACATGATTTCAAGATCTAAGGCAAAAATAGGATGGTCTGACTTTAGATGTGAGAAATTCAGTGTTGGGCAGTAACTAGTTACTAATAAGATTTCAGTAATAATATTACAGTTACCATCCATAAAACGGCTTAGTTACTTTGCCTCAACCCCGCTGATTTAAAACCAAACAATCAAATAATTCCTAGATTTATTTTCATAATTTTCACGACTCGGTGTGATGTCCCCAGTGCAGCAGGGAATATGGGAAAGCTTGCATTCAGCAGATGGAAATATTGCATTATATTGATTTTGTCAAGAAAAAAAAGATGATCTGAACACTGTTGTGTAATTTGAGGCTTTACTTTACTCTGGCATTGCATCCCACCCACATCCCTCTGATCATCATGTGGTACATTATATTACTATAATTAAAAATATTTTTAGAAAATTAAACCGTTTCTTACAAACTTATGTGATTTGATAAAATACATAATGAAATATAATCGTATATGGGTAACAGAGAAATTACAATTAGCTTCAAGCTACACATGATAATTGAGATTAATACAACACTTCTACTTGAATGTCACTATCAATCACTATTGAGTGTTTATATTAGCTTCTGACTGCCATCCAATGTGGATTTTGGTCCAATGATGAGGCAGAAATATGTTGTTAGTAACATTCTAGAAGAAAGTTTATGTGGAAGATACATAGTTACAACTTTTGTGGGGCGTGAAAAAAAAGTAATGATACTAGTAGTGTAACTTATTACTGTTGCCAGAAAGTAACAATATTACTTTTGAAAGGAGTAACTAGTAATGAGTAATATATTACATTCTTTGAGTAACTAGCCCAACACTAGTGAAATTATGCTACATAAGACACCTGCGCAAAAGAAAAACAGCACTGAAAGAACATGCAAATTCACTCTGACAGCAGATGACGCCTCAATTTAGCGTTCCTCTGGTTACCGCTTTAAATAAAGCTTATGAACCCGGAGGTAAGAGAAAAAGAAAACGCTTTCTGAAGAGAGTTCCCTTCAGATACTCATTCATATTAACCCCCTTCCCCTAATTCATTATATTTTTATTCCTATATTTCAACAGTAATCTTGCGCTGCCTGCTACAATATTTTTTTTTACGGTATCCACAGTATGGCACAACATATCAGTAGTCACGTTAATACCGGTATAGCGCCCACCCCTAGGTCACGTAACAGAATAAAAATGGTGTTGCGTGTGTGTCAGCAGTGAGGAACAGTAGCAACCTCAAAAGAGTGAATTACAAAAAGAAAACCCCTCTTCACAACGTAACAAGAAAAGTATAAAGATGTTATTGTACAAATGCAGGAGGGTTTTTAATGACTTAGCGAGGGAGCTCAGGCCAAAACAACAAACATAATACTTCTACCTAATAACAGAAACTAAGCTACCAAAAGAGAAGGAAACAAAAATACATTGAAATACCCTAACTCCCTTACTAACACAAACAGAAGAAAACCAGTGCAAAAAAAAAGAAAGAAACTACTTAACCCCATCCCAAATTAACAATGCAAATTTAAGTTAATCCAGTAAGAAAACAAAATACAAATATTAACTTAAAATAACAGGTTTTCTGGTTGTAAAGATGGAAGTTACAACAGGAGGTGGATTAACTCAAAGTCACTAAGAGAATCCATAACGGGAGAGAAACCTAACAGAGCCTCCACACACACACACACACACACACACACACACTGTTCTGAGATGGAAGTGCTGCTTAAATCTCCACGGCTCCTTCTCATCCTCCAATCAGTGTGAACAGCTAATCATTGCTCATTACCTCCTACCTGCGAGTAGAGAGAGAGTGCGAGACAACAACAAACATATGTCCTGGGACAACACACAGACATCAACAACTTGATCTTCCTTCCTGGTATTGTAGTACTTTTACTAACTGTACTATAAAGTTTTCTGACCAGTGAATGACACAATGTCTCTGTTCGTGTTCAGGAGCCGTGGCTCTGGGGCGGTGATTTGCAGGGAGGGTGGGATGTATGCTTTCAGTGCTATCAGGCAAAAGCTAGCATTTTCCAAGATCTCCTACTGCATCTTTAAATTTATTTAAAAAAAACTTTGCTACTTTTCTAATATCAATAACTGTGGAAATGCATCGTTACAATCAGTAAATAGTGTCCATCTCAAATATTAGGGATGCGCAATGCATTGTACTTTACTAAAACTATTCAAAATGACCATTTTTTGGTAATTGAAATAAAATTAGCTGAGAAAACTTACACTGGTTTATTGAAGGTAGTTGCAGCATTTCTAAATACTAAAACCAAAGCTATAAAATATTGAAAAATTCATGTTTCTGTGTAAAATGTAAAGGCTCATAAAATCGCTAAAAAACAAAAAGCTAATGAAAATATTGATAATTACTAAAATAGTACATAACAATATAGTAACAACACCAGTGTTATTTTAGTATTATCAGTCAATTAGAGATTTGGCATTATTTGTCTGATATTGAGCTTTCTTCCACCAAATTCAACTCTTTCTAAAACAATGAAGAAAAAAAAAGTGTCAAATGATTGAAATATCTCTAAATGCAAATGCCTTTCAAATATTGATCTGTTCTTTTGTGTCTGTGTTTGACGTTTGTTTCAGAAAGAGAATAAAGTGGCGGCGTAGTCCAAGCTGAAGCCCAGATCACCCGAACAGCCAAGAATCTCCAATCATCACGTCTAGATTAACGCTTTGGTTTTGACTCCTGACTAACGGGAACTGCCTCTCTCTGTTTAACACCTGCCTTCAGCTGGACACGCAGCTTTGAGTTGATTTCCTCCTTCCTTCCTTTTTTAGAAAAAGAACAAATAAAACTTTTGCTGTTTTCTGGAACCGTTTGATCTGCGTTCGGAGGGGAGAATTTGTGTACAAAATGCCGTAAAACTTCCACGGAATGATGATGATTGCTATTATTATTTGGTATTTTTTCATCAACCTTTAGTTCCTTTCGTAATAAACAGGTATTTGATAATATTCAGTTAGGTGTACAGAACCCCGCTGATACTGTGAGCGCTTTATTATGCCATGTTTATTGTTTTTGGATCTGTTCTCTAATATCTTTTGAAGCACCAGAAGAGGGGTTTGAGTCTGAGCTCTGCCACCCAAACTAAACAAACGGCTCTCTGGATTCACAGCTATGCTGGTTTCACGCTCATCCGTAGGTGCTTTCACTTCATTTTCTAGTTTCACATGGTTTGTAGTACTAGTATTATTAGTTCATTAGTTTATTTCAGTCCCTAAAATATCAGTTTTTGTGGATAATCTGGTCAAGCCTCAGCTTCACTGTCTAGCAGTAGGTCAGAAAAACACCCTGGTTTATGACTGAATGTATTGATGAATTCAACTCTTGTTTTTGTCCTGAAGTCCTCTCTCGGCAAAATGTATTTTGATATTTGAGTGCCAGTTGTTCTTGCCTTTTGATGTCAATTATGTCAATTTCTAAGAGGGCTTTTTGATATAAACTCGACCTAAACGACGAGCCCCATCGCTGTTGATCTTCTGGAAAGATCCTGAAACCCTTTAAGAACCAGATTGGATGTCGAAAGTGTGTCCATGTGCACTTTAAAGACAAACGACGCCTGTGTAGCGTGTCACATGATGTGGAGGCTAAATTTATTGTCATTTCATAACCAGAAAGTGATTGGTTGAATTGTGCAAGGCTTTTTTTTATTTATTTTTTTATACAATTTCCAGTATTTCAGTATAGATTCATAAGGGCCAATGCATCGTGTAGCTCTTAAAAAAATCTTTTGGTATCACGTTTGATGCGGGAGGTGAGTTTCACCTCATTTAAGTGTCCATTATGAGTCCATGAACCCCTCTATTGTGAATATTTCTGTTTGATCCGCTTGTATGTTAAGTTAACGTGTTGTTTCTGGCACCAGCTGTGTATTTCTCCGTTAATGGAGTGAAGTTTGATCCTGTCTCTCCTCTTTGAATGTCACTGAAGCACTAGTTTCTGCACTGTTTGATGGGAGTTCATTCTTTTTGGGTGTGCTTCATATTTTTGTTTCAAGGATCCAAAGACTGAATTACGGATAGCATCTGGAGGAGAAGTGCTCTCTCTCAGCTGGTTCTGCATTATTTTGTCTTGTCTATTCATAGTTTAAGTTTTATTTGCTCAACCGCTCCCTTTAAAAAGCACTACGAATTGCAACACGCAGGCAGCTAGTGAAACGCAGTCTGAGCGATCACTCAGACCAGGGCATGATGGGACACCTCAGAGCGAGTGGCAGAGATTGGTGCTGAGCAGCTGATTTGGACTGGACTGGGATGTGAAGTGAATCCTCAAGGCCTGATGCCGCCATGAAGTCGAAGCGAACCTCGTGTGAGATGTTAAATTGGACAGAAGTGCAGAATGTGTCCATGTGATTTTTGCGGTCAGAGCTCTGGAGGAATTTGATTGGCAAGTTTATTTGTTTTTCTGAATCCGAGCAGTTGTACATGGTGTGCTCTTAGAGGGCTTCAAACGGGGAAAACAGGTTTTTATTCAACAAGAGAAATAAATAGTTGTTCAGTATCCTCTGTGTGTGTGTGTCCTTGTTTTTTTGTCAATAAACATGCATGCAAAAAATAACAATTATGTGCCATTAATATTAGTGAATCCATTAGCTTACATGAACTAACATTTTGTACAGCATTTTTTTTTTTTGAGTACAGACTAGCATTTTATCTTTGACAAAGGAATTTACATTTTTCCTTTTAGAATATTTAATTTATTGGTCTTTTCCAACTTTCTCATAGTATTAAAAAAAAAAGTTCACAGTGAATTAAATTTAACATTCATCTTTTGACAAAAAATATATTGCTAAATGTTGAAAGTAACATAAAAATGCTTAATGATTAATAGTGCTGTTATCCAATGCATTGCCAATAAACAGATGTTTTAAATGTAATTTATCGGTTTTTTTTATTTTATTGAGAATATAAAAAAAGTATATTAAGAAAAAAAAAAAGTCAGTGCAACATGGGAAAGCTAAAATGTTCATAATTCTTTATTCTGTACTCAAAACATTATGACAGTAGGTTAAAATATCACTGCAGTAATGTTATAGCTGCTTTATTATATATATATCAAAAACAATGAATTTCTTGATTCCAGAAGTTTCAAAAACAGTTACTAAAGGGTCAGATATGATGTCAGCTACATGTTGAAGATATTGTATTGATCTTTTAGGAGCGTTTTTGAATTTTGTTTGTTTTTTTGCCACATTTTAACAGCAAACTTAAAATAAATATATGATTATATTAACATAATATTCTGATATTTTAGCATTTTATTTCTGAAACACTATTGAGTAACTTAATAAAAAAAAAAAAAAAAGAAATATCCTGAAATATGATGTCAGTTTACATCTTATAATTTTGATTCTGTTCTTTTTTAAACTTAAATATGTCAATCAGGTTCTAAACTGTGCTTTGCTTGAGAAACACATCTCTGTGTAACACATACCCACAGTTATGAACCTGTATTATATTTCATGTTCTGTTCTTCAGGAAGAGTAATCTATAGGTTATAGTAATACGCTATTATTGTGTACTATTTTCTGTTGCAAGAAAGAATCAATCGATCACAAAAAAGTATATCACAAGAAAGCACTGATGCTTTTAGGAACGGCAGCCCAGAACAATGCAGAATATATATATATATATATATATATATATATATATATATGAGTTATTTCACAATAAACGCATTGAAATTATAGCCTTCATAGTTTGTACAATTACATTTAAATTAAATGTTAAAACTTTATATTGATCATGCTCTATTCTATAATGTTAATATAAATCTTGCTAGAATAAAAAGGTGTATGAAAATGAGCCATCGTTTTACTATAGTATTTGTATATTACCACTACAGTAAACATATTAACCAAAACATATAACCTAATAAATTGCAATTAAGGCGTACTGAATGTTAAAATGTTTCAAATATAAAGTTAAGTGAGTATTATTACCCATTTTACTGATAATAATTTCATAATTTAATATCGGTATCAATATCGACGATACTGGCCTTTAAATGTATCGGTATCGTATCGAAAACTAAATCAGTGGTAGTTGAGTTTAACCAGTCTTTTTCAAGGTCTATTGTATTTCTATAGTCTGCTGTAACTTACAGAGATGCAGATATGAGCGGAATGTCTTCGGGTTTTAGATCCGGTCACCGGCGCCGCTCCGGTCCAATACGAATTCACTCCACTTCTGTCTGCTGCTGTGTGAACGCAAAAGTTCCAGAGTCGTGCCTGTTAGTAAATACACCTCAAACACTATTTACTTCAAATAATAGAAACACAGATCATCATCATTTTCTGATGGGACTATAATTTATATATAATTTACGCATCACAATTTAAAGTGAGAAAACCACAAACTTAATATAACCTAAGTTTAAAACAATAATTCAAGTTTTTGTTCTACAGCATTTGATATACAAAGAACTATATTTACATTTAGTCATTTAGCAGAGATTTTATCCAAGTGTTAAGGGCTTTTTTGGTTGCTAATTGTATAATAAGAAAACAGATAGAATAAAAAAAGAATAGAGTTAGTTTTTTATATATAAAAGAAAACATGCAGTTAGTAAATGAATAAGTCTAAAAAGAATAGAATTAGAATAGAGAGTGCTAGAGTTAGAGGGTTACATAAAGATGGAAGAGATGTTTTTAGCCGATTCTTGAAGATGTTGGTTTTTTTAAAAACACAAACTTGTTAATATTATTATTTATGAGTTTAAGGGGTTTTACAGTATGGGGAATTTCAACAAGACTTCAAATCTAGGCAGTATTGATAAGTTTGTTATTGTACATTTCAAAAAAACAATGGAAATGCAAAAGAAATTAAACATAATTACATAGTAATACTTATTAACCTAATTGAAGACAACCTTAGCTAGTACACAGAGGTTAGTCACTTGTGAGGTCATTTACATACATATTTTAATGCAACAGACAGTTGAAGAGGTTTTGAAATGGTCATGAAGAACTAAAAGGCATTGATTTGGTAGGTCAAGATTTTTTGCATCAGAAACAGCAGAGTATTTCGATTGAAGTGTTTAGTAAAGTTAAGCTGTGTTTGCAGCTGCTGGATGAGAGCGATCAGCTGGTGCGATGCATCACAGAGTATCTGCAGAAGGGCCGAGCCCCCGAGTGTGTGCAGTACATGAGTGTCGTGTGTTATCTCTTCAGATGCTTTGGTGTGTTTGCTGAAGTATGTGCTTTATCGTCTCCACAGATACCAGCAGATCCTGCACCGCAACATTGTTTATTTGGGAACCATAGCTGACGCCAGCACAGAGATCCAGCCGGAGACTGGATATATATATATTTAATTATTTCTAAAAAAAAAAATTCATTTATATAGCTTTTCTTTGCGTTTCTACCACAGAATTGCATTGGCTGAGAGGAAAGATACTCCAGATGTCCCTGTTGGCGAACATTTTTATGTACATAATTTCATGTTTTTAGTTCAATGCTTTGTATAATAAATGTATAAACCACAATAAGCATGCACTTTTATATAAGCAGCAGACATCCACAGAACATCTCTGTTTTTATCACTATTTAGTCTTAATTTGATTATGCTTTTAGTTTCTAATAAAAGCGTACTTTAAGCTCCATTTCACATTTTACCATGTTTAAATTCTTTCTGCAGAAAATGCTAATGAGATTCCACCTGGATCTACATCTGTGACCCTGGAGCACTAAAGCAGTCTTAAGTCGCTGGGGTATATGTGTAGCAATAGCCAACAATATATTGTATGGGTCAAAATAGATTTTTCTTTTATGCCAAAAATCATTAGGTTAAGTAAAGATCATGTTCCATGAAGATAGTGTAAATATCTTCATATTTTTTTATTAGTAATATGCATTGCTAAGAACTTAATTTGGACAACGTTAAAGGTGTTTTTTTTCAATATTTAGATTATTTGAAAATCTGGAATCTGAGGGTGCAAAACAGTTGCATCTCAGCCAAATATTGTCCTATCCTAACAAACCACGCATCAATGGAAAGATACAGGTACATCTAAAAAAAATTTGAATATCATGAAAAAGTACATTTTTTCTTTAACTTATTTCAGATTCATTGCATGTAAAGTAAAATATTTAAAAAGTTTTTGTTTTAATTTTGATGATTAGTCAAAAATCAGTATCTCAAAATATTATTTACATTTGAGTTTCAATTAATGACCATCTCTACAGAATAAATTCCGGGTATCTCTTGTTCTTTGAAACCACAATAATGGAGAAGACTGCTGACTTGGCAATGATCCAGAAGATGAACATTGACGCCCTCCACAAAGAGGGTAAGTCACAGAGGGTCATTACTGAAAGGAGTGGATGTTCACAGAGTGCTGTATCAAAGCATATTAAATGCAAAGTTGACTGGAAGGAAGAATTTGGGTAGGAAAAGGTGCACAAGCAACAGGGATGACCGCAAGCTTGAGAAAACTGTCAAGCAAAGCTGATTCAAACACTTGGGAGAGCTTCACAAGGAGTGGACTGGAGCTGGAGTCAGTGCATCAAGAGTCTCCACGCTCAGACGTCTTCAGGAAAAGAGCTACCAAGCCACTTCTGAACCAGAAACAACATCAGAAGCGTCAGATGCTTCCTTCTGCTGACAAGCTTTATGGAGATGCTGATTTCATTTTCCAGCAGGACTTGGCACCTCCCACACTGCCAAAGGTACCAAAAGCTGGTTCAATGACCATGGTGTTACTGTGCTTGATTGGCCAGCAAACTCTCCTGACCTGAACCCCATAGAGAATCATTGGGATATTGTCAAGAGGAAGATGAGAGACACCAGACCCAACAATGCAGATGACCTGAAGGCCGCTATCAAAGCAACCTGGGCTTCCATTACACCTGAGCAGTGCCACAGGCTGATCACCTCCATGCCGCGCCGCACTGATGCAGTAATTCATGCAAAACGAGGCCCAAATATCGAGTGCATAGAAATGAACATACTTTCCAGAAGCCTGACATTTCTGTTTAAAATATCCTTTTTTTATTGATCTTATGTAATATTCTAATTTTCTGAGACACTGAATTTTGGGTTTTCATTATCTGTAAGCCATAATCATCAAAATTTCAAGAAATAAAGGCTTGAAATATTTCACTCTGTGTAATGAATCTATATAATATATGGGTTTCACTTTCTGAAATGAGTGACAAAAAATATTGACCTTTTTCACGATATTCTAATTTGAGATGTACCTATAAATCTCAATCTCAAAAAAGTGACCCTTATGACTGGTTTTGTGATCCAGGGTCACATATGTCATTAAAGTATTCACACCATGTTTCTGATTTTTTTTTTTTTTTTTTACAAGATTTTATCTGCAATACAGTAATGAAAATTAGAGTTATCAAAGCCAACAACGAGGAGAAATTGTAAACGCTAAAAATGTATGCAAAAGGAGTCAAAGATGAAATGATAGCAGATGTTATGTTATTTATTTATTTTTTGCATTGCTGGTACACTTGGAAATAATCAGTTGCCAGCTCTAGTGAACAATAAGCAACATAAGCCAAGCAGTCACCCCTCATGTCTTCGGTCAGGGCAACATCATCTCTTTCTTTTTATTTAATTTTTTTTTTAACTCCTTTTATTTTTTTGAAGCCACTAGTAAACCATTTTGACACAGCTGAGAAATGTTGAGCATTACAGTCCAAGGTCATCGAAGATGTTAAATCTTAGAAAAAAAAAAAAAAAATGCCGAAACAGTTTGGGAGAAATACACGGACGAAGCAACGAACCTACATTTTGATTGTGCAAAGCACAGAACTATAAAAAGATATATTTATATACAGCAAACGATTCTCTGTAAACATGGTAAGTATGTTAGTTTTCAGAAAACATGGTCATATCATAAATACAGGCAACATTGGCATCGGCAAACGTCACGAAATGAACATTCTGGGCTTTTCAGATGCAGCCCGGAACCACAGAAACCAACGGGAATCTGGGCTCAAAATAACCAAAAACAAAAAAAAAACACCCCAATCAGACCATAACCATTTATTAGTGTTTATAATGGCGTATTTGGTAACCTCTGTAGAAAGATAGTTAAACTCTGTAGGAAAGAAAAAAAAATGTGCTTCACATCTTGGGAAAATAATGTTTTACTTAATAAGCCTATATTACGCTAACTTATAGAGTAATGGTATAATGTGTAAGAAAATACAAAAATAAGATTAATACTGTCAATATTTGTACAAGAAATATATCGTATTTGAAAGGAATACATGTTATTTTATGGGAAGTGTTAGTGTCGTTCTGAAGAAAGCCAATGGGGAAATGAACACATCTGACCATACAGAAGGGTGTGTGTTTTTAATAAAAGGGTTTTTTCTCTTCTTTTTCTAGATAGAACTACTACTACGGCTCCCAAACGGCATTTTTTTTTTATTATTTAAAGCACCATTTCCCCCCTCTAAACAATACTTTGGTTAGAGAAAATATCTGCAAGTGCTATTCAAAACAACATGGCACAAAGTTACTGCTAACATCCTTTTTTTATTTGTATTTTTAATCTTTTTTTTATCACTCAGATGTTGAAAAAGTAGAGTATTTCTTTCAAATTACACCTCTGCTATGATTATTATATTTATGCCGAGCCTGCTCAAAGCCTCTTCATAAAAAGTAAATTATTTATAGTTCTTGTTTCTTTTTTCGAGTCATATACAAGCTATGGAACAGTAGCTGAGAGCTGCAGTCTGGGTCGTCCCACATGACATTTGGCAGTTACAGCTATTTAAACACAGTATCGTTACGTGGGACGTCCGGATCTTCGTAATGTGGCTGCGATAGTGCGCTGTGAGTGAGCACGGTGGCCATGCATATCGAAAAAGTCGTGTAAACTCAAAGCCGAATGCCGCCACAAGACTGAAGGCTTCAGTCGTGCCGCCAGTGAAATGGTCCAACTAGCTGCTGTTAAAATTAATCATGCTTCATCTGGACAGCGTGGAAGGCAGTTACGTTCTGTTTGGGGACGTTTGACACGCATCTGTGTACAAAAATGTTATTAACGAATATGTTAAATGCAAATTTCCCTATAAAAACACTTCTAGTTTACAAGGTTGGAGTCTAGACCAGGTTCACGGCACACCACAAGATGAACAATCCCAGCTAGGTTTCTACGGCACCGTGTTTCGATAATAAAATAACATCCTTCCGCTGCCCTAACACAACCGAAACCCTTTTATAAAGTCTCTTAAGTGGCGTCCCATTTGGGCTCTGAACGCAAAGCCTTTAAATGCTGATCTGGGTTAACATCCTGAGCATTACTCAAACTCAAAATAACCAAAAAGGGTCAGCGACCTCTACCAGCACAGGTCCAGCTCAGTACTGGTGCAGGTACGAGGGTCGATGCTCGGGTTTGAGCGGGAAGGTTTTGAAGCCTTTGCTCAGGATCTTGTGCTGGGAAACCTGCTGCTGCTGCTGTTGTTGTTGTTGTGGTTGTGTGAACGGGAAGCCGGAGGAGATCCCGGAGGATGGAGGGCAGTCATTGGTTGTCGACCACACTGGAGACTGCAGCATTTGCATGGAATCGCCCCATTGGCTGGAGGGGATGGTCATCTGGTAGAGGGAAGAGCTGGGATTGGGCATGGTGTTGGTGTGCGAGGAGTGCTGCCAGGGGGCTTTAGGGGGCCAGGTTTTCGTTTTGCTGTCCTAAAACAAAAAGAACACAAGATTTATTTACATTTAAATTCATGCATTTTATCCAAAGCAACTTTTATTGCATCCAAAGTACATCCTTGGATGCCATGAAAGTCCTGGGAATCAAACCCGTGACCTAGCACCCTGGGAATCAAACCCATTATATTGCATCCTGGGAATCAAGCCCATGACCTGGGAATCAAACCCATGACCTGGGAATAGAACCTAGGACCATGCATTTTGGCAATCAACCCCATGACCTTGCATCATGGTAATCGAACCTATGACCTTGCATCCAGGAAATTGAACCCATTACCTTGCACTACGGTAATAGAACCTATGACCTTGCATCCAGGGAATCAAACCCATGACCTGGGAATAGAACCTAGGACTTTGCATCCAGGGAATCAACCCCATGACCTGGGAATCTAACCCCATGACCTGGGAATCTAACCCATGACCTTGCATCATTGTAATCAAAACTATGATCTTGCATCCAGGAAATTTAACCCATTACCTTGCATTACGGTAATAGAACCTATGACCTTGGATCCTGGAAATCAAACCCATTACCTGGGAATCAAACCCATGATCATGCATCCTGGGAATCAAACCCATGACCTTGCATCCAGGGAATCAAACCCATGACCTGGGAATAGAACCTAGGACTTTGCATCCAGGGAATCAACCCCATGACCTGGGAATGTAACCCATGACCTTGCATCATTGTAATCGAACCTATGATCTTGCATCCTGGAAATCGACTGACTTGGGAATCAAACCCATGACCTGGGAATCAAAACCATGACCTTGCATCATGGGAACCGAATCCATGATCTTGAATCCTGGGAATCAGCCCCGTCACCTGGGAATCAGACCCATGATCTTGCATCCTGGGAATCAAACCCATGGCCTGGGAATCGAACCCATAATATTGCATTCTGGGAATTGAACCCATGACCTTGCATCCAGGGAATCGAACCCATGACTTTGCATCCAGGGAATCAACCCCATGACCTGGGAATCGAACCTATGACCTTGCATCTAGGGAATCAACCCCATGACCTGGGAATCAAACCCATGATCCTGCAACCAGGGAATCAAACCCATGACCTGGGAATAGAACCTAGGACTTTGCATCCAGGGAATCAACCCCATGACCTGGGAATCTAACCCATGACCTTCCGTCACTGTAATCGAACCTATGATCTTGCATCCTGGAAATCGAACCCCTGACGTGGGAATCAAACCCATGACCTGGGAATCAAAACCATGACCTTGCATCATGGGAATCGAATTCATGACCTTGCATCATGGGAATCGAATCCATGATCTTGCATCCTGGGAATCAGCCCCGTCACCTGGGAATCAGATCCATGATCTTGCATCCTGGGAATCAGCCCCGTCACCTGAGAATCAGATCCATGATCTTGCATCCTGGGAATCAAACCCATGACCTGGGAATCACTGGGAATCGAACCCATGACCTTGCATCAAGGGAATCAAACCCATGACCTGGAAGTGAAACCATGACTTTGCATCCAGGGAATCAACCCCATGACCTGGGAATCTAACCCATGACCTTGCATCATTGTAATCGAACCCATGACCTTGCATCAAGGGAATCAAACCCATGACCTGGAAGTGAAACCATGACTTTGCATCCAGGGAATCAACCCCATGACCTGGGAATCAAACCCATGATCCTGCATCCTGGGAATCGAACCCATAACCCTGGCATTGCTAACGCCATACTCTACTATTTGAGTTATAGGTAAGTTTGCTATAAAGCATCATATAAAGCAAAACAATGCCAATGCATAGGAAACACAATAGTGCAAGTGTCAAAGACAAATATTTAAAAATTTTAAAAGTTTCCAAAAACAAAAGCATTCAATATCTGAGAAATTTACTCTCTGCATTCATGGTGGCCGGATGTTATTTAAATCTTTTTCACATCATTTAAAAATAAGTTTGATTTTAAAATAAAATAGTTTATCTACTCATGCAACAAGAGTTGACTAACTGGATCATTCCTTCACAACCTGCTCAAAATCTTAAAGTTCTTAGATCCAAACTTAAACACTGATTACAATATAAAACTTGTCAAGTTAATTTGACAGCATTTTAACAACACATCAAGATTACATGTTCTCTAAACAAAAACTGTTTTCAAATAAAAAAATAAAAAAAATGTATAAACAAAAAATATTTACAATAACAGCTGCATATGAGAAAACACCCACTGTTCAACTCCACCTCTTATTATGATGGAATATATGTGTGTTTATTAGTTGAAGTGGCATCAGAGAGTCATTAGTACCTGGTTACTGTCGTCACTGGTGTGGTGGAGCGGAGGAGAGGGCAGAGTGCACACTTCCTGTTCACCACAGCTGTGTTTCCTAAAAAACACACTCAACATGAGGGACACGCTCATCTCAAACACACCATCCAGACAAATCATTTCGGATGAAAGTGTCTGATAAACAGATTAAATGTTTGTTACCGTCTTTGTTTAACAGCTGCTACCAGGTCAGGCCCAGAGAACATGGAGAACAGACTGTCCCCATTGGCTGAGGATGTCTCATCACTCGAGCTGGCCGAATCCCCCTGATTGGCTGACCAGCCGCTGTTAACCGCCTCTCTGCTCGAAAACAAACATCAATATCAACATAGAGAACTATTAACCGCAATATATACACTACCGGTTACCAAAGTTAGGAATAAGTTTTAAATTTTTTTGGAATGAACTCTCTTCTGCTCACCAAGGCTGCATTTATTCAATCAAAAATACAGTAAAATGTGAAATATTACAATTTACAATAACTATTTTTATGTGAAAATGTAATTTATTTCTGTGATCAAAGCTGAATTTTCAGCATCATTATTCCAGTCTTCAGTGTCACATGATCCTTCAGAAATCATTCTAATATACTGATTTGCTGCTCAAGAAACATTTCTGATTATTATGAAAATAGTTGTGCTGCTTCATATTTTTGTGGAAACCATGATACATTTTATTTTTCAGGATTGTATGATGAACAGAAAGTTCAAAAATTATTTTAAATAGAATTATTTAAAAATTTTCAGTAGAAATCTTTTGTAGCGTTATAAATGTCTTCGCACAAAAATATTAAGCAGCACAAACAGTTTTTCAACATTGATAAGAAATAAGTAATGATGTTGAAAATTCCGTTTTGATCACAGGAATAAATTTTACAGCATTCACAGAAAACAGTTATTTTAAAATTGTAATGTTTCAAAATATTACTGCTTTTACTATATTTTTTTAATCAAATAAATGCAGCATTGGTGTTAAAAAAAACATACATCTTAGAGGGATCCCTTTTTCACACCATTTTTGGGTGAACTATACCTTTAAATTATTAAACTTGACCGAAAGTGTATGATCACAAAAGCACCAGAGCAACCAAGCAGGTATTGAGAATTTTGCTCTTATATGGATACTCCTACTTCATCTCCGACTTGCACATAAGCAAAATTGCTTTGCAGATTGTCAGTGAAGACATTTCCTAGCATCCAAATTGCAGGGGGTAAACAATGTTGTGCAATACTAGTGTCTGTTGTGCAGGTGCACGATTGTCAGCAGAGGATAATTACTGTAGTTTACACATCTGTCTCACTGAATGATTGATAAATGTATATTAACATGCAAATTTCAGCTTAAAAATGAAATGCATCAGAAATCAGAGCTATAGAAGCTTACAATTTTCATGTCAAGTTGCAGTTTCCAAGTTGCACTTCACGCGTAACTATTGCACTTTAAGTAAGAAGATGGGAACTCGACACTGAAACAATTCACGATGAGATGCTGTGCTGTGATTGGTCAGACTGTCTCACCCCTCGTTGTAGTACTGTGTCCAGCCCCTGTGCTGCTCGTCTGGGTGTGGCCAGTTACTGCGGGTGTTGCTGGGCCGACGAACATGCTGCGCCTGTCGTTTCTGCTGCATGGCCTGATTAACCCCGGCAACATAACGCGCAAACTCTGGATCCGAGCCCACTTATTATGGAGAGATGGAGAGAGAGAGAGAGAGAGAGTAATGTGTGTGGCTTTGTCCTGCTCTTTGTTTAAACTGTCCAGCACAGCAGAAACACATAATAGTCCAACACACACACCACTAATGCACTAAAGTGACCTGCTGCATCACAGTGATCACTACATACACACACTCGCACAGTACAAAAACCATGGCATATTTAACAATGCCTAATGAGAAAACTCTTTTGAATAAGTAACACAATTGTGATGTGATGTGAGAACCCCTCTTATTATGTGCATTCAAGTGTTAGCATCTAACTAAATTCATTACATTAAAATCACACTGTCATTATGATGTATTCTTTCAGAGCAATTTATTATAAAGAAAATATTGCAATAAAAGTAATGCAATTAATCAAGTGTAGATGGAGACATGAACACATCTCTGCTTTATGTGTGAAAAAACTACTATGGCGGCTTCGATCTTTCAGACCTCACCAGAACAAGGGGTCGTGGGTAATATTAGCTCAAAAAGCATGTATGCATAAAAATCCCCCCCAAAAAAGCACTAAAAATTTTTTTTGATAAAAAATAGGATAGTTTTGTCAACTGATAGCATATATACACACACACACACTTTAAACTTGAAATAAAGCTAAATTCTAAAATATACATAATAGATGCAAAACTTTAAAACTTAAAAAAATATATAGAAATGTTGCAACTAACTAAAATAAATTGGTTAAGTATGAAAATTACTAAAACTGAAATAAAAAATAAATTAAACTTAAAAAAGTCAAAGAAATACAAAATCAAAAAAATAAATAAATAAATGTTTTAGGAAAAAAAAAGCTCTTACAGCATACACACACACACACACACACACACATACCTGTACATATATATGGCTAAATGTAAAATGTTCAGAATAGTCATTCTCTTCCCTTCGGCAAAGTTTTGTTCTCATGAGTTTTGCTCTCTTAACCTGTCTGAGCTGACCGCTCTCTGCTCACCTGCAGGGTCAAAGGGCATGGAGTCTCCCAACACCCCGAACAGGCTCTGGTCACTTTGGTCTCGGTTGGGCCAGGTGTTGTTCCTTGGTCCCTGCGGGGGCTTGTGGCCGAGCATCTCAGACATCATGCTGTCCATGTACGTACTGACCAGCCCCAGACTGTAGAGGTCAGAGCTGAGGTCCGGCAGGCCCGGGGCGGGCCACTGTGTCAAGGGCCCGATGGGCGAGAGGCCCCCTAAAGGCCCCTGGGGCCATTTGCTGGGAGCTCTCGGTTGCGGGGGCTGCTGGGAAGAGAGCTGTGGGGAAACTGGCGCCGTTTGCTGCGGCTGACCGATCGGCTGCAAGAGATGCTGGTAGAACGGCAGAGTCTGCGAGGTTGGCTGCGACTGCGGTTGCGACTGCGTTTGCTGCTGTTTTGGAGTTGAAGGAAGCTGCTGCTGTTGTTGTTGTTGTTGCTGCTGTTGTTGTTGTGTTGGTTGCTGCAAGGTTTGCGCCAACACTTGAGACAGATGAGACTGCGAGGGGGGTGGAGCCGCGCCGCTGGGCGGCTTCAAGTCAGCCGCATTCGTAGACGCCACAGAGTTCCTCCTCTTCACCAGCGGAGACGCCTGCTGGGATTTCCCCATGTTGAACCCCGATAGGAAGTCGATGACGTCTTGCATCTCCTGGTCGGTGGGCAGGTTCATGCTCTGCTCGTCTGCAGACGCACCGTTGGTGATCTGCGCATGGCTGGGGTCAGGTGTGCATGGCATGCTGCTCATCTGCAGGAGGCTGTGCAGGCGGCTGGATTTGTCATCTGAGCTGCCGCTGCTCCGTGACGGGGTGCTGGGGATAGAGTAGCTGCCGCCTGCGCTAGAGTTGGACGAGGTTTTCTTGGTGAAGCGTGAGGTGAGTTTGGAGATGGTTTTAGGGAGGCCACCGGAGGATTTGGTGCTGTTCCCCGGAGGGAGATCGACGGGGCCGCCATAATCAGCCGTGTCTCGTTGTAGCTGGATCTGAATGGTGGGCAAAGTCTGTTCCCTGCACACAGAAACACCAGCAAATAAATACATGTTCAATCTGCCTTATTTTAGTCTCATGGAGGTGCTATTATAGTTTATATTCAAATTTTGAATTAGCTTTTAACTTTTCCATTTTAATTTTAAAGTTTTTTTTTATAGCTTTTATTGATTTTATTTCAGCTTTAAGATTACTTGTTTCAGCACATATAAATATATATTTTTCAGTAAAATATTGTATACATTGTGCGTGTGAGTGTAAAATATATTATATTCTAGACTGTATTTCAAAAGGATTCTGTGTTAAAAAAAATTATAATAATACCAATAATAAAATGATAACTATATTTCATTTATTTATTTATTTTCACAACAGTCCTTTTTAAAAGTTTTAAGTTTTGGTAATTTTGTTGTTTTTTCCCAGGTTTATTATTCTTTATGTCTATTTAGTTTTATACTTTTTTGTGATATAGTAATTTGTCATGTAATATTACTATTATTATTATTTTTTTTTTATTGTGATTTTTTGTGTGCAATTTTTTAACAATATCCTGCCCAGGGACTACAGATGCAAATTAGCAAATTCTAGCATGACATTTGTCTTGTGCATGGTCCCTGTTAAATAAATGAACTAAACTAAATTAAACTAAATCTGATTTCAGTTTTAATTTTAGTACATAAACTTGCAACTTTTTTGTGGAAATCATGATACATTGTATTTTTCAAGATTCTTTGATGAATAGAAAGTTCAAAAGAACAGCATTTATTTGAAACAGAAATCCATTCTGTTTTTACTGTCACTTTTCATCAATGTAATGCATCAATGTTGAATAAAAGTATTACTTTTGCAAAAAAAAAAAAAAAGTCTTAACCCCAAACTTTTGATCATTTTAAAATTCCTATTGTCTTTGAGAGATCTATGTGAAGGTATGATTCCAGCACTAATGCTGACACTGACTTGCGCTCTTTCCAGCGCTGGAGGTCAAACACAGCTGTGTAAAGCACATCCACCAGACCGAGGGTCTTCTCTGGATCCAGACTGCGCTGCAGCAGAGACATTGTTGCTGGATCCTCCTTCAGACACCTACAAGACAAAAAGTACATTTAGAAGATAAGATTAGATTTCAATGTTATTCATTTTATTTTACTGTATTATTTTATATATTACTGTATAAAAAAAGCCATATCGTCAGGAAAGTATTTAATTACAATTAAATACAATAATTTAACAATATAAAAATACAGCAATTATATAACCACTTTCAATTTGCTATTTAATAGAAAACATGATGCTTTTCTGCAAACTGACTCAAAATGACCCTAATTAACAGGGGTTAATTTCTTCATTAAGAAAATAATGGTTAATGTCATCTATACAACATTAGTCGATACTTTGAATAAGTGGTCAAATAAATATAAAAGTATATAAATATAAAATAAAGCAGCTTGAACTCTACTAATCTGCAGACACAGAAGATGTGGATCTGCTGTCGCCCTACTGAGACTCAATTAACTGCTATAATTACATAAATCTTACCATATACGGTTACTCACCATGTAGATGGAACTTGGATCACAACTTTAGATCCTTCAAGACAGATCTGAGGAGCGTATGCTTCCTTATTCTCAATCTGAGCCGTGTCAACCACAACCTGCACAAACACACACACACACCATCAGCTTTAATAACTGTACTGCACACTGTCATGAAGATCTGCCAGTATAAATCATGTGTGGCTCATCCAGTGATCATAATCAATCATTTCACAGTCAAACTAATGCCAAGTGGACGCTTGAGAGCCCCAGTAACCCGAATTTTCATCACTGTCAGGAACCGTTTCCATCCGAAAACACAAATGAAACATTTCCCACAGTTCTTGAAAAGAGGCCGTAAAGCCACAGCATGCAGTTGTGTTTGAAACAGACGGGGCGTTTCCTATCAAACAGGAAGTGGGCTATTGTTATTAATAGCACAGGTGTATCCTCAATGTGACTCAACTGACGGCGACTCGCCACTAAAAACACACACACACCCAAAAGGTCATGGTCACTATGACCACACACACGGCAAGGACAGAAACAGCATCATGGAAACCCCTTTATGATTATTCAGAAATCATTTTCCTGTAGCCGGAGGCCTTTTCCAAATCCTCAATATTCAGACTTTTCATGTTGCTGACAGTGAACCAATAAAACTATTCTGGAATATCAAGGTTATTATAGAAAACTAAAACCATAAAAAACATTTTTGTTACTTCAAATAACCAGATAACCTTTTTGTTTCAGCTAGTTGCTGAATATAATTGAAATAAAAAACATTGTTATACATTTAAAAAAAAAAAATAAACAATAAAAAATTAACAACATTACATTTAAAATAAAAAAAATACATTTTTAAAATATAATTTAAATACTAATTCAAAGTGATAAAAAGCAAACTGCCTTGAATGTATTAAAACAATGCAAGTTGCTCTGGATAAAAGTGCCTGCTAAATACTGTACATACATGTAAATGCAAGACAAAAAAAAAAGTGAATGGTGGTGGATGGTTTTACGCATGTCTTCCTGCCCAAGTGGTCTGTTCCTGTCTGGAATATGCTGCAATGTGGATCAGACTTTATGCTCTGTCAAATGTGTGAAACTCACCAGTCCAGCCTGTCCAAACAGCAGCTGAACGGCCGTCTTACAGGCTCCTCTCCAGCTGGAGGGACACACCTGGTTCAGCACCTCTGTGACGGGCGAATCATCTCGCACGGCCACACTGTTCTGATCCACCGCATCCTTGATCAGCTGCAGCACGGCATGCTGGGAAGAGATTACATTCAATTAAATAAGACTGTAATGTGCATGAATGTTTTACTGTACTACTCAACAAATTTGAGGTCGGTAAGATGTTTTTGAAAGTCTCTTCTGCTCACCAAGGCTGCATTTATTTAATCAAAAATAAATTTAATTGTGAAATATTATTACAATTTAAAATAACTCTCTTCTATTTGAATATATTGTAAAATGTAATTTATTTCTGTGATCAAATCTGTATTTTCAGCATTACTCCAGTCTTCAGTGTCACATGATCCTTCAGAAATCATTCTAATATACTGCTCAAGAAACATTTCTGATTATCATCATCAATGCTGAAAACAGCTGTGATAGATTTTATTTTTCAGGATTCTTTGATGAATAGAAAGTTCAAAAGAACAGCATTTATTGGAAATATAAATATTTTGTAACATTATAAATGTCTGTCACTTTTGATCAATTTAATGCATCCCTGCTGAATAAAAATATAGATTTTTCAAAAAGGTCTCAAAGTTGTCAAAATAAAGAAAAATTTTTTTTTAAAAATTTTCTTGTTTTGGGTGTGAAATCTGAGGCAGACATGATCTGCGCATAACAGTGATTAAAACAAACAGTCTGAGATGTGCATGCTTCTTGTTTTATCCTTTCTTATTTTTGTACTCGCTTCCATGAAAAACATTTCCAGCTGGGATCTCATCCCATCTCTAGTCATCAATCAGAAGCATGTGTTCTGAGTACCGTTTTAAGCTTGAGGTTATCTGATGCGCTTTCATTGAAGGAAACTCCTCGGAGAAGATGAGAGCCGATCTGAACGGGGATTGTGGGTAATTCACACTGGATGGGCTGAGACGTGGTGTGAAAGCGTCCGGCCTGCTGGGCCTCAGCGTCACTACAGCAGCCCTGCAAAAAACGCATAAAAATCACACGACTGACCCAAATACATGAAAACACACAAATGCAAAGTCGTGTTTACAAGTAACAGGTGGAAAAATGATCAGTTCTGTAGAAGAATGAATCGAAAGGTTACAACGTTGCATTTGAAGCAATGAGGTTGGTTGTTTAACATGTTGGATGGTTTCTCCTCGTCTAACCGAACAGTCGTTATCCAGAATATGATGCACGGTGGATCACACATGATGTGGACAGTCAAACGTCTGTTTCTGTGTGACTGCTGAACACATGAACCTCCAGAAAGCAGCTTTAATCTGCACTAAGCTGTAATTCCACTCACAGCAAACATACCTGCAAAGCTGCTTCCACTGATTTGGGATTAAGGTGAAATCCGGCCTTTAGAGCATATTCACTGTGACCCAAAGAGTCTAACGCCACTTTATACGCCTGCCACACACACACACACAGAGAGACTTATTAATGTCAGTGGGTCAGTCAGTGGCTCAAAATAAGCCTCATTATAAACAGAATAACATACAATTAACATTGTTACAACATTATAAAGCATAGTCTTGCAGGTGATCAACCAAATTCTTAAAAGCAAATTCATATGAAGACAGTTTTGTTACATTATTCTACATAAATAGTTTATGGTCCACAAATAAATGTCATGAGATTGAAAGGAAGTAAACATAGAATGAGATCCACAAATATATGTTAGGAGTTTCACTAAAATTAATTAAATTCACAAAATAAATTAAATAAAACGAGATTTGCAAAAAAAAAAAAAAATCACAATGATCTTTTTATGTCACAAACACAACTTTGTCTGGCCTTCATTTGTGAATCACATCCTGGTGGTTTGTAGCTTGGCTTTTAAAAATAAGAATATAATATTCTGGTGTTTGCATCAAATTAAATGAACATAAGTGATTTTATAAACATAGAAACCATGCAAATAAAGTGTTTACTTTAATGTTTTAAATAACTTTTGTGAAAATGTCAAAAATGAAGCATGCAAATCCTGACCTGTACTTATTATACATCTATTATAGCATGTGTGATCATACTAAATTGTATTATATTTCAAATGATTAAAACTTGATGACAAATTGAGGGAAACCTAGTGTTTTAAAGGATAGTGACAAAAACTGGTAAAGATTTAAAATAACAATGAACTATGCTTTGGGTGCTTGAAGGAGATCCATGTTCATTTATTTTGACTTTATGTCACGAACAACAACTGCAATAACTTTATTAACTGCTGTTGCCGTGGTAAGCCGCTGTAAGCATGTGTGTGTGTCTCACCTGCAGAGCGTTGTCGATCTTGGCGTTGAGCTCTTTGAGCTGGTGTTCAGGTATGGAGGTGTTCTGAGAACAGAAGAGCTGCTGCACCTGAATGCCAGACACACAGCCGTCTCTCCCTCTCTCCCTGAGACACGCTGTCACCTGAAACACACACGGCTGGTTAACTCAAATGTATCAGCGTTTACTTGATCTGAAAGTATTTAGGTAAGTATTTGAGGTACTATGCAGCCCGAAGTGAACAGGATGACAAAGAGACATCGCTAAATACTATTTAGACAATAAATGGGTGAATCTCACAAAAAAATAACATGACATTTTTAATAAAATATAATAACATCAAATTAAAAATCAATACTTTGTTACCGTTTATTTAAATATGTTCTAAAATATAATTCAAACATCTTCAAATGATTTTATAAGGGTTTGATTATTAAAATGCATATTTATTTCTTTAAGTAGTTTACTTGGGTATTTTAACAACAGGATGACGTCACAAAATAATATATATATATACACATTTAAGAGGGTCAACAGTTTTTTGTTTTTTTTAGAATTTCTCTCATATCTAGGGTCAACATATGAGAAACAGGTTGTTTGATTGCTTGTGCATTGATTGGTGATGTTTGTACCCCTGAAGCTCCCTTCCATGAGCGGACGGCCTCCTCCAGCTCCGTCAGGGGCCCAGGGCTCGTGTTCTGTGTGTGGGCATTTCCGTGTCTCTCCTGGACCTGTGCTAGCGCCTCGGCCAGGCAGGACTGTGCCACCGGCTGGACTTTCTGCAACGCCTGTGACAGGAACTGGAAATGCACCTGCATCACCGTCAGGAAGCAGCGGCCCAGCACCTAAGAAAGAGAGTCACATTAAACCTTTAACCACAAAACACATCAAAACTGACTTGATTCTTAATTCAGGCTCTATTAAAGGGCGAATTCAACCAAACATTTTCATTCTGTCATCTTTTACATTTATAAAATAAAATACAGTGAACTGTTTGGCTACCATCATTCTTCCAAATATCTCCAATATTCTCAAAATAGGTTTGGAAAAAGTGGGGGGTGAGATAAAGACAACTGAAACTGCGTGAACTACCCCTTTAGATCCGTTCTATTTTAGCACAAATTAAAGCATGTTTTCCAATGTAATTTTGTCTGGTTTCTGTTTTAATGGCTTTTAATAACTAACAAGCATGTCCAATATAAAATTCATAAAACTAACAAGTTAATAATTTAAATTGATATTATAATTTATTTTTACAAGAACCAGGCTATAAGAAACGTTTTATTTTTTCTATAAAAAAATGTAATCGAAGGACAATTTAACAATTCCTTTTATTTTTGGCAAACAACAGAGGATTACATTAAAAAAGAAGAAAAATATGGCTGATATTTCAATTTTCGAATCTTTTTGGATTCTATCTTTTTTATTATAGGCTATAATTAAAAAAAAAAAAAAAAAAAAAACCTTGTTACGTGTGCTGCGTTATTCTAACTGAGACTTGTCATAGCACTTGCATATCATTGCTCTTTTGTTGATTTCCATTTCTTCCATTGTCCTCATTTGTAAGTGGCTTTGGATAAAAGCATCTGCTAAATGACTAAAATGTAATTTAATCTAATGTAAAACAAAACAAAACACCTGAAAACGTTGCACAGAAAAAGAAAGCGGGAACATTTGAGAATGAAATCAAGAGGTGTGACATGTTTCTCAGCTTTCCTCGTGTCAAGTGTTCATTAAAGAGAGCAGTCTTTACATCTCATAACAGACATCAATCAGGCCAGAAACAGGCACATAGATCTGGTGCTGATGTTTTATTAATAAGCAGAACCAAAACCACACACCAAATGAGGCAAGAAACCCACCGAGGTCAACACAGTTGATCCGGGAAACGGCAGTCGATCCCGATAGTAACGAGTGCGTTCGGAACATTCCCAGACACAGATGCATTCTGAGCGGATTTACAGAGTTACTGCCGAATCGCTTCCTAAATAAGGAGTCTTTCCTGACTCGCGTCTTACTCATCAGGACGAGAGCGCGGAGACAAGCTCATAAAAATAATGAAATAAAGACACAGAATCAGCATCTGCTCAAACCACTTCAGTCACTTCACTGATTGGCTCGGTGTGTGTTTTCAATAAATAACGAAGTTTGTAGATGGACAGAATGAGTCAGATTTGTGATGCATAAATTGATTCTTTCCCTCAAACTGTTCATAAAGAGAGAAGGCAGGAAGGGTTTCTTTTACAGGTATCTGCTGAAAATATCTACAGGCCAAGTTGTAAAGACAGAAATATGCCGTCTTGTGCAACAGGAGACAGGAAAAACAAGGCGGCGCCAGTTTCAGTCTTTCACCCCTCACGCAGAAACACCTGAGAGCCGACAGTGTATATAGGAACCTGCTTTAAACATTAGCTCAAGACAGATTTGGACACACTGCTAATAAGGGCATAAATCAACTAACTGCTTTATTCCAGGCTTATTTAAAGGTCTCAGGGCTAAGCACAGGAAAGATTCTGACAGGTGAAACTTACAACAAAGTTAAACTAAAACCTTCTAAGGGTTCAGAATTTAAATAAAAAAATTGCAGAAAAAAAAATAAATTCAAAATTGATTCTTGATTCTAACGCATATGACAAAAACCAACCTACACACATTGACATAATAGTAGCATGGTTTAAAACGCCTTACATATACAGTACATATTTGCAAAATTATAAAAAATAATAATAAAGTAAATAAATAAATAAAAGGATTGAGGCATTTAAAACAACCTACTGTTATCAATACAAATAAATAAATATCAAAATAAAAAAATAAAAAAATATATAATATATATATATATATAATATATATATATATATATATATATATATATATATATATATATATATATATATATTTTTTTTTTATATATACATTTTATGATATTTATTATATCGCTGTATAATGCAATTTAACATTGATAATGATAACAACAGTAACAATTTATACAAATATATAACTATATAATATTTACTATTATTATTATTATTATTATTATAACAACAAAAATATTGAAATGGGGAAATAACAGTACAAATTAAAAATAGAAACTAAAGGGACAAAAAACTAATTAATATCATCATCAATAATAATAATAACGTATTAATATTAATAATAATAATGATAATAGTAAACTACACATGAATGCAATTTAATTATTGATATTGATCTTATTATTAACAACATAAAATAAAATTAATATAATAATAATAATAATAATAATAATAATAATGTATTATAATTGTAAATATTATATCTAATATTTATATAATGCAATATTTTATTATTACTATTATTGTTATTAACTATATCTAATAATAATAATAATAATATTGAAATAGGGAAAGAAAGAACAGTGCAAATATAATTGTTTTGGTCAATTGATTCACATTGGATCTATAATTGTACAGTAAATTCAATGCATTGCATGCAAAATCATGCAGAATCAATCTGGGCGACTATAAACGGTCTAAACTACCGTATTGACCCGAATATAAGACGACCCTGATTAGAAGACGAGCCCCCTTTTTCAAAATGTACCTTTTGGAAAGAGGCTTTTTGAAAACCAAATCTTTTTTTTCTCTCTGTAAAATATTTTTTCTTAAATAATTTTCATATTGCATATTTTTCCTATTTTACTTTGTGTTTTGAAAGTATGGTAAATGCTGGTAAAATGTACCAACAATGACATTTAAAAATATACACTTTTTGATATACCATAAAAATAACAGGTAGCCCATCTGAATTATATAACATTTAGTCCATCCATCTCATAATAGTAGCCTACCAAAATTGTATTAACAGTAGAAGTGAAATCTTATTGTAGTCTTCAAATCTGGGTACTGTTTTATGTTTTAAAATCACTTACAGAGTTTGTTCCTATCAGGCTAACACGACTCATGCCGCTGTAAGCATTTTCTTTTGTTTTCACTCGCGATCTTTACAACACACATAACATTACATATTTCATGGCACACTCGTTTTATGCATGCTTGGCACCACCTATTGTTGACATGTCAAAGTCTAGATCCTGAATATAAGACAACGGCGTTTTTTCAGATGTATTTCCAAGAAAAAAACATTGTCTTATATTCGGGTCAATACGGTAATTATTCAGCCCAGATTTAGATTAGGCTTAAACAGCAGTGCTATGCCTTACAATTCATCGTCGGCTGTAAAAATGGACTCATCCATTTAAAACCTCTCAGGATCAGCATTCAACTGTTCATACGCAAACAAATCACATCAAATGGTTTGGAAACCTGATCTAGGGTCAGTGTTCTTACTGAGGGCTGAGCGGTGCAGCAGGTGCATTTCTGTAGCGCCGCTTCATTGAGACAATCGCAGTGTAAGCTAACACCCCGGGGACGGGAATACCCTGCTGTCGCCCTGCCAGCCCAGTGTAAACAGGAGAATCAACTCGCCCCTTTGCACACACACAACGGCAGATTCCCGCGAGGCAGGAAGGGCCTCGCAAACAAAACGCTCATTAGCAAACACAAGATGCTGAATAGACACTAGTCACCGCCTGTAAAGTCTGTGCCGTGTTTACAGAGAGAGCTAATATGCATGCATTCAAGAAATACTTCCCCTTGTTCCATACACGAGTTCAGAAAGCCGCAGTTTAATAAACACTGACATTTTCGAGCATATCTGGCAGCGGAAATGTTCTGACAAAACACAGGCTGTGTTTTAAAGCAGCAGAACTGGCATGTTTTTTACATTCTGTATGTAAAAGAAGACATACCACAAGCCTTGTTCACAAGACAAGACGAAAATACTTGAAAACACAGCCGAAACTTTCCAGAGCAGCTGCTGTAAAAATTCTGGGTGAGTATTCAGGATGTTTTCGCTTCTGCAAACATTATAAAACACTTTTAATGTTTGAAAACATTCCACAGCAAACACGTTCAGGTGGAAAGAATTTGGAATTGCCAGAATATTCCGTTTCATACTTTTGAAAATTTTAGCGTTTTGTGTTTAGTGCAAGGTTCCGTTGGGACTCAAATTTGGTCTGTATAGCTGCAGGTCTGGCCCGGGTCCCTGCCGCAGCGCCCGTTTTAAAGGTCTGTGGTGTGAAGCCTTCCTGCTCGGAGAGTGACCACATCCACCAGGGCACAAACCCTCACTCATAAAGGCATCATTTCTGCTTACATGTGTCCCTCAAGCAGAGACACGGAGACTGACCAGCGCGGCTTAACTCACAAGGCCAACCGCACCAGCTAGAAAGTATGTCCACTGGGATAGAGACGGACAGAGAGTAAGCATCTGGCTTCCGAAAATATCTCCGAACAGAAGAATTCCTCTATAAAAGATCTGGAGGCCTCTTCTCTCTCCGCCTTTGAAAAATAATCAGTGTCTGGACTCTGGAGGAACAACAGCGGCCTGATGGTAAGCTTGCACAGACTGCTAAATAGAGTTTCTGATGTGAGTTACATAAAGCGTGAGAGGCTTTCCAAAATTCACAGGCTCTGATCTGATTGGCGGCCAAGTTTGCCGGCATCATTATGGCATTTATGGCTATTCCAGATTTTGAATAGAGCTGCAATTTAAAATGCAATTTATAAAACACTACTAAATCTACATTTTTACTGTGCTTGTTTGAACACTTTTGCCCAAATTTTTGTGATCATACATCGATATGACTATAACAACTGTTGAGTAATTGTCGACAAATATTTTTGTTGTCGAGTAGTCGTTTGTCTGAGCTAATGTATGAGCCTGCAATAATGCGGTTTGACCAGCGCAAGACTGTAATTCAGCCCTCCTGAATGCAATTCAAGAAAAGACACACAGCACTTCAGAGCAAACACAGCCGAACGTACCTGAAGCTGTTGTGCGGTGTTTGAATGAATATAATATATGCTGCGCACTTTCCTCTCAATAATGAAATAAACAAAAACTGACAGCGGTTTTTGTTAAAAATCAGTTAAAAATGCATCTGATTACAGCAATATGGTTGTTTGGAGCTCTGCAGTAAAGTCCAGTCACAACACGTTTATTTATATAGTACTTTATGCAATAGATAGCCTTAAATCAAGCAGCTTTACAGTATTAAACATGAAAAACCATAGTCAGTGTCGATTTCAGTTAGAATTACAACTTTATCTTCTGTTATAAATCAGCTCTCCAGAGCTGGCTAGTGATTAGGGGTGTAACGGTATGCGTATCGTGTATCGAACAGTTCCAAATTAAAGTGATCATCCCTATCCCCTTGATATGGGGACTTTGGAGTGAGCAAGGCACATGCGTGTCATTATGTAGTCGTTCGGAATGCACTTGGTGAAGGGAGCGTAATTTACTCATTATCTTCAGCTGGGATGTTCCCGTGACAACGCAGCATGGTGTCCGTCAGCAGATTCGCTGACGGACACCAGCATAAAATATACATTTTATGTATAAATTAAAATAGGGATACACCGATACCACTTTTGCCCGATACCGATACTTAAATTTTTGGTACTTGCCGATACCGATATTTTCAATGTATTTGTAAATTTTTAAATATTGGGTACAGAAACCAAAAGAGTATGTATAACGTTACTTTGTTTACTTCATTTACCAAATATATACAGTCAAACCAAAATTTATTCAGACACCTCCAACATTTCTCACATTATCACAGTTTATTCACTATAGTTTAGAAAACGGTAATAAAATATGACAAGAACGCAGAGTTAAACTGTGTCAGAACAAATTCAGCTTGATAATGTCAGATATCATAATGTCAGAATATTTACAAAACTATCAATACCTTGTCAGGCCACCGTTAGCCTTAATGATAGCCTGTAGTCTCCTGGGTATGCTGTCAACCAGGTTCATGCAAACCTGAACTTCAATTTTTTCCCAGACTCGGTCTGAATAATTTTTGGTCCCACATTTGTATCAATTTTACTGGTAGTACACTGTATGACTGTATATTCTTTGGTTATTTTCACACTTAATTATGCCCATTAAAATGTATTTTACAAGTTTTTGTTACTTTCACTGTTAATTTTTTTTTGCTCTATGGTACATCATCTTTAATTTAAGAGCTCCATTACAGCGGCACAGTCCTGTAATCACGCGCTTTGCTGTAATAATAATGCAGGGAACCACTCGTTATAAATCTCCTAACCTTTTCAGAAATAGAAGTTGTGTTTTTATTTTCATCTGAAACGTGCTGCGATTTATATTTCAAAAGACACTTAAATAATGCAGAAACACTAATGAAGCAAGCAAAACACGCACGTATTTGTACTGGTGCAGAATGAGAGGGACACGTAGCCTACAGTACAGCCTAGTGCATTTCACACAGCTAGATTCTCTTTCGCCAGAGAGATTATTTTTGTGAATAAAATTATCACTTACCTTTATTTTGCTTCTTATCCATAGGACTTACAAAAGGAGATGTAAGGCAGAATGATGTGTCCTTCAGTTACTTTTTCATATAGCTAATTACATGGTGAATGAGAGAGTTTCTCTGTCGATCATCTATTTTGCGTGCCAAATATATATTTTTGCATAAATTAATTGTATAATAATTGTAATTACATAATATGACTTTCAAAAGCTGAAGTGATTAGCGTTATATATTTGTTAGAATATGTATAACTCAACATTTTAACAACAGCTGAATAATCAGTGAAAATCATAGATTAGTCGATTAATAGTTCTAATAATCGTTAGATTATTCGATTATCAAAATAATGGTATGTTGCAGCCCTAATTAAAGATGAAACTGTTTTAAAATCTTACCAGTTTGTTAGTTATCTTACAATCCATTACAGTGTTCAAAACAATCGTAGCAAAATGGCAGCAGCTGCGTTTGTATGAAACAAGAAAGAGCGAGTCCATAATACCAGGATAACATAATTAAATATTTGTACAGAGAATATTGATTTGAGTTAATATTTTATTAACCAACCAAATGCAAAGCTTCCACAAATAAAAATTTTTCCCAGCAAGCGAATAGCGCTGACTGCAGTTACTCGGATGAACCTGTGTTATTAGTTTCAACCGGCTGTTATCGGGAGAGCTTTACAAAATCACAAGCTCCAATCTGACTGGCTCCTAAAATCACTTCCAAGGAAGTTTGTGGGCATCATTTATGGTGTTTTGAGACAATTTGTAGCATGTAAACAAGACATTAAGCTACCTTTAAAAGGCACAATATGTAAGATTTTTGTAATAAAATATCCAAAAACTACTTGCACACTGTGATTTCATACAGTTGTGTATTTATGTTATCCCAAAAGTTCCCAAGGATTTGTAAATCCAGAGAAATTCGAATTTTAAATAATGACTTGTCCCTGGTCATTGTCGCCTATCAATGACGTAATATCCGCACTATCCTCAGTTTCCGTTTGTAGAAACTATGGCAGCACACGGACACAAATGCTGCTGTACAGTTAAACTAAATCAATTACGGCTGTCGTGAATAAAATGAAATGAAAAGTGCTGACCGCAGCATTAAATTTAGATCTGCTCAATGTTGCGCCATGATTTTCTTTCCGCGTTTTTACAGTGTTGCGCATTATAACCAATCACACACGAGTCTGTTGAGCTTATGAATGCAATGTCCAATCAGAGGCATTCAGATGAGTTTTTTGTTCACTGCATGCACTCGCTGACTGAATTCAGCTCTCACGCGAATCCTCTCATCATAAACAACAGAGGCAGATGTAAGTATGATGTAAGAGATTCATTGATGAAACTGTGTATTGACAGCTTTACTGATTATAAGGGGAGTTTTTTTGAGAGCTTAAACTCGCGCTAGACTTAAGTCAGCAATAATGTTCTTTGACAATTTAAGTACTTTGCTCTTAGTTTTAATAACTGGGGAAGGTACAGGTAATAAAAAAAAAATGTATTCATTACAACATCCTCCTTCATAGCGTGTCTTCAAGCTTTGGCTTTGTTATGGTTTTGAAAATGCAACCTCTAATGGCGAAAACTTACATATTGTGCCTTTAACCTCAAAGACAAGTACTTCTAAACATCAACATGCAATAATATATGTGCAGGTGGTTTTCGAGCGACTTACCTCAACGTCCTGCAGGCTGAAGTCGTTCTGGTCTTTGAAGTTAGCCGCGCCTGCGCTGAGCTCCATCAGCATTTTGCCAATCTCGGGCTTTATTGCTGTGGTGAGCCGGCTAGTCGTTTCCATGACATGTTCCTGCACGTCCTTCAGTTGCATAGCTGCTTTGGAGTAACGGGAGTCCCGGAAAACGCTGCCAAAGAGCTCGGTCAGGAACGCGCTTGCGCGGCAGAACGCATTCAATGCGTCCAGGTATTTGGAGATGCCCTGCTGGATGTCCGCGATCGCCGTCGCCGTGGTGGCACCTGGGGGCGGGGCGTGGCAGCCAGAAGGGGAGGAGCCTATGGTCGCCATGGGAGAAGGGGTGGAGCAAGAAGTGCCCAATGGGGCGCTGAGGGTCCGACTGAGCTCGGGCAACTGGAACTGTTGGTGTTGCTGCACTTTGTGCTTGGACCCGCCAAGCAAAAAGCGCAGCTTGTAGTCCATTTTACTTTCTTGTGCACTGCAACAATACATAAGTATTTAACGCGCCCAGGAAGTGTCAGTCCTCTCGACTTCACCTTCAAATGAGTTCTGGATGCCTAATTTGGGACTCCTGGAATCAAGTAAATAGATAGCTTAAAGATCCCATCATAGGGGAAGTCATGACAGTATCCCGCTCCAGAGAGAGATGGAGAGTGGTGTGATGGAAGGTTCAAGGAAATCTTGCAGCCCAGCTGCAACTCCAGAAATCACATCAAAATGTTTGCGCAAATATGAAAAAAGATTAGTTTCCCTTAGAACTGGTTCACAGGTGCCTATTGGGAAAAAAAGATCTAGCTTTAATCCTGGATGAAAATCCAAAGTGCATAATCAATCCTTCAAATGGAAGCGAAAAACCCTTCTTTCCGAACGTTTTCCGTAGGCCTCTAATAAAAATAGAAAAATCTTAAAAAGTTCTCAGCAAAAAAACAACATGAATTTTCAGGAGCGGAAAAACAGTGACAGGATTGGCGCAAGCTACGGGGTGATGTCGCCTTGGCACGTTGTGGGCCTGCACCGCTCTGACAGATCCAGTCGGTCAGAAGGGTTGCGAGCGCCGTACAGCTGGTCGGGGTCGAGCGGGGACCGGTTGAACAGACGCAGCTGCCGGGAGAGATCGTCGGGCTCCCTCTTGATCAGTTTCCAGTGCCTGAGGTAGATAATACTCACAACGGAAACAAATGTGCTTCCAGATAGGAGTCTCTCTGCAAACGCAGGCCGCAGCAACAAAAGCACAAACTATCTGTAAGGCCTCTCAGTCATTTCCTGCAAAAGAGACAAAGACAGAATGTCAGTGAGATTGATATCACAGGGAGGATGTGTTTTGACATTTGTTTCCAAGCGTCTCCTGGAGATTTGATTCAGGCATTGGTTGTCAAACAGTGCACTCCTTACAGTGTATTAGAGAGAGTTTCTCTGATCATTAAACCATCAACTATATGAGGCCTAAATTATACTCTTGCTGCATTTGTGTGCAAAAGAATCAAATATTTTCACAGTAATAAAAATGGTGAAAATTGTGTGTAAAGAAACCAGTGTCAACTATAACAAAAACTACTAAACAGATTTTGGTAAAAAAAAAAAGAAAAGCTGAATAAAAAAAAAAAAAAAATTATAAATGAAAATGGAAACATTAAAATAAGTGTGCGTTGAAGCACTACTAAAACTGAAAAAATAAATGAAACAAAAAAAATGACATTAAAATCTTTTTTAAGAAGGATATAAAAAACCTCAATTAAAAATTAAATGCAAAAAAATAAAAGCTACCTGTGAAATGCAAGTTGAAAAGTTCTGAGAATGTTTAACATCTGTATTTATTTGATTGTTTTACACTTGTTTTGTTTTCTTTAGGAATCCTGCAAGCACTTCATTTTTCATTGATATTAAGCAGATGTCATTTTTTGTTCAGATCAAATGTTATGACATTGCATGTCACAATTGTAAACTTAAACTGTTAACCTTTAAAGTAGAGTCTATAAATATATATTTTTATAAAATACATTTTATACATACATTTAACTAAAGAATCATGCAAGCACTTGAATATTTCCCCCTTTACTCGTACTGCACAAAAAATGGTTCAATAATGTTGAATGTTATCGGGACTGATTATTGCAAATGCAGATCCCAGTGTGTTCTGCAGTGTGTTCTGGTTAAACTATTTTTATTTATTAATTTTTTGCTAAGGTTTGCATATATGGTGGTGTGTTCTTAATGACAGCTTTCCTAAAAAATATATATCCTATTCCTAAAATAAGAAATATCCCAATATATCACCTTGCTTACAGTATCGCAATATATCGTATCACAACCCCTGTATCGTATCGCCAGATTCTTCCAATACACAGCCCTAATATATATATATACACATTTACCGAAGTCTCTTTTTAATAGTTTTACTTCTATTTGACATGAGTGATTCCTCAAATGTGTCTTGTCGAGGAAAGTTGTTATTTATAGTATTTATTCATTCATATATATATATATATATATATATATAAATGAAACTGAAATAAAATAAAATACAAATATTAGATTAAAAATGAAAAGAATAAAATTAAACTTTAAAAACTAAGTGCACTTTGAGGTACTAAAATAATTAAAACTGACAAATAAATTAAAGCTAAATGGAGATGGGAATAAAAAAAAAAAAAAAAAAAAAAAAAAAGCCAAACCAACTGCTAATTCACATACTTTGAACAATCATTCACGTCAAATGGATCAAGCTATATCACTATATTCCCCTATGAGAACACACTGAAACACATCACAATGAGCCTTACGTCATGAAAAAACACTTGTTATTATCCCACTGTTTGAAGAACAGGACAGGGCCCATAGCCCATCACAATATCGGCTATTCAAAACCACCAGGTAAAACCCATGAGAGATGTGTTGTTTCGGCCTGTTATTATGCAAAAAGTCCTGTTGGATTTGCATAAGATGAAAAAAATAAAATGCCGCACATTTTAACAGCTGAAGTCATCACACTTCAGATGACAGCCTCAGGTGCTGGATTGTCTTTTACTGAACACAAAAACACGTTCCTGTGCGAAACGCGTCACATCATACGAGACATAATTAGGAGAACTGACTAGACAACCAACAGACAAGTAGATTTTGAAAAACAACAATTTTTCACATCCCTAAAAATAGGGCTGGGCAATTTGGCCAAAAATATTATTACAATAAAAATCATTCAATGAGTATTTGTCACAATTCCACATGTTTGTTAGACCTCAAGAATGAATGTAAACATAACTTTGTTTGTATACGACTGAACTCCCATGAAACCTATTAAATGTGTTTTATTGTTTTCCCAAATTGTTGATTTCTTGTTTTATTAAATTTACTGTTAAACATGGTATCCATTGAAATTAATTCATAAAACTAAATATTTAAATCAAACTTTTTAATCAATTGAAAATATCATCTATAACAATATAATATTTTTAAAGGTGATATTATATCTATACTTTATACTAATTCTGTATGTAGAATTGAACTAGGTATTGCAACCTCCTCAGACTTGACGCATACGCAGGTTGCCAGATTGACGACACCAACCGGAACGAGACACATGACAATGACTGAAATGAAATACGCCGTGTTTCCCGCCAACTGGCAACCCAGGGTGACGAAATACAATTGGGTAAAGAGGCAGTGGGCGGGTTTCACAAACCAAAACAGAGACCGACATTCCGGCACGGAATGCACATTTTCAAAGGTTTTTCAGATAAACAAGTATGTTAACTTAGCATGTTTCTTCAATATCTGCAAACATATGGTATTTTTATGCTTTAGTAGAGTCAAAAACTTATACAAATTAAAATACGGAAGATCATTTTTTTATATATAATATACACACACACACATACACACGCACAATAATACTAATTATAACTGTTTTAACATACTGTATTATGATTATTATTCAAAATCACTGTGCTGCTGAATTAACACTACAGGAACTTGTTGTGCTGTTGAAGCAGCATAAAAACATTTCCAGAAGTCCCTTCTGTTTATCTGCTGTGTTCCAGTGACCTCAAAATCTCACTTCCTTTGACAAACAACAAATAGTTATCTAGGAAAACACGCGCTCACATACACAACGGGCCAAACACAGAAAAACACTCATGTCACCTTTAGAGGACAGGAGACAGGCTCCTTCTGTGAGCCTTTCAGAAAGAGAAGAGTAAACGTCTGTCTCCTGTAAAAGCCCGGTCTTTGAGCGCATGACAAGGAATAGACGAGCGCAGTTCCTGTCTGTAAACCCCGTGGATTAAAGTGTGTTTGAGTGCCAACTGGGTCAAAGCGTTCACTGCTTAACCTACTCAATAACACACAACAGTGGAAACAGGGTGGCACACTTGGCACATCCTACAGAACACCCTCCAGACACTCGACGAACGGGAGATGGCTGGGAAGTGCCCTGGTCGAAGATGAAAAGTAGATCTTGTGATGATGGATCATCTGTGCTGAAGGTCTCGTGCTAAATAAAGTTCAGAACGTCCTCTGTCCGTGCGGCTTCTTGTATTGGCAAAAGCACACTACTAATATCACTGTACAGATGAACCATCAACAAACAATCAACCAGCTAGTAACTTGCTTGTTTCAGTCCACAACAATACCAAACCCACACGTAACAGAATAAGCATTCAAAGATGTACATATCATGTTGGTGGAAACACAACAGTTAAAGGGTCTGTTCACCCAAAAAATTATTCCAAAAAACCTGTTTTGTCCCTACAAAAGAAAACCAATGGGGTGCAAATCACTGGACCAAAACCCAGCAATCTGCACAGCTAAAGTGCATTTTAAAGTATCAGAAAACACACTACGGCTGTTTCAACAGGTAAGCAGCAAGTCAAGAGAGATTTTGATGACATATATTATCTTCATCAGATTCTGAAATGCACTGATTAAACGTTTAACTATATACTAATACCCACTAATGCTAAGAGCATACTTCACGCTGAACTACATGTTTGATTTCTTTAAGATTTTGTTATTTAAAAATAAATATAAATTCAAGTCTCGATGCAAGCTGCTGTAGATTAAAAAAAAGGATAGTCAGACTTCCATTTAAAAACTTGGAGAGCAGAAGAGACTTCTTTCAGAAACAAAACAAAAATAAAATAAATCTAATCCTCAAATTTGAGAATGGAAGTGTTAATATCACACCATGCAGGTAAAGAGATATTTTCTGACTACAGGGTCCTGCTTTATGAAAGCAAACGGTTGCTGTGTTGTATTTCAGGACTGGTGATGCCCGCAAGGGCAGCTGTTGTTCGTGATCCACCAGTTCCTGTCGGGCAACACAACTGTCCTCATACATGAATGATAAAATCAATAAATAAATAAAAATCTAAACAACTGTCCACCCCACCAAACCACACTACAGCGCTGCTTTCCGCTCACAGGACACACTTTGAAAACGTCCTTCACATCTGTTACTAATGAAGCCCAGGAATGTTCCCCTCCACACAGAAAGGTGGATCATTATCAGAGACAGAGAGGATGGCTTTCGTCAGAGTAAGATCAGGACGTCATTTATCACACAGACGAGCATTCAGACGTAACATACCTGCAGTGAGAGGCAAAATTCAGCTTGTTTGGGAAACTCAACAAAAGTGACAAACACGTTCAGCTGAATTCTACGAATGTTTTCCAGACAGGTTTTGGTCTGTTGTCCAACCAGAGCAAAAACATGTTAAACCAGCATAATTATTTAGGGCTTCTTAATACAAACTCAAGTCTATCTTATGAAGCACAAGAAAATTATGCTGATTTATTCATTTTAGTTTGAAGAGGATGAGATGCAACTTCTTGGAAAGGGTTTTACTGTGCAAAAATAATCTAATATTAATGCAACAAATTCCTCTCTCTTTGAACATTTTGTCATGTCAACATATGAAATACATTTATAATATAAAATTATAACTCAATTTATGACCATTAGCATCCTATTCTCACTAGTTTATATAGGATAAAGGCCATGCATTACAGTGATTTTTCCCCTCTTCTTGTTAACCTCTTAACCGTGGTAAAGTCGCTGAAAACTTGCTTTCTTGCATTAATCATGTCACTCTGCTTCTGAAAGCTGTCTGTTTCTTGTCATTTCACCTCAAGGATCAATATATTATTTCATTTAGTGGATCTATTTATGCGCCCTTAAGTGCTACACTGACTCCAGAGCGGCTGTGGGATTATTTCAGGAGTTTCCCATTCAGAAGACAGACAACAGGCGAACACAACACAAGTGTTACACACAGCGGAGACCCCCGTATCCACACATGTGCTGCGTGCAGCTGTCAAGTGTGCTTATGTCAGCACATAGTGCCTATAATCGTTAACATAGATCAGTACCTGACACAAGCCTGTTAAACACAAACAAGAAGAGTAGAAAAGAAAACAAGTATTTTATCACGAAACCAGAACTGATAGCAACAATACTGGACTAACAATACCAGACCAACCTTTACAGTTCCTCACAAACAGTTGTTCAAACTTTGCGTCTCTCCAGAATTCCTGTTTTAGATGCGTCACAGACGTGGTAAGAGCGTATGCCCCCTGAATTCAGACCCCTGCTTCAACTAACGACTCCATTACAGCTGTACGCCAAAAGAGAGCACGGCTCGGGTTTCACACGCACGTGGTGCATTGTGGGAACGATGGCCATCTCTGCTGCTTGGCTCAGTAGCAGGCCTGACGTGGATGAAAACTCCACTGGGTGACTGTCTCAGGACGCTGTGATTTTTGTGATGGAAACGGTTTCTGCGGTTTCTAAATGCAGCGCTCGGATATAAAACTGTGAGGATGACATGTTAAAAACAAGTTTGATTATAAATGTGCAAAGCGTTTCCCTGCTCTCGAGTTCATCTGGCTTTATCCTGCATGCTTCCCAAAGCCAAACAGATTTCACATTCCTTGATACCCAACAGAACTGAGCCGGATACCATTAAAATAACCCACAACTTTATGAGCTCTGGCCGTATTTATGCACAGCTCTCTGTTTGGAACAGTGTTGTTATTGTTTACTGAAACTATTATAAATCACTTTCATTCATTTAAAAAAGTAAATATTTGATAAAAACTTCAATAAAAATGAGTAATATTGACTTGGCACCTAACTGAAAGAAATAAAATAAGTAAATAAAAATGACAAAAGCACATAAAATAACACTAACACCAAAAATGTTATGGAAATATTAAAATTAAAATCTAATTAAAATATTTATAAATATTACAATAGTATATTAATAATGCTAAAATAACACTGCTTTGGACTGGGAAACGCACAAATAAAAAAAAAATACTTTTCAGCTTTAAGATGATAATACACGTCAATTATATGATCGATTTGGCACGATACAACACTCAACATGACAATTGTCATGAATCGTGACGTATCATGATGATATATCAAAAACTAAAAATGGAATTGAAGAGATTAGTAGGTTTGAAAGCCAAAGAAGCTGCATCTGAAGTGGTATTAGATGCATTTACACAAACAGTTTGATGAAGCCGAGGTGCCATAAATGCATTTACACTGCAAAATTTCAAATGCATAAATTATTTTATAAGATTAATGTTTTACATATTTTTTGGAACATACAAATAAAAGTTTAAAAAATGCAATGAAACTTAAATATGACTAAACCACCAGTAGGTGGCGGCAAGTGTCTGTTTTAATGAGCGAGTCATTCATTCAAACGGCTGAATCATTCAGAAACGAGGCAAGTGACTGTCCTTATGAATGGGCCACTGAATCATTGACTCACTCGATTCATTCACAAACGTGGATTTATTCACTAATGAAACACTGCTGTGTGTTGCTCGGAGACACACAACAGTTCTGCTGTGGCTTTGATTGGAAATATTTTCGTCAGCAAAATTGAGCAAAAACAATGTCTACATTTTTACTTCTTGTTTATTGAAATACTATTGTATAAAATCAGTGACACATTGCAATCGTGTTGATATTTGGGGAAACATCATGGCCATATAAAAGTGCTTATTTAAATCATATTTTGTAAATATCTTTCTTTTTTTTCTTTGTGTGTTACTGTGTGTGTGCTGTCTCTCTCACACACTCACTCAGGCTGTGCAAGCAAGCCTCATCTGGCACGACATAAATACATTATCGGTCACCGATCCGGGCCGGTCATGCGAAAAATCGGCCGATTCCGATCACTGGCCGGTCAATCGGTGCATCTCTAATTTAAATAATACACCAAATCACCTAAAAAACCCCCAGAAATTATGCAACCCAATCACAATGCACAGTCATTTTTATTTGAAGTGAACACCTGTGTCATTTTAGCTATGGAAAAAAATCATATTAATTTTACACATAGGGCACCGCTATTAAACAAGAAACCAATTCATGTTTTACTTCATGACACCAAACCACAAAAAGCACTATGGTGGTACAGTGATGCTATCAGAATGTGATACTACGGTACAGAATGAATTATTAAAATTCACATACCACAGTATTTACAAGGTATTCTTTAAAGTACCTCGGTGCACCACGAGAATACCATGGTACATGACTTGAAAGCCATGGTAGTACTAATGGCATCAGACCCAAAAACATAGAAACACCAAAATACAGTCTAGTGAGTGAACATCCATAACACTGTCAATTGGAAAAACATGATAAACACCGTGTGTCTAGTGTTCAAGATTTTAGCAGGGCTCAGGAATATTAATGAAGACGAGACTGCTTGGGGGTTTTTTCCTCAGGAAATTATACACGAAGGAAAGTAGACAAGCAAACGAGTTTAGACTAGTTACCTCAGAAACCAAACATCAAGAAACTACCCCATATAAACCCCGTCCAAAGCCATCGCAGCTCCAGATATCAGGCCAAACCAAGCATCTAAAACCGTACGACGGCAACGATTCGGGTACAAGGAATGCACAAAACATTTAGAGTGAGCGTGCATTTATTCATCAACATCATTACTATAAACGTGTAAGGATTCTGGCATGCCAAACAAGATTTTAATTGCTCTTATGATCTAATTAATTCAGAAACCACATTTCCTCATACATTTGGAGATCTAACAGAAATCCCAGATCCATCACTAAACAGCAATTTAACATTAAACAAAAACGTTCGAGGGAAGATTTTCCTCTCGTGGCCTTTGGCATACTTGGAACAGTGTGACCTCAGCAAACACAAAGCTTAAGACAAAAGAGTCTTGCATTCATGCTGAATGACCTCATTGCTTACTATAAGCAGTCCTGACGGCTCTGATTCTGCCATGGATAAACTGGTAACAGTGAGAGAAGTCATTTGTTTTGAATGTGCTCTTTGTTCCTCAAAATCTTTGGTTTTGGCTAATGAGAAAACAGCAGCGAGCGCGTGGAGGAAAGCCCTGCCGATAGGCGTCTCGTAAGGACATGTTTGTGAAACTCAACCCTTGGTGAAACTCGCTCAAACTTCCTGCAACACCTGTTTTTCAGATATCATCGGTGAGCTGATGGACGGCTGATCAGCTTTCTAAAGATTTTTCCAAGGAAAATTTGAGGGGGGAGAAAAGAAATCCCTAAAAATCTGAGATAATAAATAGCTAAGATGCTGTGCAATTCACATACTGATTTCTATTAATTGAAGAGGAGTATCACAGTGGGTTAAACACAGATTAATATCTATTAGCACAGAAAAAAGTATAATATCTTGTGTTGCAATAATCAGCAATATTCTATTTTTAATATTTATGTCAACGTGCAATCTACTCTATTTAGTCATGTTTCTGGTCTTACAGTGAAGGATTTATCAGTCCAAATTGTTCCAAAGAGAATAAAATTCTCTTTATAAATTGTAATCAAAATGTAACAACTTCCTCCGCCTCGGAAACAACTTAATTTTTTGGTTGGCGTAACGAATCCCTCCTTCGCTACATCCACCTGACACCAATCTAGTACGTAACACAAAATAGCACCCATGTAAATCCTGATAAATCACAAAAGTCCTGCTCTACATTTTTTGGGATGAGAAAATGGTAGGGTTGGGCTGACTACTGATTAATATAATAAGGTTTGTTTTATGTTAGTTTGTCTTTGTAAAATATCATTGAGAAATTTAAACAATAGATGTGGTTTTGATGCTCTTTAATGTGGTGTGATAGATTGCTGCTGCAGCAGCCTCAGTTCAAGGACACGAACAGATCATCTCATTCTCTTTACTACTAGTTATAGAATGAAATAAATGAGCATCAGGTGTTAATAAAAGATACAGTACATATACATATATATATATATATATATATATATATATACACACCGCGTCACCGCTGGTAGTTGGTCCATTACCACCGTCGCAGCCCTAGATATAAATACTTTTTTTTTTTAAGTTTGAGTGTCCAGTTTAAAAGTTTGTCTTCAACTTACATTCAATTTATTTCAGTGTTGATTGTTCTACCTAAAAATAAATAGGACTAGGTTACATTTACCCTTTAATGTACCAACTGAACAGGGTTCCTTGTATAGTCTACAGCTTGTACAGATTTTAGTTGAAGAAAAAATTTACCTGACATGTATCCAAATAAATGGATATCAAATCGGAATCAGAACAGAATCAAATCAATGGCTTGCGAATAGGGTCGGGAATCGAAAATCGATTCCAATTCCAGAATCGGATACTTAAGGTCAGGAATCGGATGCTTCTTGTAAAATGAAAACTTTGATTCCGCCTATCGATTCCGGTGTGCGCTTTTTTTTCCTTCATCTGTGAGGACCCAACCTAACGATCTGCCAGGACCTTGCTCACTAATCTAAGCGCTCCAGAGTTTGGCTACACTTGCAATCGGAAGCCAAAAAAGCTAAGTATAATATCTGTGATAAGCTAAACATGTTGCAAGAGAGGCGTCACCACCAACATGTCAAAGCACTTTAATTGAATAGATTGTTAACACGATTGAAACACCAATGTGATTCTATTCCTAAAATACAATGATTCGTCTGTTTCATTCCTCAATCCTTGACGTGTCCGATCACAATGCTGTGATCACTTGGTTCGTCCGTGCAGCGAATGATCACATCAGCGTGATTTGAACATTTAAATCTGCGTTCGCACTGCCGCTGACCTAAAGAGAGCAGCTGTCATCTGTCATAAATGAAACAGCTTCACAGTATTTTCAGCTACAGTATCATTATTTCTGTTACAAACATTCAAATCACAGAAGTACTGGGATAAAAGTTTATAGTTCAGATATAAACTGAAGAGAATTACCTTTTGAAAGTAATTTGACACTTCAAATGAAGATTTATCGATTAAATTGTTACGCCAGTAGGTATGGAAGTCCGTTTCCGTCATTGAATAAACAATTAAAAAGGTAATTGTGACATTTTATCTCACAATTCTGACTTTTTTCCTCAATTGCGTGATACAAAGTCGCAATTCTGAAATTTTTTCTCAGAATATAAACACAATTGTGAGACAAAGTCGCAATTCTGAGAAATAAAGTCAGAACTGTGAGGTACAAACTAATTCTGAGAACCTTTCAGTCTCCCCCTGCTCAAAACTGGACTTTAACTCGCAATTGAGTGTATATCTGAAGGAAAAAGTCTGAATTGCGAGAAAAAAAAGAGTTTTTATCTCACAATTCTGACTATATAAATCGTAATTGTGAGTTTATACCTCACAGTTCTGTTGATATTTGTTCATGGTATTCAGCAGCAAATAAATGGTTTGCAAAAAGACACACAGGATAAATGTTTGATATCATTATTTAATCACATTGGAATCAAAACTGGAAATCGAAAAGAATCGGATCGACTAAAATTCAAACGATGCCAAACACTACTTGCGAATCAAATCAATTTGTGGAATCAGTGATAATTCCCAGGCCTAGAAAATAGGTTGTTTTTGGTGACTTTAAGGTGATTCATTTAGTAAAGACTGAGAATTCAAGGTGATGAAGCCAACAACAAAACTTAGCAATAGTTTAAAGTTTAACTTACACTCTAAAGCTCAATACTTCTTTAACATAATTTAAAGAGTGTAAACTTTTAGACAAACTTGTCCTAAAAAGATTAAGCTACTTATGTTCTGCTTCAAACAAAACTTGGTACTCGATGAAAAAAATCCATGAAGAGTGAGAATGGCTAATCTGACTTGTGTTAGAAACGCCCTTCCCCCATGAAAAGATTCCATTGTGACATTCTAAACTGCAATAGCAGTCAGCAAGAGAATGCAGCATATTCCCAACAACACTGGAATGCTTTGTTAGGGGGATATCTTTCAGACCGCCGGCCCAGCCAGCAGCACACACACACACACAGACCTACGGCTCGCATGTATCCAAACCGAAATACATGCAACCTTGAAACGTCCATCTGAACTGAGCTAGAAAGCAAAGAAAACCAATTCTACATTCACAGACTGTCATAAGAGCAAACATCGCTTTGTGTTGCACAAAGTCATTAAGAATTATTCTGAGAAAGAGAACTGAAACTTCATGAAAACAGCATGTTTGGCCACTCACGGATGACCTGAGCATTATTTCCATAGCAACAGTATTAGCCAACAACGCTGCTCATATTCCAAATGCTGGTCAAATAAAGAAACAGACGTGATTGTGTTTCACAGGAGGATGCATAACATATATAAACACATAGAAAGTTTTAATGAAAGTAAATTTAAGATCAAGTAATAAATTGAAGGAAAAAATTAATCAAAATGTTCTCTAAATGTCCAAGCAGCACACGCTGAGTTATATTAGCATCACTTCAAAGTTTGCAAATGCAACTTCCAACAGATCTTTATTACTTTTTTGGATATAACTTTTAATGTATCAAACGCTGCTGTCCGTCCACTGTGTTTTTGTCTTGGTATTTTGTAAAATGAGATAAAAAAAAGTCATGATTTCTGAGAAACTGATCAAAATAAAGTGAGTTTATAATTAAAATTCAAAGAAAAAAAAGTTTTTAATACCTCACTGACAGATATTTGTTCTTGTGTCAAGCATAACCTCACTTCATTTTGCCCAATTTCTTTGAAAACAAGACTTAAATGTCTTTATTTTTAGTAAATGTGTTTTAAGAATGTTCAATCATGTTAAAAGACGACAAAAATACTGAGGAATAAAATCATTTTTTGCAGTGTATGCCACATTTAAAGCCATGACTATGAATTTAAGACTTTCAGCTCAGATTTAAGACTTTTAAGACCTGCATAAATTCATTTGTGAATAAATGCAAAACAACTGAAATGCTTGAAGCATCATTCTCACAGGTTTGATTCTAAATGATTTCATTTTGATGGATAACACACAAACACAAATATTTCCTTTCCACCCTTCTGACCACAAAAAATAGGTCAAATCCATTTCACGCACAGTGCAAAATCTCCCAGACTATAAAAATAGTCTTGCATTGTCAACAGGTCAGAAAAAAAAAAAAAAAAGAAACGTTCCGGACGATCACGAGAATATACTTCTTTAAATAACTAGCCCTGCTGAAGCATCCATTAAGCAGCGAGTTTCATTCCCAAACCGAAGGGACCCAAACAGGAAATACATTCCACATGAACTCAGAGAAGCCATTGCCAGCGAGTCTCATTCGAGAGTCGGGCTACAATAGCTCAGAGGGGCCGGCCGTCTGCAAAAGAGGGTTTAACGAAAACCCTGGTTGCAAAACACAATGAAGTTCACACAGAATAGAGTGCAATTGACCTACTCGCATTCATCTAACAAACTAATCACAGGCTTCAGTGGAATCCAGGGTGAAGAATGTGGAAACTAACAATTAGGATCACAATCACACAGTGTTAAAATGTTGTTTTTTACGTTTGCAGACTATAGGAATACTATAACATCAGCGTGTGTAACGTGTTTGTTCTGACAGGTCTCAGAGAGCAGGAAAAAAACAGTACTTCAAAAAAGAATTCAGATCCAGCGGTTTAAAGTTAAAACATCTTGATGATGGATTTGATTCTTACAAACACACAGCTTTTGGCTTCTTAAGATATTAATTCATTGACAGGAGTGGTGTGGATTATTGTGATGTTTTTATCAGCTGTTTGGACTCTCATTCTGACGGCACCCATTCACTGCAGAGCATCCATTGCTGAGCAAGTGATGTAATGCTACATTTCTCCAAATCTGACGAAGAAACAAACTCATCTACATCTTGGATAATCTGAGGTTGCAAATTTTGCACGCATAAAAAAAAAAAACACTAAAACCATAAATAAAATGAGACTACATTACACACTTGCAATGAAAACATACTTTGCATAGACCAAGTTAAATTTTGTATGGCGCTTTTAACAAACTGTTTTAAATCAGCTTTGCAGAAAATCATGATCTTCATGTTTATTATATTTGAATATATTCGAGTAGGGATGCATTGATCCGATACTCGTTGCATCCCTATATTCGAGTCTTAGTCGACGCATTTAGTAAATTAGAGATGAACGATAAATTACATTTTTGCAACGATACAAGCAATCAAGAAGATATATATATGTTGCTATATAGTATATCACCATATGCGAGTATATTGCATGCACAGAAAAAGCTGGACATTCTCATATATCCAACTCTATAATAATATTTTGCAATGAAATAAAAAAATCAGACATTTCAAAATTACTAAATAGTATAGCAATGTGCATATAAATATTGTACTTCTGAATTACTAAACAAGAATAAACTAAATGATAGTAATTACAAATTTCAATATTTGGTCATGATGATGACTGTGCTGACATGCAATGTAAAATCTGGGTCCTGAAACAAAACCAACCGTTAAAGAACCACAAAAACAACCAAATCAAATCCAATGAAAACACAGCAGAAATGCTCCAGCAAACTTTTTCATTTACGGGGTGACAAATACATTTAACTTCACACTGCAAAGTGTATTTCAAGCTACATACAGGCTTACACTGGCGTGCAGTTGAGTATAAATATCCTGAAATATTCTGAGAGCTACAGCCACTAGAAACACTGCAGGAATCTGGATCCTCCTGATACACACAATTCATTTAAATAAACCAGTCTGTGATCTCCTAGACACTCATTCCAGCGAAAACAAAACCAAGCCCAACCAAAACCAGCAGTTAGGACCAGTTCCCCGGTGATAAACTACCACTAGAGCCCGAGATGACCTCATTATATTTTGCATTGATATGGAAGATTGTCCATTTCAACCCAAATCTAGAAGTTTCCGACACTTCGACACCCGTGAAAACACTGATTCATCTCCAGTGACACTCGCCAGGGGTTTGTGTGTGTATGACACCCGTCGGCTGTCATTAGGGTGTTAAAGGGCTGCAATGAAGCGTATCGCTGCTTTTTCAGGGCGTTGAAGGGTCTCCAGCCCCAGTGTAATTTAGGGACCCCGGGAGCAGTTTTAATTACGCCATTAATTGAAGTAATTAAGATCAGACCGGCAGACTGCAGCAGATTTGATGAGATTTAAACGGCTCAATTCTGATACAAACGAACCAAATACTCTTCACAACCCACATAACCGCCGAAATACCACTTTAGTGCTTTCCTGCTATCGTTACGCTCCTTTAACAGCAACGAAATTATGTTTCAAATGATTATACAAAAAGCATCAGTGTTTATGGAGCTAATCTCAGTTAGCCATTAGCACCTCTCGTTGACACGGATTGAAAAAACACGTCCAAACACAAGCGCTCGCGGCCGCTCCGGGCGGCGGGCATTAACGGACTCAGGTCCTACCTGTAGCGGCTCCGGGAAAGGCGTTTATCGGTGTGAAAAACAGCCCGATCGGCGGTCGGATCACGGCATCACTTACCAGCTGTTTGTCCCCACCCTCCTGTCTGTGGAAAGCGGAAATGACGCAGCGAGTCTTCCGAGCGCGCGTCCACAAAGCGCGAGCACGCCATACCAAAGAGCGCGTGCACTCGATTAGATTTTCAGTGCATTGTTGCTCGCCTTACAAAATACTACAGTTTTCACCGAAGTACAATATTTATTGACGTTTTTGTTCCTATATGTATAATGGCTAATAAAAATAATAATAATACATTATTATTTTTTCTATAAGAAGTTTTTTTAAGTATTTTAAGAAGTATTTTATTAATTTGATAATAATGTATCGAACATGTTTATGTTGTATATTTTATTATTATTATTAAAATTATTATTTTAGAAAATTATTCCGATTTTCTGAAATAATTAGAATAATTATTATTTTAGACTTTTTATTTTTTTTATTAATACAGACAGATTTTTTTTTTTTATTCATTACGACTTGTACAACAGGACAAGAAACATCGAACAACGTAAGTGAGGCACAATCACCAGAATGAACACTATGTGCACAAAAAACAGATGAAAGACATCAGAGAGGAATACAGTAACATCAATATTTTGAAGACTGTGATGTGATGGACTGCTGTGTCCTCTAGTGTTCAATATTTCAACAAACACAGTGTTCATGTCGTTCACGTGTTGATAGATGGCGCCATATCCATCAGATTTTTTTTTTTCACTTTATTTATTTATTTATTTAGCTTTTTGTCTTTCTTACAGTTTTTTACAATCACTTTGCTACTATTTTCAGAACCTTGATGTCATTTTTCACAACTCTAGACACAAAACTCACAACTAATGATCAAAATGCACATTTTTCAAAACTCTAACCCTTTTCTCAATTGCTTGGATACAATACACATAAAACTTAGATAATTTGTTCATTCAACAAAACTCACCTGTTCAATATGACACAACTTAACATCAAAGTACTACTATTTCAAAAGGCAATTCACACATTACATTTCAAATGAGTGTCTATGCATTTCCTTACAATGATCTAACTATCAATACAACTGCTCAAAATGATAAGTAACTGTGGCATTACTCTTAATGCATCGTTGTATGGAAACAGACAAACAATCTTCCATGTTTAAATCATGAAAGTTTCAAGATACTGTAACGAGATTCATTGTCACCAATTAGCGTGGAGCATGAACCAATTAGACTACAATATCCATGGATGTAGCCTAATATTTTATCATAATGCTTCATCAGAAACTGTGTCTATGGTCCCAAATACTGTACCACATTTTCAGACTATTTACAGTATTGACAGTACTGCACTGTATAGATGCAGGCCCTTGTAATTGCTTGTCCAATTCTGCCAACTCGTTACTGATGATTGAGGGCACATTGTGGAATGAGTATATAAAGAGTTGATTGGGATCCAATTGCAAGAGCATAGTGATACGTAACATGGAGCCAGCAGGTGATCCAGGTCACAATGGAGGTCAAGCAGTGGTGGGAGGAAGACGTGCTGGTCAAAGGAATGGCAGGGGACAGGCACCCCTTCTGAGAGGTGGTCATGGGCCTCGTTTGAGAGGTGTGGGGGAACGTGGTAGAGGACAGGCACCCCTTCTGAGAGGTGGTCATGGGCCTTGTTTGAAAGGTGTGGGGGAACGTGGTAGAGGACAAGGCCACGGACCAAGACAGCAGCAGCAACAGCATAGTGTCCAATGAAATTCGGGCAATAGTTGTAGACCATGTCATAAATCATGGCATGACAATGACTGAGGCGGCTACAATGATCCAACCAAACCTCAGAAGGTCAACCGTGGCCTCAATAATCAGAACTTTCTGCAATGAGAACCAGTAAGTTATCAGCATGCACTAAACATTATGCTACTCTCAATTGTCAAATGATTGCATACCAATGTGTATCACAGAATAGGTGATGTAACCAAGTGTCTTCTTACTCTAATGTTCCCTGTAGAATTCTGACCAGGCCAAATAGTGGAGGCAGAGGCAAAATTCTAACTGACCAAAAAGAGCAGGCTGTGGTCAATTTGGTTGGGGCCAGAAGTGATATTCGCCTTACTGAAATTCACCAGCATATCTTGGACAATGAAGACATGTTCAACAATGTGGGACCCATAAGTTTGCCGACTATTGCACGCATGCTGAAAAGGCACCAGGTATCTATAAAACCACTATACCGTGTGCCTTTCGAAAGAAATGCAGACAGAGTGAAGCAAATGAGGACTGAGTATGTTCAGGTAAGTCCAGTTTCAAGATGGCTGTTGTAAAAACATTCCCAAAAATTCTACATTGTACAGTAATCTCTTTCCAGAATGTATTTTTAGAGGGTGATGGAGCTGGATGCTGATGACGACCATCACAAATTCATATATTTGGATGAGGCAGGTTTTAATCTGGCCAAGACAAGGAGGAGAGGTCTGAATTTCATTGGCCAGCAGGCAACCATCCAAGTACCTGGACAACGTGGGGCCAACATTACCATGTGTGCGGCTATATCAGAAGATGGTGTGGTGGGACGCAGACCTCATATTGGACCATATAATGCAGCTCTCCTTGTCACCTTTCTTGATGAGCTCGATCAGATTTATAGAGCTGAAGGTGTGACCTATGTCATTGTGTGGGACAATGTCAGGTTCCATCATGCTCATGTGGTGCAAGCATGGTTTCAGGCCCATGCACAATTTACCACCCTGTATTTACCCCCATACTCTCCCTTCCTTAACCCGATTGAGGAATTTTTCTCCGCATGGAGATGGCAGGTTCATGAAGTCACTCTTCTCCAGGCCATGGATGACGCCTGCAATGACATCACAGCAGACCAGTGTCAGGCCTGGATTGGCCATGCCCGAAGGTTTTCTCCAAGATGTTTGGCTAATGAAAACATCCATTGTGATGTAGATGAGAACCTGTGGCCAAATCCACAACAGAGTTGATGACAATGTAGAAGTACAGTAATCACTCCTGTTTTGTTTCTTCCAGTACAAGCAAGTTGAGGAACACTGCATTTGATGTTTTACAGTACTTTCTTTTCTATTTCATAGCTAATTACTGTATTTTTGCTTTGATTCAAATAAACCTATGTTGTGATTGTACTGTAGTGTTTTGCATCAATATATTACAAACGTTGTTCAATGATTCCACTGTGTCTGTAGTATTCTCTCTACTCCTGCAGTACTTTTACAGAGATGTATTTACTGTACATGTAGTACCCTAATGAAACCTGTATCACCTATTTTGTTCTACAATATTTAATGATTATTAGAAGTGGACTGCCATTTTATTAATTTGATTATAGAGGTAATGTATCGAACATGTTTGTGTATTTTATTAAAATTATTCAGATTTTCTGAAATTATAATTATTTTAGACTTTTTTTTTTTATTAATACAGACAGATTTTATTTATTCATTGCGAACTGTTACAACAGGACAAGAAACATCGAAAAACGTAAGTGAGGCACAATCACCAGAATGAACACTATGTGCACAAAAAAACAGATGAAAGACATCAGAGAGGAATACAGTAACATCAATATTTTGAAGACTGTGATGTGATGGACTGCTGTGTCCTCTAGTGTTCAATATTTCAACAAACACAGTGTTCATGTCTTTCACGTGTTGATAGATGGCGCCATATCCATCAGATTTTTTATTTATTTAGCTTTTTGTCTTTTTAAATAAATGTAATGTTTATTTACTATTAGTATTTTATTATTTAGTATAAAATATTGTATCTAATATACACACAAGTACTTACACTGAGGTCTGTAAATTTATGGTAAAAATGTTCTGAGGTTTTTGGCCCCCTCTGCAGCGCACTGTACTGTGTGTGTGTGAGAGAGTGTGTGTGCGTGTGAGAGAGAGAGAGAAAGCGAGAGAGTGTGTGTGTGTGTGTGTGTTTGTTTATATGGTTTATGAGGACACAAATTTGTATAATGACATGGGTATGACAGAGGTATTACAATATGAAGGTGGTTTATGAGGACACTGCCTATGTCCCCGTAATTCAAAAGGCTTAAAAACATACTAAATGGTGTTTTTTTGAAAATCTAAAAATGCACAAAGTCTCCTGTGAGGGCTGAGTTTAGGTGTAGGGTTGGTGTAGGGCAATAGCACACGCAGTTTGTTCAGTATAAAAACCATTACGCCTATGGAGAGTCCCCATAAACCACAAAAACCAACGTGTGTGTGTGTGTGTGTGAGAGAGAGAGAGAGAGAGAGAGAGAGAGTGTGTGTGTGTGTGTGTGTGTGTGTGTGCGCGCGCGGGGGGGGGGGGGTGTATTGAGCTGCAGATCAGCTGCTTTTTTCGCCCTTCATAAGGCGGATCTGTGACATTTGGGTTCAGTTCAGCCGGAGATTCTCTCTCTCTCACACACACACACACACACACACAGGTTCTGCCCGATACTCGTCACGATGGGACTGACAAGCGACCCAAATTTCCAGAATCTGGAGAAATGGTACAAATCAAACGCCGCGAGTCTCAACATGAGGCAGATGTTCGAGGCCGATAAAAACCGATTCCAAAAGTTCAGGTACTTTATTTATTTACTTACTCATTCAAATATTCTGATTGAAACAGCTCATTAGTGAAATACCGTTTTATTTAAAATATTTTATTATTATATATTTAATAATTAGCAACTGTACTTCACAGTTCATGCAGTAAAGTGGGCGGAGTCACACGTAGAAGCTGTTTTACTGTCCTGTCCATCATCATTAAATCCCGCCCACATTCAAATTCATAACTTTTAAACTTTCACATACAGAGGTAGTCAGAATTATTGACTCCCTTGGTTAATATGATCAAAGGCGGCTGTGAAAATTAATCTGCATTGTTAATCCTTTTGATCTTTTATTAAAGAAATTCTCCAAAAATCTAACCTTTCATTGGATAATCAGAATTTAAAATGGGGGGAAATATCATTATGAAATAAGTGTTTTTCTCTAATACAATTTGGCCACAATTAACGGCACCCTTTTATTCAATACTTTTTGAAACCTCCATTTGTCAGTTTAACAGCTCTAAATGTTCTCCTATAATGCCTGATGAGGTTAGAGAACACCTGACAAGAGATCAGAGACCATTCCTTCATCCAGAATCACTCCAGATCCTTCAGATTCACAGCTCCATGACGATGCTTCTTCTCTTCAGTTCACCTCACTCATTTTCTACAGGGTTCAGGTCAGAGGACTGGAATGGCCAGCAGAAGCTTGGTTTTGTGCTCAGTGACCCATTTTTGTGTTGTTTTTGAGGTTTGTGTTTGGATTATTGTCCGGTTGGAAGATCCAAACATGGCCCATTATAATATTTCTAACAGAGTCAGTCACTTATTGATTTTTTATCTGTTGGTATTTGATAGAATCCATGATGCCATGTGTCTAAACAAGATGTCCAGGACCTCCAGCAGAAATATAGGCCCACAACATCAAAAATACAGCAGTATATTTCATTGTACACATGGGGTACTTTTTATCCCTATGTTCACCAAACCCATCTTGAGTGTTTGCTGTTAAAAAGCTCATTTTTCAGTTTCATCTGATCATAGAAGCCAGTCCCATTTGATGTTCCAGTCGTGTCTGATAACTGAATATACTGGAGTTTTTTTTTGGATGAGCTAGGAGAATTTTTCTTGAAACCCTCCCAAACAACACGTGGTGCTGTTTGACAATTTGTTTTAAGGTTTTCTGACCCCGAGACTCAACTATATTCTGCAATTCTCCAGCTGTGGTCCTCGGAGAGTCTTTAGCTACTCAAACTCTCCTCCTCGCCGTGCATTAGGACGATATAGACACACATCCTCTTCCAGGCAGATTAGTAACATTTTCTGTTGATTGGAAATTGTTAATTATTGCCCTGATGGTGGAAATGGGAATTTTCACTGCTCTAGCTCTTTTCTTAAAGCCACTTCACTAATTTGTGAAGCTCAATTGTCTTTTGCTGCATTGTGATGGATGATTAAGGGAATTTGGGCTTTGTTTTCCCTCCTATTTATATTTCTGTGAAACAGGAAGCCATGGCTGGGCAATTTCAGCCTCAAAATTGTAAATATGAATGGAATATACTTCAGAGATATTTTACACATAATAATTTCTAGGGGTGCCAATAATTGTGTCCAACGTGTATTTGAGAAAAACATTTATTTCATAATGATATTTCCTACCATTTTAAATTGGTTTAGTTCAATGAAAGGTTACATTTTTGTGATTCTTTTTTATAAGAGATCAAAAGGATTAATGATGCAGATTAATTTTTACAGGCTTTTTTCTTCACATTTATCAAGGGTGTGAATAATTCTGTCCACCACTGTATATTTATATATATTCACTCAAGTGGCAGATTATATTTAACAATCATAGTGATAAAAAATGCAAGTAGTCAGTATAACTATCTGGCTGTACAGATTTTGTATAATGATTTTATTATCTTTATAATGATTTTAATATCTGTAAGCAAGTGATCAAAGAGTTCATCTGAAGCTGCATGTTTGTCCTCTTTCAACAGCTTAACTCTAAAAACAGACGAAGGAGACATTTTGCTGGATTACTCCAAGAACCTCATAAATGAAGAGGTTATGAAGATGCTTGTGGAGCTGGTAAAGATTTGAGCAGATGAATGTTTACTGAGAGTTAAATGGAGTCAGCATGTAAATATAACAGCTTTGATCCGCAGGCGAAGTCTCGTGGTGTGGAGGCCTCCAGAGACAAGATGTTTTCAGGAGAAAAGATTAATTTCACTGAGGTATTTCACTGAGGGTTTAATCAGCGTGTGCTCAAATATACATCACATTTCCTGCTTTTATAGACTGAAATGAGCTGAGCTTGTTTGGACATACTGGGATGCATGCATGTGTTTATTGATGCAAACGCTATGAATTATGCTTTATTTATTTGATATTTTTAATTAAGCATAAGCTGCACTTGTAAAATGCTTGAGATTCTTATATACACACTTCACATGAATGTTTTTGATTTTCAGGGAATGCATGAACTGATTCAATGTATATCCTGAATGTATTGCAAATTGCATTAGGTAAAAGTGTCTACCAAATGCATGAAGATTGTGTGGTCTGCAGGGTCGTGCTGTTCTCCACGTGGCCCTGAGGAACCGCTCAAACACACCCATAAACGTGGACGGGAAAGACGTGATGCCAGAGGTCAACCAGGTCCTGGAGAAGATGAAGGGCTTCTGTCACGTGGGTGTCATATTTGATGCGATGCTTCATACTAGGACACTTGAATATGAAAATATACACAGATATATACACAAATAAACAGTGATCAAAATATGGAAACTATAAAAAGTGTCTGGGCCAGGATGCAATTATAAACAAAATCTCACTTTCTTCCGTCCACAGAAAGTCCGCAGTGGCGAGTGGAAGGGATACACTGGGAAATCCATCACTGATGTGGTTAATGTCGGCATCGGTGGATCTGATCTGGTTTGTGAAATCAAAACTCTCTGTTTAGATGCCACTGACTCCCAAAACACTGAAAAGGTGTGGTGGTGAAACAATTTTCACTCATTGCCAGTAAATTTCACAAATAATTACGGCAAGTAAAACATCAATTTAAATTTCTAATTTTGAATTTATTGGAAATACTTTTTTTTTTTTCCTCTTATCAGGTGTACTTGGAATTTGAAAGACTAACACGTCAAAAATATAAGTTTTAAAAAATGAAATTTAGAAATAGAAAGACTAAAATAGTAATTTCTGTTAAGTTACATTATTACATTGTTTTTCCCGATTTATTATTTATACATTTACTAATTTTAGTCATTCATGTAAAAAAAAATATATTATTTTATTTTGTTGATATTTTATTTGTTTGTTTTAAATTAAATATATTTATTTTAATTAAATTATTTAATTTAAATATTTTATTCAATAATTTATTAATTTTAATCATATTTGTATTATTTACTTATAAATTTAGTAGTGCTGTCAAACGATTAATCATGATTAATCGCATCCAAAATAAGTATGTATGTGTATTGTGTATATTTATTATGTATATATAAATACAAACACATATAGTATATATTTGGAAAATATTTACATGTATATACATTTATATATTATATTATATATAAATGTTTTTAATATAATAAATATAATAAATACTTTTATTTTGGATGCGATTAATCATTTGACAGCACTAAAATTTACTTATTCATTTTATTCAAATTTTCATTTATTTGTTTGTTGTAAATAATTTTTATTTAATTATTTTAATCAGTCAATCAATTTATTTATTTATTTTAATAATTTCTGTGTGTGTTTCAGGGTCCATTAATGGTGACAGAGGCCCTGAAGCCGTACTCTAAAGGCGGACCTCGTGTCTGGTTTGTGTCTAACATCGATGGAACGCACATCGCTAAGACTCTGGCTGAACTCAACGCTGAGACCACACTCTTCATCATCGCATCGAAGGTCTGAGCAGGACGCAGCTTTCAGAGACTGAACAGATTATACAGCCTTAGCAGAGACAAAAATATCACATTTAGATTTAGCTATGACTCTTTGAGTGAGATTTCTGTAAATCAAAAAACAAAAAATACTGATACACTGATAACGTTGTGAAATCGTTTGTTTCTGTTTGTCTTCCTCAGACATTCACGACCCAGGAAACCATCACAAACGCTGAATCAGCGAAGGAGTGGTTCCTGCAGGCCGCCAAAGACGTGAGTCTCACCTCCTGCAGCGACGTGTACGGGACGCCTGTGTCACGCACTCATTCTTCTGTCATTTTTATCATCCTCGCAGAAATCTGCAGTGGCCAAGCATTTCGTGGCGCTCTCAACCAACGGAGTAAGTGCATTATAGTTTAAATGTAAACATCAGCAGGAGTTAAAATTTGCAAAAACAGTTCATTGTGCTATTAAACCATATTTTGTAACTTTCAAAACTCAAAAGAGTCCAAAAAGAGAATTTACTGAAACTAAACTGCTAAATATTTTTCTTGAATATATACATGTATGTATGTGTATATATATATACATAATAAATATACACAGTTCACACACATATAGTATGTAAACAAAAACGTTTGGGATTTTGGATGCGATTAATCGTTTGACAGCACTAAAAGAATTAACGTTTCCATGACTTAATGAGTACATTAGCAAATCTTTCTTAGAACATGTGTGTGAGATGAGCCCTTTAAAAGCATGGATATTTTAGGTTCACAAACAAACTTTATTCCATTTTCTGTGTTTCAGCCCAAAGTGAAGGACTTCGGCATTGACCCGGCGAATATGTTTGGGTTCTGGGATGTGAGTGTCGGGGTCCGCTGATGCCCTGGGCTATTTTTGCTGTAGTGGTTTGACCTGTGAAGTAGTTGTCTGGACAGCTGCTGGTAACCAGAGTCCCTCACTGACTCGCGGCCGAACGCTGCTGGGTTATTCGTGATCTTGACCTTATCAGAGCAAAGGTCACGCACAGACTGGTTCACTGTAAAGGCCGACGGGCTACTTTTAGTCACATTGTTGATATTTAAAGGGCAAGGTTCCTTCCTGTCCTGTTTATTATAGAATCCATATGCTCTTTAGCTCATGTAAAGAAGTTGGATTTGTATTTATTTTGGTCTTTTTTGTCATTTTTGTTCATTAATATGTCTATACCTATATAGTTAAGTTTTATTTTATTTCCATTAACATTTATTTTATTTCAAGTAACAAAATTTTTTTGATGGTTTTATTAATGTTTTTGTCATGTTTATTAGTTTTTATTTTTTAATATGTCTAGTTTTTTTGTTTATATTTATTTTATTTCAAGTAAAAAATCATGGCCTTGGTTTTAGTTTTAGTTAACTGTAACTAAATTATTTGAAAAAGTAATGTATTGTGCCTCATTAGATGAGTCTGAAATTGTTTTTGTTTTTTTTAGTGGGTCGGCGGACGATATTCATTATGGTCTGCAATTGGTCTGTCCATTGCACTTCATATCGGTGAGTGTTATTATGGGACTCTCATGAAGATATCCAATGAGTGAGAGATACTCAGGCGTCTGTTTTATCTCTTCTGTCTCAGGATACGAGAACTTTGAGAAGCTGCTGGCTGGAGCTCACTGGATGGTAGGTTTTATTACTGAAGAATATATTGTAAAATGTAATTGATTGCTGTGATCAAAGCTGAATTTTCCGCATCATTACTCCAGTGTTACATGATCCTTCAGAAATCATTCTAATATGCTGATTTGCTGCTCAAGAGACATTTCTGATACAATCCAAATTCCAAAAATGTTGGGACTTTTTAAATTTGAATAAAATGAAAACTAAAAGAATTTCAAATCACATGAGCCAATATTTTATTCACAATAGAACATAGATAACATAAAAACTGTTTAAACTGAGAAAGTTTGCACAAAATGAGCTCATTTCAAATTTGATGCCTGCTATACAGGTCTCAAAATAGTTGGGACGGGGGCATGTTTACCATGGTGTAGCATCTCCTCTTCTTTTCAAAACAGTCTGAATACTTCTGGGCATCGAGGTTATGAGTTTCTGGAGTTTTGGGGTTGTAATTTGGTCCCATTCGACAGTGGTTTCTGGAAGTATTCCTGGGCCCATTTAGTAATGTCAATGACAGAATCATGCCGATGAGTGATGCAGTTTTGTCTGAGGGCCCGAAGACCACAGGCATCCAACAAAGGTCTTCAACATTGTCCCTTACGCACAGAGATTTCTCCAGTTTCTCTGAATCTTTTGATGATGTTATACACTGTAGATGATGAGATTTGCAAAGCCTTTGCAATTTGACGTTGAGGATCATTGTTTTTAAAGTATTCCACAATCTTTTTATGCACTCTTTCACAGATTGGAGAGGCTCTGCCCATCTTTACTTCTGAGAGACTATGCCTCTCTAAGGCATCCCTTTTATAGCTAATCATGTTACAGACCTAATGTCGATTAACTTAATTAGTTGCTAGATGTTCTCTGAGCTGAATCTTTTCAAAATTTCTTGCTTTTTCAGCCCTTTGTTACCCCCGCGCAAACTTTTTTGAGACCTGTATCAAACATCAAATTTGAAATGAGCTCATTTAGAGGATAAAAGTGTGAAATTTCTCAGTTTAAACATTTGTTATGTTCTATTGTGTTTTAATTTTATTCAAATTTGAAAAACGTCCCAACATTTCCGGTAATCGGGTTGTAATTATCAACGTTGCTGCCCAATATTTTTGTGGAAACCGTGAAACATTTTATTTTTCAGGATTCACAGATTAATAGAAAGTTAAAAAAAAACAGCATTTATTTGAAATAGAAATCTTTTGTAACATTATTGTAACATGTCTTTACTGTCACAGCTATTTATTGCATCCTTGAAGAATGAAAGTGTCCATTTCTTTTAAAAACCTCAAATAAACCCCTGAATCTGCGTCTGTGGCAGGACACTCATTTCCGCACGGCTCCCGTGGATCAGAACGCTCCCATGCTGCTCGCTCTGCTGGGCATCTGGTACATCAATTTCTTCCAGGCGGAGACTCACTGCCTGTTGCCATATGATCAATACATGCACCGCTTCGCTGCCTACTTCCAACAGGTGCGTCTCACCTGTAGAGCGAACACAGAACACATTTTATACTGATAGTAAAGTCATCAAAAATGCAAATGGTATGGGAATCTGATATATCTAATTGGATGCTTTTGCAGTTGCACTTGTATGTTTCAAAACTTATTATTTTTATGTGCGTGTGTGAATGGATGTATATTTTGTTTATGTATGGACAGACGTATATGCATACAGGTGCATCTCAAAACATTTGAATATCGTGAAAAACTGCATTTTTTTGTAACTTATTTCAAAAAGTGTTTTTTTGTTTTAATTTTGATGATTAGACCTCACAGCTCATGAAAGTCAAAATCCAGTATCTCAATATATTAGAATATTTATATTTCAGTTTCACTAAACGACCATATCTACAGTATAAATTTAGGGTATCTCTTGTTCTTTGAAACCACAATAATGGGGAAGACTGCAGACTTGGCAATGATCCAGAAGACGAACATTGACGCCCTCTGATGAACATTGACAGGCTGATCGCTTCCATGCCATTCCTCACTGATGCTGGAGTTTGTACTAAAGGAGCCCCGACAAAGGATTGAGTGCATAAATGAACATGCTTTAAAGAACTTGAACTTTTCTGCTTTGCAAATCCTTTTTTTTGATTGATCTTAGGAAATATTCTAATATTTTGAAATACTGGATTTTGACTTTCATGAGCTGTAAGCTCTAATCATCAAAATTAAAACAAAACAACTTGAAATGTCTTACTTTACATGTAATGAATCTAAAATATATGAAAGTTTCACTTTTTGAAATAAGTTACAAAAAAATGCAGTTTTTCACGATATTCAAATTTTTTGAGATGCACCTGTATATCTTTTATTATATTTTGGAGTAGTATTATTGAATATGTTCTGAAAATTTTGTTTTTATATTTCTCTGGTTTTTTTGTATTGTATGTTTGTTCTTGCAATTTTATCTTTCAATGTACTTTCTGCTATAATTCAATCTCATTATTGCTAAGCAGGAAAGTGAATAAACTTCAAACTAATGCTGTGATTTACAGGGTGACATGGAGTCTAATGGAAAGTACATCACTACTAATGGTAAGCGTGTGAACTATCACACCGGGCCGATCGTATGGGGTGAACCGGGAACTAACGGACAGCACGCTTTCTACCAGCTCATTCACCAAGGTCCACTATCTGACGTACAGTATGTATGTGTTTGGGAGGGAGAAGCATCTGTCTGACCCTTCTGTCTCCTCCACAGGAACTCGTATGGTTCCTGCTGACTTCCTCATTCCTGCCCAGTCTCAACATCCAATCAGAAACAACCTCCACCACAAGGTACCGAGCTGCAGATACAGCGATGAATCACATGATGTGGCTCAAATCTATGGAAGCTTATTTCAGCCATATATCTATCTATCGATATATTGACAGAGATGTAATTGTGTTTTTTTGTCAGAATTCTGACTTTTTTCTTGCGATTCTGAGAGAGAGAAAAACACAGAATTGCTGGTTATAAATTCAGAATTACGAGATATATATTTGCACATATATAAGTCACAATTACCAGGAAAAGTCTGAATTGTGAGATTGTCAGAATATATATTTTTTTAAAAGTCACGATTTTCAGATATAAGCTGAGAATTGTGAGGAAAAAATCAGAAATTTGATATATAAACCCAGAATTGTGAGAAAAGAAGTCATAATTGTGAGATTTAACTCTTAAATTGCAGGGAAAAAGTCAGAATTGGTGTTTAAAATTCTGAGTTGTGAGATATAAAGTCATAATTAACTTTTTCATTTTTCTTCCAGTATGTGATGCGTCATGTTTTCTGTAGATCCTTTACAACATCAACGCTGTTCTTGAACTGAATTAACAACTGAATTGAGTTGAATAATGTCACTATTGTCTTCTGTAGGGCTGCTTTAGCCTACACCATTGAATTTGTATCATACAGTAGTCTAAATTTAACATTAACACTGCTTTATTACAGTGAAGCTGCTATTAAATCTATACTGTGCAGATCCTGGTGGCGAACTTCCTGGCGCAGACAGAGGCGCTGATGAAGGGAAAGACGACAGAAGAGGCAAAGAAAGAGCTGGAAGCCGGAGGACTGAGCGGAGACAAACTAGAGAAAATTCTGCCACACAAAGTGAGAATATGAAGTCAAGAGCTGGCTCATACTGACTTCTACAGGACACAAAACACACTACACCCCAAAAACTCCTGCAGTATGAATCATATGCACAGTATGCAGATTTTCTATATACATGCAATACTCACATTTTTCAAAACATGCATTTGAGTTGAGAGAATGTATCTGACAATGCAATCTGCTCATCATGACCATGTGACAAATCAATCATATGCAACAATCTTTATCTTGTCACATGATTTGATCAGACTGGCAAAAATATATTTTTTAAACAAAACTGTATTTTTGTTTAATATTTTTATTTTCATTGCTCACACAGAGACTCTTAGCAGTTATTAAATGTGCAAATATTACTAACGTTCAGCTCTTTCCTGGTAACATCATCCCTGCGTTTCTGTCCAGGTTTTCCAAGGAAACAAGCCAACAAATTCCATCATCTTCAAAAAGGTGTCTCCATACACTCTGGGCGTTCTGATCGGTGCGTCTCAAATGGTTTGGTGATGCTGTACAGTATTAGATATCATCTGATATGCAGGTTCCTGACCTCTGACCTCTCTTAACAGCCATGTATGAACACAAGATCTTCCTTCAGGGCGTCATGTGGGAAATTAACAGTTTTGATCAGTGGGGGTGAGTGAAATTAAAAACAAATTCAACTAATCAGGAAAAATAGGTATGATCTCAGGCATGTTAATGAAACAATTAATGTATTTTTGATGCTAACATGTAAAATATAGTTAAAGCAGTGTTATTACCAGGCCAGTGTTATTATAGTTTTTATTAATTAAAAAACAAAAAAAATTTTCATTTTAATGTTAACTTTATCAATGCAATTTTAGTTATTTTTAAATGTGCATGTAGTTTTTAAATCTTTTTCAGTTTTAGTTAATTATTTATATAATAAATACGTTTATTAATTGGTTAAACCTGTTAAGTAGATAAAATAGCTTTATTACCAGACCAGTGTCATTCACATACAATTAGTTTTTATTCTTGTATTGCGTTTTCACTTTAATTGTACTTGAAGTCTTAGTAATTTTGTGTTTGTTTGTTAGTTTTGTCTTTTTTTTAAAAATATGCCTATATTATTTATACTCGTTTTTTTTTCAGAGTGGAGCTCGGGAAACAGCTGGCAAAGAAGATCGAACCGGAGCTTCAGGATTCAGCGGAGGTCACTTCTCATGATTCATCCACCAATGGCCTCATCAACTTCCTCAAGAAGAACTTTGCTTGAATGAACCATGAAGAGAAGCTTCACCTGCACCCAAACCTAAGCACTGTAGCAAAACATTTTGAAACTGTAATGTAGTGTAATTTTAACTGACAATTAAAACATGCATTTATTTGTTAATCTAGGATTATGCAAAATAAAAAATGCTAAATCTTCTTTTTACACTGAACTCTGTGAAAAATCCCTCATCTGAAGCACCTTGTGTTTTTCAGTTTACTGCAAGAAGGTTTCTGTGTTCATCACATGTTGGAGTCACGTGATGTTTCCCTGAAATAAATCACTTTGCCCAATCTCTGTGACTTTGGCTAGGATTCCTATAATACTATCATCAAACAGTGTTCAGTGTTGTTTTAGTGTCATTGATATAAGACAGTTTTTCAATCTGATTTGATATTTTCTGTTTTCACTTTAATTTTGGTTCATTATTTTGTTTGTCAATTTTGTTCAAGTTTTTATGTCTATATAGCTGTGTTATTTTAGTATCACTAATAGAGATACTAATATAGGTGTTAATAATTTGAATAGATTTTAATTTGTATATTTTATAGTTTACACTTTAATTTTAGTTCAAGCTATATTTTTTATGGTTTATTTTTAATTAGTTTTAGTTAATTATAATAACCCTGTCTATCTATCTACACTGTAAAAAAAACAAAAAAAACAAAGTTGGGCAAACTTAAAATTTGAAGGCAACCAGCTTCAGCAGATTTTTAAGTTTATGCAACAAAAAAGTTGAGAAATTTCCTAAAAAATAAGTTGAGAAAACTCAAAAATCTGCTGAAGCTACCTTTAAGTTGACTCAACTTTTTTTTTTTTTTTATATATACATTTGTTACATTTACATTTTTGAGACACTTTTATCCAAAGCGACTTACAAATGAGGACAATATAGATATAGTAGGACCATATACAATAGTACTAGAATAATTAAAAATAAAAACTAATATATATATATATATATAGTAATTCAAGTTCAACTAAACAAAAATGAGATATGTTACCTTGGCAACTACCTGAAATAAAGTAAGATTAAGATTAATTTCTTATTGTTTTAGTTAGAATAACCCTTATTATAAAAACTACAAATATTATAATATGAAAACCATAATATAATACTGTAAAAAGTACTATACATGAATGCACACACTGATAAAATGTCAATAATAAATGCATAAAGCTGAATGAAAATGTATATGCATGGATGAGCCACTACATTATAAGCAGAGCACACCGCACTGGAAACCGTATCCCACAATGCCATGTCCTCAAATGTCCATTTGCAAGTGTATCATCAGCTTCTGATGCCCATTAGAGAGCAGAAGCACAAGCAGTTCTTCACCAGCAGGTGGAGCTGTAGGTTCATATCCACCACAGTCTGTCAGTCTCTCTGTTCCCAGTGTTTGGCATAGAAATGTCTACATAGATCTTCATTAGCAACTGTTTCTATGAGCCGCTATTAGTAAACCATCTACCATATTGTAATGGTCAACTTGACGTCATTCACCATAGTAACCAATGATTATTCAAAGATGCCACAATCCTGCACAAACCCATAGTATGGTGTCTACTTGTGGGAGTGGTCGAATGGGGCATCTATACTTATCTATGGTCTTTGGAACATGAGGTCAAAGGTCAGCTGTGTTCAGCTCCAGTCAAATCCCAGAAGCACACAGAGACCCAAACACATCTGGAAGACATCATGTGAATGAAAATGTCCTGCACAAACAGTAAAAGAGCCAGATGATGTTTACTGTAGTACTACCACACAGGAACACACAATCACTTGAGTAAATCATTTCTACATCTGGTGAGATGATTGACAGATAAGAGAGGAACCTCAGCAAGAGATCAGATTGGTGAATAATGTGCCTGTTGCCTAGCAACAAGTCTCTCACTTCAAACATCACCTGCCCGGTTATTTCGGGCCTTTTCCTAGACAAAATGATAATTATTTCTGAAATTTTATCGGAGCTGAGACAAAACTGCAGAAATCAAAATGAATTAACATTTCAGCTCGTTACAAGAATTTGAAAGTCAATGTGGTTGCCATGGCAACAAGAGAAAAACCCGTACTAGTCACCAAGAGCCAATGGTGATCTGGCATTTCCCGCAATATAGAGAAACACAAACTGTTGCTTCATTACAGCAATAAACGTTCAACCGAGAGATAATGTGAGATATGGACACGTCACAGACTTTTAATCAGCTGATGTGGCAGTGATTTTTAATTGATGTATGACGCCAGTTGCTTTTGTCATCTAATATAAAGAAATGTATACATTTTAAAGTGGCAACAAATACTTTTTGGTGCCACTGCATGTTAAACAGCAATTATTGAGCAATTAAATATTAAAATGTTATAATGTTGACATTTTATGAACTGATATTACATTCAGAAAATATATGCATTTATATATATATATATATATATATAGATATATATATATACTGTATGTGTGTGTATGCATATTTTCACTGCATTTGTTGACTCATTTAACGCTGTCAACACATGATTTGTGAACAAACATGAACATTTTTCTTTCATTTCTGAGAACCGTATGTTTATCATTAAAACAAACAGAAATGACCTCCTGAACTGATTATTAAGCAGAAAAAGCTGTTTGTTTCTTGAACTTGTTGAGAAACTCTGCTTGCAGCCTAAAATCACTAAAGAAAGGTTTCCCTGGAAACACATTACTGATGCATTACTGATGACAAAGAATAGCATACGCAGTTTGCGTCCATCGGATGCTCTCCTAAACGGCGCCGCACTGACACAGAGAGGAGACAAATAGTTCAATAAATGTCGTTATTTTTATTTTCTTTGCTTACGAAAAGTATTCTCGTCGCTTCATAAAATTCTGATTGAACCACTGATTGCAGATAAACTATTTTGACGATATTTTTTGATACTTTTCTGTGCCTTGCCAGTGTAATTTACTTGGCAGTCAATGGGACAGCCTCCCGGTTTTCATCCAAAATATCTTAAATTGTGTTCTGAGGACAATTTTATGGGTTTGGAACGACATGGGGGTAAGTGATTAATGACAAAATTAGCATTTTGGGGTGGAGTAACCCTTTAAACAGTTGCGTTCGTACACTGTAAAAATAAAGTTGAGCTAACTTAAAATTTGAAGGCAACCAGCTTCAGCAGATTTGAGTTTTCTCAACTTCTTGTTTTAAGTTTATACAACTAAAAAGTTGAGAAATTTCCTAAAAAATAAGTTGAGAAAACTAAAAACTCTGCTGAAGCTGGTTGCCTTCAAATTTTAAGTTAGCTCAACTTTTTTATGTTTTTTACAGTGCATTCTGGGCTCATCTGCTTGTCTTTACATAGTATATGCTTTATTAATAATGTGTTTACTGAGTTTGATCTTTTAAAAACACTGTGTTAATGCATTAAGCCACGTTAAGCGTTTTAGAATGTCTCATATTTATGCAGTTAACTGTACTTTGTTCTTCAGTTATTTATAGCGGCGAATGAATCGCACATTCACTTCTACTTTACAAAATCTAAGCAGTGCAATCTGAATCAAGCCTTTGACATCATCGCTGATGCTGATTACAAACTCTTGAGGTCACTGACAGCAGATTTCATCAGTCCTCATGGATCTTGTGTTCCACCTTACATATACCTAAACCTACCCGTCTCCACCTCCTAGATGTGGGGATTTTGTTCTGCAGTGAGAGGCTACTGCAAACTCCAGACCAGCATCTGACGGAAGGCCTGCAGAGACTGAACTGATCTCATCATACCACAAAAGTAATTCCTCCATCTTGTAATACAACAGCAACAAAAACGGCGTGATTGAATGACACATAAGGCCGAATCGAATGGCAGGATTTGCGGCACACACGCTGGACACACCGTTCCCACGGATCCGGAGTTATGTAAAGCTCGGTGGAGAAGCGTGGGCAGAGAGATTTTGGGTGGTCCTCTGGCCTGCTGCTCCGGCACTGTCACTGAAAAAGAAACCTGAGATTACATGGAAAAACTGTTCCAGAGATTCAGCACTGATCTGTGTCAGAGTCCTTCTGAACTTTTGGATCAGACACGCGATTTTCTATGGAATCCCCAAAAGCCACACTTCAGATAAAAAATATATTAACCCCCGGTTTCACAAATCTAGTCCCAGACTAAAATGCATGTTTGAGCTGTCTCAACTGAAAATATCTAGCTCTTAAAATATGTCAGTGTCATTGCGTCAAGATCCACACCTTAATGTTTTCTTCTAAGGCATTTTTGTAAACGTTGCTCAAATATCTTAATTTAACTAAGGCCTAGTCCTGGCTTAAGATAAGCCCCGTTTGTGAAACCGGGCCTATGAGACATAATTTGGATTTTTTTTTCTTGCAATTTTGACTTTTTTATGCATTCTTTGCTTTAAAATAATTATTTTCTTCTGAATTTTCTTTCCTCCATGGAAAAGGAAATCGTTACTTTTTTAAAATGAATTCCATTTTTTTCTCGCAATTGCAATTTTGTATCTCACAAGTTTTGAGTTTATAGTTGCATCTAAAAATTCAAACTTTCTTGCAATCCTCGGGAAAAAAGAAAAGAAAACCTGACCTCAAAATTCTGACTTTATTTCTTGAATTTCAAAGTTTATATCTCACAATTCTGTTTTCCTCTGAATTCTTTTTTTTTTAATTCTGAATGGCCATGGAATAAAAATAAGGTAAATAAGGTAATTTTCTACTTTTTGTCTCACAATTCTGACTTTGTTTCTCACAATTACTACTAATTTATCTCACAGTTCTGTTTATATCGCAGAATTGAGAGAAAAAAATCAGAATCGTGCCAAAGACAGTCAGAACTGCGAGGGGGAAAAATATCTGAATTGTGAGATAAAAAGTCACAATTACCTTTTTTTTTTTTTTTTTTAAATAGTTAAATATTACATTGAACGTTAAATATGTACTCCATAAATAAAGGGTTTGATATGCCCTTGTGAAAAAGTATTTATTACAGAAATACTGCACTTAATAAAATATATATACTTAAGTGTGAACTGAATGTAATGTTTTCTGACACTTATTTGCAACTGGATGAAACTTTATTAAAGTTCAAATTTATATTAAATTCAATTATTTGAACTTGAACTTTATTTAGCCCAGTTAAAGATATAGTTCACCCAAAAATTTAAAACCGGTCATCATTTACTCAAGTTGTTTCATCCCTTTATACGTTCATTTCTTCGGTTGAACACAAAGATATAAAAAAAAAAAAAAAGTTGAATCGGTCCCCATTGACTTACATAGTATTTATTTATTTATTTATTTTGCATACTATGAAAGTCAAAGGAGACTAGCAACTGTTTGGCTACCCATATTCTTCAAAATATCCTCTTTTGAGTTCAACAGAAAACTTATACAGGTTTGGAACAACTTATGATGTCAAATAATGAGATGTCAGAGTTTTCACTTTTAAGTAGGACTAAAGTAGATTTTATCTTACACTAATTGTCTTTGAAATAGGGTTAAAACACCGCTGAATGTTCTGACAAGCATTCAACTAAAATTATTGCCATTTCTATTAAAACTAGTATATCATGTATTATATTAGTAATCACATTTGTTGCAATTTAAAATATATGAGCTTTAAATCTAATAAATTCTAATCAACTGTAGACTCCAGATCTAGTTTAACTGGAGCACAGAAATAAAAGCATCTCATTAAAGCTGCAGCTCGTCTGCTGTTTGTCATCGAGCAGCTAATGAACTCAACACCAACAAACAGTTCATGGCTTTCAGGAGGAAATATCCCATCATTTACACACCGTCTGGTGAACTTTCATAACGGCCTCTTTGTCTCAGTGTTATCAGTCACGTCACAAATCACAATCGTTAGCTTTTTACAATCACTGAATATTTCAATTTGTTCCAGTATTTTCTTGACATACGAGGTGCATGAAACGTCAAAATATGTTTCAAAGCTTTATTCAGTTTCGGCTGCATACTGATATAAACCCAGATTTACACAGATTAGAATTAAAGGCCAGAGATTAAGAGAAGTTGTTCTTTAAAACCTAATTAAGATTCAGTCTGTGTGATGCTCCAGACGTGTGTTTAATCTGAAAATCACCACAGGAACTCGTTACGATTGCTTCAGATAAACGAATCATGACGATTTCATGGTGCGAGAGCGTCTTTACAGTGTTTTGCCTTTCAGATAAAGACGTTTGATTTTAGACGGCCTTTCACAACATTATCTTAAAGGGATAGTTCACCCAAAAATGAAAATTGTGTCATCATTTACTCATCCTCAAGTAGTTCCAAACCTGTATGAATGTCTTAGTTCTGCTGAACACAAAGGAAGATATCCTGAAGAAAGGCTGTTTTGGGGCACCATTGACTTCCACAGTAGGAAAAAAAATACTATGGAAGTCAATGGTGCCCCAGATCTGCTCTGTTTCCCACAGAATATCTTCAGCAGAACTGAGACATTCATACAGGTTTGGAACTACTTGAGGATGAGTAAATGATGACACAATTTTCATTTTTGGGTGAACTATCCCTTTAATAGTTTCAAGTCGGTATTTAAATGCAACTCAGACTCAGAGAAGTGAGTTGTAACTGAGAGCCGGATTGAGCCGTATAGTTTCTTCCTGTGGGAGCTGTATCAGACATCAGGGTGCGGCGAGTGTTTGCGTGCAGCAGCGCCATTACAGTAGAAATGCACACGCACTGATTTGAGTCGATATCACCGCTGAATAAACACACAGACCCTTCACATGCCACAGGAAAACCACAAGACATACTGGAAACGAGATGATGAGAACAGAGCTCAAAAGTCTCACTTCAGACCTCCGTATGGACAACAGGATGTGATGTCATGCTGTAGGGAAGCTCATTTAAATAAAAATGTTCAAATATGATATTTACACAATTAAAAGCATCTGTGATGTTCGTGTTCTCTGGACAGCTCAATATGCATATCTATGAAATACATGTTTGAAAGAAACAAAGAAAAAAAAAGTTGGACAGTTTTTTCCAAATTCAACAATGTTGGCAGTCATATCCATCCCTTCCAATAAATTATTTTTAATAGACTTGGCCAACACAGCCAAGAGAAGTGGGGAATACAAAAACAAATATATCTTCGTTAAGACAAATAAATGATTCATTCTGGTTTTGTGGCGTTTAGAGAAATTAATACTACATTATTAGATTCATGAAATATTTTATTTAAATGAAATCAGTATTGTTTTTATTGTCGAGATGTCGTTTTGTATAAAAACCCAGATTCTGTCTAAAAATAAAATCACCGTAACAGTTTGTTAACTACAAAAACCACTTTATTGAAAAAGCAGATTACATAAATCTAGGGTTAAATGATACGTCCCGACTTTTCATACATTAAATAACTTTAAACTTTTCACGTTTAGATAAATAAATCTACTTTGCTTTTTCTTTATTTATGAAATATCTAGGAAATCAAAACATCGTACGATAAAAAAAGTGATGCAACAGAACGTAAGATGTGCAACTAACTGAAGGAAAGCTACCGTTCATTGACTCTGATAAATGCAGGAAGTACATTCTACACTCTTTATTTACAGGGACTCTAGCGTTGTGCTATGCAATAGTAGTACGTTTTAAAAGTGGATTAAGACAACGTGGAGAAAAATTGTATGCACTTAAAAAAAACAACAACAACACATTTGTGGGAATGATCTGAAAGCGGAAACATCTGAGGTTACTGAACTGTTCGGGGAAATATTCTGTCATTATATTCAATATTCATGCTGTCGATTACCACAGAAAATGAGAAGCGAGTAGAAAAGATTTTCTCTGGCAGTCGACAGCATGTCACAGACGCTGTACATCAATCCAGAATATTCCTTCAGAAAACCCCCTTCGCTGAAAACGAGGTCAGGATGAGGTTATGTGCTTCCGGTACAGTAATCAGTCAGCAAACACACATCTTCACATGAGTTTTACAGTCTGCTTTGCAGAAAAGAAGTCACTGGATTTAAAAACAACTCTCTGTATCAGGTCTTCTCAGGTCAGGGAAACACATACAGCCCGGTTCTGTCAGTAGTATTACAGCAGACGTCTGTGTGGAACAGGAGAAGTGTGTACAGCGACCCAAGAAGCATTTAAGACACTTGAGAAATAGTTCAGCCAAAAATTATTTTTTGTTGAAAAATTGCTCATCCTCAGGCCATCCAAGATGTAGATGAGTTTGTTTCTTCATCAGATTTGCAGAAATGTAGCATTGCTGAGACACTGATGCAATGCTAGATTTCTCCAAATCTGATGAAGAAACAAACTCATCTACATCTTGGATGGGCTGAGGGTGAGTACAATTTCAGCATTTTTGGGTGAACTATACCTTTAAGTGTCTAAATACTCATCAGGGTTGCTGTATTTGAGACACACACACACACAGTGGCCCAGCCACTAGTGTACATGAACATATACACAACTACACACACACACACAGAGACTCTCTTTTCCACAAACATGCTCACTTATGTCCTAAACAGGTGCGACGTGATGCAATAAGCTTCCAGCAACACATAATTCTTGTTCATGTGAATCCAGACAAAGAAGAAGCTCAAATATAAGTAGTTTTGACATCATTCCCAGACTTCTACAGGTGTTATTTCATAGTTTTCATGACTTTACTATTTTTCTGACATGTGCAAAATGTTCTGTTGCCTTATGCTTCATTGCGTCGCAGCTGCTAAAGACGGCGTGTTGCACACAAACACAGGACGAACGCAGCAGGTCTCCGGCCTGGTTGGGTCCAGCACATCCAGGCTTGACATTTGACCCCTGCACACCTCTAGAGTCCCTTAAGAGTCTCCTGAGACACATTACAGCGCGTCTCCTCCATGTTAAGGAATATGTAAGGCAGGAAGGCACCTCATCAAGAGACAAGCCAGTGTCTGAAGAGCACGACGTAAAAGTCAGCGGAGAAGATCCTCCGCGTTCACAGATCCAGCCCCGTTCTGCTGGTGTCAGGTCGAAACGGCTTGATTCATGTCAGACCTCTGCAAAATATACATTTGTTAGTCCATCTATGTGCAGCAGGTTTCACAACATCACCTGGTGAAGTAAATGCCAGCGATGCATCAGTGTTCGGCCCATTGCTGCCATTAAATTGATGCTTAAAGGCACAGTTCACCATTATTTACTCACCCTCATGTCGTTCCAAAACTGAACAATTTGTGGACAATTTATGGCAAGCCACCACAGGTTAATAAGGAAAATTTTTAACTAATAGATAGATACCATCATACTTTCCTTTATTGATTAATCATAGTACATTAAGACAATTATTTTGTATTACAAGTGTTCTGAAATGCTATGTTTAAATATGCAAATGATGGATTATTAAATTAATTTCTTAGTAGTTTTGTCTTGTTTTCAAGAACAAATATCTAAACATACTTAAATCAAGACACATTTAGCTAAGAAACAAGATATTAAGAAAACAAAGTGAGTTTTATTCTTAAAATGAGAAACAATATCTGCCAATAGGGACAGAAAAATTATCTTGATTTGTCTTTGAATTAAGATTATTTTCTGACACCATTGGCAGATTTTTTAATTTTTTTAAGCAAAAACTAAATTTGGGCACATTTTTCAGAAAGCAAGACTTAATACAAGTAATTTTGCTTCTCAAGTAAATGTCTCTTGATTCAAAAATGCTTAGATATTCGAACATGAAAACAAGAGGAAAATACTACTTTTTTTTTTTGCAGAGTAAAAAAAAAAAGTAATTACAATTAAATATTAGATATGCACTAATTTGTAGAATTTTCAGAACAGAAATATGAACATTTGTTTAAATTATTTTCTTTTGTTTTTGGCATATTTTTTACAGAGGGGATTTTGGTTTTCTCTATTTTATTTATAGAAAATACTGTCAGAAATAAATCATGTTTTTGGATTAAAATGTTGTTATATATATATCAGGTGAATCATGAAAAAATCCCTCTGTAAAATCCTTCAGAATATAGATAAGAATGAAACTACAACGTTTTAGTGTAAATGTGTATTGATATGTATTTTAACTGAAAACTGTAGATGCAAATAGATAAAGTGTAATAAAATAAACACGTAAATGTGTATTTTACATTATTTCTTTCCACTGAGGAACAAATCAATTATGACTTGTTATGGAAGCAAAATAGCCCCAAAAACAATGGTTTTTCTTGTAGTGTCTTGCCTTGAAATAACATTTTAATACATTTCTGCCACGGAAGAAAAGCTCATGCAAGTTTGGAACGACAGTGAGTAAATGATCACTGTAGTTTTAAGTTTAGGTGAACTGTCCCTTTAAAGACCCTGGGCAGCTTGGCACAAATATCTGGCAGGAGACAGAAATGGTGCATGTCGAAGGCAGTAATCGACGCAGGATTTCCGATGAAGGCACAGGAAGTCATATCTCAGTCTGTGTGTTCAGTGCTGTTGTTTGGCGTTCAGGAGGAAAAACAGGGACGGGTCGCCCTCCGATCCCCTGCAGGCAGTGCTGAAGACACGAGCCCAAACCCCCCCCAATACCATGATTAGGGATGAAATAATAATTAAAGCCTCTCCGGTAGGTCAAATGGACTCATCCGTGGTCAAAGGGGCACGACCGAACCCCTGTTTATTGTTTAGAGGAAGGACCGATCCTTCTGTCTTGATTTCCTCTCGCTCCTCCTTCACGTTCAGCGGGAGTTGTGTGTTCACAGTTCAGTGACATGTAGCGGGTAACTCGGTAGAGGGGTTTTTAACCGGTGCAGGTGGCATCGGTGGCACAGCAGATGTCCATCCAGCGGGTAACAGCGATGCCCCTCTTCGTCATTCAACTGCAGACCGCAATCCTGCAAAACATGTGTTATTGTCTTAGTGTGTTTGATAGAAATGAAGTCAGGCCTTTTTCAATGAATCATCACCCTTGTGGCTGGATCTACACTGTAAATAATTTAATGCACATAGCTTGCTTTTTAGTTCTGCAAGTCAACTGGAAAAATCCATAGCCAGAGGAAGGAATCCAAAACCGCAGTTTGGTCAGTAAATAAATTAACATGAGGCCGATTCAATGTTTTGACAAGGACTTCAAACCATCACCCTCATCTTAAACCTGTCACATGGCAAAAATTAAAAGAATAAAATAATTCATTTTTATCAATAATATACATTCCAAATAAATAAAATATTTCAGAAGTGAGCATTTTATTATTATTATTAACATAAAAAATATATTTTTTACATATATGAAATATTTCTAATTAATATATAAAAAAAAAAAAAAAAAAAAAAAAAAAAAAAATATATATATATATATATATATATATATATATATATATATATATATATATATATATATATATATATATATATATATATATATATATATATATGTATATATATGTATATATATATATATATATGTATATATATGTATATATATATATATATGTATATATATATATATATATATATATATGTATATATATATATATATATATGTATATGTATATATATGTATATATATATATATGTATATGTATATATATATATATATATGTATATGTATATATATATATATATATATATATAAATATAATAAAAATATTATTATTATTACATTATACATTAAAAATTTAAATGTTTAAATAATACTGTAGCCTAAAATCACTTTCTTTAACAACAAAAAGAATTGAGCTTTAATAAGAGGTTTTCTCTTTGAGAAATGTGTTTGTCAACATTTTAACTCTCAGTCTCAAAGTTTAGCTGAATGACCCGCTCTGGAATGTCATTAGTCAATGATTCACAATAAAAACATCTTACATAATGCTAGTGCATTATCCTGAAGCATAAAACATGACCACTTGTTAGGTGCCATTTACCAGATGCGAGTGAATCACAGTGAACCAGCGTCTAGGATGTGTTCGTGTGGTTAAGTGACTTCACAATGAGATTGAACCTGCAACCCTTAGCCAGTATTTCAGAACAACAGCCACTGAATTACCTCACAGTGATAGCATTCAACATGGTAATCTTTATCCATGGACACCACCCGTATGGTCTCCTCTGAACCCTACAAACACACACACACACCTAATTAACCTCTGTCAGGACAGTCCTGAAGCGTGACATCAATCCAACTAATGTAACATCAGTCTAATGCATTTAAAAGCTCGAACCTGCGCTGGGAGGATGGGCTGGTTACACGAGGCACATTTAGGAGCAAAAACCCTATAGAAAAATATATAAACATACATCAACATCTTGGTTACGCTGGACAGCCAAAACAGCACTAGACAGGTTATGCATGAAAAATATGCAACAAAATAGCATGATTGTGTGTAGCGTGTCACTCACGTGTGGTAGTCTTTCACACAATAGATGTTGTTCTCCACATCCACGGTGAAAGGAACACCGTCCAGACCCTCCTTACAAACCACACAGCGGAAACAGCCTGGATGATACGACTTACCCAGAGCATGCAGGATCTACAACAGACACACACACAGGTGGCCACGCTAATGAGGCACAATAACATCATTTCTGTATCTAATAATAGACTCATATTACAGAGATGATGCAGCTTTGATAAGCCATTTTTGGTTGCATATTTATTTAAAATGGTAAAACTAAATTACAAGAGTCTTCCCTCTAAATTCACAAGAGATCCTTCTTCCTCTGAAAAATGAAAGCAATAGTTATAGTGCAATACATCAAATCTCTCGTACCATCTCCATGATGAGGTGACCGCACACAAAGCATTTTTCTGCCGTCTGCTGGAACCCGGAGTACTACAGAAAAGAAAAAAAAACACCACAACTCAAATGCAAGATCATATTTAACTTTGCAAGATTTTTTAGTTTCTTCTGCTTACCAAAGCTGCATTTATTTGATCAAAAATACAGAAAAAACAGCAATATTGTGAAATATTTAAATTTAAAATGTCTGTTTTCTATGTGAATATATGCAATGTCATTTATTCCTGTGATCAAAGCTGAATTTGTAGCATCATTACTCCAGTCTTCAGTGTCACGTGATCCTTCAGAAATCATTCTAATATACTGATTTACTGCTCAAGAAACATTTCTGATTATTATCAATGTGGAAAACATTTGTGCCGAAGAATACCGTATTTTTGTGGAATCTGTGATACATTTTATTTTTCAAGGTTCTTTGATGAATAAAAAGTTAAAAAATCTTTAACATTAGAAATGTCTTTACTGTCCGTTTAATGTGTCTTTGATGGACAAAAGTATTCATTTCTAATTTATTTAGGATTTTCTAGTGCACAATGGTGCTTTAAGTGGTCACAGTCCAAGTAAAATTCCAAACATGTATTAAATACTAAATAAAAAAATAAATATTCAACAATATACAGTGGTGTGAAAAAGTGTTGGCCCCCTTCCTGATTTTTTATTTTTTTGCATGTTTGTCACACTTTAATGTTTCACATCAAACTAATTTAAATATTAATCAAAGTAAACACAACATGCAGTTTTTGAAGGAAGTTTTTTATTATGAAGGGAAAACAAAATCCAGACCAACATGGTCCTGTGTGAAAAAGTGCTTGCCCCCTAAATCTAATAACTGGTTGGGCCACCCTTAGCAGCAACGACTGCAATCAAGCGTTTGTGATAACTTGCAATGAGTCTGTTACAGCGCTGTGGAGGAAGTTTGGCCACTCATCTCGGCAGAATTGTTGTAATTCAGCCACATTGGAGGGTTTTCCAGCATGAACCGCCTTTTTAAGGTCATGCCACAGCATCTCAATAGGATTCAGGTCAGGACTTTGACTAGGCCACTCCAAAGTTTTTCTTCAGCCATTCAGAGGTGGATTTGCTGGTGTGTTTTGGATCATTGTCCTGCTGCAGAACCCAAGTTCGCTTCAGCTTGAGGTCAGGAACAGATGGCCGGACATTGTCCTTCAGGATTTTTTGGTAGACAGCTGAATTCATGGTTCATTTATCACAGCAAGTCTTCCAGGTCCTGAAGCAGCAAAACAGCCCCAGACCATCACACCACCACCACCATATTTTACTGTTGCTATGATGTTCTTTTTCTGAAATGCTGTGTTACTTTTACGCCAGATGTAATGGGACACACACCTTCCAAAAAGTTCAACTTTTGTCTCGTCAGTCCACAGAGTATTTTCCCAAAAGTCTTGGGGATCATCAAGATGTTTTCTGGCAAAACTGAGACGAGCCTTTATGTTCTTTTTGCTCAGCAGTGGTTTTCGTCTTGGAACTCTGCAATGCAGGCCATTTTTGCCCCGTCTCTTTCTTATGGTGGAGTCATGAACACTGACCTTAACTGAGGCAAGTGAGGCCTGCAGTTCTTTAGATGTTGTTGTGGGGTCTTTTGTGATCTCTTGGATGAGTCGTCGCTGCACTCTTGGGGTAATTTTGGTCGGCCGGTCACTCCTGGGAAGGTTCACCACTGTTCCATGTTTTCTCCATTTGTGGATAATGGCTCTCACTGTGGTTCGCTGGAGTCCCAAAGCTTTAGAAATGGCTTTATAACCTTTTCCAGACTGATAGATCTCAATTACTTTCTTTCTCATTTGTTCCTGAATTTCTATGGATCTCAACATGATGTGTAGATTTTGAGGATCTTTTGGGGGGGGGGGGGGGGGGCAAACACTTTTCACACAGGACCATGTGGGTTCGGATTTTGTTTTCCCTTCATAAAAAAAAAAACCTTCATTCAAAAACTGCATGTTGTGTTTACTTGTGTTATCTTTTATTAATATTTAAATTAGTTTGATGATCTGAAACATTAAAGTGTGACAAACATGCAATAAAATAAAAAATCAGGAAGGGGGCCAACACTTTTTCACACCACTGTAAATGAATGAACTAAATAAATATATAATATAATACAAATTTATTATAATATAAATGATAGCATGTCACACTGCTTCATGTTTCATGTCAACTACCCAAAATGCAAGCACTATATACACAAAATAATATATTACATATTTTTATAAAAATTATTAAAAACAAAAGTACTAAAATATATAAAAAATATATAAAATTTTAAACAAAAAAATTGAAATTATATTATACATAAGTATTGATAAATTAAGTAAATATGTAAGATTATAGTATATAAAATAATATGATGCCACACTGCTTCATATTTCCTGTCTGCTACCCATATGCAAAAATTATGTAATTCCAAAAACTTGCACCAGTAATGAAGCAGCATTACTATTGAATGTGTCTCAAGGGGGCGCTGGCGTGCTCTCTCTGTGAAGAGCTGTTTGAGAGCTTCAGAAACGTCCTACTGGGCTGTTTAGCTCTGTGCATCTGATTAAACACTTAAGAAATCAGCCGAAAATCCAACATGATTATCAGCATGATTCCTGAGAACATCCACAACTTGATGGATTAAGGCTGCAGCCGCTATAAGAATCGTTCTTATCGTTCAGTATGAGGTGTTGGACCTCCAAAGGACTTTCCTGAGACTTAGAACATCTTACAACATTCAGAGGTTGTTAATGGTGGACAGGTTGTACAGAAACGACCCTGAGGGGAGCCATCTGTCCAGGAAAAGGGCTTTGACCTGGTTACCAGGGTGACAAGAGTTGGGAGCACAGCCATTAGAGTAAGGATGTTCTCAAACATGCACTCTATGGAAATGAGAGGCCGAGTCCAAACAAGATCCTCGGACTCTATTGTAGGAACCAAAGGCTACATTTTAACGACGTGGAACTTTCTGTGGAACGCCGTTCCATTCCGTACTGATGACATCACCGCTCGCCTGAACACTCTTTTCATTGGTGCGCTGGTGTGTGTGTTCATGTGAGCGTGTGCTCATTGTGGAGAGAGGGCCAGCAGGTGGGGTTGGGAGGGACTGATCAATATCAGGAAACCCCCACCCGTCCCGTCAGACAGGCCATCTGCTGGACCCCCGGCGGCGTGCTCCTTAGTCGCTCACGTCAACACAAGCGCTGTTTGTGGTCATTAAGTGGCTGACCAATGCATCTATGCTAGGTGGCCAAAAGATGAAATAAACACACACAAAAAAAAAAAAAAAAAAAAAAAAAAAAAAAAAAAAAATATATATATATATATATATATATATATATATATATATATATATATATATATATATATATATATATATATATATATATATATATATAAAAAATATATTTGGAAAAGTAACTAACAGTAAATAAAAATATTTAAATAATACTGTAATAAATACTAATAATAAATTAATACATATAAATAATATAATAATTAATGGTAAACAAAAATATATGCAATATGTTTTTAAATATTAATAATTTGGTAAAAAGTACAAAAAATATTAAATGGGTTAAATGAAAAAGAATAATGAATTTATATACAAATATACACTAACAGGACAGGATCCTACCTTCCTTCCTAATTTGCTGGTCATCATTTGGCATTTGAGAGTTTGTTTATTTATTTATTATAAATGGAAGAATAAAGGGAAGAAAGGAAGGAAGACTAGCAATTTTTCTTGGCCAATATATGCTAATAAAAATAAAAACTGATAACCTGTTAATTGCCCTGGCTAATATATGATTATATGTAAATAATTAAGTAAGAAAGAAATGACCTGTTATTTGACCTGGCCAATATACATCTGTCCCCACTATTAAAACGATCACATGAAAGTCTAGTGGCAATAATATCAAAATTTCACACAGGAAGTCGATTCCTTCATGATGCATCTTCCCATTGCTCATGTTGTGTGTGTGTGTGTGAGTGTTTAGCTTTAGAATAAGATCACTCTGGAGCGAATCAGAGAGGTGGGCGGAGCTACAGCATCTGTTCTCCCAAGAGACATCCATCCATCCATCCACTAATGAGCACTAATCAATACAGCCCCAGTCTCCACCTCCCTCTTAGGAAACGTTCAGCTTCTTTGTTGAGATCCTACAGCTGGTGTAACTCTAACCTACAGCAGGACTTCAAATATCAAATGAGGACAGGATCTACAGAACTAGTATCTATAGAACAATCCGTGACACATCGGAATTACTGTAATTATAAGATTCTTAGCTGTTCACATGCTCAGGCTCAAAAATTAATAGTTTCTATAGCTACATTTATAATGCAAAAATTAGGCAAAAATGTGGCTTTGTTGTCAATGATGGTAAAAAAAATATTTAGTCACTATATTAAATGATATCTTGCAAGATATTTAAGAAAAAGCACATCAAAAACAACATTTTACAGTGACACATCAAGCATCACTGTTCAAAAGTTTGGGATCAGTAAGATTTATTTATAGAAATTAATACTTTTATTCATCAAGGGCATATTAAACTAATCAAAAGTGTCAGTAAACACATTTATAATGTTACAAAAGATTTCCATTTCAAATAAATGCTGTTCTTTTGAACTTTCCATTTATCAAAGAATTCTGAAAAATTAAATGCATCACAGTTTCCACAAAAATATTGTGCAGCACAACTGTTTTCAACAGTGATAATAATGAGAAATGTTTATCAGCATATTAGTATGATTTCTGAAGGAACATGTGACACTGATCACAGCAATAAATTACATTTGACAATATATTCACATAGAGAACAGCTATTTTAAATAGCAATAATATTTCACAGTTTTACTCCATTTTTAGTTAAATAAATGCAGCCTTGGCGAGCAGAAGATGACAAAAATCCTAGTTTGACAAGTCAGAAAGTCAATTATTGTAAATCTGACAATGTAAATGCATCATAAGTTTGATTTGAACTGTACTCACCAGGAAGTCTTCCTCACAGTAAACCTTTCCATTGATATTATAGAAAGCCTTTCCTCGTAGCCTCCGTCCTGAGGGAGAAAGAAATCAATTTATTCCACCATGTCATACGTTTAATTTTATATGCAGTCAAAAACACTGCAGAAGAAACTCCATGGTTCTTCATGCTGTGTTTACAAACGGCCTCGACAACAAACAAGTCGTTATTTTTAATTTGCGACATCGAATGATTGAAAGGATGAAAAATGCTTCATCTCTGATGCGTGTTAAGTGACACAAACCAGCAGCCTCAGACATCTGACCGACGGATGTGAAATGTACACAAAAATGCATCAAAAGCTCAAATCTGATTCTAGGTGCACAGGTTTATACCAGCCTAAAAACAAATACAAACTATGGCTGGTCATAGGGACCTATAATTAAATTGCGGACAGAGTTATGGGATCAAGTCATAAAAGCAGAATTTAATGTATCGTATCATAATATGGACTAGTGTCTGTGAATATTAAGCCTCAATCCTGCATGTTCTGCGAGAATGAACGGTGCAGATGTGCGGTTTCATTTAAAGCACACTAAAGCCTCACTATATGAGCATATATAACTATCATCATATCATATAAACACAGAAACTTAAAGCACTTCACGACAACCTGACAAAATTAATGTTTGGGGGTAACTTGAAGAAATAGTGACAGAAATACATTAGTACCGTCCAATGGAATGTACATCCCTATTAATATAAATAAAAATATGATAAGGGAATAATTACATTTTTTGTCAGGTTTTGATCTGATATGCCTTCATAACAGAAACTTTAAAATACACAACCACAAAAAAATAACATTTTATAGGGCCCTATTACTTCAAAAGCAAAAATAATGAAGTTGTTTTTATAAATTCAATTAGTTAGACATACTTTGACTGATTTTTTAAAATTGAATTAAACAATTTAAAAAAAAAATTAAAAGGGAAAACACAGAATTTGGTAAATATAAAACAGAATTTGAGGAGAAAAAAAATAATAAAAAAAATAAAAAAATAAATATAAATATAAATATATATATATATATATATATATATATATATATATATATATATATATATATATATATATATATATATATATATATATATATATATATATATATATATATATATATATATATATATATATATATATATATATATATATATATATATATATATATATATATATATATATATACACACATACATACATATCATTTCAGGGCCCTAAAGAAATGTTAATTTTGTTCAACTTTTAATAAATTGTTAATGAATTGTTTAAGTTTCATGATTTCAATTAATCAGACATGCTTTTTGTTTAGTAAAATTTAAGTTAACCATTAAAATAGAGTACAGAAATATTAAAACAGGGAAAATACGGAATCCAGAAAAATTCAAATTGAACTTTGGTTATGTTGGTCGTTTACCATGTGGCTCTGATGGTATGATTCGGTCTAAATGGGTGTATCTTGGCCAGAATCAGCGAAGGGACTTTATGCTGCTAGTCTGACTGCATGAGACTAGGACCTCTGTATCGCATTCAAACACACACAAAAACCACCAAACCACCTCACACACACAGTCCATAAATCAGTCTGACCCTTTTCCCCATCCCTTAATTTACAGCGCTCAAGGCAGACATCTCGTTTCTTTTCACAGTCTCAAAATTTATGCACTTGCCACATTCAATCAGCCAGCGGCCCAACAGAGAAACGAACACTCGACTTAATTCAGAGTGATAAAGAACGATTCACACGCAGACCTGAGGAAAGACTTTCAATAAGTGATGTAGACGCATGGTGTTCACCTGCTCGATCATAAAACAGGTAAAAAAATCCCATAGAGGAGGAACATGAGTCAGATTTTTTTAATTCCCTAGCAACACACCTGCATAGCAATGTGCAGTTTTGCACCATCAAGAACCACTTAGATGTGTTTAGAAATTGGGAGAAAAAGGTGCAAATAATAAAAATGTGCTTTTAAAATAACTGAGATGGCAATGTAAGAGGAGGATGTTTGTAGACGTGTGTACACACAACAAACGACACTGAGATCACTGAGATTTCTGGAGCTGACAAATGTCTGGGGAGGGCCAGATTCCCAACACAAAAACACAGAGAGAGACAGAGAGAGGTCTGAGTAAACGGGGACATTCTTTGAGCCTGAGGTCACCGGCTGGTCCCAATGCCCCCCTCCACCACCGAAAACAGACAGAGAGAGAGAAAGAGGGGGGAGGGACGGCGAGATTCCTCCAGCCTTTGTCAAAGACTGCGGCCACAGTCAACTACATCTACATTGAAAAAACTGGTTATATGCAGAAAACTCATTTCATTTGTGGCAAATGTGTAGCTCTTCACTGGTATGATGGACTTGCAGCAAATCTTTGGCACAGTTAGTGCTGTTAAACTTTTCACTGAACTGAAATGTTCAATTATTTCGACACACTGCAAAAACATTTCAGTATTTGTGTCTTGTTTTAAAGCACGAATATCTAAACATTCTCGAATCAAGATTCCTTTACATTCCTTTGTTTTCTTAACAACGTATCAAAATTAAGAAAGTTCTTGCTTAAAATTAGAAAAAATATCTGCCAATGGGGCAAGAAAAATAATTTTTGTTTTCTCTTTGAATTAAGGTTAGGATATTTTTCCTTGTTTTAAGCAAAAAGTGACAAAATTTGGATATTTTTTTCATAAAATAACACTTAATATATAGTCATTTTGCTAATCAAGTAAATGTATCTTGATTCAAGAATGTTTAGATATTTGTGCTTTAAAACACGATAAAAATACTGAGTATTTGCAGTGTAGTGAATAGAAATACATTAACAAAACTTATAGCAAAAACTTTCTATAGGCCATTTTCACAGACTGTGATGACGTTTATATAGTTAACATTGTAAATATTTTCTTTTTAAAAAATGTAAACAAAAAATAAATAATATATTTTTAAATACATTTTAGTTTTTCATTAATAAATGTACATGTATAACGCTATTTTGTGTTTTATTTTCTTGCTTTCGATGACAGAAAACTGGTTAACTCTAATACAATGGCTGAGGGAGTGACAGCTAATCTTTCTCTCTTTTAACCAATGTAATCAATCTCTTTATATTTTTTTCCACTTTTGGAAAGACAGAACAATCATGGATTTTTCCTTTTGCTATTAAGGCAAATGGAAATGCAAAAATGACATTTGTTGCATTTTGCGTTCACAACTATGGACGTTTACCAAACTATGACGGCTTCTGCTTCTGAGAAGCCCGGAAATGTGAAAAGGCTCCATTAACCAGCATTTTTTTTTGTCATTTTTCACTCGCATGCATCTCTTCTACTCCACTCTTCTCAGAAGAGTGTGTGGGCAGTTTTATTTCCATGGCCTGCTGTGTTAAATGCATCTTTGATTTAATTTTTACACTTGAACGCATGTTTCCCATGACTGTCACTGTGGCTGCAGATCTTCAGTCCTCTCATGAACTCAGTCAGGGTCGTTGCCATATGTGACGCAAGTAAAAACAAGGCTGTGCAGTATAGATGAGGTCAGTTCTTCTGTTTTAAGGTCTCATGTCACACTGTGCATATTTCTGGAATTCCCTGTCAAACAGTGTTTTATTTTCTTAACTTAAATCAGAATGGTTAAATTACCAGACGAACAACTTAAACTTAAAACACTTACACTTACTCAAACTAAAAGTGAAAAAAATTAATTGAGACTAAACAGAAACATAAAATAAATAAATAAATAATAAAAATAAACTACTGAAAAGCATGTTGCAAAATTACTAAAACTTCAAATAAAATGAAACAATTATATACTATAAAATAATACTATAAAAGCATATAGATAATAAAATTGTTGTCCACTGAAAATGTTTTGTTAATATGTACTTATTTGTTTCTTTTGAATGACTGTACTTGTGTACCTCACAGTCTTGTTTTAATTGATGACAAATTAACTTGAAATCAACTCAGATTGAGGTCTTAAATTATCTGTTTATGAAAAATAGTACCATAAATTAATCTCAGGGCAACCAATTCTTCTAGAAAACACAACTGACACATTCATATACCTCCAAACACAAAATGATCTCCTAGTAGAAAAGGCAGAAATCTCATTTTATCCAAGCGTTCAGAGGCTGATATGATTTTCTCATTGTAATATGGCTGACTGTCTGTACACACACACACACACCACATCTAAAGCGATATGACACTGTGTCATTAGAACAGAGCACACAGCTGCTGGGGACTGCTGGGAAATCTGTCTCGAGCATAATCAAAGCTCCAGAGACGGCAAACACGAGAGAAACACAGAGCGCAGCACTGAAAATACCACATGCTCAGCACAATAATGAATATACAAACACAAATGATTTAAAACAAAGCGAGATAGAAAGATGGAATGATAGTAGATCAATAGAATGATAGAAAAATCCATAGACTATCCGACAGAATGACAGATATATAGATAAAATGACAGATAGATAAAACATACAAACAATAGGTAAACAGAAAAAAATGAATTATAGGTAGACAGAACAAACAAACAAACGATAGTTAGACAAAAGGA